>NC_142658.1:4645721-5270721 GCF_026168435.1 Sesamum indicum | reverse complement strand
TTTCTCTTTCACATCCTTTCTCATGTTAAGTCCATAGTGGGGGGCATATACAGAAAAACCACTAGAGACATGACACCTTTTTCCCAAATGAGATGAAAGATGGAGGTTTCCGTAATCAGGACTCGAATACAGCCATCGTTTGAAAAGAATAGCTGGTGATTTTTATTCAAAGATGCCTTTGTTGAGCTGAGATGCGACTCTTGAAAGATCTATTGAGCCAATTTTCTGGGTCCGGCTTAGGCTGTACAAATTTGTCATCATGTTGGATTGCATGGTACGCTTATGTTGGTGGCGCTTCTATCCCATTGATGTCGGTTTCACTTGTCAATGTCTATCAGAATGACGTGTCATATTACTTGAAAATCCTGTTAGCGCGAGGCGTGCACGTTGTCTGGCCAACTTGTATGCGTCCTTCTGAGGTCATTTTCTCCACAAAGGTTTCATAATGAGTAGGGGACGGATGCAACTGCAACTTTCTGGGCGCCTTGTCTACAGGAAACAGTGTATATTTCATGATAATAACCGGGAAATAATGTTGGAATTACATACTTAAGTGAGATAGAAAGTCACAGTCATCAAAGGATTATGTTTCTGAGACGATATTTTAGTCTGTTGAATTATAGACACCAGATCATTTTCCTGTAGCTCTTTGCTTTATAGCATAATACTAATATTTCTTGACTCTTGTCATGATAGGGGACAGTGGCACTGCTATTTCAGCCAGCGGAGGAAGCGGGGAATGGTGCAAAACGAATGATCAGAGAGGGTGCTCTTGAAGACGTTGAGGCCATCTTCGCAGTGCACATATCGCACCTGCTTCCTACTGCTGTAATTGGGTCAAGATCTGGTCCTCTACTTGCTGGTTGCGGCTTCTTCAAGGCTGTTATAACTAGTGAATGGGGTGTGGGTGGGAATCTCCATCAATCTGGCAACCCCATATTGGCTGCCTCAGCTGCCGTCATCAGTTTACAGGGCATCGTGTCTCGTGAATCAAATCCTTTGGACTCTCAGGTGGGTTATATTGCATCTAATTCACCTTCCATTTTTCTTATGAGATAGCGTCCAATATTAGCTCCCAAGGTTGCCTAGTACTATTTTTGCCAGATTTGCCATGTGGTAAGTTGTTCTCCTTTAACAGTACCATTGATAAGATGCCAAGTAAAATCAACCTAATTACTATTGGTTTCCATTTTACTTTGCCAGGTGGTCTCAGTAACTTTCTTGAACAGTGGAGATGATCATGATGCTATACCAAAGGGGGTTGAATTTGGTGGCACCTTGAGGGCTTTTGCAAATACAAGTTTCCACCACCTTCTCAAACGAATAGAGGAGGTTAGTCCTTCGACCTGATCCAACCTATTCAAAACTGCTGCTTCTACGTCCGGAACGTTGATGAGAAACCTTGAACATCTTAAAACAGGTCATTGTATCCCAAGCTAAGGTCTACAAATGCTCAGCAACAGTAGACTTCTTTGAGAATGCAGACACGATTTACCCGCCAATGGTAAACGATGAACAGATGTACGAACATGTCAAGAGGGCCACAGTTGATCTGGTGGGACCCACAAACTTCCGAGTCGTCCAACCCGTAATGGGAGCAGAGGACTTCTCGTTCTACTCGGAAGTGATCCCTGCAGCCTTCTTCTACATAGGCATCAAGAACGAGACACTAGGTTCAGTGCACTCGCCCCATTCCCCACATTTTATGATAGATGAAGATGCCCTTCCCATTGGCGCAGCAACTCATGCTGCCATTGCTGAGAGATATCTACATGAGCGGGATATCTCAATCAACGGGCTTCCAGACATCTCAATCAACGGGTTTAATCAAGACTGAAGATGTGCATAAAAACTAAAAGTTTTGTTACTTAGGAAAAAGGTAAAGTGGAAATGGGTAAAATTTGAAGCCCACACCCCCAGACCCCCACTCATGTGGAGTGGACCAAGTATGGTACAAAAGCCTTAACTTAGTTTGTCTATGTATCAGAACAAAAGGAGAAGCATTAGAGTATTTATTTATTCTTTCTTTGTTTATCAGGATACCAGCGATGCAGTAATTCTCAATAGATCATATCTCCATGTATTTTGCATCAACATTTTTCACTTCATTGATTTCCAAAGTGTAATTCTGTATTCTTATGGTGGTAAAAGAAATAATTGCATCTAACAAAGGGTAGAATCGACTTCTTTTATATGTAAACGTTAGAATCGATTTTGACCTAAGGTTTCCAAGCACAAGTAAGTCGAAAAGAAATCTACTAACTTGGGTTTAGACAAAGAACTGAGAATTCCATAATAGCAGGCCACTTGCACTTGTTTGCAAGGTTTTAACTTACTCTGGAATTAAGATACTTTAGCAATCATTCTGAGTTATTTTATAACTACTTGATCTTGGAATCATTTTAAACATTTAGTTTCAAATCGTTCGATCCAAACACAACCTAAATAAGTAGTAGCAAGAAGTACATCTGTAGGAATTTGAATACCTACAAGGCCGATGAAGTAGGACGCAACACACCTTATTAATCCAGTGGTGCGCTATTGTTTTGCTGAATTTAGTGTTTTTGAGCACACTGTTTTGTGGTGGGATTGGATAAGGGCAAAACAATACATGAAGAACTCTGCATTTTATTCCATCATCAATAATGTAGTTTCGAGGTCAAGTACACATGGTATCTATATGACTGTCAAAATATTCTACACCAATTCAACGCACACATCTCACCTCTTCTCTCCACATAAGCATCTAGCAGCTTGCAAAGCAAAGTAAGTGAGAATGATGTCAGCACCTGCTCGTCGAAGACACATCAACGACTCCATCATGACTCTCTCTTCATCAATCATTTTAAGAACACCTCCAGCCTTAATCATGGAGTATTCACCCGAAACCTAGGAACAGTAGAAAGAAATGCAAACCAAATAAATACTATTTTTGTAGATTATTTATTCCATTACTCAAATTTCGCGTATTATAACTCCTCTGCCATGACTTACAAACTGAAACTTAGAATCAGAAAAATAAGCTGCCATCAGAGATTTGGACAAGATTTTGGAGATAAGATATAATCGGGAGAAGAAACAAGATTGAGTGTGAAGCCGTCTGAAACTTTCACATTCTAATTTTCAATTTAACATACCATTCTCTGTCATTACAAACCTGCTCATGATCTTTAAGGTTCTGTGCATTTTAAAAATTCAAATCAGGCTGAGTTTTTCATTTGCAAGTTTTATAAATGTTAAGTACCTGATATGCAGCAATGGGCAAAGCAGAGTTATCCCGTAGAAGCCTTATTATATCCAAGTAAGGTAGACCTGGCTTCACCTATTATCCAAGTATCACCAGCAAACATTAGGTTCCACTCTCAGAATAAGGTTAGTATCACCAAGAAAGTTGAACTAACCAAAAGAATATCAGCTCCTTCGGACTCATCCGCACGAGTTTCAACCAGGGCTTCTCTATAATTTGCAGGATTCATCTGATACCTATTTTAAGTATGTTCATGCAAAAGTGAGCTTCGTCAGCACAAACAGTGTCATAAAAAGAATAGTCTGCAGACTCAAGATTAGGTTAACAAGTGATATACGTTTTCTTGTCTCCAAATCGTGGATTTGAGTCCAACGCTTCTCGGAAAGGACCATAAAACGAACTTGCATACCTGAAATATACACCCATTTAAGAAAAGAGTGAATAACTCACGTAAACCAGCGCGGGATGCTAAAGAAGTGCAATTAAGCATGTTGCAAAACAAATGTTCTAAAAAAAGCAGGAATTGTGCACTTTGTAAGACAAGCAAAGATAATCAATCAAGTAATTACTTGGCAGTATAGGACATAATGGAGACATGCTGAAAGCCCTCAGCATCAAGAGCTGCTCTAATAGCTCCTACACGACCATCCATCATGTCACTGGGACTGACCACATCTGCTCCAGCTCTTGCCTACAAATGGAAGTCCACCAGTCAATCAGATTACAGACTTGTTTGGCATGCCAATTTCCACAGAAATACAAATAAGAAACCTCAGAAGCATCAAAACCTCCATCAGATTATTCATATGCTAGTTACATGACAAAAGCTGAACGCCAAATTCAAGCATTCTGGAAAAGCTGTTCTAGGAGACAAACTTAGTTCCTATATGGCAAAGTCCGATCTGCAATTACCTGCGTAACCGCCTGCTTACACAACTGATGCACAGTTTCATCATTCATTATAATTCCTGCAATATATTTCAGAAATTTTAAATGTTACCTCAAGTGCTATCTCATATCAAAACTATAGCTACCTATCAATTTTGCAATTCTTATTCAGAAAGAAAATATCATTGACATAAAAAGAGTCATACAGCAAAGCTCACTAGATCACTCCATATTTTACAAATAACATGCATATGATGCTGACATGCTCATAGAAGTCCTCTCAAAGCTTGTGTTAAGCAAACCATTTAGATATCTCAAATAAATTGCACTATACAAGAAAAAAGGAAAGAGACTTACTGATATTGTCCAGAAGAAAAGAAAACACAACCTGAAAAGTCAACTGCTAAGATCTCATGGGAAGCTAAAAGTATATTATGAAACTAACCCATGCTATAACATTCTTGAATAGTACATAGGGGTCTCACCTTTGTTTTTAGGTGTTCCTTTATACTATAGGAATTTTCAAAGAACAAGAAGTCTTCCATGACTAACTTGCAAAATATCTACCCCCAGTTTGTTGAAGTGTACTATATACTCTTATGTCTGATATCTTTGAATGCATTGATGTCGTGGTCTCTCTGAGCAACAAAGTTCTATTATACCAGTGACTTTTAGTTAATACATTCTTATAGAGGACTATCATCATCAAACTATGGCAATACACTGGTGAGAGGTTAACAAGCTTCTTTGTAAAATAAGGGACAGCTATACTCTAAGAAACACTACCATAAAAGAAATTCTAAAATGAAAGACCAGATTTCTTGTTCTGTTAATGTATATTTTTAAATTAACTCACAAAAGCTTGTCTAGGAAAAGACAACTTCAATAAATCATGTGGTAGAAGATCTTACCATCTTCCCTGACAATACCATCATGCCCGTCAGAGGAATATGGATCTAAAGCAACATCAGTATAGATAACCTACACGAAGCACAAGTCAAAACTATCATGAACAATATAGAATTTTGGGGAAAAGCGGTCAGATAGACAAACAAGAAGCCATAGAGAAAAAAACAACATACAAGATCAGGATACTTGTCTTTAAGCAGCCGTATTGTTCGAGGCACTAGTCCGTTCTCATTATAAGCTTCATCTCCTGTAGAACTCTAGAGCAGAAGCCAATTAAGTCAAACACATCAACTCCTGAATTGAACTTGAAAAGGACTTATTCCACGCTAAGCTAATAGTAGTGGGAGAATGACAAAATACTTCAAGTAAGAACCTTTAAAGCATCAGGCACTTTTGGAAAGAGCACAATGCTGTTAACACCAACATCTCGAGCTTTGGAGACCTGCAATGGATAAGCTTATTCAGAAACTAGCTTAAAACCATTGAGGAAACTACTTAATACATTCACATGTAATAATTAAGAAACAATCACTGACAAAAATTTGTGGAAATTATCTTTAATCACATATATATTGTTTATTTCAGTTGCCAAAGTTTAAACATCAGTCAAAAGTCATCACCATGACAGGCATTTGTTAATGAAGAGTATGCAAAATTAATATCAGTTTGCCTTCATTATTGCTTCATAACCTGGATTCCTGCTTGGTAAAGCTTAAGATTACTGGATATATTGTCAATTATCAATTAATAACAGTTTGGTCAATTAAAATTAGCTGAGATCATTTGGCATGCATGGCAGTTAAAGTTTTGTATTTTTGCACTTAAAATGTTACTGAATAAAATGGAAAAGAGATTATCTCTCCAAATGACCTGCTGTAATACAAACTCAGATCTCCTTTGTATTTCCTAGAGAATCAGTACAACTGATCACCAATTAATTGATAATTGCCAGAATACATGCTATCGATAAATTATTTGATGAAACTTGTATAATCTAGTAAAAGAATAAGTGCAATCAAGAAAAGTTTGGTTTCAAATGCAAGTCACACTTTAAAAGACAAAAGGACCAGAAATTAGGCAACAACCTCTTCCACAAGTCCATGTCTCCACCCGAGCCTATAGCATCCAGGCATTGCTCCAATTGGAGTATCTTCTTCGCCTGAATATATTGTAATATGAGACCTTAAGCAAGCACACTGAAATAGAAAATAAATCACAAGAAATGTAATCTAAATTTATGGGGGTATGACACAGGAGTCTGAAATCACCTTCATGAATGAAAAGTGGATAGACCAGGTTTGCAGGGCTTAGAGTAGTTTCTTGGAAGGCAGCCCTCAGTGCTGGTGTCCTACGATTCCGACGCGGTCGTCTACTAAGTGGCTATCAAGAACATTAAAAAGACAATATCATTACAAAAATTTTAGATATGAAAATCATACTGAGTGTTCAATGTACGGATTCTCACCATATAACTAAAGAAATTGTTGCAGCAAAATATTCAAATGATGCATATCAGTAAAAGCACTACAAAGTTGGAAGTTAAAAGTTAAAATATTACAATTTAGAATAGCCACCGGCATGATGCAAATTATTTTCCAGACCAAATACATGCTCTTTTTATCAAAACAAAAAAATTCTTAATCTTGAAATTTTTAAAAAGACCGCAACTGTTTACCAGTTTTTCTGAAGTTCCTCTGAATCATTCATGACAACATATAAAGCAAGCAGAAGCTTTACATCAACAAGCACCGCATATATTACAGATGCCATCGTAAACCAATCAAAAATGCATTCACTTTCCAAATTCATATTATATGCGAACTTACAAGGGAAGAGACAACTGGGGTGCCAGCTGGTGCAGCTGGTTTTGGGGGCACTGGAGGTGCTTCTGGGACATTCCCTGCAACTACCGCAGCCTCACAATCCGCATCGCTCATTCCCATCTTCTTAATTGGTCCATTGTCGCGAGTCTCACCTGCCCTTATTGTGAGGACACGAGGTGAATTTTTGACTGATCGAGGCCTTACAGAGAGGATATGATGAACTTTCAGTGGCTTCAGACCCACATAGTCAAATTTCACAGCTCTACCACCATTGCAGTTTACTGAATTGAGCATCACTGAAGCCATAACAAAACTCCTGTAATGATCAGGGTACCTGTTCAATATCGTGGAGATCAAAACAGCCGAGATGATGCATTAACTTAATCTCTTAAATAAGAAGCGTCATTAAACATGCTGCGCAAATGTGCAAATCATCTCTGGGTACATACAATTCAGCTTGTGGGCCCTAAGAGAAACAGGAAAAGATTGAACTTTGAGCAGTTGGACACATGATAGTCAAGCATTGGGCATTCGGATACCGAATAAAAGAGGAAAAAAGGATTGATCTTTAGATATAGCTTAACTTGATCGGCATCAATTCAAGAAAAACTGAAGAAAACAAAAGCAATCAAACACATGATGGTCAAATCGGGAGGTAAAATGACGACACTTACTGTGGCAGACGTGAAACCTAGCAAATTCACTTATTATAACGATCAAGAATCAACCAAAAAGAAAAAGGAGAAAAATAGAAAGGATTGTTGACGAGTCCACAGCTCGAACAGGCAGATGAAGCTTCTCAAGAAAGAAAAAGAAAAAAAGAAAAGAGAAAGGATTGAAGGAACTGACCTTGGATATCTGTGTATGCTGCTTGAGGCCTTATCTGAAGAGTGGAAAGGGAAACCAATTGGAGAGGAGCGTAGGAGTGAGATAAAGGTGGTTTGGATTTCAGATTTCGGTCTCTTGTCACGTGAAAATCTGCAGACAAGGATGGAAAGTTGGTGTGCGCTTCTTGTTTCTGAGCAAAATGGATGTGACGGCGACTACTATTGGTTTCATATTGACAAGTTATATGCGACGTTAGTTGAAATTGGAGAAGATTGTAGAGAAGGAAAAGCAGGGAAGGGTTTGTATGGTTTGCTCCCTGCCAAACATTTTTTACCACAAAATTCAAATGACATATTCCTATATAGGGAAAATAATACTTTTGGTCGTATTAGTTAGGCATTTTACGTTTGGTTTCATTTATTCTAAGATTAATAGTTATAGTCTCATAACATATAAAAATTAATATTTTTTTATTTTTATTTATTTTTTTGTCTATAATTTAACGGTGTAGCACATGTGCCTAGTATGTGATCGCTAAGTATTTTTTGTTGGAGAGACATTTTTCAGCTTGGGAGCATTTTAAGAGAAAAATCTAACTACATTTGATGAGAAAAAACTTATTTCGAAGGAAATTAGGACAAAAAATATAGTGATGATTTATTCCTTTTCTCACAAAAATTAAATTCTATCATTCCCATATTTCTATAAATTGAAACCAAATAGAAGTAACCTAAAGAATCATAAATTCCACAAGTGAATCAATTAGATCAAATGAAGCACTTGTACACTACTATTGAAAAAAGAGCAAATTTTTCCTCCAACCAAAAATACTGAAGCACGTGACGTACATCGTAAGTTGTAAATAAAAAGATGCATGAGGATCAAAATGCTCATTTTTATAAGTTATGGAATTAAAAATACTAATCCCATAATAAATAAGATCAAAAGTTATATAAATCTAATTTATGGGACAAAAAATATCATTTTCCGGTCCTATGTTGTATTATTGAATGTGAAAACTTGGAACCCGATACAAAACATAAAGAATTGAAGTTAAATGTATAGCTTTGTTATATAATTGATCTGATTTAATTTGAATTAAAGAAAATCAAGTGTTAGCCATCTGTGTGTAGTCATTGTTCATCTGCTCTTTCTACATCATAGCATATCAAAAACAGTGTCCACCCTGTAATAAAGTGAAACATAATATTTGACATCATGAACCTGTAACTCTAATTAAATTACCGAATTACTCTACAGCCACAAAACTGTCACTACAGAATCTATGCAATAATCTAAAAATCCGAAAATGCTTTGTCACAGGTTTATATGATTTTTCCTCTCACTTGCTATAACCGGAAAGCTTATTCTAGATTAAAGGCGAAAACTAAATCTCAGCATCAGCAAGGGAGAGATGCAGGTATGGGGTCCAAGTCTTCCTTTCTACTTCACTCATCTCGAGCTAAAGCTGAAATCATCCCATTATCCACCAAACCTCATCCCTTTGCTTTCGAGAGTGAAACTCGAAGAAAATGTCGATGATGATGCCCTAGTCCTACCTGCACAACAAAGGAAACACTAATATTAACACCAGTATTGTAGCTCATATTTAGAGATGCCTTAAGGTATACATGCCCTTCTTCTATAGGGGAAATTCCATTACATGCTTTAGAGTTCGTCCTTTCTGGATGAATCCTGTTCAGAAACTGAATCTCGGTTCTTCTGAATGAAATCAATTATAGCTTGCTTCGACCTATCTCCATCGTACTGCAACAGCTTTCCAGTTGCAGACCTGAAATATAATGTCGGATAACCTTTCACATCAAAACTCTGCTGTGGGATATTATTTGCGGTGGCATCCTGCAATCAACCACACAAATAATTAGTGAAGACTGAACTAACATACTCCAGAAAATGAAAAAGGTAAAACAAATTCTCATGAGACTGGCAATCACACATGTTACTTTCTATACCACAAAAAGAAAAGGGAAAAAGCACCAAAACATAGAAAGAGGCTATGAAGTTGAGAAAACTCTACACGAGCCAAATTACTTGCAACTTTCAACCATTTCTTAGGGGCAATTCTACAGTGTGAGCTTGTCACGCTTTGAAGACAAGTTCTCACCAAGTGTAGAGTTGGAACAGGTTGCATGAACATATATAGAGTGGGAATGATGATATTCCAAGAGATTCCCTTTGCCACATACGAGTTATTGAACTTTCCAATAAAATGTCTAGGTATGAAATGCTATACTCCAGGTGGTATCCAATGTATGGGACAATGAATTAAATGCCAGGTAATCTGCTTCAGTGGGTACATATTAGACATTTTGTTCACTAGAGTTCCATAGGTGCAGACTCAGCAGCCACATTCAGAAAAACATCTGCTACTCTTAGTACTTCAACTCCTGATATTATATTATTTTTGCAATATATTTATATCCCTTGGAATAAAAGGGGAAAACCATTTCCATAAGTATCAAATAATAGAATGTACTATATTGAGCGGTATGAGAATCTTACAATTTTTGCAATTATAACATCAGCATCATTTTCAAATGAGAGAGCTACTTCATCCAAGATTGGAGCCAACTTTTTGCAGTGTCCGCACCATGGTGCATAGAACTCCAACAGAACTGCATAAACAAATAGTGCTTATGTTTGAGTTGTAATCCAAAGTAATTCAACGACCACCAGTCACATGTAATAACATAAATTTAACATTTTTCCCACTCTAATTGATGGCAAAACTTACAAGTAAATCCATGCATTGTTGGTGACCAGAATAGGAGGTTTAATGACTTCAAGAAAAGGGTAGATGAGAAAATTGCAGACCGATGGACAGAGAGTTAATAGATGGGGAACTGAGAAAGGTAATATTTAAATGTCGTAACAGGGCAAAAATCAAAGTCAAATCGACCAAACAACCATAAGATCTACATTACAACAAGAATAGGGAGAAGAGTTCAAAATGCAGCAAATTTCAAGTGTGAGAGAATGTTAAGAGAGCCAACCACTAATACACACCATTTTTGCCTGAATTGAAAACCATGTCCTCAAGGTTGTCAGCCACCACCACCTTAACAGGTTCATTGTTAACTTCAGGAATGGGTTCCGACTTCTTGTATGGTTGGACAATGCCATCCTTCATATAGAACATTAATCAACTATAAGTACTTAACATCAAAATTTGTCATAAATACTATTTGCAGACTGCACAATATCATTCCTGAATTTCATTTTAGAACATAACTAATACTTTAATCATCAAAAGTTGAAGTGGCATTTTTTAATGAGAGAAAAACAGGCAAAGAGAAACAATGAAGGAATCATCACCTTAAAGTCCTTCACCCATGATGCAATCTGATCAGGCTCAACATTTGGTTTGAGATATTTCTGTCCATCATTAGTCTGGATAATGATGAGAGGAACTTGTTCTTCTTTGATCCCAAAATACTGGTCAATGGAGCAAAATGATCAGCAGGCTAGTAATAATGTGCCAGCTAAAGGAAGAAGATACCAACCTGGAAGGCGCCTTGACTAGCTTCAATATCACCCATCAGAAAACTCAAGTCTTTGCCCTTGTAAAGCACAGCCACCTCATGATATTTTGAGTTAAATGCATCAAACTTCTCCTCAGCAGTGAAGTTTAGAAATAACATTGCCTGTGAACCAACAAGTTTCATGTGAACAATGACCCTAGAATTTGGAAGTACAGTAAAGGGTTACATAATCCAAACAGCACAAAAGAGAGGATGGAAGCAAAGAGAAGAGAGAGAAACTATAGCTTCAAATATATGCCATCCAACTTAAAATACTTGAGCTGAGAATGATCAATTAACTGCAGACTAGTTGCTGGTCTCCGGAAATCAAATAAAAGCACCAATTAGAGCCCAGAATGAAGCAGGATGCGTTAATCACCATGAATCATGGTGAGAGAACCTTAAAACACAATGAACAGCAAAGACATCTTCTTCAACTTTCAGGATTTGCCAAGTGTGGCAGGACAACTTAGAAAAATCCACTCGATTATTTATTCTGTCACATGTTCAATCTTCTGGAGAACTTTTAGCTTCTAAGATACTATAGGTGTCCTCAAAAGATTATCTGGTCAATTGCCAAATTTCAAATGAAAAGGATGTGAGTGAAAATATAGAAAGGAAGCAGCAACTCCATCAAGGTGATGAAGACAAACAGTTGACAGCCTCCCACAAAAATTAGCGATAACAAGTACAGGGAAGTAACGAACCTTGGCATTGGAGCTGCCAAAGTATTTAATAACAAAGGGATGGTGCCTTGGATCCTTGTTGAAGAGAGTTACGATTGGGGTGCTAGCTTCTTCAACGAATTTCACTAAAGCATCCACATCAAATTCCTGCAAGAATGTCCTTTTGAGTAAAGAGAGCTACACTAGATGGCATTCATATCTGGTAGAGAATGGTACAGAAACAGTATCGCCTGCCAAAAAAAAAGGCATAAAATGATACCTGGAAGTCCACAAAGAGTTCATCAAAAGGCTTAAACAACCTAACAAGAGGCCCTGCAGCTGACGAGTCCCCACGAGGAAGAAATTTGCCATCCGAAGTATGGCCAAAGTCATAGTCAGCACGCAACCTCTCAGCCAAAGTCATGAAATTCTCAAACTTCTCTCCAGAAAATTCTGGGAATACACCAACCTATAGAGTCACAAAAGCATGTACTACCTTAAAACTTTCCAATTATATGACATTGAAAAACTCACAAAACATGAACATGAACATGAACGCAAACAAGAGAGAGAGAGAGAGAGAGAAGTCAAACAAGGACTTACAACAAATATCTTATCATCACCAATTAAAGAACTAGCATCCTCAGGGGATTTAATTTCAATAGATGCAGGACCACTTTGCTTTTTTAAGTAAGTGACAATGCCATCAGCATCTCGGGGTCCTTTGTATTCTTGAACAACACTGCCTCCATACCTCAGTATTTTAAGGGTGGGGTAACCTCTAATCTCAAACTCATTGGCAATGGCTTTATTCTGCTCATTGTTTGCATCAAATTTCGCTAGGAAAACTGGAGGATCATTCTTACTTAGAATGGACGCGGCCTTCTCATACTGCAAAATGCAAAGAGACTCACTTAAGACAAATCAAATACAACATCTAGAGAATGCAATACATACTTTGTAGTTAAAAGCAAACTTCTTTAACTCATCAATATTGGCTAGAGATTAATACCTCAGGAGCAAGTTTCTTGCAGTGACCACACCTGTTACAACATATCAACATATCAGATGGAGATTTCAAATAATTCAATAATTTAAATCGTTATAACATCTCGTCTTTTTTTCACTTCTTGCAATAGAATCATCACTTATACTTTCTCAATAATCGCATCTAATACTGAATGAAAAGAGGGAAAAGTTGCTAACATACGCCAAGACATAATTAAGTTATCAGCAGTATATATTACTGATTAGTTTAACGTCAATCTATAAACGGGAAAATAAAAAAAAAAAAAAAAACAATGTTTTTCTGTTCTTTCAGATCTTCATCGCACTTATTACTCCCGGAAAAAGTAGCCACTGATATTAAATTAGTACCTCAAGAAAATCCCTTTGATTAAAAAAGATCACCATAAGTTCTAATAATCATCTTTTCTAAGTACGTTGCAGCATCTAACTTAAAAAAACCAAATCTGCCAAAACTGAGAACCAAAAATATACATATCAAGTAAAATCACATACACTCAGCACATTTAATCTGAATTAGCTATTACCCAAACAAAAAAAAGGAACCACATGCTGACAACACAGGGAGAAAAAAAAAATGCGCCAAAGCTCCACACGAATCACAAGCACTTGACAAAGAAAAAAGTACCAAGGCGCGTAAAACTCGACGACGATGAACTTGTGTTTGGCGACGAAATCAGTGAAATTGGAGTGGTCTAACGTCACTACAAACTCATTGGATTCTGATTCTTCAGCGGAGAAGGATCCGGTTACGGCGAATAGGATGAGGAATAAGGAGATCCAGAATGTGGAGAACGCCATCGTTTCTCTAAATCTGAGCTCCGAAAAGATGTTGCTTAGGTCTCCAACTGTGTTGGTGAGCAATGCAATCCACGGGGGTTCTTATAAGGTTTTGTTAAGGTTCACGGGAGGGGAGTACTCACACTCACAGTCCTGGTTGCTTTCATCCAAATTGCAAAATTGTCCTCCCAAAACCCACTTTTCTCATTAGAGTACAAAATATTTCATGGAATTTTGTTTTACATTTATTTATTTTTGGTTTAATTTAATAGATATGAGCAGTTTTAATTGATTTATCCGCAGAATTTCCTTTTTACTATTCTTTTTCTCTTTATTTACCTTATTATAATAAAACATAATTCCAAGGACCTATACTACAATTTGCACAAACAAGAGAAAGTCAATAGCACGTGTGAGACCCAATAACAGGCTGCCACGTAAAAAAGAATGACAACGTGGACATTTTGCCATCAATCACAGTAAGCAGCAATAGTCAAACTCAAACAGATATAATATATGTCTATCAGAGTTCATATTTATCATCAAATTCGAATATTTTATTTTTCAGAACGATTGGAGAAAGTGGGGGTTATCGTATAATTTTGGAAAAAAAAATATTTTTGTTCCTGTTTAATTGAATTCTAGTTTCAATAATTACGTGAGTCTCATTTGAAGGACAATAGTTTATATTTTTTTTCTCATTTCTCCTTCTTATAATAAATATTTGATCAAAGTAGCCATATGACACTTATGTGATGGTTAAATTAGGGTATTTTCGAGCATGTGAGAAATATATACTTTGAGATTTTATAAAAATTATAATTAGTGATTTTGGTAAAGGATATAGAAAATGACAAAATTAGGGCTCTTACCGTTTTTGTTCTCCCAAACTCATGAGAATTTGCTTGCTAAAAAAATGGCTTCAGTAAATAATTCAATTGTTGCAAAATCAACTGTCAAGTGTTGTTACTTATTATGAGATGTGAGATTTAAAGAGATTCTGATTTTTCTAATGAGATTTGGAAAGAGGAAATTGAGCACAAATGAGTTAGGGCTTCAGAGAAACAAAGCATGTGCCTCCCACGTGCCAATATTATCTCCAAAACATGCCAAGTGAATATCAAACGATCGTTTTTGTCAAATATTCATCGATGGGACGAAAAAGTGAGAAAGAATGCAAGTTATTGTGCTTAAAGTGAAATTCCCGTAATCATTGGAATAAAAAATAAACAAGACCTAAATTATGGGACAAAATGACAATTTCCCTTATAAAGATCTAAGGGGATCTTTAATCATCCTATGTGTATGTTTATCATGTAGGCAGTAAATCTGAAATCCCCATACATTTTCACACAAGTCCATTGGAGCAGTGCAACCTATCAATAATCTCTCAGAAACATGTATTTTTATGCACCGGCACCACCTATTGAATGTGGAGTCAGTCCACTGGTAAAGCAGGAGAAATTCACTTACCTCCAACAGAGATGGTAGATCCAAAAATGAGATGAAGGAACAAAGAGATGTGTTAATAATCATTATGCTTCTTTCTACCTTAACTAAATAGAGATCATCTCCTCACTATCCCTAAAATCAACATCATCTCCCTACACACCACTCCATTATAGAGCTTCAGCCAACCAAGAACCCACAATCAACAAATAAATGAATCTTCTGTACACAACTTCAACCTGTTGGCTACAAACTGGAGTGCTGCAAACATGATGTATTTTTAACCTTCTGCCATCCTTTTCTGTTGTTGAGGGCCGGCCGTGCAGCCCTTTCACTGGTAATAGTGAAGTCTCATTTCATGTCTGTAAATAGTTTGTTATACCACGAGCTTCTTGATTGCAACAAGGTACTTGATATCCGTGTTCTGAGGGAAATATGTACTATTTCCTTGGTGCTTCTTATCCCTTGAAGAAATGAGAGAACCACCTTAGTTACCTCAAAATATTAGCCAGAAGAAGCTTCTGTCTTTCCAATGCAACAACAGGATGATTTACATGTCTCATGAGCTCTGCTCAGGTTGCTGTAACCTAACATGTTCATGTGCTTTCAGAGCTTCGGAAGTGAAGTTTTCCAAGGCCTTGAAAATTGGGACCAGACCTCCTTGTAAACTACTAGATGCTGCATCATGCACTAATTTCATGGCATCCTTGTGCTTTATTCTCTCCTCAGCCAATTTCTGTCTCATAGAATCCAAGTCCACCTTTAGATCATCCAATGGTGAGACTCCATTATCTGAGGGAACCACAGACAACCTAGTGTTGTCTGACATTGCATCTTGTTCAAGCTTGATTTTACCCCTCTCCGTAAGATGTGCTCTAAGCTGTTTTTGGTAATCCTTCGAAAGATATTCTGCTTTGAGCCTTTGTCGACCCTCTTCATCTTGTTTCTCCCATAGCTGCCGCAGACTTGTAGCAAACGTATTCATGGCGTTTGCTACCCTTGCCTCTGAGACAGCTTCCATAGCTTGCTGCCAATCATTGCAAATTATGAAAATGGGAGGGGCCCCAAGCCTGCCAGGGGAGTACGGAACAGGTCCATCAGGAGTCTCTTCTGGTTCATATTGAAGACATTGCAGAAGCCACCCATTCAAGGACTCAACGTAAGACTTTTGAGAGCTGATCCATTCATTAAAACGTTCACACCATGCACGAAGCTCCCTTTCAAGCTCAGTGGTAGCCCTCGAGCTTGTGTCTGTTAGGGGATCAGTTTTTGCTCTGAGCTTCCGCATTTTACTCTCCATTATAGCTTGAAACTGCTTCTGATGGCACTTGAACATTTCCTTCCACATTCTAATCAGCCTATATATTGTAAGAAATTGGTTAACTTTAACCAAAAGTGAGCATCCAACATTTCAGACTTTTCAAGGCAAAAAGAAAATTTTAAGAGGTTTAGATATTATTTAAAAGCATGATAACATAATATCTTCTCATTTCAATGACTGAACAACAAAGATATATGAATCATTTCAAGGAGGGACGGTTGACTCAGCTCCCATTGGCTTTTACTTACTCAAATGCTCATCATGATAAATAAAGTCAGAAACATAGTTCGATTTCTTGGGCTGAAAAGAATCACCTTCACATTGCAGAAATTCCACATTTTATGCACTTGTTTTCCCACACAATAAACAATGGCATGCATCATAGATGCAGACAGTATTCAGCAATCCAACAAAAGGATTCCCTATATTGCACGACAAGAGATGGTGCACACAAGGCAAATTATTAGCTGAAACTATATAACTACTAGCATACCAGATTCAAACATCTTAATGTAAATAAGCTGAGTTTCAAAAGATAAAAGAATTGCAAAAAAGACATTTTTGCAATCAATCAAACAAGTAAGAAAAGATTAGGCAGTGCACATTTTTCATACCCATGAATCAATGCAGCAACCTGCGGTTCCAATTCTTCATCCCTCAACTTGTGTATCCTGCTTGAAATGGCATCAATTGCTTTGATACTAACATCGAGCTTGGTTAACAATTTTCTTATAGAAGCTCGAGTAGCATCGATCTTGCTAGACTCGGCTCCTTCCTCATCTAAGGTTTTTAGCCTCTTGCACTGCTTCTCATATGCAACCCGGAGAATTTCTTCATCCTAAACAAAAGTAACCACCTACCAAAACTGAGCAAGATTGAATTGCAAGACAGAATTATAATAATTGCATGGCATAGATCATAAATGTTTAGTGTGAAGATATTTATTTAGTAAGTTCCATTTTTATATCCCAAGAATCAACATCAACTACATTGAGCATTTGACCTCTCTATTATGTATATTCACAGCTTAAAGCCTACACAAACAAAAATATTCCAACACCTGCAAATGATGCACTTTGACATTGTAATATCTGAATCATTCAGCAGCCACATTATAATGTGTATTAAACATCTCAAGCGCCTACTCATCAATTAGATACATGTATTAGCAGCCATCAAAAGCAAAGAATGCCTATCTTGTGCATAGCATAAGAGTCACCCCCTAATTCAATTATCAACCTCAGGTTTGAGCAACAATGAAACTAAAGAACGATGAGAAGCATACCACCAGTAGCTATTCATAAATCAAAAGCTAAATTAGCTTACCTTTACTTCCTTGTACAACTTTTTTTCCCAAGCATACAGCTTATCCAGGGTGGAGGAAAGGTTACAAGCCTGGGTGTTTACATCATTCCCAACATCTTCAAAGTAAGACTTTGCCAACTTCATTGTGGTGGAAGCTAATTTTATGGATTGCATTGATGGGGGATCTTGTAGTGACACTGATGGAGATATCAGGCACAATATTCGGGACAGAATTACTGTAGAAACACAAAATGAATTTACTACAACATCAAACGGAAGGCCGGCATGATTCAAAATGCCAGCCAAACCAGTATATAAGCAAATGAAAACCAAACAGATCTAGTTCTATAAGAAGAATTGTCAAAATACTTAGTAATGGCATAGAGTTAATTTAGAAACAACAAGCCCATAGCACAAAATTTGAAACTGTACGATCACTTTCGATCCATTGTCCTAATAGCAATCTCCTAGAATTTACTGTGTCGCTATGTTTCCTGGGTAAAAGGCATAGTTGAACCATACAAATAACTCATGAATGAAATTATCATCTCCTAAGTCAATCTGTAATAGATTTAAAGAGTGATGTGCATGTTCGCACAGACTAGCCATAGCCTTTTGATCAAATTAACTCTAGTTTAGACTAAAACAAATGGATCAGCCAAACCCAATAATAACAGGGCAAATAGAATCTGCGTTAATTATGAAGATGAACTGTACAATTGAAAGCCACTTTTTAAAATCAGAATCTAGAAGTTCTCAAAGCAATGACTTCACAAGACCAACACCAAGTAAAAGTTCTATAAAGACAATTCACATGTATCCTACTCTTAGCCAACGCTGCAGGTTTAACTATTAAGCACTTGACAAACAAACCAGAAACATATAGCAGAAAATCACACCTCTAAGAAAGCTAGGCTGATAAGGCAGCTTCCCAACCTCAAGCATCATGGCTACCTCTTTCCCATAACTAGAAGCAGTTTCAAATTCATCTCTAATTTCAGCAACAACCTCCCGCAGATCCCGAGTGCCACGAGGCGACAATAGTGTTACACTACTGAACTTGGACGAATCACCATCCTGCTTTGATGTCTCCCCCACCTCAAAAGTCACCCCCTTCTTCTTCACAGAACCCTCATCCACACTCTTCAACACTATATTTTCTGAGCTGCTTCTCTCATCTGTCAAACTAATTGAATCTGTAATTTCCCCATTCCGAGATTGATCCATCCATGATGTCCCCTTACTGTGTGTTGGTGATGTTGATGGTTTTGCACTCTCTTCGCCATACCGCGATGGCATTGATGGCTTTGCACTTTCACTGTTATGTTTTTGTGGCAAAGATGGTTTCTCACTCTCCTCACTACTCCAAGAAGGCAATGATCTGGAACTACTCTCACTTTTATGTGGTGGCAATGATCTTGAGCTATCCTGACTTCTGTACAATGGCACTGATCTTGAACTATCCTCACTGTTATGCTGAGGAACAAGTCCTGAACTAGCAGTGCCATTTTTCGGCACTGGCATTGCTCCAGGCCCGGGGGTGCTCTCCCTAGAACTCCTTTTTGCATCAGCTTTCGTTCTTTTCCCCTTAAGGACCTCTTTATACACCTCATTCTCAGTTTCTTCCTCCAAATCAGGAATCCCCTCTCTCTCCCTCACCTCAGTCGAATCCGGGCTGCTAGAATTCAACCCATACCCATATCTCCCACTCGAATAATAACCAGGGTACCCATTATCATATACGTCAAATGGATTAAAGAAATCCCACGTCGATGCCTTGGGTGATGGTGGTGGGGGCGCCTCCTTATGTGAGTTCATTTTGACACCCTCGTTAACTCCCATCCTCACAGGTGAACCCATCGAAAAATTAACACCATAACCCGCACTCCCATAACCAGCTGGAGAATTCCAATATGAATCGGAGTACCCGTATGCCGGGGCCGCTGGAGGCTGATGAACCACCGTTTTGGTCGCCGGAGCCGATTTCTTCATGTAATACACATTCGAATTACTCGAGTAATACCAAGGCTGCACTCCCGACGGCATTCCCGGCGGATTCCACTGATCAATATAAGGCTCACCATACGGACGGAGCGGCGGCGGGAATGGAGAGGGGTACGGATACGGGTTGGCGTACGGGTCATTATCCATTCCATCTCCAAAACCACTCCCATACCCATTAAAAACACCACGAGGATAATGAAATGAAGATTCCTCCTCGTTATGTGAATGCCTGACTTCATCATCAAAGCCCTTCCCCTTGTGGACATGCGTGTGATGGTTATGATGCTGATGAGCATCATCTTCAGATTCATGTCCGTGATGATTATGATGGTGATGCTCGAAGTCTTCTGAAGCCCCATCTTCAGAAGAAGAATCCGATATATGTAGATGCGACCCCTCCTCATCCTCGTCATCATGTAAATGCAGCGAAGATTCATCAGCGTCGTCATGTTTTTTCTTCGAACTCGGCGGCAAAATCAAAGAGGGTGATGAAAAAGAGGAAGAAGAAGAAGACGGGGTAGTAGTAATGAGCTCTTCATCCACGAATTTCCTGAGAGCATCCCCAACATCCTTGAGTGAGCGGAAGTAGGACACATGGGCGGCGGCGAGTGCGTAGCGGTGGTTAGCGGCGGCGCGTATAAGTTCTTGCCTCTCACGGCAGCGAACCACCAAAGGCAAGTCGTCCGCCTTCGACCCACTACACCCCATATCACAGTGCAGCAGTAGAGTGCTTCACCCGCAGCAATCTTGGAGGAATTCCGGGGAATTGCATTGTCAACTAGAAAGAAAAAATCCTCGAGACTTGAGAGAGGCAGCGTAGAAAATTCTAGAGAGAAGGGTTTAGAGTGAGGAAAATCCCATTTCCGCGGGGAGGAACATAGCGGGAATGTGGAAATATTGGCGTGGATCAATGGCGGTAGGAAGCTGGCCAGCTATAAGGCAAGGTACAAGCGACGAAGAGGAAGGTACAATCCTTGGGTACGGTGAGGGAGATAGATGTACATTGGATTCCAGATCCGGGTGGTGGTGAGTAGGAAACGCGGTAAGAACATATAAGTTTGGTTAGAGAATGGTTAAATGAAAAAGGGGTGAGGGTTTGAAAATCTTGGGAAAATTCCCTGACCGCCCAATCTAAAAACTAAATTCAATCACTCGGTCTGGACTTTTCTTCCTTGTTCCTCCCATCCTCACCAATTTTATTTATTATAATTATATAAGTATTCTTATTATTAAAAATTTATAAATATATTTAGAATAAACAAATCTTTTTTTAATGGTAGAATATTGATTAGATGTATTATTAATTTTAAAAAATATAAATATTTTTTTAAATAAACAAAATTAGAAATGGAAAAAATAAATGATAGTTTATTGGGTGTTGGAAATGGGAGTGAAATATTTTTGAGGAAAGAAAGAAGGGAATTGTGCATTGAGATGTGTGGGGGTGTGAAAATAGGGATTTGTAAGAAAGTAGGCTAGAGGCGGAGGAGGAGGAGGGGTGGGTTGTGGTCAGGTCATTTTTTATTTGGATTGGTATGGGAATTTGTTGTAGGGTTTTTGGATGAACAGTGAGCGAGTGTATGCTAATATGCTATCCATCTCTATGTAATAGACTAGACAAGTGTGTGTATATATGTATGTAGGTATAGGGGCGATGAGAGGAGGGGAGGTGGAGGTGGGGGAACAGAGGTGTCAGAAGAAGCTCGTGGAACCCGCCATTGGTGGCGGGAAGCTGTCATTATTGCTATGCCATCATTACCTCCCTATTTTCCTTTTTTCACTGTCTTTTCCTTTTCTTCTCTTTTCAATTCTATTATTTATTTACTCTCTCATTCTCATTCGCCACAATCACAATTATGACGACTCTGTTCTGTTGCTCTTGCTTCACCATATACTTTGCGTTCTTGACATGGACGCAACACATCATTTACCCGCTAGTAATTTAATAGGTTGTGGTTACTTCATCTCCAAATTGTTTCATCTTAATTAAAAAAAAATATAGAATTAATTTAAATGTAATGAGAATAATTTTTTAATTAAGTATGTAAAAGATGTTAGCCAAACTATTCAGCCAGGTCAACTCTTGATTAGGGCTGAAATGGACAAGATTTGTCTGACATAATAAGGTAAAATTAGGGGTGCAGTGGGACATGATTTCTTGATTAGAGGGTTTTGGGACTTCAAAGTCAAATTCTGGGGCCAACTTTTTTCAAATTTCTTTACAGACTGACGATGTTGGGCTGCTTCTGACCAACACCGACCCTGTTTGGGGGGTTACATGAGTAGGCCATTACAACTCAAGCACTTCACTTTTGGCCCAAATCACACTTTTTCACCCTTCCCTCTGTTTTTTCAATTACTTTTTCACTTTTGCTTCATTTTTCCATCTCAACATCATGCAAAAACCGCATCTCCTTTTTTCAGCTTTACATTTGTCTTTATTACACTGTATTAAGTTTGAATCATGCTTTTTCTTTAATTTACACTTACCTGATGAAGTAACGACAAACACAACAAGTCAACAGCAGTTACAGAATAAGAAACCAAGCAAACTGGTAAGAATAGGAGAGATTATGCAGTTAAAATCGCATCCTTCTTTGGATCCAATTCAAAATCAAGATCAAGTTTGAGTTTTCATGACAGTCTGTAAAGGTTATATGTATAATGTAGTTACCTAAACAAACAAAATCACTTGAACTGTTCAGCACAATAATTAATATTTCTTCAAAGTATAAAAGATATAGCTTTTAGCCAATCACAAATTCATAAAATCAAATCTTGCTAAAATTCAATTATTATTGGAATCAATCATATCACTTGCTATCATGTTCCCAATGTCCCAGTATAGGATTCCTCTCTCTCAGTTCCTAAGATTTTCTTCTTGTGTGTGTGTGCATGTTTCTCATGTGAAGACCTAAAGCAAGCATGTGAAACTGTAGTAATAAGAAAACTATAATGACTCATGTAATGTGGTGGTTGAGCTTTTACTTTGTCTTTTGTTCAAATTCACAAGCAAAGATTCTAACGGTATTCAGATCGCCATCCAAGAATAGCTGGTAGCCTAATCTTAACAGAAGTTGGTCCTAATAATTAATACTTCTGTTACTTCAAGTCCAGATTAAAATTTTCCAACTGCAGTCTAACTTCCAGAACTCCTTATTTTCTCTGTTTATTTCTTGTTTCTCCATTGGCAATGTGAGTTATTTCCATAAGGGGTGGTCAAGGGCAAGCATTAAGTGGTTGTACACTACAGAGATTAAGACTTCTAATAGCATGTTTGTTAAGTCCAGCTTTCAACATCAAGACAACGATATCCCTTGAGATCTCACATCACCTACTTAAAAGGTGTTGAAAAGTTGTTTGAAGATTCTTCTGCTGGACTCTACATATACGAAAACCATTAAATCCAACCGCGTTCATATATGACTTTTACTTGCTAAATCCGACTGAGCACATAATTATTTTGATTTTTTTTTTTAAAGAACATAATTTTAAGCAATATGTGCTCTAGAACAATTTATTGGGGCATCAAGGATGAGAAAATATGGATCCACATTAAACCACCCACCAACACTATAAGAATCAATTGGCTTCATCTCAAATAAACAGCTTGGAGTCATGACTCTGGTCTTCTAGTGATACAACATCATACACAGATGACGGATAATCAAACTTAGTTCATACTAGACTTTTCTAGTTCTTAAAAAGTCAAAAAAGAACAAACAAATAAGTATTACGTTGAGATGTATGAGATGTCAAGGTAAAAGAATACTTTCACCTAATAAATTACTTTCCTTACCGTATATATGCACGTTAATGGGGAAAATGGAAAAATTGATGTTTGACCTAAACAGAAGACCAGATGTATGAGAAAATGGTCTTTTAGGAGTGGATGGTTTGCATGCTTAAGGAGGCGGAAATCAGTGAGCACACTCATCCTTGAGAAGAAATGAAGAATATTTAGCATCAGGTCGGTCCGAAGCTGAACGAGTGCTAAGCAAAGAGCATAGAGCTGTACCCAAGTATGCGCATGCATAACATATAAGCTTGCACCTTAACTCAATTCAAGTTTCGAAAAAAACTATTTTATTCTATATATAATACCAAAAACATATCAGTTCATAACCAAAGATGTCAGGTATGCCAAAACAGCAATCACAATCATGATATTCAGGAAATAGTTTGATTGGAGAGGCTTATCTGGACTTCCGCCAACAGCCTGATATTCTGCTCTAATCTTTTGTTTCATAGCCTCTGAGAGTTCTCTCTGCAATTCAAATAAGCAACACAATGCACTTATTCTTCCCCTTCATTAAAACTTCCAGGTCTTTAGATATGTTGTTCACACAATTGCTGAATCTCATGTTATTTTAAGTAACAGTACACAAAATTGAAATGCTTGTATTCAAGTTTAGTCCTGCAGCAACCATAGAAATGAAAGATTTAAGTACTTGCTGTTATTAGTTTTGTAAAGGTTTTCATGCATGGGAAAAAGGAAGGTGCAGCTGAAGGCTCATACGAACAATTACAAAATCCTTACCCTTCCTGTTGAGTACTTGGCAGCCACAAATTTTTCTGGCTGACCTTTTGGAGGACTATCATCTAATGAGAAACCCTGCAGAAGAAATAATGGAATGCATTACTTTTAATGTAATCAGCTACATGGTCACAGAGTAATAAGATAATAATAATAAACTAGAGTGTATCTGAAGGTGGTAAGACATTGAAAATAAGAAAAGATTAGACAGAGAACGGTTGCCAGCAAACACGAAATCTGAAAATTTGATTCAAAAAACTGCAAAAACATGTTGTAACCATATACATTCATAAGCACAAAATAAGGCAGTGTCAATGTAGTCAATAAAGATGGAAGCACAGATTATGAGCATTATCAGACTTCTCCAAAGCTAGCTGAGTGAACATTTGCATTTGCTTTGTTTTATGCTAACATCTAAGATACATAACTGAGTTGCTTTTGGCAAAAAACAGTTTTAGTTCTGAGTTCAACATATACATCCAACATGAACTTTGGGAAGCTCAACGGAGGCAGGGATTGATCAAGAATGAAAAGAACAGCGATCAGCACCTCAGGTGGGTCAAATTTAGCTCCAAGATTGCTAAGCTTAGCATGGGCTTCAGCATAATCTTTGAAAAATGCATCTTGATCTTCAGCATATTTCTCCGCGTATACCTACACATAGGTAACTCTATGTAAGCTGAGAAGCCACAACATATAAGGAAAGTGTTTCGAGGTAACATTCTGCTAATTACCTTGAAGGAAGGATCTTCAAAGAGAACAGCATCTGTGGGTAAAACTAGCAAATCCTCATCTCTTCTTTCTTTAATATCCTACAAATGAGTCAAGCATACAAACAGAATTGAGCAACTTCTGTTAGAAAAAATAAAACCAGAAAAATGAATGTCAGTATGTATCACCTTAAAGTAGGAATTATCAAACTTCAACCACTGCACAGTCCAAGATTGTCCTCCAGGGGCCCCAGGTCCATCTTTCTGCCATGCAAATAATTCACGGCTCAGCATGTTAATCAGTTGAACATAAAGAATGAGGTATTGAGGATGCCATTGGTTGGAACTTTAACAAACATTGACCCAGCATACCTGATTAATCAAAATTAGAGAAGAAACATGGAAAGTTGGAAGGTCATTATTATGTATCAACTTAACAAAGCTTATCATATGCTATATGCTCTTCCAGTCACATGAATCCCCTCGTTTAACTCCTTTGATGAAAGGCCATTTCTTTAGTGCTTAAATCCTTTCCAATAATCATACTTCAAGCTACTTGAGAGGACCTCTTTCTCAAGGTATATTGTAGACAATATTAGTTCTTCACTTGTCAGCAATCATAACCCCAAATTTCCACTATAACTAGCAAACTTCTATCTTCACCAAAATCGTGGTGAACATACTTTGACCTCTTTCCTCAAGGTTTATTGTAAACAATATTGATTCATCACTTGTCAGTCATTTATAAACCCAAGTTTCAACTGTAAATAGCAAACTTCTATCTTGACCAAAATCATGGTAAACATACTTTTTCTCTTGTTTTACACTGCAAACATGTACTTCTACCTTGACCAATATCCTCCTGACTAATGACTTTTCTTTTCAAATGTGATATGCCAAATGATGAAAATGATTTAGGTCTATATTTTTCCTAGGTCCTTGATACAGTGAAAATTAGTTCATGGCCCTGCAAGCCAGAAGCTTCCACAACCATCTTAACTTGATTGCAAAGGAAGTACCCCCCTCACATGCCTGCTCCTCGTTCAGAAGAACCCTTGAGATCAAACTCATTGCTCAATCGCAGTCTCAGTGCTAAACATATATATATACATACAAGTGTGTGTGTGTGCGTGCACATTATGCAGTGACATTTTTTTATTTCAGGTCCACTACAGGATGGCCAAATTTAAGATAACAAATAGTAAGAGCAAAAGAGGATTTTTACTACAGCCTCCAATAAGAAAATCTTGTGCCATGCCACTTTACCTGGCCAGAATCATGTTGCTTGACGTCATGATCCTGTTCTTAACAATAACATACTTCATATCAACGTGTTTCTCGTAATATATGATTTAACTTCAAAGTAATGTATAATTTAATTTTCAGTTTATTAGCATGGGCATGTTCCCATTTCCTGCGGTACTAAATGCTGAATATGTGATACCACTATATACTTCTGCAGGGCATTCGCCGTCTCTTCATTTACTATGCTATGATAAGTCCAACCTCTCAGTCTTTTGTTGGTTAAAACTGTACAACACGTTGAGAATAGAATGTGATAATTGAAAAATGAATGATAAGACAGTAGTGACTTTACTACCGTGTATTTGGTCTCGGGTTTCCCCCATCCACTACGATCTGGCCTTGACCTTCCGAGAGTGTGTGCACCAGAGAGAGCCACTATCTCCTGGCCATCAGGAAGCTCATGAATCACAATTATATTGTTGAAGACAAATATCAGGTGAAATTGAAAGGACCAATTACCTTATCATTCAACCCCATCCTGTAGAAGACATCACGTAGATGAGCAGCAGGGGAAGGGGGTCCAGCATCTAATAAATGAATAGTATTAGTAAAGAAGATTCTAAAAGTTAGTGGGTTTTTACAACAGAGTTAAGTGGCAGTCCACAAAAGATGAAGGCAGAGGTTATAATATAAGATGTATACAATAATATTAAATTTCAAGATATATGTGATGTTGTATAATATGATAGCCTGTTATCATTGATAAGATGAAAAACAGGGACCAGAGAAACAAAAAGTATTCTGCCTAGAGTTAAACCGCCAGTGTTTAAATAAACCTTGTTGAGAATCATGAATTGATTCTCCAAATTATTGTAAAATCATAACAGAATCACAATAAATCCAAGTGATTCTTGTGTTATCTATATGATTTGATTTTGGAGAGGTTTCCTCCATTTTCCATCATCGACATATGTAATTCACCTATATAACTACATGAAGGTTATATCTTCAAAGAAAGAATAACATAAGTTGGCCATTTGGGCATTTGTCTAGTGGATGTAGGCCATATTGCAAACCACGTAAATCTTTGTCTTCTATTTCTCTCTTCACATATCTAATATTCTGAAAAAGTTAATCCAACCATGAGCCAGAAGCACCAAACAATAAATTATATATTTTGAAATAGCCGAAGTTGATACTAAAAGTAAAAACATTATATTACTCATAAAATCTTCATTCTAGATGACTGTTGTGCTCTTAAACATCCACAGTAATAAACAAATTTTCAAGTGTCTCGGTAATGATACCAGGGAGTCTCCCTTCTTCTGGGCATTGTTCAGGTCCAGATACATCTACTCTTCCATACTTCATGGGAATTTTGGGTCCCCCAGTTTCCTGTAATTAGAACAGTAGTATCAGTGAGATCCTGCAGATAATAAGTTTGTCAACACATTAAACCAAGAAAGGGGAATGACCTCTATAGCAGTAGCACTAGCCAACTGAAACAAGTCTGCATATGTCACATTAGAATACTTCTCCTTGATGGGCTGAAGAAGTTTAAGAGCATTGACAAGCCCTATGCGAACCAACTTGTCAAGGAACATAATATTCAATCAGTAAATACTAATCCATCAGATTGAAAAGCTCACCGGCATTTGCTCCATGCTTCAGTTCAACTTCAAACCTTAAACTTCCATTAGCACCACCCCTTTGTGGCCACTCCTCAATATTCTTGTTATATGTACCGGCATCATGCCAACCTAGCCGAACCTACATTATGATAAAAGTAGTAACAACAACGATGTTAAATAATTAAGCAAGCAACTATATAAACATAATAGTTCAGGTAAATTAACGACGGTAAAGACACCGAGCATCCCAGCAGTAAATAGCATATCCAAATACAACTCCCGATTTCAACAAATTAAGCAACGTAGAAATTCAAGACAAAACATGCTAAATAAATAAAACTAAAAAGAAATATCATTGGAAAGAAATTCACCAGAATAGGATGACAGTACTTGGTCTTGAGAAGCTCTTTTATATCTTCACGCGCACTCTTCAGCTGGTCGGGGTCCGATGCTGAGCATTTCGGCGACGGCACAGTCGAATAACCAATTCTCCGACTCGAAAATCTTCCCAGAGCGCTTTTCTTTTTTATTTTTTTTTTGGGGTAGAGAACAGTTAGAGTAAGTAAAGAAATGCAGAAACGCTAAGAAAGAATGCGTGGCTACCTGGGGAAGGAAGAGGCGGGAGAGGAGAAGGGACGATCGGAGGGAGCTAAGGGAGAGGGCGGAGCGGTAGGAGAATCGCGTAGCAGACGCGGAGGTGGTGACGGAAGGCAGAAGACGAGTGGCGGAGAGAGAAGCCATGGTCAGCTGCACTGATTGTCAAACTGTCAGTCATTCATTGGCTGCTGTCTCTGGCTACGGATTTGTGGAGGGTCATGGTTGGGCGGAGTCTCTCCGGTTCTGTACCCTCCAGTTTCATCAAGTGAATGAACGATAAATAATTCATTACTTGATATGTTTAGAAAATATTCAAGAAAGAAAAAGAAAGTGAAACTTAAACACGCTTACAGTTCCTTAACGCGACTCTAAGCCATAATAGAGATTAATTAAATAAGACGATATTGGGGAGGAGGTTATTATTAACACAAGTTTTTATCTTGGTTTAAGGGAAAATGTTTTGCACATATTTTAGTGCAAAATACCTATCAATTTTTGTAAATATCTTTATAATATAGGAGATAAAAATTCCATAATCTCTAATTAAATTTTCTTGTATGATTATGTATTAATTATCCTAATTATAACATGTTATGTTGTTAATATACATTCCAAAAAGAAAAAAATTGAGAAATTAATAGAATACGATTGTAATGTTTACTGTAATATATGATTCTAAACCAATTATATATATAATGAAAATATCGAATAATCGCTAAAGGGACCATAAAGACTCCTGAAATTATTTGTGAAACAGAAATATTTTAAAATTATAGACCAACCAAATAAGTGTTTAGGATTTACATAGTCAATGACATTTATCACGAGTCGTTCTGCAAAAATGATATTTTACAATATTCGAACTAATTGTAAAACGTGTAAACAAAATTTGAGCGCACGAACTATTACATCTGGTATATAGACCAATCACAAGACGAGTGAACAAAACATGTGCATAATTTTGGACATTCGGACAATATGTTCAAATCAATCATATGACAGAAGAACAGAATATTCATGTTCTAAATATTATGCGCGCATATAACCAATCACAAAGTGAATGAACAAAATCAGTGTGTTTTAAATATCACTATTACAATATTTAACATCCAATTATTTGTAAAACAAAAAGATTAAAACTTAAAGAACCTCTCCCCACAAGCCAACTCACCTTACTTTCTCCAAGAATCCACACAGTCGGAGGTGTAACAACCCACACTATGTTTGTTTTCACACATCAATATTTTTTTTAATACTAAATTATAAAATTGTAAATTACACATTCTAATTATTTTTGGCAATGCATGATGTGAAGTGATTTTTAATGGAAATTTTGATAAAATATAGTTATTAACAGATAAAATATAGTCATTAACATAAGTTCTTATCTTGGTTAAGGGAATTATTTTTTTGCACATATGCTGCACAATTTAAGTGTATATACCTATCAATTTTTGTAAATATTCAAAATATAGGAAATAAAAAAAAAATCCCACAATCTCTAATTATTTTTTTCTATACAATATTAAATATTTGTCATTTTTGGATCAGTGAAAGAGATTTTTAGTAATTAATTTTTTACTGATTTAAATTGAACTATTATGTATTGTCATAATTTACTATTGGATGTTGTAAGTTGTACGTCTATTATGTTATTTTGTGTTTGTATATGTTCCAACAAATTTAAAAATTAATTGAATATAATCGTAATATTTACTATAAGATATGATTTGGACCAATTATAGAAAGCATGACATGCCTTCTATATAATATCCTTTATCACGTGCCATTTTGCGCGAATGATGTTTTACAGTTTTCGGACCAATTACATTTGTCTTCAAAATTTTTATTTTATTGTAGAAAAAGAATGTTAATATTTTCTTGAAATAAATGTTTTAACCACGCCAAGAAAAAATTCCAAATTAATTTTAACAGTCTGGAGAAAAAATGGAAAACATTTATTTCTTTGAATAATATGGAAAACAAATGATCTGGTTGAGACAATTCTAAAATTTTGATTAAATAAACGTAAGTAAAAATATTAAAAAAAATCAAAATTTATCGATTCATTTATGTTAATGAGTAGGTCTTATCCTACTCAGGCCCAGACCCCACCCAACCAATTGGAGATTCATGAATCCTAGATTGGATCAGACCCGATTTTTCGATTGCATATTTGGAAAAAGAGTTAATTTTTTTGGTAAAGAAATCTTGGCAACCATTTTATCTAGTAGTCTTGGAAAAAGAGTTATTTTTTTTTATGTAATTCATTAATATTAAAATAGAAAAAAATATATTTTTAGTCTCCAAAGTATGCCCACTATTAGTTTTGATTCAGTAACTATGCTCGTTTTCTTTTAAGTTCTTTAAGTTTCAAAATACTACTATAAACAATTATTTTGTTTGTTGCAACGTGTTTGTTCTGTGAATTGATTTTTGCAAAATTGTTATTATTATTTTTCAGAATTGTACTACAATTAATTGAATTTTTTTTCAGGCGATAGTCAAAGTAAGAGCGACCCTCAAAACGTACTTTCATTTCTTGATTGGCTTAAAGAGCATGACCAATCACACGTACTTGAGAGTGAGAACAACGGTAACCTCGCTTTCATTATATGAGACAGAAAGTAATCTCATAGATGTCCGGAAAAATGGATTATTTTAAAAATAAGCTTTTGAAATGTTCGAATAAAATAAGATGATTGAGTTTATAAGATATTAGAAATGGTAATTTTGTGATTAAATTTAAAAAGTTTGTTGAGATTTTAAAAATAAGTTATGAATACCCTTACCTTTTTTAGAAAGAACAAATAAGTTCACAATATCTTATTTATTTTATAAACTTTTTTTTACTAAATAAATTATCAAAAAAAAATTAACATTTTATAAAAGTACAGATTTCAAGAGTTTGTTTTAAAAATAAAATTTAGTACATTATAAATTTAAAACATACTTCATAAAATTAAGATCTCTATATGGGTCGTAGATCACTCGACAGGTCCTACTGAAGATTGTGTCGTGTGGCCTAGGTAAGTGAACGTTTTTGGCCTTATAGTAAATTATATTTTATTACAACCAATACGATTAAATATTTTATTTTCATGTAAAACTGACTTAAGTATTAGAGGGTTTTAATTGAAAATCTCCCAACAAATTTAAAGATTCTCAGGTTCCATACTATTGGAGCCATGTTGAGTGACTGGACCTTCTGTCAAGATTTTTTCGAAAAAAATTAAAAAATCTGAAATTATGCTTCACCACTCATTTATTGAGTTGTTGCCTGTGCAGGATAACAAACAAAGAGCCCATCTTGTCGAGGCCGCTACAAAATGCAAGGGTTCGTTACACCAAAAGTGGACAAATGTTGACAGAGTCCACCTAACATTCACTCTGAAATTTTCACGAACAGTTGGTGGACATTGGACGCACGCAATTTAATGCACAGCCCCGGCATACATCAAGAGTGTGAACCACTCGTTCCCAGTTGACATTTACGGTAAAAACAAAAGGCCACAATCAAATAGCTCATTTCCACATAGCATTAAAAATGTGCCTAACCTAATTACTCATGCACATGAAATCTAATCTATAATAAGTCCAATTGCATTGATACACGTACAGTCTAGTTTATTGTAGTTTAATTTTGGATTCATACGTTTAATGACCACGTGGTCTATTTTGTTAAATATATACCAGAAATGTATCACGGACCAAAAACATGATTTTTTAAAAGTTTCGTGATCGAAAGTGAGAATAGATACATAATTCATTATAATTTATGATTTAAAATGATATTTTGGCCAATTCATCATAAAAATTAGATGGAAACCTAATGGATGCCAACGAAACGGCTCGTTGTTAAACGAACAATAAAATTATGAGGGTATTTATAAGTTTTCGAACAACGATAAAGTATTTATAATTATGTCAAATATTATGAAAAAGGTGGTAGTAATTCACCTTATATTATATATATAGATATATGTATAGTCAAAGGATTTCTTCTTCCATTTCAAATTTCAATTAAATTTTTTATTAATTAGAAAAAAAGTATTTTAATCATAATTAGTAACTTGAGCATTTAAATTTTATAGACTAAAATTCAAGTAATAAATGAGCACACTACATACACAAAGAACGGAATCGACGGAGGTATCAACAACTGGTTCGCGATGCAGTGGCCATTGCTCGAATTATTCATGATGAGCTTAGATTCTGTATACTTAGTGCTGAACTATCTCATAACATTAGTACTATCGCCTTATATAGAGTATGGCGGATACCATGACCTACTTAAATTGCCATTTGATTTGTACGCTCTGTACTTTTCCTTTACTTAATAAAATTTATCATTACCGAAAAACTTCCATATGAAAAGTGATTATTAATTTGCAATATAATTAAGTCATCAACTATTTAATTTTTTTTAGAAAAAAATGAGTAATTATATAATTTTGTTAAAACATATTTTTTTTGAGAGATATAACAAAATATATTTTATTCATTTATTTTATTAAAAGTGTTAAACTTTTGGTTATGCATATTGTCAATTTATTTCTAAGAATATACACGAGTCATTAGAAAATATTTATTTGATGTGTATTTAGTATATTAACTTATTATTTTACTTTTAATTTAAATTCTTCATTTATGAAATATTTTATATCTTGAATGAAAAATATATTCTTTAGGGTGATGATTTAATATGAAAAAATATTAAATATATTGAGAACTATATATATAATTATTCATGGTATGAGGAATAATTGTAACCAATTAATCAATTTAAGGGGGAAAAATATTATATTTATTAGTTAAGGGCGTGGGGAAATTCCAATTCAAATTGATAATGGTCGAACTCGAATCAATTATTTGACAATTATAATATAATTATCGTAGGGTTTAATATATAATTTTAAAAAATAATTAATTATGTAATAAATATATATTTATTTAATTTGAGTAAAAAAAAAATAGTGCTGAAATGCTCCTTTCAAATGGGAAGTGTAATACATGCAGGGAGGAGCACGTAGTGTATATAAATCCATACTTGGAAAAAAAACAAAAACAATAATCAGCCGGCCAGCCCACAAAACCAGCCAAAAATGCATCAAGCACCTTTGAAGTACGGCAGAGGGAGATAAGAGTTATAAATCCAAAGGAATGGTAGTGGTGAGAGCATCGGCAACATAAAAGTTGGGTCTCCAAGATTTTATCGAAAACATGGCTCTGGGTGTGGAAGGGGTGGCGGGGGAGCTAAGATCAATATACGCCACCGGCAAGACCAAGACTTTTGAGTGGCGGGTTTCTCAGTTGAAAGCCATTCTCAAGATAACTGCGCACCATGAGAAAGAAATTGTGGAAGCTCTTCACTCTGACCTCAAGAAACCAGAACTTGAAGCTTTTCTTTATGAGGTGGGGTTGGATTTCTTTTGTTTCTTGGAACTCGGGACTTCATGTTTTTCAGAGTCTGCTTCTGGTTCTTGATAGCTGGTTAATGATTGTGTAATCCCTGTTGCCTTTTTATTTTGTTGCCCTTTCTTACATTCCAAAGCCCACAACTTGGAACTGCATATTTCGGGTTCTAGCTGCATTTGCGTGTGGTTTATTGATGTAAATGGTAAATGGTTTTGTCTTTTTGTGACCAGCATTTAAGGCTCTCTCCTCATTAATGAAGATGGAGATTCTTGGGAGTTGGGGGGTTCTTTATTTTGTTTGATTTGCTAGAAAGCTGAGGGCCTACCATGGTGTTGGTGGAAGTTGTTTCTCTTTTTCTTTATCCAGCTACTTTGGTCTGTGTTGCAAATTTTGTACTAAATTGTGAATTCGTTGCTTCATACTAAAAGGAGATGTCATTGCTCTGTTCTGGATGTGTTCACTCTTGCATGTGTGCCAAGTGCTGGTAAATGTTATTTCTCTGTTCAGAGATATGATTGTTGGTTTTTGCATCTGGGGATGCAGTATAGTAAAATGAGAACGTTTGTAGGCTTCATTTATGTGTTTCTAAAGTCAGTTTGGTGTGTGTGGGCTGTTAACAATGGACTTTCGAAATTATCACCTAATTTTCAATTTCTAGTTTGCTCAATTTTGTTTGTAACAGTACATGTAAGTTGAGGATCCAGTTAGTCTTCTGAAGATTTTGGTTCGAAAAATCGTTTCTTTCTGGTGCCTTTTCATGTTAAAAACTTTGCATTTAATGTAACCCAGCATGAATCAATAAGGTGAGAAAAGCCATGATTTCAATTGTAAAGAGACGTGAAAGAGAAAGCCTATGGCGTCGCTTCTGTGCCCTGGAACTATCTTTGTGGTTGGATAGAGCACCTCTTATGTTAGCTACCTTTTCCCAATTCAAGGAAAAAAGAAAAAAAGACCTCTTAATACAAGAGACAGAATGTCTCTTCTCCTTTGTCTTCTAACAATTCTTTTTCCCTTTATCTATACATATCATGCAGGTTTCTGGAGTATCATCAGTATGCAAGTATGCATTGAAGGAATTACATAGATGGATGATGCCAGAAAAAGTAAGTTTAAACAATTCAGAGCTTAATGTTATGGATCTCTTGGTTGTTGGATTAAAAGGTTATCCAATGCCAATTTCACGTGGTGGCAGGTGAAAACATCAATGGCCACTTATCCCTCATCAGCTGAAATAGTGTCGGAACCTTTGGGTGTCGTGTTGGTTATATCGACTTGGAACTATCCATTTTGTATGTTAATTCTATTTCCTAGTGTGCTTCATGTGTTCATTTTCTTTCCATAATTTAACCAGGCTCCAGTCCTATGCCTTTGCTTTATGAATTGATTAACTGAGTGGCTTGTTGGTTTGAGGGTTGTTTATGCTGTACCATTGTGATACTGATGAAACTGCTTCTTCTTGGTCTCCTCTTTTGTCCTATCTGACTCTGTTCTCCTCCGAAGTGCTATCACTCGAGCCGGTCATTGGAGCTATTGCAGCTGGTAATGCTGTAGTCTTGAAGCCATCAGAAATTGCCCCCGCAACGTCCTCGTTGCTTTTGAAACTTCTTGGGGAGTACATGGACACCTCAGCCGTGAAAGTCGTTGAAGGTGCTGTGCCTGAAACAACTGCATTGCTGGAACAAAAGTGGGATAAAATATTTTATACAGGTAATGATAAGCCCATCATTCACATGTTTATGTTCCAATTAACTCCTAGAACACATCATCGATGCGTAAGCATTGGTTGTTTTTATTGATGCAAAGTCAAATGGGGACAAGAGAAACGTGTCTTGTTTATCAGGTCGTAATCTGTGCTGACTGCATTAGAATGTTAGCAGGTCAGAGAGGGATCTATCCCTCAAATCTGTTTGATTGTGTGAAAGAATATTTTAGATGAAGATTATTGTTCCTTAGGTTATAGCTATTTGAGGTGCTAAAATTCGGATATTGAATCATACAGAAGAAATTAAATGTCGGCATTGATATTAGCAACTTTACCAACAAGAGATCTCAGACTGTGTCAAACAAGTAACTCTACAGGTAGTGGCAAGGTGGGACGGATTATATTAGCTGCTGCGGCAAAGCATCTTACACCAGTGGTTTTGGAGCTTGGTGGCAAATGTCCGGTGGTGGTTGATTCAAATGTCAACCTAAAAGTATGTATATTCTTTACCAGAGTTGTATCTAACTGAACATTTTTGGTTGGATCAGTACCAGCAATGTTACACTTTCTTGTTACTTATTAAGTTAGTTATTATTAGCCCTCATGTAAAGCTGTTCTGCTTTCGGAAAGGTCACTGCAAGACGACTAATCGCAGGCAAGTGGTGTTACAACAGTGGACAAACCTGTATTTCGGCTGATTATGCAATAACTACAAAAGAATATGCTTCAACTCTGGTAAGTCTTCCCATCTGATTGAAGAACTATATTATATACGCCAACAAACATATATTTTACTTTCGTTTCTTCAAATTCTGATTGACTTCTCAGGTGGATGCTCTTTCATCTGAACTAGAGAAATTCTACGGAAAGGATCCTGTGAAATCAAATGACTTGTCAAGCATTATAAATTCCTACCATTTTGACCGCTTAACTAAGTTACTGGACGATGAGAAGGTTTCTGGCAAGATAGTTCTTGGAGGTCAAAGGGATAAAGCCAATCTGTGAGTTTCAAAACTTGGTGCACATTATTTTGGTCCTTCAGCAATGACGGTATTATTAGATGAAATATCCATGTTATTTTATTTAATTTTTTCCATCTTTACAGAAAGATTGCTCCTACTATTGTACTGGATGCCCCAGAAGATTCTTTGATCTTGAATGAGGAGATTTTTGGTCCTTTACTTCCCATTGTCACGGTATAACTTAATAAACTTCTGCTAGATTTAGTTTGTGCTAATTTTATATGACAGGTGTTTATTACTTGTGGTGGGACATACTTATGCGGGTTGACAAAGATATATTGAAGAATGGAATGACCATCTAGACAATACGTATTTCCTGCCATCCAAAAATTTAATTAGAAAAAGGATCAATGCTGTATTCCATTCCGGCGGCTCCTTTAGAGAAGAAATTGTTTAACCGTGAAATACTGGGTGGTATGCTACTTCCCTTTGAAAAAAATGAAGAGCAGAAAGGAAAATATGAGCCCTCTCTATGCTAAATCTTATTTTTACCTCACAATACCTTTTAGCGTATTGACTTTCTTTTGTTGTTTGTTGTTTCTAATATAAAGGTCAACAAAATCGAGGATTCTATTACCCTGATTAAAGCTAAAGAAAAGCCTCTTGCTGCATATCTATTCACAAATGACAAAAAGCTCAAGGAAGAATTCATTAGAAGCGTCTCTGCAGGGGGCATCGCCATTAATGAGATAGCTCTACATGTAAGTCTTTCTGGGAAGTTCTAATACTTACAATAGCTTTTTATGCTTGCACATAAACTGGCATGAGGTCAAGTTATATGGACGCACATATAGCTCACGGAAGAAAATACAACTTGATGGACCTGAGTCATACTAACAAATTCATTGGTGCAGGCTTTAGAGCCGACTTTGCCATTCGGAGGTGTAGGAGAAAGTGGAATGGGATCATACCATGGGAAATTCTCTTTTGATGCTTTCAGCCATAAAAAGTCAGTTTTACAACGTGGATTTTCTGGGGATCCAGCTGCAAGATACCCACCATACACCCCTGGGAAGCTAAAATTTCTGCAAGCCATGTTAAGTGGCAGTATAATCCGCATTCTCCGTGCTTTGATTGGTTGGTGAGATTTATTGAATTATAGGCTATACGTGTGTACCAATTTATGAATGCTTCAACTATGAAGTAATATGTCTTAATCTATGTTATGCGAGTTTGTGGGGGCTGTAATCCCATGATTAGTTGATGTGTTGTGGCTAAGTAGGTCCATTTCTGTTTTCAGATGTTTTTAGCCATTCTAATGCAAGCACAAAGGCTAAAAACTTCTGTACTTGGTGTAATCTGAGTACTATAACTCATTTGAATATCCAATGTATAAAATCAAATAATCTATTTCATTCTCCGCAGCTGCAGAACTAAGCATTTTTTAGCCTAATTTTGTTGTGCACTTTGCTAGATGGTTTGTTATCAGAGAATTGTGAATCTCGACCAAATCAGTCACACAAATAAGAAGTGTCCAATGCGCTTATCGGTTGAATGCATGCGCAAAAGCTTCCTTTTTGTGACAGCATTTTCATAACATTTCTCTTGTGATTAAGAGTATAATGGGGACAATCTGCCTGTGGGGCTAGTAACATGGGTTTAGAATCCTGTCTAATGCAGCAGCTGAAGACTTTCCAACTCTTTGTTCGAACGGTTTCTTGTAAATGCAAAGAAATGTATGAGCCATCTCCAATTATGCAGCACTGCATGCACGAATATCTAATTATGGTAGAGTTGTCCTTAAAAGAAGTGGGAAAGGCTTGTGTCTGCTTAGTCTTGTAGATCTTCTTCAATACCAACCTTTTGCCAAGATTCAAATTCAGATAAGCAGTAAAAGAGCCACAGAGTTAAAGAAGGGAAGGAAAGAGTGAGCACCTGATTTGTTTGAATTCCTTAAAATTCCAAATCCCAGATGCCTGTTTCTACACTGAATTGCTTTAGTATGCTAAATCTATTACAAGTATGGCAAAAAAAGGAAAAAGAAACCTTGATTAACAAGTATGATGTAAAATATTAGCAGCATCAGATCTCTGTTCTTCTGTCAATTCCTCTGGGAACTTGACTGAAAATGTGATCACCAAGTTTCCTCTTGTTGCTGGCTCATTTTGCTTTGGCATGCCCTGTTCTGCTATAATCTTCTCATAACCAGGGTGGACTATATCATCGATCGTCAAGCTCATTGTCTGCCCGCCTAACAACGGGACTGAAAGAGTGCAACCGGTTAGAGCGCCAACCAATGGAATTTCAACTTCCAGTTCTAAATCATCGTCTTGTCTCCTGAACAAAGGGTGGTCTTTCTCAGCTACTACAAATATTACATCTGCAGGATCAGTGCCAGGTATTTCGTCTCCCATGCCTTCGAATGTTATCTTTGTACCTTTTGTCCATCCTGGCTTCACTTTTATCGTAAGAACTTCATCCTCCTCTACCATTTGCCTGCCAGTAGAATCACAGAAATTGTAAGTTTCTTATCTTGGTATCAGAGGCTTTACATTGTGAACAAATTGCACTACTAATAACAGTGAAGTATTTATCATTACCCCTCGTCTGTAACTGCATCTCTTGTGATCTTCATCTTCTTGATGCAACCGAAACAGAGCTCCTCAAGCGTGCAATCAAGCTGCTGCTCCATTGCGGGCGGTTTTAGGAGCCCATTTGAGTTAGAATACAGGATGGGGGTTGCGCCCGGTCTGCTGGTGCATCTAGAAAACGAGCGAGATAAGGCAGCCGATGGTGCCTCCATGCTGTTCCTCTGGCTCCTTGTCCTCGAAAGGGATGCTTTGGCTGCCTGCGGTTTCTTGCTTGGTGCCTCCATGCTATTTCTCTGGCTCTTCGTCCTCGAAAGGGATGCTTTGGCTGGCTGCGGTCCTCTGCTTGGAACTTGGGACACAGGTGACGGACATGTACTCGTCAAGACCACAGGGTTCCATTGAGGCGATCTCGTCATGTGATCGTCGCAACTCCTGCGCGTGTACGAACGCGGCGGAGAACCAACGCCAACGCGCCCTGAATCATGCACTTCTTGCATGTCATCTGTATCGTCTGCTTTCCTGTTTTCAAGCTCTCGATTTCTGTAATTATTGGTCTGCGGATCGGATAAGTGCATGATATGAACAATGGATCTTATTTTTGCATCATATCAAATAAAATCATATGATGAATCTATACATAAAACTCACCTTGATATCATCCTCAGTTGATCTGTGCTTGTTCTTGCTTCCTGATTTCCTGAAAAGCAGAAAATGCTTCTCTGGATAGCATTTGAAAAGAAACGATTTGCATGCCTTGCAAAATCTCCCAAAGCCTAGAACATGAAACAGATCCTGGGAATGTGATCTTGAATGTTCCCCCATGGAAGGTATGAATGATGATATCTTTCTGAGAGAGAGATTGAGAGAGAGAATGATATATGGGATGGATGGCTAGCCTAACACAGAGCGCCTTCCGAGGCCTTTTATTAGCTCCAACAGTTGAGAAAGTTTGCAAGAGCAGCTCATCTTTACCTTCTTACCTGTCCCATTACTTATCCATTTTAAGATTATATTGATTTTTTTTTTTTAGAAATTCAATCTAATTATATAAAATATTAATTTATATTGGTCAGCCGACGAGTTTATAGTTCAACGAAAGTGATCAATTTCTATTTACTATATAATTCATTGTATTTGGTTGGATTACAATTTTCGACCCTTGACATTCATCATATTATTTTTCTTTTATCATGAGTGAGATATTTTAGGATTCAAACCCAAATTTATCTATTCGTGTTTTCTAGAAATAAAAATACATTTTATTTAATTGTGTTTTTTTTACATAAATAGAAAAGTCGGTATGTATATTATCTATGTCCCGGAATCAAAGCTATTATTTTCTTTTTTCAAAATGTCTTAGAATCAATTTCTATCATGTAAAATATATATATTATTTTTAAAATGATCATCTAATTTAATACAACAATTCATCACCTGTTAAATTGTGATTGTGTACTATTCATATTATTTAGAATTAGTTTATACTAAAATAGTTTCGTATGAATTACAATAAAATGACACCTAACAACTACTTATTTTAGAGTTTGCAGAACAATTTAAAATATTAATTTTTATACCTCATAATTTTATTTTATTTTTTTCTGAGGCCAACCCTCCAACAATTACCTTTCGGATAAGAAACGCTCAATTACAATTCAAGATATACAATGGGTCGGATTGGATCTTGACAAGCACGGAACAGTCTGAAAGAGCCCGATCCAAAACCCAGTTACCATTGTACATGTTGTATTTAAGAGTTGTCAACATATGAACTTTTTCAATAAAAAAATTAGCAAAAACTGATCATATATGATAAAGTATAAATTTTGAAAAACTTAAATAATAAATTAATAAAAAAAATTTAAATATCAAAATATAATCGTTATAATTCAAATAACAAAATATTATTTTATCATATAATATAATTTGTGAGTCTCTATAGTCAAAACGCGTCTAACGTTTTACAACCGCGTATGCCAAGAGAAACTTCCAAGAAGCAGAAATTCATATATACACGTGGAATTTTCAACTGCTGCCATTTCTCTCTACCAACACACTCAGTGAAGACTAGACTCGAAGAGAGGCGTCCCGACAGTGTTGTGTTTTTTGCCTTTTTTTTTTGGGCAGTCATCGTATGAGTCTTTTTCTATTTGTTTTCTGCTCTATCCTGAGCGATTGCAAAATCCCTTTTAAAAAGTGATCAAACCCATCGGGGGAATATGCATCAAAAGATGTACTTGAGAGCAGTGGTGTTGTTCCTTTTGACATGGATTGCAGCTGCTGCCTATCAGCCTCAGAAGCAGCTAAAATCTGCGAAAGCCTCTGGGTCCTCTGTGATTTTCCCCGTCTCTGGAAATGTTTATCCTAAAGGGTGTGGGCACTCGTTTCTCTGATTTTCTTGATTCTTTTACTTGTTTGTTGGGATTGAGAATCTTGATGGGGTTTGTTTGTTTGTAAATACATGTTTGGCTGCGTGTTTCTGAGTTTTGTATTCTTGAATTTCTTGATTGATGTTTGGTTGTGGTTTTAGCTGGGATTTTGAGTGAATGTGATCGATGATTATCTTAATCTTTAATTTGTATTTTTTTTTTCTGTGGATGTTTGGAGGATTAATGTTCAGGACACTGTTTTTGTCTTCTCTTTTTAGGACTTGTGAAATTATTTACCTCATCATGTATGAAATTTGGATCTTTGTTATATTTCCCCCCCTGACTTTGCACCTTTACCGTGTCTTGCTATGGTGATCTGGAAATTTTTTTTACTGATACTGAGTTTATTAAGTAATTCTGTTCATTCAACTTGTTTAGCCCTGACATCAGTGGGACAATGACTAATCAACCATTTTTTGTTCTCTCAAGTAGTACCTCTTGTGATTATTAACAAATGCCATCTTGTTTTGGAATTTGTTTTTATCTGGTTTCTGTCATCAAATTTTCATTTTTGCTGTAAAGCAGATTGTTGATGCTCATTCTTTGTTGTAGGTACTATCATGTGACAATAAACGTCGGCCAACCTCCTAAACCTTACTTTTTGGATATAGATACTGGCAGTGACCTCACTTGGCTACAGTGTGATGCACCTTGCACGAAATGCACACCAGTAAACTTTTGCCTCGACTCAGTTAATCGTTGTATGATCTTCAGAGATATGCTGATCCTCTTGCTGTAATGTATTTGCAGGCCCCTCACAGTCTTTACAAACCGAAAAGAAACCTTATCATGTGTCAGGATCCTTTATGTGCCTCCCTTCATGGGCCCGGAATCCATGATTGTCATGCGTCACAGGAGCAATGTGATTATGAGGTTGATTACGCTGACCATGGTTCGTCTTTAGGTGTTCTGGTCAAGGACTCGTTTCCTCTTAAATTTACCAATGGTAGTGTGGTAGCTCCACTGCTAGCATTTGGGTGAGGCACCTGCTGATCTCTTGAATTCTAGTCTTTAACTTTTCAGGCTGTAAAAAAATGTCACCGATTTGTCCAATTCAGTTGATTACTGATTGGTTACTTGGTAATATATAGATGTGGGTACAATCAAGAAGTTCCAGATTCAGCTCATCTACCTTATGTTGATGGTGTCCTTGGCCTTGGCATTGGAAAATCAAGCATTTTAGCGCAGCTGCGAGATATGGGCCTGACACGGAATATAGTCGGCCACTGTTTAAGTGGAAAGGGTGGAGGGTTCCTTTTCTTTGGAGACGATTTTCTCCCTAAGTCAGGGATTGTATGGAAGCCTATATTGAGCCAATCGTAAGTCTTCATCACTTTATTTATTAAGCTTTTGTATATCAATTGCTTACTGTGTTCTGCTTCTTCTTTAGGAAATACTACTCCTTAGGACCAGCCGACCTCCAATTTGGTGGTCAAGCTACTAATGTTAAAGGCCTCCCAATAGTCTTTGATAGTGGAAGCACTTACACCTACTTCAGCTCTCAAGCATACAAAGGCCTAGTGTCTCTGGTGAGATTTTAGTATGTCTATGGTTTCTTGAAAGTTGTTTGATCCGCATATATGAGCTAACAAAGGTTTCATTTTTTCAGATAAAAGGGGACTTAAATGGGAAGCAACTGAAAGATGCAGTGGAGGACAGAAGCCTTCCTGTGTGCTGGAAAGGTGCTAAACCCTTCAAATCCATTCGTGATGTGGTTAACTACTTCAAGCCTTTGGTATTGAACTTCACAAACGCTAAGAACATTCATCTTCAGCTGCGCCCAGAATCTTATCTTATCGTCACGGTGAGCGTATATCTTTACCTGCCTGGCTCTTTTCAATATTGGAAGACACCAGTAGTATTTCAGAAAGCTTGAATTGGTGTTGTCTTGATTCAGGAACATGGCAATGTCTGCTTAGGCATCTTGGACGGTGGCGAGGTTGGACTAGGAAATATCAATGTGATAGGAGGTAGGAATTTATACACAACTCCCACTGCATGTATAAAATGCTCCTTTCTAGCAATCTGATTGCAAAAACCACATTCAACGTGCGTGCAGACATTTCCCTGCAAGATAGACTGGTGATCTACGACAATGAGAGACAGCAGATCGGATGGGCTCCAGCAAACTGCGACAGGCTTCCAAAGTCGTGACCAATTATATTGTTTTTGTTTGGTTTCAGCTTTAGTGGGCTGGAGGCAATCCTCACCAGGATTTTTTGTTTATCTATTAACAGCACGGATGGTGATATTTGTCTGCCTTATGCTGCCAATGATGGTATGTTGGAACAAGTATGGCATGCAAGTTTTGGTTTCTGGAGGAGGCAAGGCAGAAAGTAAAAGCAGCAATAATGCCTAATTCAGTAGCATAGCATATATGTAATTCTGTGCTGTTGTAAGATTTAGTATATAATACATGGGAATGTTTTGCACATAGTGGTGAATATTGAGGGCATTATTCCAAACATATTATCTTTGTGTTGTTGGATATCATCCTGCCTTTTTCCCGTTTACAGAAATATTTGCTCACCCCTTGGCTAGACTGGTCATCAACAACATTTTGTGTATATTTACACTTTTAAGTCAAAAATGAACAACCATTATAATTTGTAAATATTATGTCAGAGAATAAAATTCATTTTTTACTATATATAAAGTAGTGATTCTGAAAAAAATAGTCAACTCCAAAAAAGAAAAATTCCAAATAAGATTGGCGCCAAATATGCGGGTGGGCTTCCTCTGTGGTTCTGTACCCTCATATTTTATCCAATTCTAGAAACCGAGGAAAACTCGCGTCTCGTTGAGGACTGCTAGTTAAACTGAACCCGCTACTCCTAACTATTTAAACTCACGACTTCACTGCAGAGACTGGAGCATAATCTACAGGAGGCAGTTCCACTGCCCGGCGCATGCCACCATAAGAGAGAGAGAGAGAGAAGGAATTGCACAAGTCCGAAAAGCAGCACAAACGGTGTCGTCTTGTCTCTGGAGAAATGGCAGAGGTGGTTTCGCTCATGGACATCGACGACGACAACGACAACGACAACAGCCACTCTCTGAAGCTCAACAGCAAGGGCAAAAATGTTGTCGTTTCAGCTGCTCCACCGGACTCGAAAGCCACTCCGTGGGTCGAGAAGTACCGCCCTCATTCTCTAGCCGACGTCGCCGCTCACCGTGATATTGTTGAAACCAGTAAATTACTCTTCTGCTCCTGCTTCTCTATACTTATATTATTTCATGCGCATTTCTTCGAACAGTTGCTGGGCTTAATATTGGGAATCCCAGCTAAGGAATCTCTGCTATGGAGTGCTAAGCTTTGTTGATTGTAGTGGCTCTGCCATGCTTTGATCTTTACTTTTGCGTGCCATTGGAAAGTTTGTGTTTGCTTATTCATAGAATTTGATACTTATTCAGATTCCGGTTTTAAATGATTCATGTGCAAGAAGCATGTCATTTTCAGCTATTTATTTGCCTTTCACTATTGGAATACTCTTTGAAATTTTATCAAGTGATGCTATGGTTAGTAGTGTGCTCTATTTTTTTTTGCCACGTTTTCTTTAGGATTGGATGATTTATGCTCCTCTTGTGTTATTGTTTCGCTAGTTCACTCGTGCATTCCAGGTCCTTTGTTTGTATTTCCAAATTCTACCATCACATCATTATCACCATGGTTAGGTCTTATATCTATCTTAATTCTCATTGTTCTACAGCTGCTGCGTTATTCCACATGCATAGGTATAATCTAGCGCTCAGTATCTTGTATGCATTTATAATTCTTATAGGGGGTTTTCTGCCACAGTTGATAGATTGGCAAGTGGGAACAGATTACCCCATTTGCTACTGTATGGACCGCCTGGAACAGGGAAGACATCCACTGTTTTGGCACTGGCTCGGAAGCTCTATGGCACCCAGTTGCCAAACATGGTTCTAGAGCTGAATGCATCTGATGATCGTGGAATTGATGTGGTGAGGCAGCAGATTCAGGACTTTGCAAGCACTCAGAGCATCTCCTTTGGGTATTTTCTGAGACACACATATGCTCTTCTGGCACATCTCTTTCTTATGTATATGACTAATTGCATGAATGAATCGTTATACCTCTCTGGTTAGACGCATCAATGAGCTGAGTGAAAAACCATCAGGCTGAACTTTCTACAAAAAGGGTCAATATATGCTACCCCTTAAATTTGGTTAGAGGAAATGGATCAAAGAAACTTTTGGGAATGGATATTGAATTACTTTATGCAAGGGTAATTACTTGCATGCAGATGCAACAGATTATGCGTTGCCAGTTATGCTGCCTAAGTTTTGAATATATAGTTTGCTTGCTTTATATAGTATCTGTGAGCCATGATAGATAACTGGAATGCATACTTTGACCATGGTTTATATGCTTTATAAGAAAATTGAAATTGTTATGAGTACGAAGTCTATAGACAACCAACTGGCAGGTTGAGAAATAATATAACGAAAATCCAGAAGTTAATTTCGATTGTCAATCTGTTTTCTGCGATGAGTTTGTTGGGTATTTGAACATCTGCTTTCCTGCAGAGCAATAATAGCACACTTATTGTGTCTCTCCAGTTATTGAAAATGTAATAGCACACTTATTGTGTTTCTCCAGTTATTGAAATTTTTTTTTCTCAAATTCTGTAGCTTCTGTTTGCAGAGCAAAGTCGGCTGTGAAATTGGTTTTATTGGATGAGGCAGACGCCATGACTAAGGATGCACAATTTGCTCTTCGCAGAGGCACAAATCTTTTACTTTTCTTATGGCTGCGTCCATTGTTTTATTCTATTGGATTTAGAGTACTGAATTTTGCTGCATTTCTTTTGCTTTGCAGTGATTGAAAAATACACAAAAAGCACTAGGTTTGCTTTGATTTGCAACAATGTCAACAAGATCATACCAGCATTACAATCAAGATGTACACGGTTCCGCTTTGCTCCTCTGGATGCTGTCCATGTGACTGAGAGGCTTAAACATGTAATTAATGCTGAAGAGTAAGTTTGAGCTTGTTTTTTGCCATAGTTAATTGAATGGGTTTCATCTTTTAGATTTTAACCGGACGACTAGAACTATTGATAGTTATAATTTAGTTTCAGTTCCTAGTTCAGGAAAACATCAATTTGTCACATTTCATTATTTCAGGCTTGATGTTCCTGAAAATGGTCTGAAAGCTCTTGTACGGCTGAGTAATGGTGATATGAGAAAAGCCTTGAATATTTTACAGGTTAGTATCTTGCTTGCAGCTTCATATTATTCCTTTGTCTGCTAAGGAATATAACTTCGTTCCGGAGAAATTTAAGGTCCATGACGGGCTTCATGTTATCTTCGCTGACCCTGCCTATACCTGGCCATAGGAGAACTTTGTTGGCAACTTGCATGTGTAAATGATAAATGGGCCTTTGTTTTTCGCTTAATACTTTGCTTGGCCTTTAATGTGCTTGATGTAGCCATAATTTTGTTCCCTTTTTCTTGACTTATTGCTCAAAGACTATATAACCCTTGCTAGTTGTGTGCAGTCAACGCATATGGCTTCTCAGCAGATCTCAGAGGAAGCTGTGTACTTGTGCACTGGAAATCCTCTGCCTAAGGACATAGAACAGATTTCCTACTGGCTCCTGAATGAGCCCTTCACCACTAGCTGCAAAAGTATCACCAATGCCGAATATTAATACTACCTTTCTTTTCTGCTGTTCATCTATTCATTTTGTTGCCATTAACTATGTACAGGAATATCTGAAATCAAGACCAGAAAAGGGTTGGCTCTGGTAGATATTGTGAGAGAAGTAACCATGTGCGTACTCATGTTTTTGTCTGTTCATGTGGCGAAAAATTCCTTTTACTCATCTCTTGCTGCCTGATGTCAGGTTTGTTTTTAAGATCAAGATGCCATCCGATGTCCGCATTCAGCTTATTAATGAAATGGCCGAAATCGAGTATGTACCTTTTCCTATGTATACACTTAAATCTGGACTAACATATTGGTATTCTGGTGTAAAGATACTGTAATTGGTTCAATAGTTGTTATTTTTGCTAGAGAACTTGATATCAAGACTGAGTCGCTGAATTGACTTCATGCTTATCACAAGGGACCTTTTCTACTATATGGAATTCATTGGCATTTGTACTTTGTATCTGCTTTGTAATAATTGTGTTAAGTTGCTCGCTATTCTTTTGGTATGCAGATACAGGTTGAGTTTAGCATGCAATGATAAGTTGCAGCTTGGATCACTAGTTGCTGCTTTTACACAAACTAGAGCTTCGCTAGTTGCTGCTGCAAAATAATGAAGTTGAAGTGTTCTGACGAATGTATTTCATCTATCAGTTGCAAAATCAATTATATGATGCTTTTTTATGATGATCACAGTCCAGTAGATGCAAATGGTTGGGTACTTATCTTGTGTCTCTCGCACTGTCAGCAGCAATGTGTGTTCTTTGTCTTAGTTATCTATGGTATATAGGCTATTCTTCCTTGCAGCACCAAGAAAACACCATGAAGTTACCATGAAAGGTCTGCAATGGAATTTTGCATGATTTTCTGCTGTTTTCTTTACAATGGTCCAACTTCTTGACATTTATAATATCTTGTGTGAATCAGGAGAGCAGCTCTTCAACAGGAAAGTTCTGAGACACGTTTCTAGTAGTTTATTAATTGCCGAATGTGATATTTCTGCAAGTTCGTTAATTTTGTCATTATCATTCTAAGGTCAAGACTGGGTATGGCTGGCTGGTTCTGAAAATTGGAAGATGCTACTAAGATATAGATTCCAACAAAAGCCAATCCATGTAAAACCCTCATATACGAGACCAGGGACTGCAGAACTGGAGGCCTAGTCTGAGAAGATAGATTGGCACCAGTCAGATTCATGCTTTCCAACCTATTTTGCATTTACATTTTAACTGATAAATTACATAATTATCAAGTGCAGCCTCCTTTTGCCATTGACAGTGGAGCACTTTTCCAATTATGCTACAAGACCTAATTTTTACTGTACAAGAAGTTGCTGTTTAAAGAACTCCATAAACTATACCGTGGAAACCTCATCCGACACTCACTAGCCCTCGTGAACTTGTGACATTTCACATTTTTGCAGTTCAGATGGCATAATATGCAGTAAATTCAAAACTGAAACTCTGTAGCTGGATATTAACATTGGGCTAGAAAACCCCACATTCTTCACCAATATACGAAAGTATCATCTTCTGTGCGATGCATGGCTTGATCCTTTTGCCCTGTGCCAAGCTTGTATTGCGCTCTAAGCATTGACAAAGATGTTGCACTTTCACACACTTTCATTTGACATCCTATTGGACCAGGTTATCTCAATTTCAAGCGTCCTGGATGAGCTATCTTTGTTGGCACCCTGGCTAAGGCCGAAAACACCACTGTACACTCCTTCATTCACGACTTTGTCAATTTTAATTGTTACTCTTCCAAGACTAGTCTGAGAAAAAGGGACAACTAATCAGAAAGATTCGTTCACTCAACTACATTTCAAATTGATTATCAAACACAGAAATATTGTCTAAGATTTGTTATCATCACAGGGATTGGCTATACCATGATTAAGAAATGGGGGTTATAATTAAATGGAGGTGAAAGTCAAGCTACCTTTCCAAAAGTACTTCTGCTTCTGCACGATATGTGCAACTTTTGCCCCTTAGGTGGTACATCAAAGGCCCATGTGAACGCTTCTTTCCATTCTGGCGATGTGTTATGGCTCACAACCTGACAAAATATAGAACAAAGATAATCAAGATTTAACAGACAGACAGTGTCTCCAAGCATGGCTAATAGATCTTATCATGATTTCCTAAATAAAATAAAAAGCCAACTAATACAGAAAATTGTCTCCGTAGATGCAACATACCCAGTTATTCTATCATCTTTTAGACTATGATATAACAGGTCAGCTGAGTATGTCTCAATTATGTAGGGCTAGAAAGCAAGTACCAAGCAACCCAATGACATCCCACACAAACATAACAATCTCGAGAGGGAATGACATTTGGAAGTCAACTAATTCAATACCTTAGTCTGCCTAGCAGGGCCGCTGCCGATAGTTAATCGGCAATACGCATGTGTGCCTCCCAGAACATGCTTCAAGTTGTTTGCTCGCTTGATGGTGACTGTTAAACAACCAGGTAAACAATTCAATAAGTTTTCTACTCTTTCATGAAAACTTGGAGGGCATGTCTTCATTAGCATTTGCAAAACCGGAATGGCTTCAGCTGCAACCATAGCTTGGGATTTTGACAAGTCCAGCGGCATGGTCGACCAGGATTGTTTCAGCAAGCATAAGGTAGTCAATATAGAATCCTGAGCAGCTTCGCTCCCAGACTTCAGTGCTGTGACCAAATGTGGAATACACAGCGTTGCTGCTTCAGACATATGGAGCTTATGAAAATTGGAAAAAATAACATGTATTGTCCTCAACACCTCTTCATTGACAGTTGCTGTGGACCATAATTCCCTCTCTAGAGCCGCTGCATGGTGGAAAAATATGATGAGAAACCCCTCTGTCTGAATTCATCCCTCTCTATGAGTAAAACGAAGGAGTACATAAAAAGGAGAAATGTCCAAATAAACAAGCAAGAATATGCCAACAGAAGCAGCAAACCAAGTACGATACACCATTATTTGAATATATAACGCCTGCATTCAGGAATAAATGGATTCGATCTACAATTTTAGAATTAGAAAATTGCTATTTCGAGAGGAAGAGTTCCAGTGCTATTTTAGTGATAATGAACAATAGAAGATGGTTCCTTGAGCTGTTTTCTTGAAGCCATTTTTTGGCCACTATGTATTCTTCTTAGAATAACATGTAAGATCCTCATATATTGGAAAGCCCGATCAATCTAGCCATTGCAAAGTTTAACCCCCATTAGACAAACAAAAGTAAAAGTGAGAATTATCAAGAAAAAGCACCTGTCAGTGATCGGATTAGCTCATTTGATACATATTCTTGAAGGGTGTGATTTGAAAATAAAAATTTGATGAGCAGTGCTGCCTGTGCCGCAACGTCTGAATTCTGTGACAGCACCTGTTCTTGAATCACCAAGATGCCACCCGATTCAGCAACAGCTCTCCTATTGGTTCTGCTGCGCATGACAAGGTTTTGTAATGCACAAATTGCCACCATTTTCATTTCCTCTGTCGGCTGATCTTCGAGCAGGCTCACTAGTGCTCGGCATGCAAAAACAGAATCAGTAGCTCTGGCAAGCCCTTCATGTTGGGAGAGGTCACCAAGAGCAAGAGCTGCGAGAAGTCTACCAATTTGTGATTTTGTTTGTGGGTCTAGCAAATATTGAGAGAGAGGTGCAATTGCATATTTAGAAGCCTTCATTCCCCGCACTCTTGCATTATTGAATAAAGCTTCAAGTAGTCTACCTGAAGCTTCTTCACATTGGTGAGACCTTAGTAAATCTAACAAAGCATCAATAGCACCAGCTTCAACCATCAGTTCGGCACTTGAAGCCTCAGTTTTTTCTTGAACCGTGAGAGCATTTAGTGCAACCTTAACGGTGCTCTCCACAGTTGAGTGCAGCATTTTTACAAGTGCCACAGCAGGAACATTCAGATAGTATTCAGCATCCGATCTCAGAAGATTTGAGAGAACTAAGGCAGCAGATTCCCATAAAGCCTCAGGAGGTAAAGGGTCATCTTGAATAATGACCTTGGAGAGCTCAAAAATACCGCCGGCATCACAAACTGCCTTCGGCAAACTTAAGGAGATGTTTTCCAAGGCCTTTATTGCAGTTTGCTGTAAATTCAATATGCCAATACCTGCAAGCTGAACAAGAGGAACAACTGCACTTTTCGTTGTTATATCTTGCTTAAAATGTTCTTGTTCAAGCAGGTGAGACAACAACTCTGTACCAAGCTGTTGGATAGCTTGTAGTGGGGATTCCAGAAATGAGATAAGTGGTTCAATGACTTGGCTAGGAGTAAGTTTCAAAGTTGAAAGACTTTGGGGTTTCTCCAGAATGTTGACAAGTGCTTGCAGGGCACTATGCTGTCCCCACAATCCAAAATCTGTCTTAAGCAGTACCATAAACAGAGGTTCTACAATTTTTGCTGCAGCAGAACTTTTTGAAATGGCACTACTGTTTGTCAGGATGCGGAAGAGTTCTGCAATCATGGCACACAATGAAGTGGGAGCAGTGGGGAGTAACTCAAGACAATTATCTATAATTCCAGCATTGACCATATCCAACTTGCGCGGAGTTCTGTCTTTTCCCAATTTAATGAGTGCACAGATGCTTGCTTCAATAAGCCTATGATTTGATCCAGAAACCAGTCCAACAAGCATACCAACAACGTCATGATCTGATGGAATCTCCACTTGCTTTTCATCATCCAATAATCTCTCAAAAGCACAAACACCAGATTCAATTGCAGTCTCTTTATCAGATTGCATCAGCAATATTAGGGGTTCTATGCATTCAGAGACAATTGGCAATTCTCTGACTCTTGGATTATCAAAAAGCACGCAGCACAACTCTGCAGCATCACTCTTCATTTCCCATGTGGAAGCAGACGAGAGGATTTTACAGATGCTATGAAGAGGATTCCCTTCCACTTCAGCCAGCATAGCTGCCCTTGAGTTACAATCTGAAGTCAACTTAACTAGTGCACTTAAAGCAGCCTGTTGCTCACATTCCGACGTAGTATCAAGCATATCAGCCAAAGGCTGAATTGCTTGAATTGATGATTCAGAATCTCTGACATTATCAGCATCAAAGAGTTCATTTAATGCTCTAGCAGCACTTAATCTTGCACTTCTTGACCCCAAGTGAAGAACAGCAATGAGTTGATCCATGCAACTCGCTGCTGCTTCATATTGAAGAAGATCTGGATTGCTAAACAATATTCTTAGTAATTCAGATATGGTTGCCTCATTTAGATCTTGAGGGCTTAATGATAGATATTTACTCAGAGCATCCAGAGCTCCAGCTTCAGCCATGAGTAGTTTATTGGCATCATTCCCGTCAGCAATCTGAGTCAAAAGGCGAACAGCAAAAGGGGGGGCTCCTGGTCTATCTGGCAGAGGTCTCAGCAAATCAACAAGCAAAGGAATAGTCTTCCGAGCAACAGAACCCACTCTGACATCATCAATTAGGAATAGACTTTCCAGGACTACCTGGTCAGGATTCCTTATCAGAGAAAATTCTTCAGATAGGGCTATCAGATTTAGCATATTTGATTCCAAGTGTCCAATCAGGGTTGTCAACCCAGCTACTGCACCTGAGTTTGCTATAGCAAGATTTATTCCCTTGTTTCCATAGCAAACAAGACTTGCCATTGCCTGAGCAGCAAAATATCTGTCAATCATTTCATCAGACTTCAAGAGAATGGCAAGCGAGGGAACAAAATGTATGGCCATGGGAGCGGAGACAACATTAGCATCCTGGAAAAGTACAGCGGCAAGGACAGCGCTGATCCATACGCCCTCTGTGTCCCCAAACTCTGCCTGAAAAGAGGTGTCCACTTTCAGGAACCAAATTGGTTCTTAAATATGCTAAAGGATAAAGAAAATTACAGTAATGCAAATTCATGAATTTTGCCCCGCCTTTACACAGCTTTCTGCACCCATGCTTCATACTTTCTCAATAACTACATGAGAACTTGGATATACAAACTGATAGAAATTCCTTGTCAACAATATAAATAAAAGTAAAAATTTGTGGGCGCATATTGACCAGAAAGAAACAAGAAATTAGAAAAGAAACTATGACAATAGAATACCCAGCAGAAGCAATAGTTACCTACCGCTTCCTTGTTAGCATATTCTGCGAGCTTTTCAGATAGGGCTTCCAGTCCCCCAGCTTCCATCACGGTGATTTTGTGTTTTGAATGAGATGAAGAAATAATAGATAGCAACCATAAGGCAACAGTACCTCCTAATACAGTTGCAGGGTCAGGCACATGAATATCATCTCCATCTTGAAAAGCTGATCTATCTGTAAAACCTCTTGGAGTTGTAATTTCAAATTCAAGAGAAGAACTTTGCTTGATCATATCTACTAATGCATAAATAAGAGGCTTCATGTACCCCGATGCCTCAAGTGCACCCACTGATTGAATTTTATGTTCCTTAGCAGCACAAATTAGCAGAGCTATTCCCCCAACTCTCACTTCCAGGCTGCTAACTTTTGTTATTCTACTAGCCAATGCACCAATTGCTCGTGAATTTGAGATCAATAGGTTACCTAGAACAACTGGTTGATCCCGAGAAAGTCTAGACAAAATTTCTATCACTTTGTCTTGCACTGATATAGGTCCCTCACACAGGCACCGCACCAGAGGCTCTAGGCTTGATGGAACTTCAGATAGGGCAGACCAAGGTAAATAAGGTGAGTTTCTTCCCTGCTTTGTCCGAGCCAACAGCGAAACAACATCTAAAGCATCAGCAGCATCATTGTAATCCATATCAATTGCATTCAAGGAATCAACGACCGCAAGAACAGCAAATCGACACTGTGCCCTCCCGATAAGTACATCACCTACTGGAAAATGCTTCAATAGTTGGTAAAGAGCACAGGCAGCACTCTTCTTGCCTTCTAATGATCCTTCTCCTAATACTCTTGTTATTGCGGAAACAACATCCTCAGCCAGAGCTTCTGCAGCCACTTGACGATTTGACAACAAATTAGCTAATGCAGCCATTGCGCTTTCTGCAGAATCCATGGATGCTGTTTTTGCTAACTTGATTAAAGGCTGGACATCGCCTTCCGCAATGTAAGACATCTTAGATGGAATCTTAGTCTTAGTTGGACGAGATAAAGCACTCAATGCTCGAGCTGACTGAGTTACAATGCCCTGAGTTTTGCTAGTTAAAAGTTTTATACATGGATTAATAACTTCATCTGTTGCGAGACTATCACATATATCTTGTCGATTACTGAATAAATCAGCCAACACCGATGCTGCATACTCTTGTGTCTTCTCATCTGATGAATTGAGAACCTGGACAAGTGACCTCAGACCTGTATTGGCAGTAGTACCCTTATGCACAAGTTCACTATGTGATGCCGTGGAAAGTACATGGCCCAAAACTTTTATGATATGAGCCTTGGAGCTTGGAGAATCTGCAAAGAGCAAAGCTAACAACTGATTAATGGTGGCTGAATCAGCAGTCCTAGTAAGTTTTATCAGAGCCTTAGCAGAGGCTTCTTGCTCATTTGGTACACCAATTTTTAGGAGCCATAGAAGGGCTGGGATGGCCCCAGAACTTTCAACACAAGCTCGAATATCTTCACTATGGCAGCCCAATTTCCACAAAACACAAGCTGCACCTTCTCTTGCCCTCTGGGATCCAACTTCTATTAACTGGACAAGTGGTGGAATTCCACCAGCTGCAGTTATCGCCCACTTGCTGTCATCCACTTCTTCAGTGAGTATTGCAAGCATCTCAACTGCATACTCTTGGTGTTGTTCGCTGGATAACCCCAGAGACGAAATCAGCATTTGGATTCCTTCTCTCTTTCCCAAGGCCTCCCATACGCTTACTGTGTCAGTGCATAAGTGAATCAGAGCCAAAATCAAGTACTCTTGTGCATCACCTGTAGCCATTGTTATGAGGCCAATAAGCACCTTTTTAGCTTCCGATTGACTGATAGCAACTGATAGATTGGGATTGCTATATAGGCTGGCCATGGCCTCAAGGAGACGCTCCTGTACAAGCTTATTATCTCTAGGTTTTAAGAGTATAATCAAAATACTTTCAATTTTTGTTGATTCAAATGGTTCTTCATCATCACTCTGCTTGAAGACCATTAAAGCATAAGCAAGTGCTCCGATTATATCAGCCACTGGAGCAGCCAACCTTGGTGACTGAGAAAGCTCTCCAAGATACAGCAATAGTGCAGACATTCCACCACATATATTTGCTAAAGCTTGTGTTGAATGCTGCTGAAGAGCCTGCCCCCACTCTCCTTGCATACCTTCTTTGGAAGGAGCAACAATGGCTCCAATAAGCACCGGCATGCCCTGGGCATCAACAATGGCTTGCTTAGCTTCGGTCGATTTTAAGGAAAGAGCTTCTAATGCTTCAGCAGCACTGGCTCTGACAGAGGCATCCTTATGTTGACCTAAAAGCCCAAGCAAAGTTTTGATTGCCCCAGCACCAATTATCTTTGGTATGCTATCTGCGAAACCCAACATCAGGCATGCCAGGAGAGAGGCAGCATTGGATTGAGCAGTAGGATTGCCAGAGGAGAGAAGACCAACAATGATATCCACTCCACCAGCATCAAGAGTTGTTCGCCAATACCCATCTTTATCTCCACAAAGATTTCTTAATGCTCCTGTAACAAATCCTTCTACCACTTTGTCCTGCTTTTTGTTTCTACTTAGCTGCTCCCATAAGGTTGGCACCACGCCTTCTGTAATGAATATTTTCATGCCTACATGATCTGAAAGTACACCAGATGACACTACATATAATGCCTCTGCCGCAACCTTCCTAGCTTCAGTTGCATCAGATTTCAAAAGTGAGAGTAACGGCGGGATGCATCCACCTAAAAGTACCTTTATCCTCAAATCCTCATCTTTACATAGGACGCTTAATGTTGCAGCAACATTTATTTTTGCCAGTAGAGTGCCATTCCTAAGAATGGATACAAACAATGGCATTGCTTGGCCATGTGAACCAATAAGACCTCGTGCTTCCTTTCTTGCTTTAGCTATGCCTAGCAAACGAGCTGTCGTAAGCTCTCTTTCCTGTGGCGAAGACACATTAGAATGTAGCTGCTCGATCAATTGAGCAACCCTTGACAACATGCTCTCCTTTTCATCCATTTCTGTAGTTCCATTTGATTCCCTGAAGATAGATAATTGATTTAATTCAGAAAACATATTTTATATTTAAAAGCAGGGGTTTTACAAAAAAGAATGCAATTGGACTATATACCAAGAGTCATGACTATAAACTTTGAGCAATGCTCATGAGGAAAAAACCAATACATGACAATCCACTTAACCAACCATTGCTGTGCCAGCAATAGTAGGATTTAATTAGTGAAGTATCTTTTCTCCTTTTCTTATAAAATGGGAAGTTTGTCAGTACATAAGCCATAGACTGTAGCACTTGTCTAGAAAAACACTACATCATTTTCAGTGACATTAGCAAGTGAATGAACTTACTTATCTTTTCGAGATAGAGATGAAGCTTTTGGATCCCTTGATCCAGCAGGATATAACTTTGACATTTGCAAAAAGAAACCACCTTTCGACAAAGTCCTCACCCTCCTGCAGTTTACAACTAATTAAAACTCTCCATTAGATACCTGCGCCCATAATCCTGAAATAAAACTGAAAAGATCCCACTCGACCACAATTATATCCCCGTTCTAACTCATAATCCGACAACCCACACAAAATACATAATTCTGATAGATGGATTCTAAAGGGTTTGTGGCAAAATTATCTTAGACCCATTTCAAATCCAGTCAAACTGCTTTAACCTATGAGGATCCATTACTATAAATCTCAAAATATATATCCTTATGTAGAAACATCGAAATACCCAGCCAAAAACAAAATGCAAAAAAGAAAAAGGAAACCGCACTATCCTCAATTACCTGACCCCCAGAAATTGGTAGAATGCTGCTAGATTTAGCCCCTCCGAAGTTCTCCAAGATTCACCTTTTTCACTCCCAAAAGTTTCCCAAGTTTCTTCTCTTGCATATACGTCACCTACATTATATACAACCGTGTTGTACGACAATTCAGGCCAATTTTACAATAAAGGAGAAGCTGAATAGCCTGCACAGAGAACAGATACAATTTCGGTTCAACCACAGATCACCATTTTCAGGCAGAGACATGTATGCATATGCGAACTTATATGAACAGGGGACATTGCTGTGCAATATTATATGCATATGTATGTATAGGCATGCAAATAATCTACATTACCATTAAAAAACGTGAAATTTTGAATTAATTATAGGATCATATTTGATAAGCGGATTAATCAAAACAATGGCAGGGAGATCGGATCAGGTGAATATTATTTTATACAAACGCCCTCAGACCCCCTCAAAAAACCAAAAATAAAAACCAACAAATTAACCTAATTTAATCATCAGTTAAAGGTAAAGATAAATGAGCAGAATTAACCTCGAGATGTTAACTTTTTTGGAAAGAAGAGTCGTCAATGGAGGTAGAAAGAGGCGGAGAGAGATAGAGAGAGAGAGAGAGAGAGAGAGAGAGAGATGGAGACAGACAGCGAGAGAGAGAGGAGAGACTGTTCCCTTTTTCATTTCCTTTGTTTTCCTCTCATTGTCCTTTTCGAGTTCTTTTCTCTCACATCTACACACTATTATTATTATTTCATATTATTTTGTGATCAACAATCAAAGCTCCTCCAACCTAAGATTTTCATTTTTTTTTATTTTATCGGTGTTATAAATAATTAAGTTTTTTCTTAGTTATTTTCATAAAATTTCGATAAAATATATATATTCTATTCACAAGCTGAATCATATAATATAAAAAAATATACTAAATAATATCATAACGTCTTCTTGATTATTAATATCCAACTTACCGAATTACAAAAATTATAAATAAAAAAGATTACTTTGCTATAGCGTTATTTTTCGTTCACCAAATTAAGGATGTAGTGATGCTACATACAATATTATATATTACGTTGCAAAAAAAAAAATATTGATTTTTACTTATTTAAACGACAAAACTATAATTATTAAATATTTTAGGAATAATAACATATATATTTTCTAACATGTGATCTATTTACACAAATAAAAAACTCATATTTTACACATACGTCTATTAGAAATGTGAACATCAGATACACAAATTATTCTATTCTTTTGAAAAATTACACATACACTATCACAAAATATTAATATTATTATACAAATTATTTTATTTTTTGACCAATTATAAATTAGGAAGTGAAATTATAGAACTCTTTTTTAAGCGAAAATTTAAATTTTGGATGAATTAAAAATAATATAAAAAGAAGTGGAAAATTGAGAGAATAATAATTTGTAAATGAAGGGTGTCAGAGTTGAACGGCGAATGGTTCACATGAGACAGTGGGAAGGAAAAGCTGGAATTGGCCGTTAATTTTAGCAGGCATTGAGGAGAATTGGGGACCGTGTGTTGTCCGGTTGCGCTGTGGATTACTACTATGCCCTCCGATTTTTGCTAGTGCCACTCCCGGCTGTATCGCTGGAGACACGTGACGTGTTGTCTTGTTCCCTACAAATGGACAAAAAATGTCCTGGAGTTAGAACTGTGTGGGTGTGTGTATGTATGTATGGGCTTTTCCTACGATGTCATAAATCCTATCTTTGTTGCATTTTGGTTAATAATAATTTTTATTTAATATAAATAGTAAAATTTGAGATTTTACCATTAAAATATAATAATTTGATGGCCCGAATAAATGTAAGTGTTTATTTGGTTATATATTTTTGGATATTGATTTTTCTTGAAAAGTAGATGGGTCAAAATTCACTGATTTGACCTTTTTTTCTCTATTTTTTTATAAGGATTATAATTTTGTCGAATTTAGATTACATTGTTAGATGTCGTTTTTTTTGTTTCATTAACAAGATATTTTTATTTTCTTGACACGTTATAGCTTAAATAGTTATTAATTCCAAAGATATATTATTGTCCTTGTGAAAAGATGTCTTTAATTATTTTCTTTTTGGAGAAAAGGCAAACTTTACGTGTAGAGATAATGCCAACTTTTTGCTATTATCATGACAATCAATCATAAATGTTTAATGAGAAAAAGGAAAGAAAAAAAAATCCCAAATGGGCCTGATGGAAATGGAGCCCAACATTGAGATAGGCCCATGGGCTTAATGGGAACTTCTGGAAGACCTCCTATTCTTTTGTGCCCAAAACTATTCCTTAAATTCCTCTCTTGTATGATCTTGAAATTGTTTACTTATGTTAGGGATGCAATTGTATACTGTTATTTATCACATAGAAATTTCAGATTTACGACGTACAAATAAAATATATGATTTGTAAGATAAGGATATATTTCTGTTTAATTTCATAATTATTACACGGGGTCCACTTGAAGTAAAAAGTAGTGAAATAAGTGTTAAGGAAAAAAATGTGTAAATAAGAACGCCATTCTTTATTTTTTTTGTGTACAAGGAAGAGATTGACATTGAAGTAAAATTCCAAATATGAAATTAAAAGTGTTATTCTCAGCTAAAGATGTATCATGAAAGTTAAAATGATAGTATGAAGGTACAAGGTCAAAACATGCCTTCTCCTACTGAGGTTGCTCTCTATTTATAGGCTAGCATCAGTCTGAATTTGGTGGAGCATGATCTTGAAGTGGTTGGATAAGGTTGAATCCCTTAGAATTTAATGGAATGTCATCTCTTGCGGTTGGGGACTTCATCCCGGATTTGAGGAGACGTCTTCCCCTTGACGAAGTTCAAGCTTTTAGAATTTAAAGGGTTACTTCCGAATGGGGGTACCACATGACCCTGAGGATGCGACTAGTCCTGATTCGATTCTGTGTGGTGTGCCTTCAGAAGTTTTACTTATATGCTACTTAGGTCACTCATGGATGCCATGTGAGATGTGATTTGACTTTGATTGGGGGATTCCAAGTCCCTAAATTTTCTTGTGGGCTTGTGGGGCTTTCTTGAATTTGGGTCTCCTTGGATTTGGTTCAGTTCGGCTTCTCTGGACTAATTGATTTCCTAGAGAGCCTCTTGTCAGACTTCCTAAGACTCTTCCAGACTATACCTCCTGGAAGCATTCAGTTCCTTTACTCGAGCTAGGCCTTATGAGGGCACTTTGAGCTTTGCATTTTTTTGAGCTCTTGCGACTTTTTTCTTCCTTTTAAACTGATTGGGTCTATTCGAACATATTTTTAAGGACATCAACATCCATAACCAAATTTTCAAAAAAACAAGAACTCTGCATATATATGCAACAGGGCTTCAACTTACTATTTGCCATCAATTTTTAAAGAGAAAAAGTATACAAAAATATATGTTCTCACTATGAGACGTATACAGGTACTAAAATCTCAGAGTGAGATGTTTAGGGCGAATAATCCAAAAACTGCGACCCAATCTTTGGACCACACGCATGATCCATGTTTGAAACGGGCTCCTCACTAAAAAATTCGAGGAAGATAGTACTCTCTTTTCGTTATGTGATTTGAGAGTAACCCCATTTCTACCCCAAGAACCACCCACCAAGTGATGAAAATGGATCAAAATCTGAATCAGTAGAATTTGATTTATTTTATTATTGACTTTTAAAAGTGATTATAGTATGTCAAAATTTCAATAAATAGTCGACCCATTTTACTATTGACTTGCATGTAAAATATATAATAATAGTGGGAATAAATTATAAAAAAACAAACATACTATTACCTTTTTTAGTGATTTAACCTTAAACAAAATGGATTTGCATAACACAAAATTCCATTTCTATTAACACTTTTGCAAAATTAAGAGCAAAATCCATTGACATTACTAACACTTAAAGACCACCCCCAAATTACCATTCTAATACAAATTACTAACACTAATCACTAGAGTACACTGACCCTGCGGTCGCACGTGCACACTCATAGACTCCACATAGTCTCCTGTGCCACGTGCGACAAACCCAATGGGTCCCACTTCAAAATGGCTTGGTGATATATGTGAACACGTCGTTCATCGGATCCATTTGATAATTCCCCTCAAACTGCGAGCTCATCAGCGTGCAGGCGCCGTTACCGGCGTCCATGTAGCTGAACGGGAATTCGATGGCGGACTTCTCCCACTCCGCCAGCTTCGGCGCGCTCTCCACCTCCGGAGACAGCACATGCTCGGAGCAGCTTGAGTCCGTGTGCAGCCGCGGGATGGAATCCGATGGGTCGAAGTAGACGAAGTCCTCGTACGCCAAGGGCGGAGCCTCCGGGACTGACGTCAGGCCGACGGGCTTAATATCCTCCTCTGACGTCACTGCGCTCGCCATATTCCGGCTGCTGACGTTCTCCTGCTGCCTCTCGATTGTACCTTTTTTGTTGTATATGCGGCACAGCACCCAATCATCCAGCTGTACAGATGACACCACGGCCGTCAGATTAACAGCAATAATATCAAATTGGACCATTGAGATATGCCTGTCTATAACTCTACAGTTACCAATCATTTTCTTTCAATGTCCTTTTACAAGATAAGAAGGAATCAATTTTCCCATTTTTTTTTTATTATTATTATTAATCAAATCATTATTTTTTAATTATCCCCCAAAAGGAATAATTTATCCTTCATTTTTTAAAATAAATAATATTAAGTTTAGGAAAACTGTTGGTCGAATTCAGAACCAAATTTCCGTTCATTTCCATTCTTCAAATTCAAATGGTCCAGCTCAAATCTTGGATCCGGGCCGGGTACCCACCCTAAGGCTGTTGTTTTTCTTGCGGGCGGAGCGATCCACATCAGCAAGGCGGTATTCGTGCATGATCCAATTAGTCTTCTCGCCTCTCGGGGCCTTGCCGGAGTAAAACACCAAAGCCTTCTTTATACCAACCGGTTTCGGGTGCCCGATGGGCTTGTCCGCCCCGGTTGCCTTCCAATACCCACTCCCGGCCGCCCGATTCGGTCTCGACCCGTTAGGGTACTTCCGGTCCCTGGGCGAAAAGAAGTACCATTCCTTCTCGCCATACAAAGCCAAACCTGAAAGCAATTATCAATCACAAATTCTGATTACTCCGCCAGCAATTAGCTTAATTATTCCGAACAAATTTAACCAAAAAACGTTTTTCGTTAATTCTACCTGGCAGGTCCCAAGGATCGTACTTGTAGAGGTCGACTTCTGCGATAATCGGGACGCCAATGGACTGAGAAGCGCATTTCCGGCACAAATAATGCATGACGAGTTCTTCGTCGGTGGGGTGGAATCGGAATCCGGGAGGCAACTGCAAATCGACGGCGGCCATTCGCGGCGGAGGAGAATGATTTCGGGTGAGAGAATTGGTTGTGGGGCGGGGCTAAAGGAAAGTAAGAGGAAAGGGGTTTTGTGAAACTTAGAACGCAAGGGAGGGAGGTGAATATATAGGGGGGAGGGAGGGGGACACGTGGCGGGGAGGGGCGGCGGGTTCTAGAATACACGTGGGTGATAAGGTTGAAGGTGACACGTGGCGGGAGGAAAAGTAGGGGGAGTGTGATTCTGTCACTGCTTACGTCATGGATTTTGGACAGACTCGGACGTGGAAATGGTTTGTGAAGGGGTCAATGACACGTAGGACGGTCATGGGAACGGTGGTATTTGGACAATGGACAGTGCAGTACAGAAGCGGGTGGGTCCGATTAGATATGAGTTAAAACATTAAACTCCACCTATTATTAACACTTAACTATTCTAATGAATAGTTACTAAAATCGAATAGAAGCTATATCAATCATTCCCAATCAACCCTAAAATTATAAGAATTCAATATTTTCAAGAAGGATATTTTATTATTTTTTAGAATTATAACAATTAGATTATAATACAACCTAAGCTCGTCTATTTTGAATGATGGGATTAAGTATAAAATGAAATAAAATTGTCGCACTATGTACCTTGCTTATTTGTATATATCAAATTTAATGTAAAATTATTTTGTGTAGGTGATGATTGTTTGTAATATGAGGCGCATAGGCATCCTGCGATAATGTATCTTTGCAGGGTAAGTGGGATTCATATAATGCATTTATCAAGGCATGTAATGGACTCAATTTATTTCTACTTGACTCTATATGACTTATATTTGATTGTAAGTTTAAATTCATACTGTATTTGGCGTTTCCTGCACTGAATATATATATCATTGTTAAATATATTTTTATTTTTAAAATTTGATATGTGTACTCAATACTAAATGTAATATTTATAGGACAATGCATCAAGCAGATATTTTGTTGAGATAATAATTTTCATGTTTTTAAGGGTTTTTTTCATATCAAAATTTTGATTTGACGCCAATTTGGAATGAGTCAAATTAAATCAAAATATCTCAACAACACATTATTTGAGCAATGAGATTGAGGTCTCGCAATTAAAATTAATTCAATGAATTTGGGTATTTAATATATTTTAACTGTGTGTTCTTGTTCTTTTTATCTTTTCTAATATATTCATTAATATCAATGGGGAAACATGCAATTTACCCCCTGTAATATGATAAATGAGCAAAAAAAATTTCATGTGAAAAATAAAATAGCAAATTAACCCCTGTATTTTGCAAAATAACCAAATTACCTCTATCTAAACCATTGATACGGGGTAAATTTGCTTCTTCTTTTTTTTAAATACAAAAAAATAATTTATTATTTTTTTATTATATTTACTCATATCACATATCACTGCGAATAAATGAAGTTTTGAATTAGAATTAGTGTAGTGAATCGAATCTTATAAAAAAAACAAACAAGTAAATATGCAATACTAAATTACCGACATAGAGGAAAGAAAAAGCAAGAGAGTCCTTCACTTTTTTCCCCAAATCATGCATAATGTTTGGTTTTAATTTTGCTTCATCTTCGAGATGAGTCAAAACATGGACAATATTTGCCTTGATTTGTTTTAAAAGTTTTGGTGGTGTTTTGAGATGTTTTGAAACAGTTTCTCATTTGTTTTTGTCAAAATAAGTCTACATTAATTATAAACCCTACAACTAAAAAATTTATATATATACTCATACATATATATAAATATATATAAAAAGACATGATTTGACAATAAACAGTAGTTTTTGTCTCCTATTAAACAACATTAAACATACCATACTTATTTTATATTATCTCCAAAAATAAATCCAAACATTCACACTATCTCTAACACATATTTATTTATCTTTGTTTTTTTCTCTCTATCTCTGCAAAACACATAAAAATAAGTTAAAAATGAAACCAAACATAACGATGAATTTTACAAACTGACAACCCCCCCCTCCATACCCCAATTCCTGGGCGGCTCCACTCCTACTTTCCACTTCAACCCCCCAACTAAATAAAAATAAAAATAAAAATAAAATAAGCAACTAAAAACTTATGGGTACAATATTAAATATTAAATGATTCACTTCCTAATAATTTACAGGCTCCAATCAATGTTCGATTTTTACTATTGTGGGAGTATTAATTTATTTTAATAATAAAATTTTATTTTATTATAATAATAGTTATTATTTATAAATGAATTATACGTATTTAATATTGATAATTAATGTGTATATTAATTATTGGATGGTTGAAGTTTATGAAATAAAATCGATTCAGTAAAAAAAATAATAATCTATGAACTTCATAAGAAAAAAATTAAATAAAATTGCCTGTTATTTGAGAAGACATGAATTTTGTAGGTGCCGCAAATGTTTTGGGATTAATTAGTATGACAAATTGTGAGGTTTTTATCATTGGAATATTCGATTGCCTGTCCTCCTTCACTAAAACTCAACTTGCAGCCGTCTCCATTTTCTCTCTCTCTCTTTTTCAGGGAAATCGATTAAAATTATATCATAAATTTCGATAATTATACTATTCTCTTTTGAGGTTTATTATAATTATATGGTTTCAAATATTCCATTTCATATATTTAACGTTTGTTTTCATCCAATAAATAGATTAATCAATTAGTTAAAATTCATCTAATTTGCTGATATTAATAAAAAATTGAATAAAAATTTATATATATATATATATTTTCGGTTAACTTATTACTGACTTATTGAAGGTCTAACAAATATTTTCTAATCAAACTACCCTTATGCATCTCCACACGCGCTATTGTGTGTGATGAGGTACGTCTTCACTTTTACAAAGGTAACTTTGATAGAAAAAATTTGTTTGATCCACAACAAATCAGTAGTAAGTCAATCGAGATAAATATGAATTATGTTTAAATATTATCAAGACAATTTAATCGAATTAAAGCAACCAAGTTGGACAAATTCTTGATGAAAATAAGGTTTTTGCTTCTTATACTATATATGTAAATATAACAATTGTAATTTGAGAGTGTACATAAGTTTGCGTTTATTTTTTAATTTCATGGAAATATATTTTTTATTAAAAAAAAAAAGAATAGTGTGAATTATGAATAATTGGGGGAAAAACAATAAAGGTAGAAATGGTGGAGGTGGTCGCGCGTGCATGCAGTAGGTGAAGGACCGCATCATCATCACCAATCACCAATCATCATGCACAAATCATTTTTATATGTTCCAACTCACATGTTTTTGCAGCAAAACAACCACCAAAACATTTTAATTTAAGATAAAATTCTATCATTTTATATAGCCATTTTTTGGCTTATGTAAAAATAATTGTACCCATAATTATAATGACATCTCGATAAATTTATCAGTATAGTAATTCAATCAATATATAAATACGTTAAAAAATAATATAATATTATTTATATAAAGTGAGACAAATATATACCTATATATATTTTTTATAAATTTTAAATTCATAATTTTGAATTTGTTCATAAAACATCACGAATGGGCGCTACAATTGTGATGCATGGTAAGAAAATTCACCATCTAAACTATTGGATTCGCTTTAAATGAATCAAACTTGTCAAGAAAATAATAGTCCAACTTTTAAAATAACAAGATTTGAATGAGAAAAACACCAATATGAACAACAGAGTCATTTGGTTAGTATAGCTACCATTGTCAAGATTTGATATAATTATAATACTTTTTTAAATAAAGAATAATTATATTATCCTGCACGATGAGTAATATTTTGTGCAGATCATCACAAAAATTGGATCAAAATCTAATAAAAGCCAATAAAATGGACTGATTGTTGAACAAACATTAAAATGACAGACGTATTTGTAATTTCTCAAACAATGATAAGATGTTATGTAAATTATGACATATGTCAGAAGGGGTGGATGTAATTTACCCAAATGAAAGTTTTTAGCTAAAAAATATATGTGTAGTTAATATATGTAATAATCAAATTATTAATCATTATGGGGCAGAATATCTGTTGTGAAAATTTGGATCTTGATCTGCCTCACAATCCCATGATATCATGTGCCCACAAAATCTTAACAATAAACTGTACCACAAATCTGTTTTTTCCTGCAACTTGTACAAGAAAAAAGATTGATCCAAGATCCTAATTCATATTTTTATTTTTATTTTCTGATTTTAATTCAGAATATTTTGATTGGGAATTAATGTGGATAGACCCGAATCATATATTGATGTGCTGCTGATTCGTGTTAATATGATATGTCACCATCATAACTCATAATCGATGCCAAAATTATTAGGGTCCAATTTTTGATATCATAACATTAAATGGACTATGAGATATTCAAAGATAGTATTTTATTTCAATTCCCACGTTTTAAGTTCAAAAGAAAAAAAGTAGTGTTATTTATATTTAAATTATGCTTGAAAATATTGAATTACATTTTTTTCAAACAAATAAATAATTGTTTTATTATTACTTTAATACATATAATTAGCTATATGTAGTACTTAAACAATTTTCAATCAACACAATAATATTATTATCAAAATTAAACAACTTTTGCATACACATTCTTTTTTCTTCTTTATACAAATAAAATTACATCAATATCAAGAAACTGACAAATTCAATAAACTCTCATACGTACCTACGCATATTAAGCGAGATAAATACTTATTACAACAAATTTATACTAAACGACATAAATATCTATATATTTAATAAGACTTGAATTTATAATTTTCAACTTATTAATAAATACTCAGTTACACATGATTGATATTTTTTTCCAACCAAACTTAAAAAAGGAGGAGAAAAAAGTGGACCAATGTTTTGTCACTACTCACAGACACAAATTCACATGTTTCTCCAATTCCAAAAGCAGCAGCCGCAACTTTTCAACCCACACTAAAACAAACCATCGAAATTACAAAGAGTGTGTAATGATTCAATTAATGGTAACCATTAATTATGTAACTAATAATAAAAAAACATTGATTAGGTGTAGAAACAAGTATCAAAGTAGGAAGGGTTCTCAAACATCATTATATATCATCCCACTAATTAATACTTTTATGATCATCAAGCTTTGTAATTTTCACGTTTTGGGTTTGCATCATGTTTTAGTTCAACCCCCTATTCACACGCTATTATTTACAGAATTGTCATAGAATTGATATATTTTTTTTATAATTTATAAAATGATAAACTACATTGACACCTCCCGAGATTAAGATAAAAAACACAAATACCGTTTCTTTTTTTTTTTTTTTTTGGCAAAATTACAAATACACTTCTTAATATTATAGTTATATTTACACCTACACACCTCTTTAAAGACAAAACCTACACAAACACCCTCTAAACAATATTAAATTAACACCCGTCAAAGAGTATAACTGTAATTTACAAAAAAGATAAAAGTATTTGTGTATTTTGTCTAAATTCAAAGTGTATCAATCTAATTTACCCAATATTAAATCCTAAGTTTTGAATGTTGAGGCACCAATCAAAGTTCAAATTTCAGATCAACAAAAGGCTTGATTATAGTATACAATTGTTGGAAAGGACAAAAAAATTGTCTAACATTTGAGGCAAGAAATTTGACCAGATACCATGTTCTAAATTCCAAGCAGTGATGTAAGTTGTTGTATAGTTATCTTTAAAACCTGCAACATATTTTTATAGGGAGAAATGAATGTGGCAAATCAAAGTATATCTTTTTAAGTGATTGGAGGCAATAACATCATCATCCCAACCCCAACCACTCAAAAGTAATATATAAATTAAGCTCAAATTACAAATATACACTTTGTATTTCCATCACAAGACAAAAGTAGGATTTTTCAACTCTCTCTCTCTCTCTCACAAACAGACACACAAAACACACTCGGGCGTGCAAGTTGATAATCTGTCAATTGTCAAACAATTTGCACGAATTTTGTTGGTTGTAGTTGGAATAATGGTATCTGTAGGTGAAACCAATTCCTCTAGTCATTAATAAGATAGAGAAATTGAATTGAAAAAAAAAGACAATTACCAAGAAAAGGGATGGGCGCCGAAAGTTGAAGTAATTGATGGAAATTTCTGATTCACCATATGACCTAATATTAGTTGATCAGTGGTGGATGATCACTCATCTCACTCTCACACTAAAATCTTCATATTCTCTACCAACTCTACTTCTGGTGCCACATGGTTTCTATAACACTTTTTTCAAGCCACTTTAGAATGCAGCAAAAGGTTATGACTTTGACTTGATGAGTGAAACAAGACAATGTGATTCTGAAACAAATGAATATACTCTACTCAGAACATAAGTTCAATCTTAGCAGACATTAAAGTACTTAATCTACAATGAAAACTTAGAATTCCACACTAACATACTGAAAAAATCTCACATTTTGCTTCTGCTCAAGTAAAAATGGGTTGAAAAAACAACTGGGGCTCAAAGTATGCTTCTCCCACCACTTTTGCACACATCTTGCATCCACTAGTTAAAAAAGATTTAAGATAACTTAGCATCATAACAATGTACTTCGGCTGAGGACTTATTCCATCAACCTTGACTGCTACGCCATACTTTGAAAAGTAGCTATATGGTTTTTTGAGTAAAATCAAAGCTATGCACTCTCATTGCATTGTTAGAATTTACAGCCTGCTATGATGAATCCCAGCTTCTATGCCTAATCCTTTTGAACTCCTGGTTACTCGAATATGTGGGTGAACTGGGTACCCTGATCACCAAAATTATTCAAAATCTTTCTCCTATGCAGATGAATGGAACCCCCAGATAACTTCATTAATGGTCGATGACTACGAGGCCTTAAAGATCTTCTCAGATGCTCGTTTTTGTAATCCCTCCTTTTACTAACTTGTGATCTCCTATGTTCAAGATCTGTAGTGTGTTGGGTTTCAGACTTGTCCCCTAATTCACAGTTTTCATCACTAGTGGCAGCAAACTCTTTGAGGTCTCTCTTTCTCCTCCTGCGTTTTCTCCTGACCGTTCGAAGCTTGAAACATAAGTAGGTGCAGAAAAAGTCTAATGCTGAGAAGAAACTAGCAAAACAAGCCCATACGAATCGACAAAGAGTGCAACAGACACATTGGCAGATTCCCAAATTGCATAACAGGTAGAAGAATAAGAGAACTGCATTTTTCTTGTCAGAAGCAAACAGATGAGTAAAGACATCATGAGAAATTACAGAATCTTTTTGGTGAAAAGTTCAACCGTATAATTAAAAAATTTTAAACAGGTTGTTCACTAACCAAAATAAGACAAGGTTGCCACCATGCCCAACTTGAGCAAATGCGCGACACAGAAGTTCTCGATGTAACAGAGGATATCCCATGTTGAACCACATACCGAGCTGCATGAAGAAACAGATGAAATTGAAGTTTTAGCAACATAAAAACATAATGTAGATATATATATATATATATATATATATATGGAGAAGAGGACACCAATTTCTGTCATAAAAACGAATCTAGACTAAGAATTCACAGCGTCTCTACATATCACCACTACAACCTACTGATGATTGCATCAATAATGTGGAGGTTAGTTCCAGAAAGGACAAAGGAAGCAAGTAAAAATTGAGCATTCTGTAACTAATACTAAGAAGCAAGAACATTTACTTGCAAGATTTTCCAGAGAGGAAATCAAGAGGATGGCCGAGATTGTTGCCAACAACTTGAGCAAATCCAGAGAAAAACGAGCCAACCGCATTCCCCATTGATGAAAGCAAAAATAACTGCTGATAATGGTTCGCCTGGTCGCCGCTGCATCGGTAGGACCCACCTGATCCAACTGGACGGCGTTTCAAAGTCTCAGGTTAGGAATCGGCGTTTCCTCGGTGAAACGGTCGGTGGATTTGGAGGGATCGTGGCGGAGAGATTTGGAATGAACCGGGATAATTACAGGTTTGGTCCTCGTATATTACCACTAATATATTTTCAATCCCTAAACATATTAAAATGTTATTTTAGTCCTTCAACTTTTAAAATATTAACATATTTGATTCTTAGGCCTATTAATGATCATTACACCATTAAAAAAAAACATATACTCTAACTATTTTTTCATTATGTTTATAATTAGGTCTAACATGCTTTTAAAAATAAAATTAAAATAATTAGACCATATATGAAGGACAAAATAATCATAACTAGGCCTAATAACCAAAATATTTAATATTTTAAAAATTAAAGAATCAAAATAAAATTTAAAAAATAATAATGAATTAAAGCAATATATAAAGACCAAAACTGCAATTATTCCAAATGAATCGGAATATATTTTAAGTTAAATTGTTTTAGGCCCATCAACCGATCAGCCCAAGCCCATAAAAAGATCCTGGTAATCTATATATTCAGGCCCATTCTTCACTTATTTTGACCTTGAAATTAATAACACCAAAATAAGATATACATACAAATTAAGATACATTACTTGATACAAATGTATGGAAAATTCTTCAATTATTTTAAAACATTAAAATGCCATCAAACCTTATAATAATGTCGAGTTCAACTTTTGAAAAGAAAACTTTGTTATTTCAATTTGTACGCAACTGAAATTTAAAATATACAACCCCGCAAATAAGTACTTGTTTAAAACTATATGGATGAAAAATTATTGTAATAGAAATGATTCTATAAATACAATTGGAACAATATTAAGTATTATTTCAATTAAATCCAACCCAGACCATTTTTATACTTGACCTGACCTGATTCAATCAGATGAAGATCCATACACAATCAACCTATTTGGCCTCTATCTCGCTAATTGTGTGAATTAAGCTTTCCAAGAGTAGAATAGGAAAAAGTTGGAAAGTTGAAAGCAGAAAGCATCAAATTACTAGCAGACAACTAGATAGTATCAGCTTAAAAGCGCACTGTCCCATTTTCAAGCATTTAGAGAGAATACAGTGATGATAAATGCAACATCTGATTTTTGAAATCTGAATAAACATTAATGTCATACAACAGCATTCTATCACCAAAACATCCCCTGATGGAAATATAGGAAAATCCTCCCGCATTCGTGCACAAAAATCAATCCATCCTTCCCTTTAGGATTCTTTCTGTAACTTCAGTTGGTGTGCTGCAAAATCATGAAAGATTCACGCAAACAATCAAATTTAATTGAAATGAAATAGAAAGGCTGTATTAGTGAATTTGCACTCTATTTAACAAACGAGATGTTGGCCAAAGGAAAAGGTGAGTGATCAGCAAACCACTTACACAAGGTAAACATGCCCTCCCCAGCCACTCAAACAATCACGGTCTACGGAAGATAGCAGAGCTTGTGAGATGGTTTCGAACAACTCCTCAGCTTCCTGGATATTGGGGACCAAAAAGCAGGTAACTAATCAGAAGCCAGTGGCATGGCAGCTGATTTTCAAATAAAATAAATGGAGACTTGTATGTGTTCTGTGTAAAGAGAGGCATAAAGGGGCAAAGACTAAGAGATAGGAAAAAACATCTGTTCAACTTGGAGATCTTTAACAGCCTCAGAAGAAATCACCATATACCATAAACGAAGATGCATATATCATGATATTGTAGATGAAAATTTCGATTCTATGACAAAGAGCTGCCTCTAAGAAACAAAAGTGGAAAAGTGCAAGTAATTGGCCATTCAAACATGAGGAGGAACTTATCCTCAATCACTTGTATTCACTTTATGCTTCAATTTTTAAAAGTATGGAGATACTATAGTGGCCTACTGAAGTATATTATATATATGAAAAACAACTATCTATAGTTTAAGTCTCACTCAAGCAAATATAAGCAATATCAAGTAAAGGTACAAACCATGTCAGGCTTGAACATTGATTCACAGGCACCATAGAGTGACTCTGAGGCCGTTCCAGCAACAACAAAATCTTTGGCAAGTTCCCTGCATTTGTTGACCAGAAAAGACACAAGGATTCTAACTTTTGGAGATGATATATGTTGGCTTTAAGAATAGCGGTATGGTATTACAGATGAATACAGAATACATAGTCCCACTAGCAGTAATTGTGCAAAAAAAATGAAAGACAGGACTAGAAATCACAACCTTATAGAAAAAAAAAAAAAGGTGATGTGGAATTTCTTCAAGTGCTGTAGAGTTTACCAGATCCGGAAAAGAATTAGTCTAATAATTTCTTTTTCATGTATGCTAAACCTAAACAACAGAAAAAGAGCATGCAAGAGAGAGGGTCGAAGTAGAAACTAATCACAAACATCATCTAGAGACCCATTGAAACCACAATCACAACATTTTTTTCTTTTTTTTTTCTCTCTTGCAGATTGAGAGAAATTTCATTGAAATGTCAAAAGTGGAAAAATAAAAGAATTAACAACGTGAGGAGTATGACGTACTTAGCCCCAATGGAATCCATAGTGCATATGAAGGGTTTGTCTTCATCGCCCAATCCAGCAATAACAGGTTGGCAAAAGTATGGACCAAACCTAAACCACAGAAAAAACAACAATACATCATATTCTACCTAATTGTAGCTTGTAATTTACATTCCAAGCATTACATATTCTTCCACGCAAAATGAAAGGGAACAGTTCATACACATTCATAAAGAATAAAGGGCAGACCGAATAAGAAAATCACAAAATTGGTAAAAGCCTTGACGATAGAAAATAATTTTAGCTCATATATACATTTTCTCTAAACCATGACTTATTTCAACATAAGTGAGAACAATGATGGTTACAATCACATGTAAGTCTAGGCTTACAAGAAGTGCCATGTGGAATGGTTTAAACCAACCTTTTCTCATAGAGAAGAGCAGACACAAGGCTAGCAAATGTTTCTGGCTTCATATCCCTCTCTTCTCGTAGCTGATATAACTTGTGGCGGAAAACAAGCCTCTGATACCTTCAGTTGGATTCAATCGACAGATAAATTCTATGAGCGAGCATAAGATCTAAGCAAAACTTGAATAATCTTGTATACACATCATTAGAGAGCCAAGGCTTTCACTATAAAATGAGAATCTACAGAACATTTACCATACACGCAGCATCAAAAATCAAATTATGCCATAGCGATCAAAAGGTTCTTTGACTCTTTGTTTTGTGTGATAATTTTAGAATATCAAACACCAGAGGTGACAGTCCAAATTGTTCACGCTTCAAATTTTGCACATTTAAAGTCACATGCATATATCTCGGTCTTGAAGCTTCAAATTTTTCACAAGTCTGTACGCCGTGCTGAATACACACATTTCACTCCTAAACAGAGACAGACTGAGCAAGGACTGGATCTTGATATCACCCCCGTTCACATATGTTTAATCTCCAAGTTTACATATATAGTAAATAAAATTGAATATTTTGCCCACCTCCAATTTCCTACACTTGACTCCCATACGCACCAAAATATGTATTTCGCCCCAAGGTTAAAAAGTTCTAAACTCCAACCCGCCTCTAAACAAAATAATTAGTACTAAGAGAGGAGTTTCAACTTAGTATAGGAAATTTACAGCGTTTGTGCATCGGTAGCGAGGCCAGCGAGACCGATGAAGAGTTTATCGTGGATTTTATAAATCTTCTGAAAGTCAGTCGCGATAGTCTGCAGCTGCACACCAAGGCGCCGGTCGCTGGCGATGGCGAAGCAATTCTTTCCCACCATTGCCACCAGAGCACTTCCATTATACTCAAAGATCTGCAATTTTGTTCTCAATTAAATTCAACCAAGTCACGAAAAGAAGGAAGGCGTTAGGGTTTAACAATAGAGATGCACAAACAGGAACTGCGCACCAATACATACTTACCGACATCTCTAGACGTAGAGGTTTAGATGCGGAAAACAATCAGAGTCGAAGCTTTCCTTGGCTTAGTGTTTGAGAGAGAGAGAGAGAGAGAGAGAGAGAATGGGTGCTTTTCTGGTATGGTATGGTGGCTTGGGGGAGGGGACAAGTAAAGGACCCAAACAGTTGGGCTGAGTATGGCCCATTAAGAAACCATTCTTCTGAAAAAGGGAAACCCCAATAAGAATCACAAACAACTCTTTGAAAATTTATTGGGTATTGGGTATTGGGCATTGGGTAAGTAAAACATGCACACAACGCTTCCATTGATTGTGTGCAAAATGAAACATCATCATAATTCATACGCACAAAACTGCTTCTTCACACGACACAACACAACAAATCAACAATCAACACCACTTTTAGCCCATAGATATCAACATTTTTCCATTATTTCATCATCATCATCATCTGCACCGGACGGACCTCCACTTAAATCAATGTTGCAATGTATTTTCTATAAAGAGTAGATTTTGATAATTATAATTTGTGCATGCATTTATGAGCAGATTATAAAGAAAACAAAGCAGATTTTGAGCCAAGATTTCATGCATATTTCCCTCTAATTCCACTTACCTTCTCATTCAATTTTAATACTGCTTGTTTTCTTTGCTTGTACGTTTGAAACATGTTGTTATATATTTAGCACACTCGCACTCACCATTTCATGGTAGAGTGTGGAGGAGTCAAAATTTTGCTAGTTGTGGAGTAGTGGAATGGTGGTGGGGCGGTGGTGGTGGTTTGGGTTGGTGGTGGTAGCGACGGCGGTAGGTGGTGGCGATGTAACCTATGATGGAAAGTCGCTCATTGTTGATGGGCAACGGAAGCTTCTCTTCTCTGGTTCAATTCATTATCCAAGAAGCACTCCTCATGTACTCTCTCTCTCTCTCTCTTGTCGTGTGTGTGTGTGTGTGTGTTTTCTTGTTTTCTCTTTTCTTGGTAATTGTTTTCTTGTTGATTGATATGGGATATGGGTCTGGCCTTTTTGGATTTTGATGAACAAGTGCCGGCCTAAAACTTGTTTTTCTACATTTCACACAATCTAAATTGATCAAACAATTTCCCCAACATTTTGATTTTATTCTTTATTTTTGCTTTTTACCTTTTCAAGAAAATTCTACCAACTTGATTTTGTTGATGATATTTCCAAGTCTTTGTTACCATTTTAATTTTCTAAATCCAATTTTATTACATCTTACTCTGCACTTGTTTTTTAAAAAATAAAAAATAAAATAGATTACGCAATTCAAATTACCCCTTAAATACAATAATAAATGTAATAGAAAATCCAATTCATTTAATTTGTTCTTTTATCATAAAGCCAAAAACACACATGTTCTTGCACAATATCTAATTCCTAATTAAAAACAACTCACACACACACACACACACACGTTTAGAATTTTATAAAAATAGACAGAAAGATTCACTTTTTCTTGTTGTGGACACATCACAAGAAAGTTTTACTTGCCATCAAAAATTTTAATTCAAATTACATTTTGTTTATTAAAAAATAAGTATAATATATTTATGATATAATTAATTATTTTTTAAAATTTTACATCAATTATAAAATAAAGTAATTATATTTATTATATAATTAATTTAAATAAAAATTTGAGTTGTTGTGGATAGGAAAATCTGCCAACTACCTCAATTCCATTCGTTACAACATGTACTCATCACGTGCAACCAAATTTTCCAGACTTGTTCATGTAAATACAATGTCTGCTGCTCACATGAACTATATATATATATATATATATTTTTTCCTTTCCTTTTTCCTTCACCTAATTATTAATACTCGTGAGTAACTTTTGCCCTAGCATTAGGAGACTGTCTTTGACATTTAGTTGAGTTGACATCACTTTTTTAAATGAATTTGGATTCGCCAACTCCACTGTAATAAAAACAAATACGTTACTTTTTTTTAAATCGGGTTTAAACTAAAATTTAATATTATTTTTTTTTTAAAAAAAAAGTATTTTCTGCATAGTAATATGGAAAATCAATTGTTTGCAACAGATGTGGCCGTCTCTGATTTCGAAAGCCAAAGCAGGGGGACTGGACGCCATCGATACCTATGTGTTCTGGAACCTTCACGAGCCTCAACCAGGCCAGGTAGCTGCCTTCACTCTTTCTTTCACACACATACACGCACACATGTGTGTTTGTATATTGTATTTCAAGTGTGTATTAATTATAATACTGACTTAGAAAGACCCAAAAAAAAAAAAATGTCAGTATGATTTCAGTGGAAGACGTGATATAGTGAGATTTATAAAGGAAGTGGAAGCACAAGGTCTCTATGTCTGCCTTCGGATTGGTCCCTTCATTGAGAGTGAATGGTCCTATGGGTAATCTTTCACTTACATCACCTCTTCTTCCAATTCAAATAACTCTATTTTCATGTATTTTTCTGCTACATCTGCTGCCGCAGAGGGCTTCCCTTCTGGCTGCACGACGTCCCGGACATTGTATTTCGATCCGACAACGAGCCATTTAAGGTATTCGTATTATTCTTGAATTTTTATGATATTTGGAGGTCGATGGACAGAAAAGATTGAATAAGTTAGTTGATAATGAGCTTGAGAGGTTGATGACAGTTTTACATGCAAAATTTTACGACGAAAATAGTAGACATGATGAAGTCTGAGAGATTATATGCTTCACAAGGAGGTCCTATTCTACTGTCTCAGGTTCAAACTCTTCTTTTCCCGCTCTTTCTCTTGTTTTTATTTTTGTATGTGAAAAGAATGTAGTAGCTTTTTTTTTTTTTACGATGATGATGAGATTTATGCAGATTGAGAATGAGTACCAAAATGTAGAAAAGGCGTTCCACGATAAAGGCCCACCGTATGTCCATTGGGCTGCAGCGATGGCTGTGGGCCTTGAGACCGGTGTGCCGTGGGTCATGTGCAAGCAAGATGATGCTCCGGATCCTGTGGTAACACTAAACACCCTCTTCTGATTTTTCACATATTTCTGATGTATGGATCCCGGAAATGGACTTCATCGGCCTGAAAGGTGACCGACATGGATTTTGATTCGTGGGCCTAATGATGGGCTTACTTAGATCCATTAAGGACACAGGCCCGGCTGGCCAACTACTGCAAACACATCAAGTTTGGTGGTAATCTTAATAAGGAATGTGCAGATCAATGCATGCAATGGGATGAGATGTGGAGAAACATTTGTAGGACCAAATTCACCAAATAAGCCGGCAATTTGGACAGAAAACTGGACACACTTGTAAGATATGCTACAACCTCATATATGATGAGTCCTGCCTCAAAACTATGCACTGAGATGTCTTGACTTAGAGTTTCTTTCTCTTGTTTGCAATGTGAAGCTATGACATATACGGCAATAAAACAAAAATCAGATCAGCTCAGGACATTGCATATCAGGTTGCTCTGTTCATTGTAAAGATGAACGGCAGCTACATAAACTACTACATGGTAAGCCTACATGTGCATGTATTTTGATTTTTCCCGTGCTTCTTCGTTGTGGCTACTAAGAGTGTATTCCTGTTCATTCAGTATCATGGAGGAACTAATTTTGGCAGGATGGCCTCTTCGTTTGTGATAACCAGTTATTATGATCAAGCTCCACTGGATGAGTATGGTACATATCACAAAAATATACATCAATGTTTCTACTTATCAATGAGTTCTGATTACGATATATGAGCTTCGCAAAACTTACAGGTTTGACCCGGCAGCCAAAATGGGGTCATCTCAAGGAGTTGCATGCAGCAGTAAAGCTGTGCTCAGATACCCTACTATATGGACAACAATCAAATTTCTCTCTGGGTGCACTGCAAGAAGTACAGATATCAACAATTCCATATGTTTGATAATTCACTTTCTTAGATGTCGATATACATGCACAAAGGATCTTTCATTGACAGTTTTTCTTAAACCAGGCATATGTATATTCTAGAGATAACAGAGAATGTGCAGCATTTCTCTTTAACATGGACAAGGTGAATGATGCAGAGGTCCAATTTCTGAATAGAACATTTCAACTTCCTGCTAAATCAATTAGCATCTTGCCTGACTGCACAAACGTGGCATTCAACACGGCCAAGGCATGTATCAGAACACTATGCTAGATAGACGTTCATATAGATACTTCTGCGGAAATGCATAAACAATTACCTTCTTTCCTCGTCCTTCTCTCCAACAGGTAAGCACCCAAATGAGTACAAGATCAACGCAAAAAGCTGTGGGGTTGGACTCACCAGAGATATGGAAAGAATGGAATGAAGCTATTCCAGCATTTGATGATAGTTTGTTGAGATCAGATTCACTGTTAGAGCAGATGAACACTACAAAAGATGCATCTGATTATCTATGGTACACTACCAGGTGAGTACATATCCATAAATGTGTTTGAACAATCTTTTGCTTGCATCTAACGATCAGACCTCAACTTAGCCAATATGATTAAAAAATGACTTCTCTACTTAAAACACACAGTATATCTGTAATGAGGTAATAGTATAATAGAACAAGTAAAATATGACACTTCTAATTTCTATACTGTTATCAGCTACTAACAGCAACATGCATACTGTAGCTATCAGCAATCCGAGGACTCACAATCTGTGATCACTGTAAACTCTCGCGGCCATGTATTACACACATTCGTCAATGGAGCGCTCGTTGGTAAGATTGTATTAAGGTTATAATACAAGTCATAAGTCCAAACAGGGTATATACTTTGTCACTAACAATCCTGTGATTGAGAAAGAGCTCTAAATGGCTTTAATTGTTGTTCTTTAATATTTCCATCCCAACTCTTTATTCTTTTATCTCATCTTTCTTATCCCCTAAGCTCCTGTTTTTCCCTCTTAATTCTTATGCTGAAAATTTAGTCAAAATAGATAGCTCCTTAAGCCATAAAACATAACCAACTCGTGGATGGAAAGATAAGGCACATCCAGAGTAAACTATTTTACTATCTCAGATGGTGCTTTTAAAATTAGTTTTAACATTCACATCGTACTTAGTTAGAATTCAACACGTTCAAATTATTGAACGCCACAACAATTTTGTCCATGGTTTTATCAAAATAACAAATAATTCACTGTGCTTTGTCTCCATAGGTTCTGCACATGGGGCCTTTAGAAACCAAAGTTTCACTCTGGAAACCACTGTTCCTTTAAACAGTGGACTGAACAATATCTCCTTGCTGAGCAATATGGTTGGGCTACCGGTATTTGCCATCTCATTACTTTGGTTTTCTACTATAATTTCTTTTCACTTCCAGGTTCATTTGGGCCTTTGTGATAGCAGTTGCAGAACCCTACTTATGAATAATCTTTATGACAAAATACACTACTCTAGCATCACTGCTCAAATCAATCTTTGTCATCATTTGGTTGTACTGGCAATTCTAGGATTCAGGGGCATTTTTGGAGCGAAGAGCTGCTGGATTGCACACTGTGACCATTCAAGAAAATCAAGTCGTCAAAAATTTGACCAACTATTCATGGGGATATCAGGTAATCACGATACATTCTTATAGACTGTAACGGTGCAAGCCTGCCTTTTCTATCAAGCAGCCTCAAAATATTAAGCAATTTTTCTGGTTGACTGACTATATTAGTTAAGTATGTCATGTATTTGGGTATTTATATAAAGTTTTATTTGGAAAATGTTAATTATTCTCCCTGCCTATTTTACTATTCAGTTTCATTTTGCCAATTGTTGCGAAGGTTGGATTACTAGGAGAGAGGTTACAGTTTCACACAGAAGAAGGATCAAGCCATGCACAATGGTTGAATTTTAACTCCTCTTCTCAGCCACTTACATGGTATAAGGTAAGGACAGAAGTCTCTCTGATGGGTTTCCTAGTTATGCATTCTTATGTAATTATCCCATATTATACAAAACCTAACTTGGTTAATGCTTTTTAAACTGACCTAAAGAACTATAACATAACCAGGTTGTAGTTACCTCTTTCATGTGACTGAAATGGAATCTTATGTACAATTCAAGCTTTAGACAACTAAACCCTATTAAACATAAATTCCTTTGCACGGACTTTACAAGAGTAACTATATAGCTGTTAGACGCAAAATGCATGCACAATATGAAGACATCAGTGTAGCAATCCATAGAAGAAGAATAATAAATTATAAAAACTCATGCTGCGATTGGACAGATCTCTTTCCTGAACATTGATTTTTCGCGGAAATGTACTTTTAGAGAAATGACAAATTGTTTTATCTATATGTTTGAATAGTTTTTTTTTTGTTAAAGATCACGATGATGACTGTCAATCAATTTTCATATAACCATAAAATAGTGATTCATTGCCTCCTTTCAGTCCAAATTTGATGCACCTGGGGGTAATGATCCTGTTGCGCTAAATCTTGGCTCTATGGGAAAAGGTGAAGCATGGATTAATGGTGAAAGTATTGGCCGGTATTGGATCTCCTTTCATACACCAGATGGCTCTCCTTCACAAATATGGTAAGATCATCACTAAGCACATAGCGGGCATTGTATGTATGCAATATGGAGGCTAAACTGGTCATGATATCATAGTTCCTAAGTTGTTTATGTATTATCATGTTTCCTTGAATGAACAATTTGAAACCCCAATCTTCTCATTATACTTCACAAACTTACTCAGTAATCCACACAGAAAACAAATCGAATTTCTCTCTCTTTTGTGTCTGATTTCTTGACCCACTTAAAATTTCAGGTATCATATACCAAGATCCTTCCTCAAACCTACAGATAACCTGTTAGTATTGTTTGAAGAAGAAATTGGCAATCCTCTTGGCATATCAGTAGACATTGTTTCAATATCAAAAGTATGCGGACATGTGTCAGATTCTAATCCACCTCCAGTAGTTTCATGGAGAAGAGAAATGCCAAGCCATAATAAGCACCATGGAAGAAGACCTAAAGTTCAGCTTCGTTGTCCTTCAGAAAGAAATATCTCAAAAATTTTATTTGCAAGTTTTGGAAGCCCTTCAGGTGATTGCAAAAGTTATGCTGTTGGGAGCTGTCACTCAACCAATTCCATGGCTGTCGTGGAGAAAGTAAGCTATTATTCTTTTGCCTTCCTATTTATTTACTTATGTTGCATGAAATGGGAAGAATGATCAAGAACTTCAACTATACTATATCAGCTGTTTCGCCCTCACGAAAGATGATAACAATCTACACTCTGGTATACAATATGCTGTGTTAACAGGATCATTATGTCACATAGCAAACTGTAATAGGAAATCTAAAATTATGGCACTCTTCACTTACACATAAAAGATAGAGTAGAAAGGTAAATTTTATAGTCCTAAGAGCAGGTGGCTTGACCACAGAAATCATGACCATCTTCGTTTATGGTTTCACTAAGGTATCAAAATCACTGTTGACATTAGATATGGCAACCTGCTCAAGTGAAATCTAGTAAAATCAAGAGATATTTGATGAATATCATTGGTCAATAAAAGAAGTATTTGTCTACTACAACCATTTTGAAACCCATAAGTAATACCATTTTGTAGACATGCACCAAACTTTCCTTCATGACTAACTGCCTTTCATACGTTTTTCTATTGACTGTCCCAGGCTTGTCTAGGAAAGAAGATGTGTTCAATTCCTTGGTCAAACAAAAAATTTGGAGGTGACCCATGTCCAGGAATTCCAAAAAGATTGCTGATTGAGGCTGAATGCCAATGATAATGGTTACAGTATCTTCCCGGACTAACATATACTACAGTTCAGAACAGGAAACACACACATACAAATTATTGATTCGAACAGCTTCAGTCTGAATAAAGATGGGAGAAATTTTGTAACAGCCAAGGGGCTCAACAGAATATCTCACATTATATATGCATAAACTAATTTCAGTTTCAGGTTTATAAGTACATGCTGTGTGTCCAACTGTTCTACTATTCTTTCATGTGCATATTTAATCAATGATGATTTAGATACTCCAGTATTTGATCAATGAGAAGCTGAAATATCGACCAATTAATTGGCCCTACTAAATACAACACAGATATCAGTGCAGGAATACAAGGCATAAAGGAGATATACTTTCAATTCTTAATATATCGACAAATAAGCACCAAATTGCACAAATGGAATACTAAAATGCTAGGTGAACTTACATTCTCATTCACTGAACAGCAATAATTCAGTTACAGTGATGCTTGAATGGAGAATATATACTCAAATACAATGACAGCTCTCGTGAACATCATTGTTGCTCAAATACTCCTGTAAGTTATCAATCAATGGAAAGTATTAGGCATTACATTTGCAAATTGCAGTCAGTGACTTGTAGAGAAGCTGCTGCTGAACATAGCATAAGCAAGCATTGCCATTTAGCTCTGCAAAACTGAAACCCCCACCCCCCCACCATGACTTTCCCAAATTTTGGCTAGAAACTATTTCATTAAATGCACATGGATTAGATACGAGAAAACGATACTTTCCAAATCAAGGTGATCTAACTGAGAAGGATTAGTTGGGGATAATAGCATTTCCTTTTTCTCATTCCTAGGTTAAACCTTCATAACTGCATAGAAGGAAATTTTCTATGATCACCCGTTCTTCGGTGTGCGCCATGCTGACTCACTTAGTAACACATCAATTACAAAAGAAACTAGAACCAAATTGATGTGATATCTTCTTAATTTGAAAGAGAAGTTTGATATTAAAAGCTTCTCTTTTTCTCTCAAAGCCCACAACATTAAGTTTTCTAACAACTCGAGCATGTACATGTAAGCAAGTGGGATAAATATGATGCATTTAGTAAGCTGCAAGTTATAACAACATCCCTTTGGCAGATTGTGAATTTGTGATTACATACATTTGTCATTGAAGTCATTTATGCCCTCTCTCCCAAAGTCCTCTCATCAATCTTTACAGCTACAGAACTTGAGCTCTCAGAATATCCAGGTTTAACTTGATTAATCGAAAACGAATGGGGCAGACAGATTTTCTTCTCATTTACCAGTCATTTTTCTTTTATTGACTGGACGTTTCTTTGTTTCTTGTATTGCCTGAATTTCCATTTGAAGCTTGGCTGAGCCTTTTTCCTCAGTATTCCAGAAGCTTGACGGCAAGATTGCTTTCTGCGAGGGCAGTTCAGAAATGAAAAGCAGAGTTTGGGCCCATCCAGCATACTTCCCGTATTTGCTCACAAAAGCATCGGCCACACGATTGCAAATACTAGGTGTCAAGCGAGTGCCCGCCAGTTCAGGGATGAGATACCTGGTTGCGATCTTTCACATCAGAAAGAGAAACATTAATGGATCAGCAAAAAATCCATATAAAAACTAAAATTGATAATAGGTTTGAAATCAGATAATTTTAATTGCACAATACTATACGAACATAAATACTTTACAGGCTTAATCAAGAAAAGTCAACTTCACCTCATCCTAATTTTTCAAGTTGGGAATGTGCCTTATTCAAGGAAAGTGTTCCTTTTTCGTTCTTTGGTTACTGATGAATAATTGTGAATTTAAGTTGGAAAAGTTTCTGATAGTTTGATTATTCGTAGAAGAAATTACCAAGCTAAAACAAACACGTAGGTACTTAGCTAAAACTCAAGCAATCAAGTCAAAGAATACGAAAGCTCTTAGTACTTTAATAAGGGAGAATAAGGCTCATAAAGATGCCTTCATCTTTAAGAACATGAAGTAGAACAATTTTCTCCATACCAAATTTTGAACTATTACAAAAAGAAAGCTTAGATAGTTCAGACTAGTCTTGTGACCCAGAATCAAAACTTCTTAGTAGCTCACCTGCCACACGTGAGTATCAACAGGAATGGCATGATGTTGATCTAAAGAGAAGAGAGCAATGCATGCAGCCACCTTCGGACCAACACCAGGCAAACTAGATAAACCATCAATTGCTCCTTGAAGATCTAATTTACGAAGACAAGCAAGCCATTCCACACCTCCTCCAGGCTTTGATTTCAAAGCTGCCACAGTCCCAACAATATATTTAGCCCTGCTTAGTCTCAAGACAAAATTAGAAGAGGTTAAGAAAAGAGGATGTGTCCTTTTCCAGTTAATAGATATACAATTTACATACCATGGCAGCCAAAAGAAAGTCATTATCTAGAGCAACAAGAAGATGAATCAATTGCTTTTACAAATTAAACAGCTCAAAGTTTCACCTCTCCTTACTCATCAGGATAGATACTCAATGTATTATGTGTTGCAAACACAAAGTTCTGGGTCTGACATATGCAGCTTGATTTTCAAGTTTTGCCTCAACTCATGGTGCTGACGAGAAGCTTGATGAGTTCTATGAGAAGTTACCATTGACAGAATGCCCTGACCTGGTTTAATTATTAATATAGTCAAGCTTGAACGAGCTTTAAACGAGTTGATCACGACTAACTTGATCTTCTACAAATTGTATCATTTTAACTACTCAAGACAAGTTTGACCAGAAGTTCAAATACATTTCAATTTAAGCTTGTTATGGCAAATCAAGCGGGCTCAAATGAGGTTTTACCAATCGATCTCAAATATGGAATAGTGTGATCTGTTTTTCGACACTACTAGCAACGGAATGCAAATTAGATAAATTCACTATCCGTAGCTACCCAATATTACATGCAAAGGGACTGATTTAAACCAGCCCAGGGGATATGTGGAGTACCCTTTCAAAGAGTCTAAAAGCAAATTTTGCTCCGAATTCAATAAATTTCAACCCACATAAACTCCAAACAACGTCAAAATCATAAACAAAAGGCTTCATTACTGAAAAATGCAGGAAAGAAAATAGACCTGTATCCAAAGCCAGCTTCCCTGAGCTCGGATTCCGTCACCACTGCCAACCTTTCCAGAGTCGGGAACTCAAAAAAATCATATCCACCCACATTACCTAAAAAGTTCCCCTTGGACGAGATAAAGTCCACCATCTTAGTAATCCTCTGTATATTATTATTAGATGAGCAAATAAATTGAATCAAGCACTCCAATGGATCCTGCCTCAAAACCCTAGCGCCCTCCAAATACAATGCTAGCTCAGCAAACCTCTCATCAGAAGCCTTAAACTCGTTCCACATCTCATTTAACGAAATACCCATGTTCAGAAAATCAAAAAGATCGATTCTAGCAATATCCTCGTTGCGCGTGAAATGAAAATGGTACGCTACACCGTTGTCCTCAAGTTGTTTGAGTGAGACGAGGTGTGGCCCAATGGGGCCAGTATATTGCAAAGGGCCAGTTTCTTTCCACCTGAAAGTCTGTCCAGTCGGGAAAGTGAGCGGCAAATAGAGCTCAGACTTGTCAATATTAAGGCGTTTCCATTTGATGGCATCGACGGCGGCGGCGAGGCGTGGTTGGGGATTTTGTAAAATGTTGCGGCGTTTCTTGGAGATGGGCACGAGGAGTTTGCTGAAGGATTGTCGCTGTTGTGGCGTCGGAGGGGTCGATGGAGTTGGAGGCAAGCGTGATTTTGCTCTCTTCATGCTTAGAGGTGATCTCGGTGACTGCATCTGCATGTACAAAAAGAGGAAGAAGGGTTTGCAGGTGATTCTGTGCAGTCTCACATGGACAAAATTATTATTTTTTCCTTAATATCTTTTTTTTTCCTTAATAAATCGATTGCAAATTGGCAATAAAATGATGCATTTATTTTTCAATTATCAATAAAACCTAATTCAATTAACAAACGGATGACTCAAAATTACAAGATTAGTGTGTGTGCAACTAAATTAAAATATTAGAATATAATCATTACATTTTCAAAATTATATAATTTAGTTAAATAAATAAAAAAAATATTAAATTGTTAGTAATTATTTAGAGAAAAGTGGGAGGAGAAAAAATATAAAAGTTGAGAGAGAGAGAAATGAAGGTTGAGAAAAAAGAAAAGAAAAGTTGGGGAATTTATTTAATAAATGCCAAAAAAAAATTAATAAAGTAGGGTGATTTTGAAGGTTTTAGAAAATTAAGTGAGTAACCGCGGTGCCACAATTTTTATAAAAAAAAAAAAATTCTCTATGTCACCTCGGTGGCTAACCGCGGTGACATAGATTTTATTAAAAAAGTATTTTTTAATGTGCCACCGCGGTCGGTAATGATATTTTGCAGGTTTTCATCACCGCGGTGGCATTGATATTTTAAAAAAAAAAATTTAATAGCCACCGCGGTGGCATTGACATTTAAAAAAAAAATTAATTAGCCACCGCGGTCAGCTACCGCGGTGACACATTTTTGCCGTTTGAATTTTCGGCCTCTGACACCGCGTTATGTTAGCGCGCTGACAGTCAATTTTTCTTTTCCAGTGTCTGACACCGCGCTTTCTTAGCGCGGTGACAATCAATTTTTCTGCATTATCGTCTGTGGCACCGCGATTGCTTAGCGCGGTTTTATTAGCTATATAAATCGGACGCTATTCTCACATTCATACACACTGAAAAATCAGGAGAAGCAGCTTCAAAAAATTAGCATTCCATTTGTTATCCCTTACACTCTCAAAATCAGCCTTCGAAAATTCATACACCACCATATCTCGCAATTCTCGTAAAATTTCTTCACTTGTTATTTGAAGATTTACAATTGAAAAGGGGTATAGTAAGTCATTTATTAAATTTTTGTTTTTTTTTTAAATATCTTATTATATTATAAAAAAAATTTATATTGATGTGTATTTTATTTTGTTCTGAAGATTTGGCGGATCAAAACACTGTTGATATTGTTATATATTTTGGAGGTCAACAAATCAATTCAAATGGTTCTGTAAGTTATGATTGACCTCCACTCGGATTCATGCAAATTTCTCGTAGTACTATATTTGCTGAGTTAGAGTTAATTTTGTATGAAGAAATTAGTATGGATAGGAATAATTTTAAATTGCATATATTCTTTAAATACATAACATTTAATTTTGGCCAAAGGAATGAGATATTGTTGACAATTAAGAAGGATCGTGATATGCAATTTTTTTTAAATCCGATGAATGGATATGTGTCGATTGATATTTTTGTCGAAGCGGAGAAAGTTCTGCAAAATGCTGTACCAGATGGCTCAGCTGTTGGTGATTGGGGAACGTATATGTCTATGATAACCCAAGATTTGCCGAGCTTACCAGTAGTAACTCAAGAAATGGGGCGGTTTGGTATTAATGAAGATTATGCAAGTCCATCATCGTATGCAGGCCCCTCATCATATGCAGGTCCATCGTCGTATGCAGGGACAAATGCATATTCAGGTTCATCAGATTATGCATATCCATTGGATTATGCGGGTTCATCTGTATACAATGATGAAGATGCCAAGCTTGAAGCTAATAGCTTGTTGAACACTGAGCAAGCTGACTCAGAACTAGATGAGGTCGAATTAGAATACCAGATTTACCAGAATAATGACGATGATGGTGATTTAAGTATACCTGTTATGATGGAAGTTCTTGGTGAGAATGCAGAAGAGCATTTTGATTTGAACATGCCTGCCGTGCCCGACAGAATGAACCTATATCCAGAAGTTCTATTTTTTAGCACAACACACCCAGAAGTCCCTGCAGACTCGATTGATATCCCTACTGGTAGGTGGGGCAATTTTTATGACTCAAACACTGGAGAGCTCGCCAACGGAATGTTGTTTAAAAGTAAGGACCATTTGAAAGGAAGTGTACAAGATTACTCGGTCCGATTTGCAAGACGAGAATACCGAGTGGTCGAGAGCAACAAAAAATTATGGAAAGTCGCCTGCAAATACGAAGCACAGACTGGGTGTTGTTGGATGCTAAGGGCCATATTCAAATCCAACATGGGATTATTTAAAATTACCAGGTATGTCGGACCACATACATGTCTGATGAATGAGATTTCTATTGACTACGGTAACTTAGGAAAGAGTATGATCGCAACACATCTGCTGGGTATGGTTCGGCAAGACCCATCCTGTGATATAAAACATGTCCAGCAGATTGTGAAAGATAAATTTGATTTTGAAGTCCCATATCATAAGGCCTGGTTTGCTTTGAAAGCCGCTAGAGAACAAGTGTACGGCACTTGGGAGAGTTCTGTGAAGAAGCTGCCCAAATATATGGCGGCATTGCAAAAATAGAATCTTGGGGCCGTTGTGAAGTGGATGCATTTGGAAACAGACAGCCAGGGCAGGTACATGTTGAATTATGTTTTCTGAGCATTCAGACCATGCATTGAAGGATATCGTTATTGCCGTGACGTTATAAGCGTGGATGGAACACATTTGTACACGAAGTACAAGCATAAAATGCTGGTAGCAGTAACTTTAGATGCAAATCAGCAAGTGCTGCCGTTAGCGTTTGCACTCATGGACGAAGAGTCGCTTGCGTCATGGCGTTGGTTCCTCCGAATGCTTTCCAAATATTTGTTGCCATCAGAGGATGATCGAGTTTGTTTGATTTCAGACAGGCATGCTGGCTTGATCAATGCTATAAATTATGTACCCGCATTCAAATTTCCTCATGGAGTACATCGATTTTGTTTACGGCATGTTTGTTCGAATTTTAACACCAAATTCAAGAACATCCAGTTGAAGGATATGTGCTGGAGAGCAGGGGCTGAAAACAATCCTCGAAAATTTGATAGAATAATGGAAGAGATCAAATCATTGAACGAAGAAGCATACGACTGGCTGGGGAGAATTGACAAGGCTCAATAGACGTTGGCGCATGATAGTGGTTGGAGAATGGGTATCCTAACTACAAACATGTCTGAGTGCATAAATGGAGTATTAAAAGGTGCGAGACGCTTACCAATTATGGCTATTGTGCAAATAACGTTATCCCGCTTTGTGCAGTATTTCTTGCAGCGCTCTACACGGTGTAATCGTATGATCAATGCAAATCAACAATGGGCTGATTTTGCGTTCAAGTTGTTCGAAGCTCGACAGGCAGAGGCAGTACGTCACATTATTCAGAAATTTGACTATAACCAACAATCTGCCTCAGTGGTAACATTGAGCTTGACCGGGCAGGGCTCTCGTATTTATATCGTCAAATTGAAGCATCGTATGTGTTCTTGTGACAAGTGGGGTGCAAATGGAATTTCATGTTCACATGCCATTCAGGCATGTCGGCATTTTGGGGTTAATGCGTCAAATTTTATTCCTCACTATTACAGTATACAATCATACAAGAAGACATATCAAGGGAGGTTTGAGCCTGTATACGGTGAAGAATATTGGGATCCGGTGGATTTTGAACTTGTTCATAATCCCGCAGTGCGAGCTCGTCGAGGCCCGGGTAGACAAGTATCTACTAGAATACCGAACAAAATGGATAGACCACAAGTACGTGCTCGCCAACAATATCAGGCTCGTCAAGCTCGGGGATGATTCTATCTTGTTAAAATAATTTTGTATCATGCTATATATGGTGAAATGCAACTTTGTAATTGCAAATCTTGAAAAAATTTTATAGACATTTCAATTTTTTATTTGTAATTTGTAATTAAAATGCAACTTTAAAATAATCATAAAATGATAAAATGATAATTTGTAATTGCAACTTTATAGACATTTCAATTATTAACATTAAATAATCATAATTAAAATGTTTTTAATTAAACAATGTTTTCAAATAATACACGGGTTGTATTTTATTTTAAATTTATACTAATCATACTTTGTATTTAATAATCATACTTTATATTATACTCATTAAATATATATTATACATAACATATATATATATACATCTGTTAAATTTATATTATACATAACGTATATATATTATAGACATTTAATAATCATACTTTATATTAACAATCATACATAACGTATACATATTAAATTTAAATTAAATCTAAATTGCTCTTGTGCAAAATAACATAAAATCACATTAAATAAAATAGAAATTTTATACACATCTCAATTTACATATGCAATATTCATAGAAATTTTTCGTATGTAATACACAAATCTAATAATGCCCTCCAGTGCCACAACGTGGAGGCCTTCTGTTTCTTCGAGGAGGATTATTATCTCTTTGGTCACCGAGTGTGTTCACATCGGTGTTTTCGAATGGAACCAGTGATGCATCATATTGTCTTCGGATTTTCGGGTTAACATTATGTGTAAATGTATCATCAAATGATGGCATGTATGGAGCATATGGAGTGTAAACAGTCGATGGACCTGTTTCCGGGTAAAAGCTCGACGGACCAGCCTCCGTGCAAACAGTAGATGGCCCGGCCTCGACATGTACGCTCGATGGACCAGCCTCTATGAATGCGTTGCCACGAGCTGTGTCAACCGGTCTAACTCGAACAGTTGGATACCGTGAACTAGAAAAGTTCATAATTTCACGTCCGATCGTACGCGCTCGCGCTCGAGTATCTCTTAATGACTGTTGATCATCTCCGGAATTTTCACAATCAATCACTAGCTGCTCCATTCTATTATACTGGTAAACAAAATCAAATTAGCAGCATAATCGACAAGCTAAATTAAATGAACATTAAAAAATATAAGGTGCTTACAACATATTCCCAATCACGGGTGTCAATTGGTCGATAGCCCGGCATATTCGTAGACAATGTGTTATGTGAAATTTGGACCCGAGTAATTTGATGATACCAGTTTATATAATCAGGAACGGTATCAAGACCACCTTGAATAACGGGTCCTTCCACCACCAGTGATTGCACATCGTTCAATTTCGCAACATAGTCCGCGTGAAATGTTGCCCAGTTCATATCTTGACGTCCCCGCCTGTCTATTGTGTGTAAACGACGTTCACTGATTAATGGGTTTGGGAGGATGTCTTGCACATAGCCAAATTGGCGGAGAATCCTCTCCGGGTGCTGCATCTCCACCAGCGAATAATTGATCAATGGGCAGCGTATATTCCACGGTATACGCATTGCATAAAAGGGCAATGAATCAAGATCGAGTGCGTTATCATCATACGGAGTCCAAATAAACTACAACACCATATAACGCCAATCAATATACTTGGAACAAATGCATCAGAAATACACTAAACGTAAAAAATTAATCACAACGATATACCTCATTTAGTTGCATATGATCCAACACGTTCCTTATTATACGTAGAGCATTGTGCGCCGTATGAGTACGGGATATATGATACGACCACCTAAAATCAAAGTTGAGAAAAGTAAGTGAAATCAAAATTCTTTATAACTATATAAATAAATAAAAATATTCATACCGTGCAGCATATGGAGCGCTAGGCAGAATATTGTCAGGGTCTATTATGGTCGGCATCAGAGTTGAAGATTCACTCGAGGGAATGGGTGCAAGTGTTATGATGCGAGGCCATGCCCATATCTGTAATAATTGCATGGCACCGCTAATATTATTTTTCCCTCGTTGTGATGCTGTACATAACTCCCGGTAGAGATAAGCCAACACTGCAGAACCCCAATTTGAGATATACTCCTCGTGTATATTTTTCATATGCCGCAGATATAACAATGACACGGTGTTTCCCATAGCATCAGGACACAACAGCCCACCAAGAATACACATGGCACATATACGTGCCTCCTGTAACACAGCCTCAAACGGGCTATTATCATCATACGTATTTTCTAATAAATATTCATATAGCACTGTCAGTTTTATTCTTGACCATCTAAATGCATCTTCATTTGGCATAAAACCCAACCATTGATGACAATAATCTTGCCACCGTTGGGTACTATACCTTGTATCTACCCTGGTAATAAGATTACCTTCCACTAGGAGTGCCCAGATGATGGCGATATCCTGCAGTGTTACAGTAGCTTCGCCCACCGAAAAATAAAAAGTATGGGTCTCGGGGCGCCATCTCTCTACTAAAGCAGTAATCAAATGGGTGTGAATTTCAACATGTCCACACTGCAAAACACCAAGAAACCCCATATTCTAGAGTACTTGCAAAACATGAATATGACGTGGTGCTAGTTGTAGGACACGAAAAAAAAGCTATATCACCACGTCGTACTGATAAAGTTGTATCCGAATTTTCGGACACATCTTCTGATCGATGATTTAATTGCCTGTATAAAACACTGGTATCAATAAGGCCAAAATTCGACATTCTCACTTTAAATTTTTTTAAAGAGAAAGGTGTAAAAATTGTGCAAGAACAAGAACAATAAAATTGGCAGGGAAATATTGAAGAAGAAAGAAGAGAAAGAACAAGAAAATTTGTTGAATGTTGAAGAACAAGGATTGCAGAGAAAATTTGGTGAAGGTGAAGAATAAGGATTGCAGCTCACACTTAAATAGTGCGAGCTGCAATCCTACATTATTGTCATGGGCCACACTGTAATAGTGTGGCCAAAAATAAGCTGAGCCACCGCGCTTGGTAAGCGTGGTGGCTCAGCCTGCAGCCTGCAAAATTGCAGGCTGTAGGTTTAACTTTTTTTTTTTTAACATTCAGTGAAGAATCGCTATCTGGAATAGCGGTTATTCACTGTTTTGTTTTTTATAAAATATTGCTGCCAACCGCAGTGGCACATGACAGAGAAATTTTTTTTTTTTTTATAAAAAATGTGGCACCGCGGTTAGTCACCGCAGTGCCACTTACTTTTCTAACACATTCACAATCACCCTACTTTACTAATTTATTTATTTTTTTAGCATTTTTTTAATAAATTCCCCAAAAAAGTTGCCGTAATAATTAAATAACAAATCAAAAAAGAAAAAAACACTAAAGAATTGCTCTCTCTTAATAATAAAACATAAATTATGAATTCGAATCTCACCAGCATATAAAATATTATTATAGTTGTCGTTCTATTTTAATAGTTATTATTTAACAATCACAATATGATGATTAATATATAATCATTATAATAATCAATAATTGTTAAATTTCAAAATTTTATATTAATAATTGTAATTGATCTCCTCAAAATATAATAGTTTTCACTTTCACTTAAAAAAAACAAATCAAACTATAGATATCGAGACCAAACTCCTCAGAATTCCACAAAATTCTGCAACGTATTACAAAGATTCTCAGGCAAATCAACTACATGTATGGCAAAAGGATCAGATTTATCATAACAAAAACCCGAGCTAGAAATTAAAGCTGTAGACACATGCAATGGAAGTTCAGCTTTCAAGTTTCTTTTTCTTCTTTGATTTTCTTTCCTCAGAGTGTCCCAAGGACCCAGTAGAGGTTACAGCGCTATTTCCCTTTCCTGAGTCCTGGATAGAATGTTCCATGGATCTATTCTGCTCGTCCACACGTTTTCTCTTTGGCGGCTTCGGAGGCTCCGCAGGTCCAGACACAGAACTCTTGTTTCTGCTGCTTGGTGTGGAGTAACCACTCATTGCCTGAGAATTTTTAGGTCTAATACTACGGGTGGGAGTTGCAAAACGACGACCAGACATGGTTGAAGTAGCAGCTGAGGACCGTTGAGACTGACTCGAGTTAAGGTTATTGCGTTTCTGAAGTTCACTAGGCTCTGGGTAATGGATCAACGAAACACGCCTAGAAATCTTCCCAGCTGTCATCATACAAACAATAATGTGAGCCCAATTACCCGATACGCTTAGCAAAAGCCAACAACAATGTATGCGAAATTTACGCAAGGGAATAATAAGATACGTCCATATATTTGGTCTCCATCATACAAGGGATCTCATAATCGACGAAATCATGCCAACTTCTTCATAATATGAGCACAACTAAGTCTTAGTATGAAAGATGCAATCCTGGTGGAAGGCGACAGGTGACATAAGGCTCAGGAAAGCTCCATGAATATACAAAGGCAGTGGAATACACTTCAACCAAAGAAACCTCAGGTTTTCTATTTAGCTTATTTTTATGGATGCCTATTTCTTAGTTTACTTTTGTCTTCATGTATTTGACAATGGTGTCAGCTGGAACTAGAAGCGAATTATTGCAACCAACTTAGATAGGCGTCAACTCGGAAAGGAAATAGAAGAACTCAAGTATACCAATTTTAGCCTCTGATGCTGAAGATAGAAAAACGGTAGCCTCCGGACCTTGGGACTTGAAACTTACCACTTCATATGATTTTCCTGCATAGTGAGCCATACTAAAAAAGTGAGCAGGCAGATGCTATTAACTGAGTTGAACCAAACACATCAGAGCTGAAATCAACTTACCAGAAGAACCCTCTAAGGTGCCCAGACATCCATCATTCTTAAGGTTCAGCGACACATGTTGCCCATCAAAATCAGGAGGCTGTAAAAAAAATAGGTCCATCAGATCATATCAAACGTCTCCTTTCTGAAAGTAAAGAAATAACAAAGATTCACTTTCAGTTTATCATGAACCTGGATTATACTAAGATTAACTAAAGATAATATTACAGGGAAAAAGCTTCTATGATACATTGATCCCGAAGGAAAAGATAACAAAAACAAACAGGATTCAACAATTTATCTAGAATTTACGGGTGAAATTATTTCTCTGGTATAACATAATATTGAATACCACGCTGCCAATAAATTATGTCCCCCATTCAAATCAGTAAAGCAGAGAAAAAGATAGCATCGTTCTGCCAGTCCTGGGAACGAAAATGTCGAGTAGATCATACATGATTAATAGGCCATTGAATAAGCCATAGCTCAGTCGAGTCTGTTAAGTTGAAGTCAATGAGTGGATCCCTTTTATCCTCCACAAATCCCGGTGGCGGCTGGTAATCTGTCTGGGCCGAAACATCCATTATCTGCACAAATAAACCTCACAAGTAAGAGATGCTACCAATGCAACAAATAACTCGAGGACTATCAACATCATCAAGAAAAGCATAAAGGTTGGGTGCAATAATAAGAAGATCAAATATAAGCACAGTGAATGGATTAAACAAAGAGGGATTTCTGATGGCAAGAGCACCTTTTCAGAGCAGATGTAAACAAATATATGTTGCACAACGGGATGGAAAAAAAAAAACCTAAGTCAGCTTCTAAGCATCAGTAACAGCAGAAACAAGCCCTTTCATCAACCTTAGATTTCCTGTAAGAAACTAAGCTCCAACAAGACAACCTCAGCTAATTGCAACAATAACGAAAAATAAAAAAGAATCTTGCTAAATTAACATAACTACAGAAGCATTGTCGATAAAGTTCCATGGGTTTTACTTTTCTTTCTACATGCTCATCTCAATTACAGTCAGTAAACCGTGAACAAGAAGCTATTGAAATTTTGATAATTACACACACAGAGAGACATGGGTGTGTGCGTGTGAAAGTGATTAGATAAGAAAACAATACATACAAGAGGCATCAGAGAAATTTGAGCACCTGAGAGCGAGAGAGAAGAGGCGGCTGCCGCGACTGAGGGAGGCGGTGTCAACTGCCAAAGCCCGATTCGCAGAACAGAAGGAAAAATAAAACACAAGGGAGGGAGCGACAGCGTTACACTATAAAGAGGCTGTCGTTTGGACTTGTTTTATATTGGTAGGATTTTTAGGTTAGATTAAATACATTTTGGCCCCTGAAATATTGTTTATCATCTAACAGCCCACTAAACTAACTTTTTATATCATATAATAATTGGTTTTCAAATTTTTATTTTATTATTTTTATAACTCTTCTCTTAACATTTGGTAATTGAAATCTGATCTTTGTGTTGGTTTGAGAAATATTATATTTTTTAATTCAATTAGTCGTCATAGCATTAAAATAAAACTAGTCGTAAGCCTCATCACAACTTATCGTATTTGAATGATTATGTAACTAGTGAAACGGTGGTCCCTAACCGTGGCTTTGGAGCAAAAAGATCAATATTTTGTCTAATTAGGTGGTTTCCTCGTCCCCGAAATTGGTCCAAGCTTAATATAGATGGATCTTCGTTATGAAATCTTGACCCTTCTACTTGTCCAGGAATTATTAGAGATTCTTCTCATAAGTTTGTGATTGTGTTTTCTACATATATTGGTATGGCTGAATGTAAAATTTTGCTATAGGGAGACTATTAATTAATGTAAAATTTGAAAAGTTGAATAAATTAGTTATCTTATTGATTGAAGGATATTTTTTAAATTGTAAAAAAATTGGTGCAAGTCGTCACTTTGTATCTGTAGTACTTGTTTTCTTTATAATAGGATAGATTGTAGATTTATTAAAAATATATGCCGGAGAAATATCGACATATATGCCGGAGAAATATTCATAATTATTAAAAAATTTCAACAATGAGCATTTGATAATGCAATTATAAGAAAACATATATAGTGAGATCATCATATTATTCACTTAAACTTGAGCAAAACTTACATAAAAAAAAAAAGAGTTTCTTCAACCTCAGAGTACCACTCCTACTGCAGATGGTACAACCTTTGCTTTCCACAGATTGCCACATTTCTTGAAAGCCAAAGAAAAAAAAAATTAAAACCCTAATGGGGCAATGGAATATCAGCAAGATCCTCTCTATATGGGACATGCTCCATTTCAAGCCCACCTTCTTCTTCATGCCCATTTTCCATTCGGGTTTGGGCAACCGGGTCGAGCTTTGTGGGCTCAATGAAGGTGACAACCTTATCTTTCCGAAACATGAGATATATCACAGATACTACATACACTCCCATGAGAGGGAACACTATCATTCCTATGAACACATTCCCAACTTTTGGCAAGCTGTTGTGCATCAGCCAGTCAACAAACCCTGTGATCAGATAGTAGACGTTGATGCCTATGATCCCCAGCCCCAGTATCCAAGAAACCACGATGATCTACACCCATGAATAATAATCAATTTGATTTGATGATCATCACTTGGATTTTTTTTGCATAAGGATTTAGGGTTAATTATACTCCAACCACCTATAAAACCTAAAATTACGCTTTTTCCAAAAGAAATTTCAAAATTACACTACACCCCCTCCGAAAATGCACACCTAACCTTTAGCCTGAACTGAAAATGTTGACATCATTAAGAGAATTACACAAATTTTCAACTTTGCCTCTCATTTCAAATTTTTATGTATATTTTTGTACGTATAAGAGGATAATTGTAATTAGCATTATTATATTTTTTTTTCTTTGTAAGTACAAAATTATTACATGAGAATGTTGAATAAAAAGTAAATTAGAAATTTTACGTATTCTTTTTTTGGTAATGTCAGTATTTCTCGTCTAAATTCTAAGAAAAGTGGGTCAGATATAAATAGTGAGTTTTCAAAGGAGTGTAAATGCAATTTTAAATTCTTTTTAAAAAAATATAATTTCATATTTTTAAAAGTGAACTAAAATATAATTAACCCAGAGAATTTATTGATGGTGAGGAAATAGTACTTACATATATGGAGTTCTTGTGAGGTCCCATCTTGGTGGAGCTGCTGCTGAATTTAAGAAGTGGGATGAGCGCAAATGGGAGTTCAAATGATAGTATCATCTGCAAATTATTAGAAAGAAAAAAAAAAACTAATTAGTGATATAATTTTATGTTTCTTGATTATCGAGAAATCTTAATTGATATTGAGATTGACTGACTCAAATTTAATGAGAATATTATGAGTGAAATATACTGATTATTTAATTGATGTATAATTTAAAGAAAAATTTGACTAAATAATAGTGTACATACTGATGCTATGATGATTAGGCGACCAGCTCCGGATGACCCTCCGATGATTGAAACAATTAGACTAGGTGTTATGGCAATGCACCTTGTCATCAAATTTCTAATCCATTTTCTCATCTTTAGATCCAAGAAACCCTATATTATAAAACGGAAAATTTAGTACGTGCAGACTTAATATTTAATTATTCATATATATATATATATATATATATATACGATCAATATATTATACATTCAGATATTTATATCATGCATTGTATTAATACATCGTAACGCCCAGTTCATGACTGGACCATTGACATAACTTAGCATCGAGTGTAATATTATGAAATACTTTGAATAAAAATTTAAAAAAAAATGAGAATTTTTTATTAATACCTGCATGATGAACTGTCCTGCATAAGTGCCAGTAATGGTAGAGCTCTGGCCTGAGGCTAACAATGCAATGGCATAAACAGTAGAACTTGATCTGCCCAAAACATTCTGCCATACGTATATATACATCACATGAAAATATCTATTTTTAGGACAAAAATTTCATTTAATTCAAAAGTTTGAGAATTAATAATCTCAAATAGTTAACAACTATTGAACCTTGAGGAGGAAAGAGGCAGAATTGAGTGTTAAGTCGTCGCAATGATCTTTGTTTTCCGACGATAGATTATCGGCTGAGCAGACAGTTCCGGACACAGACACAACTGCGACGTTGATCAAAAATGCTACAAACAGCGCAAATCCACTCTCGATCAAGAAATACCGACAAGCATCCTGAAATTAAATAATTGAATGCAAGGTTAATAACTTGATTGATTAGACCTCGCTCTCGCTCGCTCCATACATTATGGCAGTACAGATATATAGAGTATCAAATCTTTATTTTCCCAACTCAAGTTTCCGGTAGAATTAAATCTCTACTTACGTTAATCCCACGGACCGAATTGGGAATCTTCCGCGAAAGCACCAGAGCAGAATGAAGAAAAAGATTATGCCTGTTCGGAAATAATAATAACAAAAAAATTAAGATTAATTGAAGAATTGATCATAATTATAAATCAAATACAATCCATGATCATATCTTTTTTTTTAAAAAAAATTAAAAATATAAGGTAGTGATTAATTAAAATTAAATGAACATGAGAAATAGTACATACGGCATAACAAGGGCACCAAGCAGTGCAATGGCATCACCAGTAGCAGATTTGCCACTGAGCTTAGGGATGAACATTCCTTTGATAACTTTAGTTGCTGGAGGCTTCACATAGCTGAGTTCCCCAAAAAAACATGCTGCCATTATGAACACTAAGATTGCAATCAACAGCTCCAGCTTTCTCACCTGTTCATTTTTTACTAAAATAATTATATTTTTTAAAATATATAAATAATAAGATATTATTAGGAGAAAAATCCTTCGGTGGTGAGTCTAGAAAAAATACTAACTCAACTATTACAAGAATAGTGGGTTACTTAAAACCCTTAAGATAAACCAATATACAGAGATATAAACAAATTTTAAATATAATATATATTTTACAGATCTATACATAATATTATAGAAATATATATATATATATAAAATAAAAAATGGGTTGGCTCAGAGAGCCAGATTCGAAGAGAAAAGCCCACGGTTGTAAAAGCTAGCAACCTCTCACTATTGTTCAATACCCAACAATAACCACCAGAAAATTCAGGCCACACTGACCCACTTGAAACCACAAAGGTTTCCCACACAAGAAATGGTTAACAAAGAACGTTTTAAACGTAGCAAAAGAAGGAGAAAGAGAAAGAGATATCTAAATCGGTTCCAGTAGGCCAAAAGACATGGGGGGCTTTTATAGAGGTATAGCATTAAAGATGAAGGCAGAGATAGGCGACGGAGAAGGATTTTTATGGACATGAGAATCGGTAAAGAGGAGAAAGCAGAGAAAGAGAGAAGGGGCTAGTGAAAGAACTGCAGAGGGAACGAGGGGCGGGAATAGGATGAATTAGGGTTTAGGGTTATTAGGGTATAAGTATTAGAGTTACCGGGTCGGGTAGCTGGCCAACTTAGTGAGTGGGTTGAGCTTAACTAGTGGGTTGATGGTGGAGTAGGCTAAGCCTTCCAAGTTAGAGGTTTGGGTAAAACGGGCTTGAGCTTATCAATAAGATCATGGGTTATTTTTCTCAATAAATATTAAAAGATTGAATTTAACATACATGTCATTTTAGAACAAATAATACGTGTAATAACGTAAATATTTAATATATTAACTTGTCCTATATTTTTTACTGCATATACATTAATCATTACTTATATATATATGTCTTTTTCGATAATAGAAGAACTAATATCATATTATCAAAAGAAAAAAAAAAGAATATTAGGTAAAAGTTGTGTTCTTACATTGTTTTATTGTCGTTAATTAGTTAGTTTATAGTACATTAAGTTTTAATTTTTATTAAATATCCTTTATTGGTATATAGAAGACTAAAAGAATATAAATATCTATATTTAATTTTAGAGTAAAGTGGATTCTATATGACTATTTATATAAGAAAATTGGGATTCTATACTTGAAAATATTAATTTATTATATCAACAAAGGATATATATATGAAAAAATGTCGTAAATATTTTAAAAGCATTTAAAGTTTAATATTTTAATTATTCTTAATCTAACGATTTATATATTACTCATGTGTGAATACTCTAAATTCAGGATTATTATCAATATTTTTATTTTTATTTTTATTTTTGAAGGGATGGGAGTGAGCTGATGAGCATACGTAAGTAACAAAATGTGTCGTATTTGCATATTAATTATATCATTGTTTGTTCTTCTATAATTTTATGTTGCAAAAGATTTTTAAATTTAAGTGAGTCATCAAATGGATCAACTCCATATGTCCATACAAAGTTGCAAGAGGAAGAGTTCAAATATATTAAAAGTAGAGTGGTTAAGATCAAATTAATTAGTAGATAAGTCAAAAGAATTACTATATAAAAACAAAAGGCCTTCCACACTCATAAGCGGCTGTTAATGACACTGCTGTATTAATTTCTTATAAAGTCAAGAATGCCCTTCAATCGATAAATAACTAGCTTATTTAACTTTCTAAATTTTACATTAATTGATAAATTAATTGTTTTTCTTTCTTTCTTATTTTTAATGTAATATATTGATTTAAGTTTATTTATAATATTATTTTTAATATATCTAAAGTATATAAAAAATTATTCATTATATGCACGTAGGAACAACATACCATAATTGCTAGTTAAGTATAAATCTTACCCCGTATTTCTGCAGTCCGATCAAGAGAAGAGTACTACAACCCGTGCAAAGAACACCGACCCACACTGGGATGTGGAATAGTATGTTGAGTGCAAATGCTGTCCCGATCACTGTTCCATATACATTTAAGTTCAAAAATTGATTCAATGTATTAATATTCAAATCAACGAATACGTTTAAATGAAACAAAAAAGCAACAAACTATTATAAAAGTAAACGTGCAGCCACGTTCATGAAATTCAAGCTCACAATATTTTATTTGTGAGGGTTCAATCTTATCAATCAAGCAATGACTGGTTCACAATACATGTAAAAATACCTTCAGGAATGTCAGCAGCTATGACGGCAACCTCAGCCAACACCCACAGACAGTACTTCACTAACATGGGGTACTCAGCCTTGCATAGCTCAGATAAATGTTTGCCTGATCAGCCCAATAGTTTGAATTAATTATTTTATAATGTGATTGATATATAATTTAGAAAAAATAATTATTTTATAATAAACAAATTTAATTTAAATATTTACTTATTATTAATAATATATACTACAAAGAAATATTGTATTAGATGACAAAACATTAAATGCTGGTGCATCGTACGTACCGGTGCTAACTCCAAGATTTGCTGCAAGTGATTGAATTATGAGTGCGAAGATCAATCCGATCAGGATCACCCATAGCAGCTGCACATATGACAAATTAAATTAAATTTACACAATAAAAATAAATATTGAAATAAATTATAGGACATCACATAATTATATTTTTTGGGAAAAAAAAGAATAACAATAATAATTACTTCATATCCATGGTTTGCTCCTGCTTGCAGATCAGTTTCCACTGTAATTTTTCGAGATTCATCAACATCAATTAGTCCATAAATATTTAATATATGAAAAAAAAATCAAATTAATTGAGTTTAGCTCTGTGTGTGCGTGCAAGACGGAAAATTCTAACCGGAAATAAGTTTGGCTGATTAAGAACTAATTACATGATTAGTTAAGTAATACACCGTGATTGGTGTAGAGTTGAGAGAAAGTGACAAATCAAGTGCATGACACTTATTCTGATGGATTTGATTCGGCCAAACCTGATTTGGATAAAAAATTTTGGTCCGAAGAACTTACAATTTCCAGGATCAAGGTAAGCAAGTGAGACTAAGAAACCAGGGCCAACATATGACAAGAAGTTTCTCCATCCGGGTTTCTGATTACAAGTAATTACATCCAAATTAATATGCAAATACCAAAAAACCAACTAAAATGAAATTTCAGACATGCAATATGAGACCGACGACGACAGAAACGATGATGACTTACCTCTGCAAGAACGTAGTCTTTTCCGTCAAATTCTCTGCTGCCGGCCGGTGGTGTCTCCGCCACGGAGACTATGCGGTGGTTGTTCCCACCTGCACCACTACCTTGCTGCTGCTGCAAGCTTCCCATATTTCTGGGGTGTGTGCGACTGTAAGTAGTTTTCTTACCAAAGTTAAAATAATTTGGAATGTGTGTCTTTATTTATAGTACATGAATATGAATAAAACCTGTCCAAAACACAATTCCCTCTGCTACTAGTTAAATTTATGCTGCCGTAGTCACATATGTTGTAATACATAAAATTAGGGAAATGTCAAGAACGTGAATGAAGATTGATCTAAGAGGGTTTTATTAATGTCTTTTTAAAACCAAAATTGGACAGGATTCTTGGAGTTACATTAAAAGAAATACAAATTATTGTTCAGGGTTTGTGAGATTGACATAAAAATTCAAAGGGGTCGTGGAACTTGCCGTAGGTAAATAGGATATGGAACATAAGTTGTCGTGACCGAATTTGGTTGACCAAATTAATTAGCAACTAATGTAATAAATTTAAGTGCAACTAATTTAACCACATATAATTCAACTCAAGCTAGTCATCTATATTAGGGCCATTTATTAATTTTAATACTTTCTGACCTAGTGGATGGAGTTGGATTAAATTTTAATACTTTAAATGAAAGTGAAATAGTACAAATTTACCCTTTAAAAAAATTGGACCTAGGCCCCTGCAATAAATTAATTTTGGCCTGAAATGGTAATTTGCAAAAATTATAAAGGTTGGGAGGTCATTTGTAAAAAAAAGGATGGAAAAAAAGTGCAAATGACTCAATACGTTGGGGATGTCTACATTTAATCTTTAAATTATTAATGAAAAAGTTTAAACGAGTTGTTTTTTAAGGGACAACTCAGTGGTTTGAATTTCAAGAAGATTTTTTATTTAAATTCTGAATATTTATATATTTTTAAAATTCTATAAAGTAAATAATTAAACTAGCGATCCTATAAGATTGAAAATATAATTTTATCAATTATATTTATATAAATAATAATTCCAAACCAAAACACCATCAAAATTTATCAGACGAATTGGGAATAATGGGTAATAAATTATCCACCCCCACCAGAAAGGGGAAAAAAACAAAAAAATAGGAGATATTATATTATTATTATGATATAAGAGGAAAACGATTGGTTCTTACTTTTGCCCGTAAATTATTGCTATTATTTAATAATATCGGCCGGCATTTTGATGCGTAATATGTCATTTGGTTACATATATAGAGATTATATTGCACACAAGATTTGGAGACAGTGCCACAAGTGTAAATGAGGTAATTTGTGGGGGTCAAATTAAGATTATTTTAGTATTTGGTTGTGTTGGAGAATGAATTTGACAATGGGAATTCTTTTTTTATTTTTTAAAATAATGGCTAATTAAGAGTAGAAATCAATAGCGCCATATCCTATCCCTCGTAAATTCAAAAATAGGTCGGCTTGCTTTTGGTTCCTATAATTTGATAATTTTCTAAAATAATAATCGACAACTTTCTAACTCGATCTGTGGAGAAATTAATACTCCTAATTCAAATGACACGTTTAGTTTAGCATCATTAAGACTGTAACGATCTATGTACATTACAAGTCAAAAATACTGATAATTAATTCTTGTATAATTAATTGTATTAAAATTCCATGCAATCGATTTCTTATATTACGTAAATATACTACCACGAAAACAAGTTGTAAAAAAGACTATATTAAAAGAAAAGGATTGTTGACATAGAATCTTTGTTCTACCATAAAATAAATAGATGGGGAATGTTGATTTAAGCTCTCATTATTGGAAAATATCAAAGCTAAATTACAACAAACACAGATAATGTTTTTATTACATATGGGTACGAAGATTTCAAATTAAAAAAACGTTGCTGATCAAAGTGTTGAATAAAAAACACTAGAGAGTGGCATGAATTGGGCTGCTCTCATACAATGATGCATGCAAGAATCTCTTCTTACAGCAGCCAAGAGTTTGATGGGTAGACGTCAGTTGTCCAGAACGAGTTGGCGACTCCCAAATTTTCAACTCTGATGACTACATGCATGCTGTAATTTCTTTATTTTTTTATTTGTTGAGAAATTATGATTCATCCAAGGCCCACATATTCGGATTGCTTGGTCCATAGCCATAGCCAAAATATCTCATCCGACCCGATTTCTATTTTGGTCTCTCTCATCTTCTTCCCCTTCTCTGTTCTCGATTTTCTTCTCCTTCATAAATGCCTCATGCTTCGATATCAATGTCCTACCTCCTATATATACTTCAAGTGGCGAATTTGGTCCTTTATAAACTGGCCTTAGTCGCATGGGTCTGTGTGACTAAGTCTTGGTGGCTAGATTTGAATGTTGACAACCGGTGTGTATGGTTGCCGACTTCTGTGGTTGTGGGCTTCCCTCTCCAATCTAAACTCTTTGAGTCATTTATCTCCTTTTCTGTCCTTAGTGTTGATATTCTCTGTGATTATATTTGTTAATATTCATTGTTATAGTTTTTGTAATATCAATTATATAAGGGTTTTATAATCCATTATTTTTTTGGAATAGTAAATTCAAAATTTTATATTATTTAAACTCATCACGTGTAAATAAATCTCCAACATTATTGTTGACTATTATTGGAGTTTCTTACTGAATAAGTGATGCATGTTCCATCCTGTTAGGAATTTATCCCCAAAAATGATGAGCCCCAAATGGATCGATAATTACAAAAATAATGATGGGTTTGTAAAACCCTTATACAATAATGAAATAACAAATCAACAATACAATATGAAAGCAATAAGATAAATGGCTCAGGAGCCAAACCCGGCAATCGAATGCCCAAGCTCTACCAATCGGCAACCCTCACGGTTGCAAAAACCCACAAAGCCACCAAGACACAAAGACACTTAGACCCACAAAGATCACTTAGGCTTCACTAAGAAATACACACAATACACTAAGTATTTTCACAAAAAAGATGATCTCACAAAGAAGATAATCTCACACAGGATTCACAAAGAAGATTTTGGTTTCTCTTGTTCTTGCTCGTTTGGTTCTTTCTTCTTATCAAATCAGAGGAGGAAGAATTGATTTATAGTGGTGAGAAAATTAATGGAGGAGGCGGTGGAGTGATTCCCAAAGGCCATGGGAATTGAACTTAAGAGAAACAAGAATGAAATGAAGAAGAAAGAGGAAGAAAACCGATCTGTTGGAGAGAGAGAGAAAAAGAGGAGTTTTGGGTTAAATAGATCATGGGGTCGAGTTTGTGGGTTGGGTCAACGAGTCATGGGCCGATAGCAAGGTGGGCTGCCATCCAGTGAGAGCCCATGGTGAGTTGGGCCGTGGGTCAAAAATTCAACACATTCCAGTTGGAGGACAACCCAGACCCTTCATTAATAAATGGTCTTAATGCTCTCAACTAAAACTTATATCATTTGTTTTCGATCTATCATTTTGTACTTAGACGTCTTTGTCATCCTTGTCCTTTTATCAGAACAAGAAATGGGATGTGCATAATATTTATTTATGAAAATGACAAGTTTTAAAAGACATCAAAAGGGTTTTTTCTATAAAATTTAATGTAGGCGAGCGTTCTATGTTGATTTGCATATCAGAAATTTAATTTAATGGCTTATAGTTTCAAAACTTTCTATCCCAACGAATCGTCTTTACAGAACTAAATCGTGAAGTTCATAAAGTCAGAGCAGACTAGACCTTGCACATCGGAGTATTGATTGAGTCGCAAGCCACATCAAAATCTTTAATAAAAAAAAAAAAAAAGTAGGCAATTCACATATTTTCTATCCGATACTAGTTAACCCGATTCACATAATCAATTTCCCTAATTTGAGTAAACTTATAAGATCATTAAATTAGAAATAGCATATTATAACATCATTGTTGGTATTTTAACAGCTGAAAAACCCACTTAACTAAATAACATCAAGTGGGTTGGTTGAAGTTTCTGATATTCAAACCAGCCACATTAAGCAGTGGCGTCATTGTAATATGAACGACTTCGATTATATATTATTTTAGATCCTAAAATAACCCGAAGGCTGCCCAATCTGCATCCACCACGGGTCGGGGCGAAGACTGGTAGGAAGCAAACGAAGACGACAATGGAGAAACTGACTTCCGACTTGAAACGGACCACCGGGATGACATTGGGGTGTCGAGATCCGAATAGTACTCGGGTTCGGATCTTGATACTGCGTTGACACTCTTCTTTGCATTCTTTCGCTTCGCCAAAGGCGTAGGAAAGCACCCGACTGAGGAGACAACATCGGACCGGGCCAGTCCCGGAAGGCCAAAACGATGGGAATGTGAACGCGGGGATGACCGCAAAGATCGGGTTCGGGCCTCCATGGGAGGGTGGAAGTAGAACCCGGCTGGTGGGGGCTTGAGTCTTCGTGGGGTTTCTGGAAATGTGCTGTTGTGAATGCTTACGGGCACAGCGGACTGGTTTTGTTGCAAGTGCCGCTTCCACTGATGGCGCGGCTTTCGGAATTCGAATTCAAAGTGGTGATCGTCATTACCTGTCGATGGTGGTTGTGGGTTATGGAGCTTGGGAACACCGGGTCGGATCTCCCACTTGAACGGAACAGCTCCTGGTTTCTTGAAAGAATCATCAATTGATTCAATTTTCATGATCTGAGGCTGAGTTTAAGAGAAATAAGAAGAACCCGAAATGCTGCTTGAAGAGGAAGTTGGTCTTGTATGTGAAGTATTAATAGAGTTTGTTGTTTGAATTAATGGATAAATCTTAGCTTGATCAAAGGCGTGGGAGGTGGGGTTGGTGGGCCTGCGTTAGAGTTTTGAAAATTGGAGTCAAAAAAATTTGCTGCATAATAAGGATAGAAATGTATAAACTGGGAAGACAGTGAGACAAAACATGTGGGGGATGTTGAAGTGAACTCATGAAAATATGCCATCTAAATGGTGATATTCTTTGTAGGGACAGAAGAAGAAATGGCATCCTGAAAAAAAGAAGTCTCATGAGTTGTTGCAAGGCAAAATAATTAAGCATATCATGCTGGGATTTCATTAGTGTTTATCAAGTCAAATGTAAAATCATACCAAGAGTGCCATGCACAACATAATTCTCAATTTAATTTCTTTCCAAGTAAGAGGAAAATCAAAAGATCCGCACTCTCTACGCTAACGCCTTGTGTTTTGTATCCAATTGCATGAGATGAGTTCCCCTTTTTCTTCTGTTTTTTTTTTTTTTTTTTTTGCTAATGTACTCTGGCAAAATACAAAAATCTAGCATTACATTTTTCCAGCCTTGTTCAAGATAGACATTGCACAAAGCATACGTGCCTCTAGCACAGGAGCATGAAACGGCAACAATGGCTTGTAGAAGGTTGGCAACAGCTTAATACATTGTCAATGTACATAACAGAATCTGCACATGCATATGAAATTTGTAGCTTAAGCAATACCGAGCATGAAAGAAATTCATGATTACACAGGAAACTAAATGGATTTTCCAGCATAAATTCCTTGACCATTTGTTTCTTGGAGTAGGAATTTGACAACATCCTCAATGACCTGCATGTCTAGCTCCCAAAGGAAAATTCTTGTGGCATATTACTAATTGCACGTATGATATTGCTAGCCACATCCAACAGTTGCAAATACTCATCTGCTCCATCTACAAGACACTGCAAACGTCCCACAAGGGAAAATAAATTACTTCTTCCTCCAACTTAAACCACTTCTGGATTTGAGCTACTGGACGAGAAAAAGATACAATGGCAACAAGAGATCTAGCAATGTTTGTAGGCATGAAGTACCATTCAGATTATAAAATAATGGAATGCCTAATTGACCGAAAGCATATTGTTGGTTTTTTTGGTTTTGGAAACTTTGCTTTCCTTTACTGTGCAATAGCATCACAAGCATTGGACTCACAATACATGCTAAAATGTACAAACACCAAAACAGACTTCCTCACCTTGTCTGCCTCAGCAAATTTCTTGCATATTTTTGCTTTCTGCACATCTGATAAATCTTCTGATTCAACAACTACATCATATAACTGAAATGCGAACCAAGTTAACACTCAGCAGGAAAGCAACACAGTCAAACAGCGCAGTGTCAACCAAACCTGAGAAAGCATCTGAGAAACTGGATATCCTTCAGCAATTACATTTTTTACTTCCTTGTCTGCCACGTCAAAATTACCACTTCTGCAAGCAGAAAAGAGAGCCTGCATAACTTCTTCAGGGATTACCTGATCATGACATGTTGTCAGGGCCTCAGAGTCGGTGCATGGGCAAGTAAATTGAGCATCTAAATGAAATAGTGTCATCCAGACAAAAAAAATAATAGAAGTTGTATTTTCTAATTATTATTTTTCAGCGTTTAGAGTTCTGGAAATGTAATTGGTTTCTGAGAACAAGTAAGATTGTATCAGCAAAAAAAAATTTTAAAACTATTCATAGCATAATTTGTTATAGAGCATAATCGCAACCATGAAGAAACCTCAACTATGGTGCAGAGACAAGTTCAGAAATTTCAAAAACTCAGGAAGAAAAATGGGAAAAAAGAATTTATGTATCAAACCAAAAATAGATATTGTTCCATAAAGGTCTATACACAAGCAAGATTGAGCAGCAACAGAGTAAAATCAAAATTTTCAGACAGAATTTTGTCTTAATACCAGGGTGTGAGAGGAATAAAGTAAATATAGAATTTGCAGTTAAGCACTTTCTGATATTAAATATAGCAAATCATCTGAAATTCTGGCACCAAAGAACTTACACCGGACACACTAATTAAATCCTTGGATGAAATTGAAGAACCAAATAAGCGAGCAGCACCCTGAAATAGACAGGAAAAGGAGATCAGACTGTCTGTGACAAAACTATGTTTAATAAAATAAGGACAAAGCCTTGATTAACTTTTGCTAATGCAACATTTGGTATACTGGAATATCCATTCTACAGAAGTAACAGTACCATCATAACTCATTTTCCTTTTATCTTTGGCTTTTTAACATTCAAGAATCTTACATAGACAATTTGAAACGAACAAACTTCTAAAGATTCAACTCTGAATTCATGCTCAGAATATAGAACCTCATAGTCACATGATGACTTATTAGCTGTGAGGTTTCATCCAGAATACGCTCCTATTTGTCCTTGTGTGAATAAAGAATCCTTTATACTCACAAACTGAAAGTTAACAAGTAAACAAATCATACATATATGATGTATCTTACTTGTAAATATGTTATAGCCCGGCGCAGATCACCTTGAGAAATAGAACTTAATGTTGAAAGAGCCTACAATAAAACAAAAGCCACGACATTATTGAATTTTAAAAGAAAGAACGGGCAAGAACTCACCCATGCATGAGGAATAATTAATTAAGGATTCGTGGAACTCAAGTATGCCAAACTATACCTCAGAATCCAAGTTAAGACCTTCCTCCTTGCAAATATATAATATGCGATTGCTCATGATTTCTTCTGTTAGTGGCTTGAACCTGAATTTCGCACACCTAGATGCAAGGGGCTCTATAATCCTAGACAAAAGAATCATTCCAAAGTCAATTCTCAAGAGAATACAAACATCAACTATGGAGTCTGGACAAGACATGTATATTTACATTTCCATTTGCAGTAATTATATCAAATCATATAGCTCGATGTTAGGACGAGTTAGATAAAGAGGAGGAGGAGAAGGAACCAAATCCACCTGCTGATGTAATTACAAATGAAGAAGAATCTTGTAACTTTGGAGTATGTCTCCATGGTGCGCCTCAAGGCATTCTGCAAATTTAGACGTCAAACCCCCATCACGGCATGTGCAAAACTAAAATAGTAAGTGCTGAAACCAAACAGACTTGCCTGAGCATCTTCAGTCATTGAATCTGCCTCGTCAAGGATTATAATTTTATAAGGTGGGCAAGGATAACCACTGTAGTGAGGAAAAAAAGCATCAAAATGAGCCCAGAGGATAATAAGATAAGCTACAAGCAAAGTACAACTCAAAAAAATGAAGAATACCCCTGGCGAGCAGAACCAACAGCAACAGCAGCAAAGTTCTTAATTTTTGTGCGGACAACATTGATTCCACGATCATCACTAGCATTCAGCTCCAGTACTCTAGACTTGTATAACTCAGGTCTATAAAAAGAATATGGTTCAATTCCGTAAGGGGAAATCCATAAACCTTGCCAAAGCTGAATAAAGTGTACCCACAATGCTAATTTTTGAAGAAAAACAGTAATCAAAGTCAGAAAAGAGTCAACACAGCTAGCCCCAGCAGTTAAATTCTGCCCTAATTTTCACGAAAATTATCTGTTAAGACCTTATATTAAGCCCAGTACACCATGAAATCATTATTATTGATGCCCACTAACTGTAATATATTGAACCAGAGATTGTAATGCAAAAGTAATATAACAACATCATGTATAATCCAATAAAAGAAAAAGAAAAAGGGGAAGACGAGTTACCCGAAAAGCTGATGAGCAATGGCAAGAGCTGTAGTTGTTTTTCCGGTGCCCGGGGGCCCATAAAATAGCATGTGCGGACACTAGAAATCAATCAAAAACAAGAAGAAATGAGAGAAAGTAAAAACACTAGGCAAAAACTGATCAAAAAATTGAAAGAAAATAGAGAAGGGTTACATTTGTTGTCTCGAGAGTATTGGTGAGAACTCGAACGACCTCATCCTGGTGGGCAACGTCCTTCACTTGCTTCGGTCGACTGCCAATTCACATTATCAGATAATTATGACAAAAGCATCGCAAAAACTTGGTGAAATTAGTAAATGAGATAAGAGAGAGAGAGAGAGAGAGAGAAAGGGATAAATTGGTTGATTTACTATTTTTCCACCCATGGCTGAGAGCTCTGCAACACTGGCGCCATTGGCGTGAGCTGAATCGAGGTTTTCCCTTCACACGGAGAGGGCTTATTTCCCGCTTCTTTGTGATGAGGAAGAAAAAGAAAATTGCTACTTAATTTGGGGTATTTTCGTTTTAGTCCCTCAAGTCTATTAAATTCCCAATATAACTGGTTGTATCATGTATGGATTTCTAAACCGGGGGTATTTTAGTCAATATATATTGCTCATCGAATATAGTTACTCTAATCTTCTTACACTTCATAAATAATATAGATATCCTTGTTTGGCACTATTAGTCACCTGACTTGTTCTTGCTGCAAAGCGCATAACACCTTATCTAGCGATCTACTTATATCTGAACATGTATGGTGATATTTCTTGTGGTAAGTGTATGGCAAAATCTGTTGTAGGTGTGATGGAGAGAGTAGCTAAACTTTCCTCATCAACGTTGGACATTGTCATTTACGAGTCATGTTAAGAATGCAGGAATGGTTTCCTCTTCATAAATATATAAGTAAATAATATAGATATATTGAGTAATTAGATGATCGACATATTCTATGCTTTTATTAAAATATAGGATATTTAGTAATCATATATTCATCTCATGCACGCAACACTAAATGTAGCATGAATTTAACATTTATCTCGCCACAATACATCCAAAATTGTGAAATTGATGGTAGAGAAATTTTACTGAGCGGTAGGTTTTCAAGTGTAGTACAAATTGACAACGATAAATAAACATTCAAACTAATTTTATGATTGCATGTACTTAGGAATAGAGAAAATTGCAATTTTGATTTCAAAATGTGGAATGGTTTGTAAAGTTAGTCACACCATTGTAATAGTAGTTTCATATTTTAAAAAAAAATATTACAGAGTTCGTCCCACACAAAGTTAATTACTTTTATTTGTTTTCTATGTTGTTCCTCAATCTTCCATAACTATAATTAAGGTCCGACTCAATTAAATTTGAATCATTTATAATTTTAAAAATAATCAATCACATAATAAGTATGATACATTTATTTTATAATTAATTTGATTCGATCAAATTTGTATTTTCGTCCTAATCAATGACTTCCCTAATTATGTGGTCGATTGATTCTCCACAAAAAATTTCAGATCATAACTTGGATTCATTAATAAAAAGTAGTAATAATAATAATAGTAAACAATAAAGTTTAAATTCATTTATGTGCATAATTTATTTTTTTTACTAAAACAAAATTATCATTACTAATATTTTCTTAAACGGTAAATACAATTTGCCAACTCGTGTTAATTAAAAAGTGCAAAAAAGGCCCATGTAAAAAAATAAAATGTAATTTACATAGGGGGTAAATTGCACTTTTATTTTTTCACAGGGGCTCTTTTGCACTTTTTCGTTAAAACAGGAGGTAAATTGTATTTAACTCTTTTCTTAAATAATTATTAGTAAAGTTGTATATGTACAAATAGGATACTATTAATAGATAACTTTAAAAGAAAATCGAATAAGCATGCTGAGGGTATTTTAGTCAATATAAATTTTATTAACCAAATACAGTTACTCTAACATTCTTACACTTAATAAACAGTATCTATGTGTTCAAAAATTAGTTGATCGACGTATACTAATAAAATGTAGCATGAATTTAATATTTATCTCACCACAATAGAATCTCAAATTTGGACACTGGTGACAGAGAAGTTTTGGTTAGTTGTACAGTTTGAAATGTAGTTCAAACAGAAAATAATAAATTAACATTCAAACTAATTTTACGATCGCAAACACAAATTTCGTATCCAGAATCAAAACACGCGAAAATTTCGTATAATATTAATAAACCCACTTTTATACGAATGTATGCATATATATATATATATATAATTCATAGTAGTTTGTTATTTTTTTTATCTCATTTAAATAATATAATGAATCTCATATTATTAAAAAAACTTAAACGTGTAACGGCGCTTCAATGTGTAACATTAATGGCAATCAGTTCATAACAAAAATACCAAATAATTTTGAGATCTTCCTTCAAATTTTTTCTTTTTTTAGATTGAATTAGTTTCCATCTAATGGTTTGAAAATCACCCTTTTTTCTCTACTCCATAGAATTTCAAGATTTTAGATATATCTGGCAAGAAAAAACTTCAACATTCAAAACATAAATGAGTTCATTTAAACTGCATTTGAACATGGATTTGATGGAATAATTTAGAGATAAGATTTTAAATTACTTTATATTAGAAGAATTTGAAATTCATTAATATTCAATAAAATACAATTCAGATTTAAAATTGAAAAATTTGAAATTTATGGGTATCCAAATACAACCTTAATAATCTCCAAGATTAGAAATTGAAATGAAAGTTTGGCTATCAGTAAGATTGCGCATCCTATGAACAAGTTTAAGGTTATAGGTTCGATCATCACTGAACGTGAGGGTGTTTTTGAACTATTGGGCCATCGGGACCTATGTACCTATCATTGAGCAATATATTATTTAATTACTTAATTTATTGAAATGTCGAGGTAATGAAAAATAAAAAGAAAAAAACAGGTGTTAGTAAGTTTAAATGAAAAATTGGGTGGCATTTGTAATTTGGAGTTGGGCACATGCTAAGCGACGAGCTCTGCTTGGGCGCAGTGAAACTGCTTTCCCAATGCACCCCACGAAGATCCGCTTCAAATTCGAATTCAAATTGACCCTCTTTCTACAACCACAGCCCCTGTTTTCTGCCCAACCAATCATATTCTATCAGCTCAGTTTCTCATTGGACTGTGACGGACGGAGCTGTCAGCTTATGACAATAGCAATTCAAAAAGACAGCTCCTGTGGGGCCCACCCCTGTCCGCTCCTAACGAATACCCAAGGCCGATCTAACGGCCCGGATCATCTCGCAATTCAAATATCGCCCCCCCCCCCCCTTTTGCCAGCTTCAAAAGCAACCATTAAACCCCAAAAAATATTCTTCATTTTCTTCATTCATCCACTCCATAATTCTCTGTTCAAATTTTCGGTTTCTTGCCGTTGTTTGAGCGTCAATGGCTAGTACTTCGGGGGCAAGGAGGTCGACGACGTCGTCTTTGGCGAAGCGCCATGCGTCTGCTTCCGAGAATCTTGGGAAGGTGGCGTCGTCGGCCCCCGCCGGGAAGAAACGCCCGGCGCTTGCTAATATAACTAACCAGAGGCATGGCTCCGGCCCGCTCAATTCGGGTCGAGCTTCTGTGCCCGAATCATCGAAAATTGTACGTGTAACTTGTAACTTCCTTTTTCTGGTTTTGATTTCGTAATGCAGAAACTGGGTTTTAATGGTGGCTTTTGGCATGTGTATGTGACATCTAAGAGACTAGACATGGCCGTGTATTTTCTTTTGTATTTTTGTTTTGAAACCTACGTGTGGTTATGGATTTTGAAATGTGAACTCTTTTGTTATTAAACCCTCTGAATCATATGAACTCTTTTTGTCCGATTACGTGATTCGTGGAAACTATATCAACTGTGTAGTTTGCTGTTTCCTAGTCAAATAGATGAGGTCTTTCCGGGGTCTTTTTCATTTTTTTTCCTAAATAGTATCTAGTTTTTGGGTTTGAATTCAAGTAGATTCTTGATTTCATCTGTGTGGGGGTTGAATTAATTCAAAAATTATTCCCTTTTCAAGAAAGAGTTTACGTTCTTTGATATTTTTGAAGGTTGCTTACTTTTGAGACTTGATCACTTTTTGCATTGCCATGAGGCAAGAAATGATATGGCTAAAGGATAGAATGGAATGAAAGGGGTTACAATTAAATTATTCATTGTTCTCCACTAAAATAATTTGAGAGTGAACAATAGTTCAAAAAATGAGAAAGTCAATTAAATTGTTTTGGAGGATGTACATTTATGTTAGAGCCCTGTAAGATTTTGTTAATTGGAATTTGTATACAAGGGCCTAAGCCTTATTTATCTGTATATTGTTTTTGTTGTAATAAGTTTTCATTGTTAGATTAGCGTATTTATATTTACGGCATCTTTAGTATTATATTTTGGCATTCATGATATAAGTAAGAACTTATATGACCTCAGTTCAAATATGCAACTAAATAGGGGAAATTCAGGAAAAAGCCCCTTTGGCAACACCATTTGTTTTGGTTTCAGATGCCACTTTTCTGTTTATAGAACTTGAGCTCTATGGCTATAAAAGGCAGATGTGATAATTCGTCTACAATTTGATTTCTGTAGGTGCCATGTTCTGCCAAGATCGTGAGCATCAAGAAGGGATCTTCGACCTCCATGAATGCAAGCTTCTCAGGTGCTACTCTGCCGCCGACCTCCTCTGCAAAACAGAGCATGGTTGTTCCCAGTAGAGCTACATCTCATACAAAAAGTGATGTAGTATACTCTAAGACTAGTGCCGCGCCTGATTCGTTTAGCATGGACAAGTCTCCTGATAAATCAGACTCATTCTCTGTGTCCATGGATGAATCAATGTCGACGTGTGATTCCTTGAAGAGTCCAGAGGTCGAGTATATGGATACTAATGAAATTGCAGCAGTTGATTCGATTGAGAGAAAGGCATCTAATATGCTCTGCATTTCAGAACATGAGGAAATTTCAGGTTTTGTGCTTTGATATGTGTGACAGTCCTTGTTTCGATGTCTTGATCATGGAGTTTAATGTAAACCATTTTGTTCCTGGATGCTCGCAGGGAATATATGCAAGAGAGATGTTCTTGCAACAATAGAATCAGATGACAAGATTATAGATGTTGATGACAATCTAGACGACCCGCAATTATGTCCAACCATTGCTTGTGATATTTACAAGCACTTGAGGGCGTCCGAGGTTCGAATCTTTATTTCTGCGTTAAAGCATAGACATACTTTCTTATGCTTCGGTTTGTTACCTATGCCAGTATGCCACTTTTTTTTTTTTGGCTGAAAGGGGATGTACTTGTTCTTCTAAGGACAATAATAGTTGACAGGTTTATGATGTTGTCACTGATTTGTTTGCCATGTAACATTAATAGGCAAAGAAAAGGCCAGCAACTAATTTCATGGAAAGGGTCCAAAAAGACATCAATGCCAGCATGCGAGCAATTCTCATTGATTGGCTTGTTGAGGTAACATTTCTTAGCTCCAAAATGAGCTTAGTTGTTCGTTAGTGGTGCATTTTATGTTATGTATAAAATATTGCTTGACAACAAACTTGAATGACAGGTTGCGGAGGAATACAGACTTGTTCCTGACACATTGTATCTCACTGTTAACTACATAGATCGTTATCTCTCTGGAAATGTCATGGATAGGCAGAGGTTGCAACTGCTTGGTGTGGCTTGCATGATGATTGCATCGTAAGATTCATCAGCAGTGATCTTTCCTGTATCTGCTCATTTTGCATGATTTCTTATTTTCCATTCCCTTCCCTATTCTGTTTCTTCCTGTTTCTGATCCCAGAAAAAGTGAAGTGCGTGTTGATGACTGCATAAAATAATAAGTCTGTTATACAAATTGTGCTTTGCAGAAAATATGAAGAGATTTGTGTACCTCAGGTGGAAGAATTCTGCTATATAACAGACAACACATACTTTAAGGACGAGGTATCGTTTTTCCCCTTTATTCTCCAAAATTTTTCATTAGCTTTAGTTAAAACTTCTAGATCCTAAGAAATTCATTCTTTTCAGGTTTTGCAAATGGAATCTGCTGTCTTGAATTACCTGAAATTTGAAATGACAGCACCAACGCCTAAATGTTTCTTGAGGTGATAATTTGTTTATATGCTCTTGTACCTCTTTATGATTCAGATTTTAACATTTGTTGTCTTTACATTGAAATTTTATGTAGGAGGTTTGTCCGGGCTGCACAAGGTGTTAATGAGGTATCATCTCTACTGCTAACCTCAGTTTTTTCACATGAATTGTGTTCTTTATTTTGTCTAAGCTTATGTATATTGGCTACTTGAAGGCTCCATTGTTGCAATTAGAGTGCATGGCCAACTACATAGCAGAGCTCTCTCTTCTAGAGTACAGTATGCTATGTTTTGCCCCGTCACTGATAGCAGCTTCATCAATTTTCTTGGCCAAATTTATTCTAGTACCTTCTAAGAGGCCATGGGTATGTCAACTAGATCTTCGAAACATTGTTCTTTTGATGTTTTCTGACTGTCTTTGTGATTCTTGTTATAGACAAATCTTCACAGAACAAAATTTGATTCTATTGATGATGCAGAATTCTACCCTTCAACATTACACCCTATACCAGTCCCGCGATTTACGCAATTGTGTTTTGGCATTGCACGGACTTTGCTGCAATAGTCACAATTCTAGTCTGCCTGCAATTAGGGAGAAGTACAGTCAGCACAAGGTGAGCAAATTTCTGTTGTCCACGAGCATATCATTAGATGTTGATGAGATAAGAGTTTTTTCATTTGGATGCAACCCAATATATGTGCTTGCAAACTAACACGAGTTGCTTTACGAACCAGTACAAATTTGTTGCGAAGAAATACTGTCCACCATCTGTACCTCCAGAATACTTCCACGACGAAAGCAGCTGAGGTTCTCACATTCATTTGCAGCTGTTCCAATGCTCTGTTGGAGGGGTTTTATGCACTTGATTTGCAGCTTCGCTAGCCGCTCGACTAAAGAAAGCAAGTTTTCTTTATTGGCGATTCATGCCAAAGCTAGCATGAGGGAGCATGGGGCTACAGATCAAATTTGTACGCTTGGTTTGAAATTGACCCCTTACATTCTTGTAGCAGCATCCAGTTCACTCAGTTTTAGACCTAACCATCATCAGTTCATGTATAGCTTTGCTCTAATTTTCACTCAAAGCTTTGCAAGAAATTTGTGTCTCAGATAGTTTTCTTTCTGCTGGTTCTCTGCAAAAATCAGGTAGACAAAGATACATCTACAAGAATACCTTATTTCATTTATTAACATCAACCCTCTGAAGACACAATCCAAACAGGTGCGAAACCATGTAATTTACAAGTTATTAGCGTAGGACATGATCTGAAACTCAATGAGCACACTGCCTTTTGGATGAGCTTGATCCCTGATCAGGGCTTATGTTCAGCCAGTGGCAATCGTCGAATGAACACTTTGATCCACCATTAGGCCATTCAACATTTGCTGGGCTCAAGAATTTGGGGCTCCAAGCTGGAGTACCATCCTCGTACGAGTTGTGGGTCAATCTTCGTATCCCCGATCCATCTGCTCTGATCACAAATATATCACCATAGGGCTGGTAATGATGGGGGTTTGCAATTGGTTCAGCTGAAACTCCAGCATAGTCAGACGTCAATACAATGTAGTTCCCATCCGGGCTGAACCATGGATGGTTGGTTCGCCCGCCTACACCGCTGTGGATCACCTTTTGGAGCCCAGTGCCATTTGGATGAATCTTGAACAACTCGAAGCTACCTGAACCCGGGTTCTCCCTATCTGATGCAAAGGCAATCCATTCACCATCTGGCGACCAATTGCACATGGTATCCGTCCACTGACCTTCCGTTAACCTATAAAGCCAGCCCGCTTCACCATTCAAAGCGTCCATTATATACAAGTTTTTGTGACCTGTTCGACCCGATCTGAACACGATCCATTTTCCATCGGGTGAAGGCGAAGGGAACGCATTATTTTCGCCTCCTAAGGTTAACTTTTTGTAACTCAAGTCTTCATCATCCACATTAATAGATATGATATCAACCTTGGTGCTCTCACTAGCAAATGTAGGTCCAACACTTGTATACACTACTCCTTTCCTCTTCCAATCCCATGCGCTAGAAAAGGCTGTTCGGGTAAGAACAGTTCGGATACCCGACCCGTCACTATTCATCACATAAAGACCCGGAAATTTCACATAAGCGATCCGCTCCCCGTTTGGTGAAAACGAAGGGAATGACCCATCAATCCGGAACAATGAAATATCCGGTACTGGGCTTTGAACATTCTCAAGTACGAAATTATTACTCTTCCCGTCGCTCGTTGCTCCCCTACATTTGTGATACCCGACCCAACCAGCATCTGGAGAGAAAAACGGGTTAAAATGATGGGCATTTGGAGAAACGGGTAGGGTCAGGTCAAGAAACTCATTGGAGACGACATCGTAGAGCTCTATATGTCGAAATTCCGACTCGGGTCTTCTCGTAGCTACAGCAATAAACCTCTTGTTCGCAGCAGAAGCTGCTGGAGTGAACGCGTGAAGACCCGGTGGGGTGACCCGCTGAGTGACCACGGATTTAAAATCGGGTCGGCCGTTTTTAGTACTAAAAGTCGCCCTGAAGACACTCCACCACCCATCTTCACATCTTCTGTGAAAATACAAAGTGGAATCGTCAACCCAACTCGGCCACCCGCCATGCTCGATGATTTTGACCCGGTTCGACCCGTCACGAGTCAAGAACACATAAACATCCGTACCTAGTTCCTGAACCTCTCCATCCCAACCCTTTTCCCCAAACGACGCTACGGCCGTCCAGACCCCCGACGGAGATACGGCGGGGCTAAAATCCGCCACCCCTTTAGGCGTCAACCTGCGAGTCGCCCCGGTAGTCAACTGAGTCGAGAAAACCGCAGCCCAGCTCGCCCGTGGCACACCCGGGTTCTCGTGAGTCGAAACGTAAATCAAACTCTGCCCCACTAAACTCGGCTTATCCTTCATCGAAACCCGGCCGCCAGTTTGCTCATCTCCCAGTAAAAGAACCTGCAGCCGAGTTGACTCGGCGGAACCTTCAACAAGGGACCTTGAGCCCGACCGGATAGGAGGGGTATCATAGAGGGCATCCAAGTAGATCTTGGATGAGCCGTTACGTTCAGTGATGTAAACGATGTGAGTAGCCTGGTCGGTGTTCTTGGACAGGTGAGGGAGCATGGAGAGCGATGACGACGACGGGAAATAGCCATTGAAATTGACGGAATTTCCATCAGTGAGACGGATTTCCTTTGATGGACTAGCAGTAGGCAGAGCAAAGATATCGAAAGCGTAGCTTGATCTTCCCAGAGTAGCAAACGCTATGCTTGTGCCGCCGCCACCCACCGCCAGGAGCAGCGGAATTGAAGAGGTTAGGAAATTGAAGACGAGGAAGCAAGAAAGAGTGTGATGATTTGAGATTTTCATGGTATTTTATTATGAAGAAGGAAACAAGTTGAACTGAAGAGGGGCTTATAGAGGGTGAGGGTGAGTGTGAGTGTGAGTGTGAGTGTAGATAATAGATATGTTGGAGGTGGCAGATAAAAGGGTGGTTGATGTCATTTCAAGAATAATATTCCAACCATATCTTATTATTACATTACTATACATAAAATAACAGACTTCAGTTTGATCAGAATAATAGCAGACAAGTTCTTATTTGCTATTTCCTATCTCTTTTGAGGAGTAGAGACTGTTTGCTTGGATAGGAACTGCAAAGGAAAAACACTCAAACTCAATCACTCATATATTCAAACATATATATGAAATCAAGAAAGAGCTGTCAGTAGTATGAGGTCAAGAGGTTTCTCTTTCTAGAGTGCCTCATGTTTGGTTTGCTCTTCCATGCCTCTTCTTCAAGTTTTTGCAAATTCCGGACCAATCAAACGTTTCCTCTTCGGCTTCTCATCGTTTCTACCGAACGGTTTTGGGTTTTGAAGTCATCTTGCCGGTGGGAAAGCCTCCATCGAAGCTGTAAAACAGTTTCTGTTTTGCTGCTGGTTTCTGCTGTTTCTGTTGCTGTTTTGAGTGTATTTCTGCTGCAATTTGCAGCCACTTGCAAGGGCTGCATTTTGCTGCTGTTGCTGTGCGTTTTTGGGACCATTTTGTTGCTGCAATTGTGCAATTTTCCCACCATTTTCTCTGCAGAAATTCTGCTGCTGCTTTTGGCGAAAATCTGTTGCATTTTGTAGCTATTTGCATGGGCTGAAGCTCGCTGCTGTTGCTGTCCATTTTGCTACTGTTTTACTGTTGCTGCTGTGAGTTTTTCAGCCATTTTTTCCTGCCAAATCAAGCTCTGCCGGAGGTAGGTGGGACTTTCCTTTTCTGGCAGCAACAAAAACTGCCTGCTGCCTGCAAACTCTGCACCTTCATTGCCTGCCTGCTGCTTCCTGCAATTTCTGCAGCTGTTTTCCTGTTTTGGAGCAACTCCTCCACTGCTGCACACCCGTTTTTGCTTCAAAAGCCAGCCATGGCTAAGAACAAGAAGGCAATGAAACCTGCTGCAAAAACTGCTTTCGGCCGGTCTTCGGCAGCGGCTGAAACTACTAATAATGCTGCTGCAACAGTCCAACCACCGCCCACAAAACCGGCCAGCGCCGCCACCACCGCCGGCAAGGTTAGTCCATCGAATTCTACAGATTTCTTTCTGACTTGGAGGCTACCCCCTCCTTTCTCAAGAAAGATGTTGCAGCGAACACAGCCGACATTCGATCGGAGGATAAATTGCCCGCGACGAAAAATGCTGAAAAGAAAATGGTCTCTTTCGCGGGACTATTTAGCACCAATTGTCGGCTCACTGAGGAAAACAAGCTCACCAAATACGCGGTTGATGATGGCCCACTCACTTTGGGTTCCGACGACTTGCTTGACGTACGAACAAAATTGGGTTTCTGTCACGTCGGCTACATTGCCGGCAAATTTCCGGGACTAAAGGCAATCCGTGCACTGTCTCAATCTTGGGGAGCCAGCTTCCAACAATACGAGAGTGGCTGGTTAATTTTTCGATTCCCACGTGAGGAGGACGGTCAGCGTGTCTTGGCGGGTGGACCATACTTTGTTTATGGACGTCCTCTCCTTTTGAAGCATATGCCGGAATGCTTTGAGTTCAAAGAAGATGATATTAGTCTCACGCCGGTCTGGGCCACGCTCCCATTGCTACCCCTCGAGTGTTGGCACCCAACCGCCCTCGAAAAAATTGGTTCGAGACTTGGCACTCCGATTGCCATGGACACATTGACCATGAAGATGGAACGGGTTTCATATGTCCGAATCCTAGTGGAGGTCGATGCATCACAGAAACTGAAAGATGAAGTGGAGTTTGTTATGCCAAATGGCATAACACGTAAGCAATCGGTGGTCTATGAATTCACTCCGAAATTCTGCACAAGTTGCAACAGATTTGAGCACTTGCAAGAGACATGCCAAGGTTTAACAGCCGTTCCCCCCGTAGTCGTCCCTGCCGCTGCCTCCCCTGCTGCTGCACCAACTAAGCCGGCAGAGGCAGCAAAGAATAAGCCGGCAGAATGGACAATCGTGCACAGAAGGAATAAGGGCAAAACTATAGCTACCGCAGCAAAGCCGACAGTAGAGGTACAGCAACCGCCTTCTCCACCGGCCGGCAAAGTGGAACAGGGGAGGCAGAACATGAAGGCACCGCAACCGCGAAAGCCTGAGGATGCAGTGGTTCCTTCACCGGCTGATTCTGTATGCTCTTCAGCTGATTCATCGACGACCATATAGAATAAAATGCTTGAGAGAAAGACCGAGGAGAATGCAGCGTCGGGCGGCACATCGAAAAAGAGGGCCGAAGGGGAGTCCCCCCCTCAATCCCCATGAAGATAGGATTCTGGAACGTGAGGGGCTTTAACCGGCCTCTCAAACACAATGGGGTCGCCCACCTCATTAAGAATAACCGGCTATGTCTCTTGGGCATTTTGGAGACAAAGCTCGCAGCTCATCAATCCAGAAGATTCTCAGCCGCTCACTTCCGGGGTGGTGCCAAGCCAACAACTTTGACACCATCGCCGGAGGACGTATCCTTGTGGTTTGGGACCCGGCAGTCATTGACATACATCCAGTGGATATTTCGCCCCAAGTGATTCACTGCCATGCCACGAATAAGTCCTCTCAACTCTCCTTCTATATTTCATTTACATATGGTCTTTATTCTGTTGTTAATAGAAGGAGTATGTGGGAGAAACTTTCTGATTTTGGCCAATCACGGAGCATGCCATGGCTTATTATGGGTGATTTCAACTGTGTCAAATCTCCCGACGAGAAGCAACTTGGAGTGGCCCCAACTTGGTATGAGCTCAAGGATTTTGTGGACTGTTGTACAACGCTTGGATTACACGACGTTCCTACTACGGGGTGCTACTACACATGGTATTCCAACAATGAAAGCAACCCCGTATGGTGCAAGCTCGATCGGGTCCTCTACGACAATGGATGGCTAGAGGCTGGTTTGCATTGCAATGCCCATTTCAATCCACCGGGATGCCTCTCCGACCACTCTCCGGGTATTGTCTCTATTTTTGATCCTGCACCAACTAAGCCAAAACCGTTTCGCTTTTTCAATATGTGGGCAGATCATCCGGATTTCTTAGCTACTGTCGAAGCTAGATGGAATATGTGCGTGGATGGAACGCCGCAATTCAGCCTTTGTAGGAGACTTAAAGCACTTAAAGGCGCGCTTAAGGCATTCAACACGCAGCATTACAGTCACATTTCCGCCAGGGCCAAAGAGGCTGATCATACCCTGCAAGTTGCCCAGAATCAACTTGAATCCAACCCGGGAGATGTGGCGCTTCGGAACTCTTTGGGTGATCTTAGGAAGAGGGCCGTCTTCCTTGCCGAGGCCGAACGACACTTCTTCTACCAGAAGGCCAAGATCCACTATCTAAAAGAGGGGGACCGCAACACCAAGTTCTTCCATGACATGGTGAAGAGGAATGTCGTTAGGAATTCCATCGGGGCAATCACTAGGGCGGATGAGACTATTATCACGGCTGCCGAGGATATTGCCCAAGAATTCGTTGATTACTACACATCACTCTTGGGCACCGAGGCTCACACCTTCCCTGTCGATGATGGTGTGTTTGAATGGGGGCCCATACTATCCCCCTAGCAGACCACGGACCTTTGTCGGGCAGTTACGCCGTTGGAGGTTAAGGAGGCCATCTTCCACATTAGCGACAACAAAGCTCCCGGCCCAGACGGATATTCCTCGTGCTTTTCAAGAAAGCATGGAACATTGTGGGTGATCAAGTTTGCAGGGCCATCTTGGATTTCTTTAGGAGTGGGCGGATGCTACGGCAGCTCAACCACACTATCATTGCCCTTGTGCCGAAATCAGATCATTCCACGTCTGTTGCGGATTACCGGCCGATTTCGTGCTGCAATGTGATCTACAAGGCCATCACGAAAATCATCTCGGACCGGCTACCGCCTGTTTTGGAGCACTTGATTGACCGATGCCAAGCAGCGTTCGTTGGAGGCCGCAATATCACTGACAATATTTTCTTGGCCCAAGAAATGGTGCGGCAGTACTCGAGGAAATGGATTTCACCTCGATGTACTATCAACGTCGATCTACGCAAGGCATTTGATTCGATCTCATGGTCATTTCTCGCTCGAGTGCTTCACGGGTATGGTTTTCCACCACTATTTATAAATTGGATTATGGAATGCATTTGCAATTTTTCTTTTTTAATGGCGTTGAACGGCTCCCTTCACGGGTTTTTTTTGGGGAAGAAAGGCCTAAGGCAAGGAGACCTGATGTCGCCGGCCCTCTTCCTTCTTTGCATGGAATATTTCTCTCGATTGGTCAAGAGGAAAACAACCACTTCGGACTTCAACTTTCACCCCAAGTGTGAGAAGTTGAAAATCACACACATCCTCTTCGCCGACGACCTCATGCTTTTCTCCCGTGGCGACCTTCCATCTATCCACATCTTGATAGAATGTCTCCAAGAGTTCAGAGACGCATCCGGCCTCACCGTCAATACCTCGAAGTCAAGCATTTTCACAGCGGGCATCCAAAATGAGGAGCTTGACGGGATTCTCGCTCGGACGGAATTTGCGAGAGGTGAGATGCCGGTCAGATACCTTGGCATTCCACTAGCGGCACAGCGGCTTTCGGTTACCAACTACTCACCGCTTATGGATCAAATTGCCAACTGCATTTCGAAGTGGACGGGCAAATCCCTATCTTATGCAGACCGACTGGAACTTATTCGCTCAGTTATTCAGGGGGTAGAGTGCTTTTGGCTCCAAGTTTTCCCACTTACAGCGGCGGTCATAGAGAAAGTTCACCGTCTGTGCAGGAATTTTTTATGGAACTCTAGGAGGGCATCGGTCGCTTAGGAGGAAATCTGTCATCCCAAGGAAGAAGGTGGACTCGGCATCAGGCACATTCAGTCTTGGAACGTGGCTCTACTTGCTCGGGTACTATGGAACATCCATCGCAAGGCAGACACATTGTGGGTGCAGTGGTCAACGGTGTCTACCTTAGAGATGCATCAATCTGGGACTGGCAATCGAAGAAGGGAGATTCACCACTCCTTCAACGGCTTGCCGAAATCCGCAACAGGATGGTCACTAAATTCGGGTCTTCGGAGGCAGCGATTGAGCAGATGACGAGATGGTCCACCCCAAAGGGTCTCCAGACGTTGAAAGCTTATGAGTACTTCAGGCCGAAACTTGCGAGGCAGCCTTGGAAAGCAGCTATTTGGAAGGCTTTTATTCCGCCGAAGTACTCATTTATCTTGTGGCTTGGCTTGCACGGTAGACTAGCTACGAGGGACAGACTTGGATTCCTCCAAGAGGAGGATTTGTGCTCGCTATGCATCAACACCAAGGAATCGGCCAAGCACCTTTTCTTTGAGTGCCCGTTCAGCAACTTCGTTTGGTCACGCATCCGACACTGGCTTGGCATTAACCGGACTATGTCAACCCTTCAAAGTGCGGTCAAGTGGCTCAAGAAGGAGAAAACAGGTTTCTCTGTGCAGAACAAAGCGCGACACCTCGCTTTGGCATGCACGGTGTACACACTTTGGAGGCAGCGCAACGAAGTCATCTTCGAGGGGTCAACGGCCTGTCCCGAGAGGCTTATTAATTTAGTCAAGGTTACATTGTATAGGGTCCTATGGACACTCTTCCCACACGGTTTTGATTGTTCTTAATCTTTAGCGTGGGCTTTTGTATCTCTCCGGGTATGCCCGGAGTACATTGTAACTATTATTTTTGGTTGAATGAAACTTACATTTCACAAAAAAAAAAACATATAGATGAGATGACAACTCTAACATAAACACAAGAAGCAGTGAACCATAAAAAACACAAACAAGAAAAGAAAAGCCGGCAAAATTATACAACTAAAAGCCATTCAAGAAACTATTCCAAACTCTTACCAGAATTTGGCATCAACACCCACAGCACAAAATTCCAGAAGCCCACAAACAAACTTCAAGTCACCAAGGAAAAGAACATGCTTTCAAAGTTTGAAACCCATTGTTCAAAGCAGACTGTCGCTTTTGGTTTGGCTCGGGATTGGGCCAGACCAACTTACTTATTCTTCTAAATTGATTATTTTAATAGGTTTTTTATAATTTTGAAACTGTAACTTTTTTTTTATATATTTTTAGTACATTAAATTACTGTTGTTCAAATTTATTATTATAAGTTTGTTTGTCAAATTATTATTTAAGTTTATCATATATCTTAACTGATATTCTTTTTTTAATTATAAATTTATGTGACTTAATTTATTTCATGAAACAACCATAAATTTAAACAATTATTCAAAAGAATACCTCAATTATATAAAAGATTAGAACCTATTATTTCCTCTCTCAATTGTTCATTGATTTCAGTGTCCAAGTATTAACGTATTTTTTGCAGCCTCCCTTTTAAAGCGTGTCAAAACCTACGTGCAATTTTGAGCTGGACTCATTCCAACGAGCAACGTTTTGCTCGTATCAATATTATTTAAGTCAGACTACTTCTATTGCTCAATACTCAGAGTAATGTAATTTATTTTGCCCTCTAAATAATAATAATAACAACAACAACAATAATAAAGATATTGGGCTATGGTCTATGGAGGTCCATTTATGCCTACAACTCCATAATGATTATTGATTACATAGAGACAATGAAGTTAAAAATAAGGCTTTTATTGCATCCATCAACAAAAACATAGGCAGTACCTCTCCCTTTGTCTGTTTAATTTATGGGCTTATAGATCTGATGGCCCAAAAAAAGTTTGGGTTCTTATTGAGTAATTTGGGTTGGGCTCCTCCCAAGGCAAAGTCCAACACTTTGCCTCAACTTGTTGGGCTCACAGTGACCAGAACTCAGCCCATTACTGGCCCACTGCTTAGATTTCCAAGCCTAAACAGCATATCAGGAGGCGCCCATCTCCGCATATTTGCCCACCAGACGATGGAGAGTCAACCCCAGAGTCAAGAGTCAAATCAGATAATCAAAATTTCTGGAGTGGTGCAGTGAGGGAGCAGCAGTGTATCCAAGCTTGGGGGTGGGGGGGTGGGTTCGGGGGTCTCCCACTTTCCGTCTTCCCCTCGCAAGTTGCAGACGTGTGGTGAGGGAGAGATTAGGTGCGATGCGGAAATATGGGGAGCAACAATAATTTCAGGAATAATTACACTCTTCTCCCTGATGTTTGGTATAATTACATATAATTTTTTTTATAATTTGAGAAATATATATTTTTTTCTAATTTTTTTTTATTACCAGCAAATTAGTAAATTTAACTAACGGAGGAACTTAGTTGTTAAACGAAAACAAATCTCAAGAGTGTTAAATGTAATTTCTCATAGAGATTTATATGCAATTACATCAAATATTAGGGAAGGAAAGTGTAATTATCCCATAATTTTATTTTGTCGGTTTCTACTCCTTTAAGCTGCTACCCAGAGTTGACCTGTGTGCTGGTTTATAGTCTTTTTGTGGGCCTCTTTTCTGAACTTACATGCCCCCACCTCTTAAATCGTTGACCGTTTCCCGACCGTTTAATGTGGACGGAATCTTGCAACATTTGTTCTCGATTGGAAGTATGTAATAATTTTGGGTTGCTATTTACTAATTTGCCAAATCATTTTTTTTTAATAAGAAGACAATTTGCTCATTTACAATATCACACAAAATTAAATTGCTAGTAACTTATTCTTTATTTTGATCATCACGACAGGCTAAAACGAACAACACAGTAATTTTCATAAATGACTCGTGAATACAATCCCCGTACAGATAAACAAATTCGAGTTTATTTAATAAATTAAAAACCGTCCAAAAAACATTAAAGCTAATGTTTCTTATAATTAAAAGTTCCTAAAAAAATCGTAATTTGTTATAATTACAAGAAGCTTCTCTTGACCCGATTTATTGAATATAACAAATAAAATTATAATAATTTCCCATTCCTTAGTTCAACATCATAGGTACCATTTTCTTCGCAGCAGGTGCAAAAATCCTCTAATTTTGATATAACTTTGATTTCTTGGAATTGGAACACAATAATTCGCAGGCGTTAAGGTAAACAACCTTAGATTATCAAAGTCAAAAACTTTTGTCCACATCAACACAAAAATTCAACGCTGTGACATAAGCCTCAATGCACTTTTTGCCGCATGCCCAATCGGGGAATTTTAATTGGATCAAACATAAGCCGATTTTGAAAAATAAATATGATATTTTTAAGTATATTTTATTCCTTTTGAACTAATCGAATCGAGTTTGAAAGTTTATCGAACAAAAGCTTTTGTGTAAATCTAATTGATTAATTTTAACAAATCGAGTTCAGATAAATTTTTTTATAAATTAATTTTAATTGAGTATGGAATAATTTTTAATTTATTTTTTGTTTACTGATTGATTGATGGAAATGAAATAATTAAGAGCTTCAATTGACGATTCCTCTCTATACAAAATCGTGTTTTAGTTGAGAGAAACAATAATTATAAGCTAAAGACAAGGACTATAAATTTATTTATCGCATGTCATATAAGTCAAAACGCAACATTTCTTATTTATTATTAATAAATATAATATATTTCAATTAAAACCAAAGTCGTACTTAATTCATCGTAACAATTGAAAATAAATAATAATAACTTATAAAAGATGGACATAATTTAAAATTTGATTTTATATAATTTGTGTAATTAATTTCTTAATAGAGATATATAAATTCCATGAGCTCTATTATTGCACCCCCAAAATCTTGAACGTTACATAGCCTAGCAATTTGTGCTTTCTCGTGCTCTGACCAGAATTTCATGCTATTGACTTGTTCACAACATTTTGCTTTGATCACTATCTGACTCAGTCGATAAAATTGAGATTTTAATGATTAAAAAATTATGAATTTGAATTTTGCTAAAATATCGGTATTAGACTATTTTAATTTATATATCTTATTATTAAAGAAGAGCATCTCTTTAGTGTCTCTCTAAATAAGCAGCATTGCTATAGCAATCTGACCTTCTCCTGTCCCTCTCGTCTACTATTTACTTTGACTACCGCCACATTAATTTGTAAAAAGAAAAAAACATCTCCTAGAAAATTAGACTACTATGACTATGAAATATTTAAATTTTCTAGTTTCTGTTCAACATACTGTCTATACATTTTTTGTTCTACTGGTTATAAATTCTCGTTAATAGTTGTATAAATTATAAAAATTATCACAATTTTAGTTATTTTGTTAGTATTTTGACAGAAAAAAGGCACGTGTCTAGCTGTTATTTAAAATACTAACAGAATCTAACCAGAAGAATTAAAACTGGGATTCTTTGTAACTTATGTAACCATCAATGAAAATTTCGTAATTGATTGATTAAAAGTGATAATTTTTGTAACTTATGACGAAGATGGAGTCGTTAATGGGATGAAAAATACTATTTCTAACTAAAATGGTAATACATTAATCTGGATTTAGAGCTTTAATTGCTCAAGGAGTTTAGAACACAATGGATATCATATTCAAAAGAAAGAGAGGATGCATTCACATTGAAGATGAAGAAAAAGAGTGATAGTGAAGTGGGATAAATGCCTATTTTGGATGCACAAATTATGTGGACATTGTAGCTGAGAGTTGACTGCACTCTGCCTGTGACATTTCAGAACCTGAATGGCCACATCTATTTATTTCACTTTTTTAATTCTTAAATTTTCACAAAACCATCCCTTTAGGATGAGGGGCATTCCAACTAACAAAAGTATTTTTGTTTTTATAATTTTAAAATGCTCGAATAATATAAAGATTTGTGTATTTTTTAGTTGGATCTGATTGAGTTGACCCAACTTAGCCCAGAAACCACAATTGTAGATTACTTAACATCTAAAAGCCTGATATCACGACACGTGGTTATGTCCAAAATTGAGGTGCTAATAGGATCTTATACTTTTTTTTTCTTCGATCTCACATCTTACTAGCTTAACGATCGGAATGTTTTAATTCGTTTGAAACCTTTCAACGAGCCTAGCGATCTGTTCGTGTTTTCAGTTTTCAAACATTTTTACGATTGATCATCTTGACGTCACTCCAACCTTCGAACCCGAATCAAAACCATACATGTATATATATTGAAAATGGAGTGTAGAATCTTTGTACAGTTGCAATATAATATATATATATATATATATATATAATTGATTATTATATAATAATTGAGAATACGCACAACAATGTCGACTCAAGTAAAATATTATTTTATATTAAAGAAAAGGGAAACCGTACAAGAATGCTTAGGTAAAAAGATGATTCCGTGTGGTGTTGTTTTTGTATTTTTGCAAGTTGAGATTAGTATTAAATGTTGGGTAGTTGGGATGCCAATCTTCTAATGAAAATAAAATCTTCAAACCCCTTTCTATTTTATTTTATTTTATACATCTCCACTTTTTCTAAAAATTTAATTATGGGGTAATTGTTACATGATAAATAGTTTAGAGGACCAAGTGTATTTTACCATATTTTTAATGCGAATACGTACAGACGAACATGTTTTCATTTAATTACTGTTGCAAAAATTGAAAACTATTTCACTTTTTGTTTATTGTTCCACTATTTTACTCCACTGGTTTTGTCTCAATTTGGCCCATCTGACTATTTTTTGATGAGAATGTGATCAGAATTTGACTTTATAAACTGTAAAATAATCAATTTAAGTCTATTTTTTAATCCAAAAAATAGTTTTTTAATATTTTTATATACTGAATATGATATAATTCGCCATAAAAAATAAAAATTCTAGATCCGTCCCTAAGGGGAACCAACATTTTGGACCCCATTACATTATATTATAGGACTAAAGTCTCCAAAGATTTGTCAAACCAAATATTCAATTGAAATGAGTTGAAAATTTGATGTCACTTATCTTTAATAACAATATAATAATAATAATAATATGAATTTTAGCAACTTTTTCAAATCAGCGACTATTCGCGGCTTCACATAAAATCAAATGAAGAATAATTGTCGCAATTTCAACTATGAAAGAAGCGCATAAAGAATTGTTAAGATATTTTCAATGGTTTGGTGCTTTTAACAATTAAAAAAAAAAAGGAAAAAAGCGTGTTTAAAGAGATGTGGAAAACCTACCTAACGCTTTTTGCTACAACTTGAGAAAAATGGAGTGATAATTACTTGACTCCATCTCATTCACCCAATTAATATCAAAATGTGTGAGATGTTAGGCAGCAATGCTTCATGATAAGTGCTTTTTATGTCACCCCATTTTATTTTTATTTTTCCTTAAAAATTCTTATGAAAAGCATTAATTATATTAGTGTTGCAGATATTTTTGTCATCGTTATTTATTATGTTTCAAAATAAAAAATCATGATAAATACTATTGCGCAACGGCTATTAGTTATTGATATTAATTTGCATATATAATTTTTAAGCTGTAGTAATTTAAAATATATGGAATTATTTATTTTTCTGTAGTGACAATAAATAATATTTATTCATTATAATTTTTTTAAAAAAATCATATTATTTTTCAGTAATTAAAAGAAAAAGGTTGTGATGTATATTTTGAAAGTAGTGATAGACAAATGAAACACCATTTGTTTAAGGAAGTAGTTAGATTCTCTTACATCCTAAATCATTAAAAAGAAATATTTGGGAGTCAAAAATTTCAGCTACGCCTACAAAACACCTTTTTGACTCATCATACATATCTCATTATGTCTTTCTCGAATCCATATCTCATCAGAATTTTCTCCATGTACTTGTTAACTTTTGCATCAAAAATCCACATCCCCTACCTCCCCTCTTCTATTATAAATTAGGTATATATTAAATAATATTTTCAATTTTAAATTATATTATTAAAATAATTATACTTGTATTTTTGAAATTTATTTTCGTTTATCGAATAAGTTATTAATTTATTAAATTTACTGATATTAACAAAAAATTTTAAAAAAAATTATATTTACCTTCAACTAGCTTGTCACTGATGACCTTTCAGGTCGAATAAATATTATTATGATCAAATTACCCTCATACGTCTTCACGTGTTAATGTATGAGAGGAACTATATCTTCACCGTTCTAAAGGTAGTTTAATCGAAAAAAAATTATTTGACCTGCTATAAGTCAGTAATAAGTCAATTGACGGTAAATTAATATAAAACTTCCATTGAATTGTTTTATTGATATTAACAAATTTGGTGAATTTTGACTAGTAGAGGGACTTGTTTGTTAGATGAAAGCAAAACTCAAGGGTGTTAGATGTAATTTTTCAGACAACAGGGGGCCTACATATAATTACACCAAATCTTATAGAAGGGGAGTGTAATTATCCCTATATATATTACAAATAAAAATAAAGTATATAAACCAGCCATCACATTTTGAAAAGAAAAGAAAATAAAATCAACTTAAGAATATTATCGACACAATAAAAAAAATTAATGTAGTGATATTGGTGTAAAAAATATATATATATTTTTTATATTAGTACATACGTATAAAAAGAAATATAAATTTGATTATTAAAATAAGGCTTTTTCTTGAATAAAATCAAGGAAGGCAGTGCCACATATGAATGAGGGATCTCTCAAAATATTTTATTAATTTTCAGAAATTAATATTCATTAAATTTTAAAATTTCAGGTGATTGGAACATTTAACAAAAATGGGCCAAAAGGAATAACCTTTGTCTTTGTCCTAATCACCAAGTGATCAAGATAAGAGAGAACTTTGCAATTTTTTCCCACAATTAAAGAATATATACTAACTAAAATTCAATTTTAAGTTCTATTTGATCTTCCTTTTGTCATTGTCATAATAATGACAACCAAATTATTAATTAATGTCGTAGCTGCTTATAATATCCAATTTGTCCAAACTTCTTTCACTTACATCTACTATTCTTGTCTTTGATTTACATAATTTGATTTTGTACATTTTTATATTTAATAACTAGTAAATATTACCACTGGTACAATGATAACTTTTTCAAAAAATACTATTTTATATATAGTGAAGTTATAATATTTTGAGGAAAAAAAGCATATGATTGAATTGGGATTTGGAAAAATATTTATTATTGCAAGAATCTGTTTCTTTGTCAGCTTACATCACATGATTCATCATCAAATTTGTCTTGATCTTGCATAGGACAATTAAGTAGGGAATCAATGATGTCGGAATTAGTCAAGTGATTAAAATTGAGGTCTTACAAATGAATTTGATGTTTTTGAAGTAATAATAATAATGAATCATTATTAATTAAAATAAATTGATGATTATAATCATTCATGTCCGGTAGTTCGAACCCATAACCTTTAAAATTATGGGACCTCAGTTTCGCCAACTAAACTAGACCTCATTAGCAAATGAATTAATGTTATGAGTTTGAATTTAACTCAATATTTGATATTTGTCCCGATTTATTGAAATATTGACTTAATTATGTACTTAACAATTTAAAAAAGAACAATTGAGTAGGGGAAATTATTGATGTTTATATAGTACTTTTGTTCACTATATGATCAATTCCTAATAATTACTTTTAAGAATCTTAATATATTAATTAGTGGGATGGTCAAAGTTTAAAGCTGATCACAAGCAATGGTAGTTATTAAGTTGATTATCTTTGAATGAGTAATTAAAACATCTGTAGGTAGCTTTTTCCAAGAACTGAGGTTGTAAGCAAAAAGTGGTTATCAAATTGGAATATTTTTCATTAATGATCTAAGATTATAAGTATTAATAAATTAAAATGCAATGATTCTTTTTATGGGATATATGCTAAGAAAGACAAAGTGGGATTGTAGTGAAAAATCTATTGGTTCCTTAAGGTTTGAGTAATAACTATTTAAGGTGAACAAGTCATGTGATGTTGTTAGCTAAGCCCATAAGTGGACAGAAGGAATGTTCTCCCACTAATTACACACACATAATTTTAATTTAATCTAATTAGCTGGAAAGTTGAAATTATTTTATTTATTTTTTTGGGATTTTCTCCCAACTTCTTCAGATTCCATTAATCATTTTTAAGGAAGAAAAAGGGCCCAAATTAGGTCTTACATCTACAGTAATCATCAACTCACAAACATTAAACTCGTACATCATTAAACTGATCATTTTTCCTATTGCCTAACTTGCTTTATAAATATTCAAATGACCATCAAAGATTAGGGTGGTAGATCGATGTTATTGTCGAAACGAATATATATATTATTGTTCAAATTTGTTGAATTGTTATTGAAAAATTGCGGTTTATAATTTAATTGAGCTCATCAAACGAGCTTTAATTGAACCAAACATGATTAATTGCTTATTCTTTCATTACATTTTTCCGTTATAAGTACATGATCGGCCGGACATTGCGAATTATTAAATAATAACTAACAAGAAATATAAAATAGCTAATTTATCTTTTGCATGAAGAACATATATACACAAAAAATTCAATTGTAGAATTGGAGAAATTTGATTATAAAATGATATAAGAGAAAATTAGTAGATATCAAAGCTTTAAAGGGATATATATATATATATATACCCACTGATCAAAAGGAGTAATTGTCTTTGTGTAATAACCTTTCTTTCCTCAGACTTTGGGAACCAGACATTGAGAGAATAGGATACTGAATGTCCATCCATCAATGGCAATTACTTGTCTTAAAAAGTATAAAAAAAATAAGAAAATAGAAAACCACCATCACCATTTTTGGACCAATATTCTAAGCAAAATGTCTGACTGAAAACTGATGGTCTTAGGTGTCTGTCTGTTTGTCCTCTCAAATATTACTTATATACATTAACAACTACAACCCCATTAAATTTTTAATTTATTTATCTTTTATATTTCTTGATTAATATGAAAAGAGAGAACCATATTCTTGTGTAATAAAGGGATGGATGAGAATTGGCGCAGACTGCAAATAATTGTGATTCAAAGGTTCTCAATAAAAGAGACTGCAGATTAGAATATGATCATCATTTCACTACTCCCACTTCTCTTTTTGCATGTATATATATATTGCTTGCCAGTTTGATCAAACACTACTCACACAATACATACTACTCAAAACCCCGTTTCTTCATCTTTGATTGCTTCTTCTTGATTAGGGTTGATTTCATTCTTGATCATCACAAGTAGTGCTGCTGCTACTACAGCACAATGACAGTAAGAACCCTTGAAGATGTCATTTTGTCCTATTTTCAGTTTCAGTTTCTTAAGCATTCTTCTTACGGTTGTGTTATGTAAGTGTGGAAAACACATGGCTTATGTTAACTGAAAGTAGGAATTAAGACATGAGAGATGTTCATGTTAGTGACATCAATCCCATGAAGAAGTAGAAATTCATCTGTTTGTGTAGTATTTATGAGGGCCCATTTCATGCACCTTCCAAACCAACCATATCTACACATGCTGTCTTTTTACCTTAATTTCATCTCTGAGGAATTTTTACTTTGCTCTTAAGTTTCAAGAATTTATGTGAATTTGCCACGTATTAGAATTGCCAAGGCTACGTTTCATGTAACCGCAGGCCGCTTTTGGGGGGTGGGGTGGGTTCTGTTGCTTATCAAATTGAAGTCAATAATATACCTGCAATAGCTATGCCTTTTAGGAGGCTTTTAGGTGGGGGGGCGTCACACGATTTTAAATGTTTGACAAAACGCGTCTCTCTTTGTGTCATTTTGTATGCCGACTTGCGCAAAACTTGTAAGCTATTTCTCTTCCTATATATACCCCTACTACTACTACTACCAGCTATAGCAGTCCTACTTCAGTCTTGAGTGTATAAAATATTAACTGACACATAGAAATAGAAAATCCATTTGGGTTCTTGCAGGAAGAGAAATCTTGAAAAGTGTGTCCTAAAATTTGCTTGCATGTGTTTCTGCAACTAGTTTAAAGTGTACTGGCAAGAAAACAGTTGGGAGTGGGAGTCCCCTTCCATGCACTAAATTTCTGCACTGATTCATCAGAATTAAGCAGCTCTTATAGCTGTCATATATATATATATATCAGTTTCTGATTTTATTTTGGAATTCTTTTTTATTGGGAAAAAAAAATCAAGATGAGTGAGAGTACAGGATCAAGGCAGTACCAACACCAAGTTTTTGATGTCTCCATCAACGTGCCGAATCAGGGTGGATCCAAGTGTTATGATGATGATGGACGGCTCAAGAGAACTGGTATTTCTCTTCTTCTCTTACACTTATGTTCTAAATTTTCAGTTTCTTGGTGTAGTTTTGTTTGTGTCTCAAGTGTGGTGTGTGTACGTTTTCTTGATACACAGGAACTGTATGGACTGCAAGTGCTCATATCATAACAGCTGTGATTGGGTCTGGAGTTCTGTCCTTGGCTTGGGCTGTGGCTCAGTTGGGATGGATTGCTGGACCAACTGTGATGTTCTTGTTCTCATTTGTGACATACTACACCTCTGCTCTTCTGTCCACATGTTACCGGTCCGGTGATCCTGATACCGGCAAGAGAAACTACACATACATGGATGCTGTTAGAGCCAACTTGGGTAGATTTCCTTGATGTTTTCTTTAAGTTTCATGGTCTTTTGTGTTTTTCTTTTTTGAGCAAAGTGGTGAACATCAGTTTGGAACTTGTGATTTTCTTGAATTTCTTCAGGTGGGTTCAAGGTTAAACTTTGTGGGGCAATTCAGTATGTGAATCTTTTTGGAGTTGCTATTGGTTACACCATTGCTTCATCTATAAGCATGATGTGAGTATGGAGTTCATCAGTTTCTTGATGTTAATCTCTGGTTGGAAATGTTTTAGTGTACTGATATATATATATATATGGAACAGGGCGATTGAGAGGTCTAATTGCTTCCACTCGAAAGGAGATAGTAGCCCTTGCAGAGTTTCAAGCAATCCTTACATGATTGCATTTGGTGTTATAGAAATAATTTTCTCCCAAATCCCAGATTTTGATCAGATATGGTGGCTTTCGATTGTCGCTGCGATCATGTCGTTTACGTATTCCACCATTGGTTTGGGTCTTGGTGTAGCAAAAGTTGCAGGTAGAGAAGGAAGCGCTTCTTCTATATTTCAACTTTAAGTTGTGTTAATGAAGAGGCCAAGTTTCTTGATTCCTTAAGTATTTTTATGACACTTTTTGCTGTTTACAGAAAATGGTAAAATCAGGGGAAGTCTGACTGGAATAAGCATTGGCACAGTCACTGAAACACAAAAGATATGGAGAAGCTTCCAAGCTCTTGGAGCCATAGCTTTTGCCTATTCCTACTCCCTCATTCTCATTGAAATTCAGGTATAGTTGTGCTTTATTTTCGCTTTTTTTGGCACATAATATAGTCACAGTTGAATTCACATAAACTGATTGTCATTTAACATGATTCTTTTCAATGACAGGATACAATTAAATCTCCCCCATCAGAATACAAGACGATGAAAAAGGCCACTCTTCTAAGTGTAGCAGTAACAACAGTTTTCTACATGCTATGTGGCTGCTTTGGCTATGCAGCATTTGGAGACTTATCCCCTGGAAACCTTCTCACCGGTTTCGGCTTTTACAACCCTTACTGGCTTCTTGACATTGCCAACGTTGCCATTGTTGTCCACCTTATCGGTGCTTACCAAGTTTACTGCCAACCCCTTTTCGCCTTCATCGAAAAGACTGCATTAGAATGGTACCCTGACAGCAAATTCATCACTGCAGAGATCACTATCCCTATCCCCGGCATCAAGCCTTACAAGCTCAACCTTTTCCGACTTATTTGGAGAACCATCTTTGTGATCATTACAACCATAATTTCAATGCTCATGCCGTTTTTTAATGATGTGGTTGGGATTCTTGGCGCTCTCGGGTTTTGGCCTCTGACAGTCTATTTCCCTGTGGAAATGTACATTGCGCAGAAGAGAATCCCCAAATGGAGTGCAAGATGGATGTGCCTCCAAATTCTGAGTATGGCTTGTCTTGTTATATCTGTTGCTGCTCTTGTTGGTTCCTTTGCTGGAGTTGTTTCTGACCTCAAGGTTTACAAGCCCTTCAAGACCAGTTACTGATCATTTGTTTTTGTATTATTACCAATGCTTTTTCAAGAAGAGAAAGAGAAGAAAAACAAAAAACATTTAGGAATTTTACAAATTTTACTTCATGTTCATAACAAGCCTAAAAGGGTTGTGGATTTCACTGTATCACAAGAGGGAAACAGGGTTGATGCATGTATTTATGTGGAATTCAAGAATCCCCATATTTTCCAATGTAAACTTCATCTATTTCTCAGTTGAAATAGTAGAAAACTCAATTGAAGTCCTCAAGGACCTGTCTTATATATTGTCCTTTCCATTCCCTAATCACATGCTAAATATTAGTTTATTCCCTTGTCTTGAGATCATTTTTCTTTCCATTGTCTTTTAGTCCCCCGTGATTAATCAATCAATGCATTCATTAAGCAATAAACAACTGCACACGGGAATCAATTATATACACTATAACATTAAGTTGTGTGGAGCAGACAACCCATAAAACTCGTCTGGTTTGACAATGATTGGACACATTTACAAGAGATATTTGAGTAACATCTACTTGGTTGCAATAATTGAACAATGTCTAGGTACACCATTCACAACTGTCCAAACACACTAGAGGTTGTGGGGTTACTTCATACTAGCAATCACAAAATCTTCAAACTATATCCAAATTGTACTGTGAGTAGTTCCACACATGGTCACCTCACACTAGTTATATAATATGGTTTCTTTTTTTCTTTTTAGTAATCGGTTAATGTAGATGAGTTGCATATTTCTGCTAGATCAATTTATTTACGGTTCCTGACAAGATGGTGTGTGCTTATTGGATGGACCGGAGCGAGACCACTCAACGGTCCATCCAAGATCAGTGGGGTTAGAAAGGGTAGATAATGAAAACCACCACCTCTTTACAACTCAACAATGATAGGGTGTTGTAATTTTTGAACGGATCGATTCTCATAGAGTCATTCCATTCAAAACTATTGGATCACGGAAGGTATGCAGTGAGACTACAGACTTGCATACAATCTAATGGTTTACAGTGCAAAGATTCTATTGGACCTGATGGCATGTAGAGTGGCCAAGAGGGGAGTGGGGGAAGGTGATGGTGATGGAACTGACAAGGGCCATATCACAACAAGGTTGAACCTTTTGAAAGGATGCTAACTTTATTGAACCAAAGACAGTAGAAGACTTTGGAGTTTGGCATTTTATGGACCATCCATGTGCATAAAATCAAACAGTAGGGTGTGGATGCCCTTATGCTCTTGCTCCTACCACCACTACGAGGATGGATGGAGGACAAGTACAACCTCAAAAACATATGGGACAAACATAGTCAGTCACAAAGTGGTATAAAGTTTGAGATAGTGTTGAGACTCATGAAATAGATAAGATACTAAAACCCAATAATTCACTCAATACTATATCCTAAATTTATACTAATTTTTATTCCTACAAAGAAATGTGTTTCCCATTTTCTTCTTTTTCTTGTGGATATCACCTAAATTATGTACAGAAAAAAGAAAAAGGCATCCATTTGGCTGTAAAGTTAGTAATGCTCATCTCTACCACATTGTATGTTGAAAGGATCATACTATATGACCAAAAATTGCAGTAAAAGTAGTTTGTATGAAATCTTTTGCTCTTTTCTGTTATGGGAATTTCAGATCAGTAAGTGGGTGGGTGTGAGACTGAATTATCATCTTTCAATTATTGCCATTTTGGTTTTTATTTTGTAAAAGAAAAATTATTAAAATAAAAGAAATAGGCTGTACCTGGTCTGCATTCTTATTTTTCAGTTAATTATTTTGGTAATGGGACCCCCAACATTCTCGGAATCACAAGTTACAATTTTGATTTTCCTATCGCCATGTGCATAAGAAATTATCAAGACATGTCATCTACTAATAACCAAGTTCATTGTAATCAATGTTTTACTAATATATCAACAAGAATTGAGAAAAACTAAAATGTATCCAGATGCCTCCTCTGCAGGAAACTCGGCTTATAATCTTGTAACACTCTAACAACTATAGTCTATAGCAGTACAAAAAAACGATGAAATAGATGTACATGTATTAAATAATTACACGAAAACCTTAATATTCCCCACATAATAACTTGTATTCACACAAGTAGTCAGTTATCTCTGTATCTAGACACAAGGAATCCCACTTGTTTGCTCAACAATCAAGAAATCGGCATCTAATCCAGCTCCCCATGAGTTAGTTGAGGTATAACATGTGAAAATGTAAAAGTTAAAGTGGAAAAATTCTTACAAATGTAATTTGAACCTGATTCATTAGCAGCATAGTCTTGCATACGATAATGCCAAGTTTCAACCACTTTGGATTATAACAACTGGTAAGGAGTGCCTCAGGAAGATCAAGAACCTCCTCAGCAACATGTTTTTGTCAGAGAGTAGCTCCTTTCTGCTCAACTTGTCTAAGGTAGTCTTTTGTGAACATTTTTTATTGGATCAAAGTAATCATTCATGCGGCACGTTCCAGATTATGTTGTCCTGAGGGACGGGCAAATGAACCAAAAACTGAGATGCAGAATGATTCAAAAACTGATAAAAAGCTTCATCCTCCGGAGCAGAATTGCCTCGGGAGGTCAGTCAGTCACTCAGAGTAGAGGTTTTCTCTTCATTTTTCCAAATGTTTATGGGAAGACTTTAGTTTCATGCACTCTTAAGGTTAAATTGACATGTGAATATCTGATAATGAAATATTATATTCGTCAAAACAGTTCCGGAGCAAGCATGTTAGTTTATTTGTAGCTAAGAAGCCTTGGGAAACTGTCATCATGCCTTGATAATTTCGTGAGACTTCAAATATATACTCAGTATAAACAAGAATCAAGATAACAATTCACCCCAATCTCAACATAAACCCATATTATACTTCTTCAGCAAATTGAAAACAGAAGAAAACTGCTAAAGAGCTGCATCATATATTAGATAGATGTTCACAAAATCCAAGCACTTACAACACATACACTCTATTTGAAGGGCTAACTCCCTATGAATCCCAAAATCGGAACCCCTCATTCTCCTGCGTCCCACCAGCATTCACCCAAATTTCTTTGAGAAATTGTGATTCCCACAAATCATCATAACTATTGCAGCATACGGAATTCCTTGAATTTGAATATTACTACTTTTCCTCCGATGAATTGAGCTATTGAGCACGGATTGCAAATCAATTCCCCAAAAGTATCATCATGATTGAAGAAATTTTGAAATTGCCGAGTTTTATTTATGGGAAAATTGGATCTAGAAGGCCCATCAGCTCGTCGACGGGTCAGGAAGAGGTGATTGGCTTTGGGCTTTAATGGGGTAATATGAGCTGATTTTGCATGGGCTTTGAACCCAATGCTGTCCACCAAAACTTCAAGTTTCATCCATTATTTTCAACAATACCTTCGAAAATCAGCTAAAAGTTAATGAAGAACGGTGAATTCATAGATCAAGAATCACCAAAAATCTTTTGAGGGGTTTTTTATTAAATTTCAATTCGACAAAAGAATGATGCTCCACTCAACACAGGGTTCAGGAAATATCAACAAAATCAATTCTTGTCTTCTTAATAATACGATTCATTTAAACTACTCAAGTTTTGCAACAATATTGATCTATGAGAAACTCGGAGGCCATAATCAAAGAATTTCTTTTTTATGTCTATTGTATGCTACAAAAATGTAAAACAAAGACCGCGAGTCGTTCTTGTTTAATCACTGTTTAGTTTGTTAAAGCACAGAACTTTCGTGCCGGTGAACTTTGACCAGCAGCAGCCTCCAACAAAATCATATCATAATTAACCTCTCCATTCCCAAACGTGCAATTTGACCGCAGCAGCCAAGATTGATTTGATGCTTTCTGACCTCTCTCCGATCCCAAAACTTCATTTATCAACCTCACACCTGATTTTTATGCAAAATGCTCTGTTTTGGACAACTTCTTGATTAGCACAGAAGATGAACAAATCCCATGTTCTCTTCCCGATCATCTTCTTCTTCACTCATTTTTGCACTAATCGGGCGGCTGATTCTTTATGCCCCATCAATTTTGACTATGTTGAAACCTTCCCATGGGACACTTCCCTGTGCAGAGAACCAGTTCAATCAGCCTGCTGCCAAACTCTTCGCAGCGTTTTCGGTATGGGCCTTGCCCAGTACCTCAAAGATTCCTCCTTGTTTTATCTCCCTGATGCAAACACTTCATCTTCTTGCATGGCAAACTTCCAAGAAAAGCTCTTTTCAATGTCGATACCCGGTTCCTTGTTCCCTGCTTGCTTCAATGACACAACTGAATTCGTCAATAGACCATCCACCAGCTGTGCCGGAATTGTAACAGTAAACGATTGGACTCAAAGAGTTTACACGTACGCCCCACTAGAATCCTCCTGTAATGGAGACTTAACGGGCTTAACACGATGCAGTTTGTGCGTGGATGCAGGGTTGAAGGTGAACTCTTATCTTGTTTCTTTACATCCTAACTCCACAAAATGTTTCTTCTTTGCCATACTTTATGCTGCTGCTATTGTCAATGATTATGGACCTGAGGATGTCAGAACAGCTTCTTGCATATTAGGCCTGCCCTTATCTAGCTCTGCAAATGGTAAAGGATCGAATAATACGAAAAGAAAATTGCTCTTCGGGGTGATGGGAGGCTTTATTGGGACATGTTTTGCAGTTATATTGTTCCTGGTTTACAGAAAGTGGGACAAGAAGAAAAAACAGGATCTGATGCATGAATCCTATGTGCATTCTATGAAGTCTAGGGTGCTGCCTAACTCAGGTGCCAAATGGTTTCATGTAGCAGAGTTAGAACAAGCTACTAATGGATTCTTGCAGAAGAATATGATAGGAAAGGGTGGATATGGAGTTGTTTATAAAGGGACTCTTTCAGATGGCACTGAAGTTGCTGTCAAGCAAATTCTTGATTTGGAATCCAAAGGGGACGACGAATTCACCAATGAGGCAGAGATCATCAGCAAGATCAGGCACAGAAATCTTCTTGCTCTCAGGGGATTCTGCGTTACAAGTGAGAGATTTAAGGGTAAGAAGAGGTATCTCGTTTATGATTTCATGTCAAACGGGAGCCTGGAAAACCACCTTTTCGTTAACGACAAGAAGCAGAATCTATCTTGGCCTCAGCGCAAGAACATAATTCTTGACATCGCAAAAGGACTTGCTTACTTGCATTATGGAATCAAGCCTGCAATTTATCATCGCGATATAAAAGCTACAAACATTCTTCTGGATTCAGACATGAAGGCTAAAGTGGCTGATTTTGGATTGGCTAAGCAAAGCGCAGAAAGCCAATCCCACCTCACCACGAGAGTTGCTGGCACGCATGGATACCTTGCGCCAGAGTATGCACTTTATGGACAATTGACAGATAAGAGTGATGTTTACAGCTTTGGCATTGTGATTCTTGAGATTATGAGCAGCAGGAGGGCTCTTGATGCATCAGCAACTTCAAAGATTTTGATCACTGATTGGGCTTGGGCGCTTGTGAAATCTGGAAGAGTTGAAGAGATTTTTCACGAGTCGATAAGAAACGAAGGCCCAAAGGGTGTTATGGAGAGATTTGCGCATGTTGGGTTGCTCTGCGCACATGTGATGGTGGCACTTAGACCTACCATTGCTGATGCACTGAAGATGCTTGAAGGAGACATTGACATCCCACGACTGCCTGAGCGGCCATTGCCTCTCACTCGTGAAATGCTGCAAATGCCTTTCAAGTATAGTTCATCCACAAGCGAGGGATCAATAGCTATGTTCAGCATTAGTTCATGAAAATTAGATCCAGAAAAGAATTTCTTTCACCCATTATCCAGATAGTTTATGCATGTATAAAAAATAAGCAAGATTATTACAGTTTGCCGCTTTTAACATGATAACGAAGTTTGTCCAACTAATCAGATTCATTTCACTAATACAATGAATGAGGTACTGTTTGTGTTGATGAGGATTCTTGAGTCCTAGTAACCACAAAAAGTGATCATCAAGTGATCATTGGGTAGCTCTAGGCACAAAGATTCAGTACTTGAAAATTCATACTCGATCATCTCAGTGTACACGGCTAACCAATATAGGCCTTGTTCAGAACCACCTAAAGATGTTAAAAAAACAGGGGGAAAGGTGATATTAAAAACGAGATGCTCTACTGAAGCATCTTCCACTCAAAACCTTTTAGCCTTTGGTTCACTTTTGGACAGCATCATCCCTGAAAGTTGGTTGACCTCATATAATAATCCAGCAGAAAACAGAAAGCTGCATGTCGAAAACACTTGATCAGAGTTGCAAGAAGTTCACAATTAATTTAACAGGTTTAGCTTTTAAATTTTCAGTCTTATGCCAGTCCTAAAGTGAAAATGTGATGACCAAGTGGCTAAAAGGATGATAAATTACCAGGTTGTAATACAAACTCGGTGAACAGTGCTAGCAGCTATCAGTGCCACTGCCTCAGCAAATATAACTGAACCAACAAAGTTGAAGACTAGTAAGTTACACAAATCACCATGTCATCATCTTTCTATCAATCAGAGAATTATGCAGCATGTACATGCTATATTCAGGAGATCACTGCACATGTGATCTATGGAGATCTTAATGGATAGAACTTCTGCATGTCATTAAAATGTCACTTTCCTAGATGCGATTCTGAATCATGTCACACTGATTTTCACACTGGGAGAGTAATCATAACCCTCCCCAATCCCTATCCTCTTGAAATAATTCCATCTACAGCTCCCACCAAGCAAAAGTTGGACAGGGGCAAACACCAATCTGAGCGTTAGCCCATGATACAAATTCCAATAAGACCAAATAAATTATCTATATACCCTAGGAATAAAATAAATAATGCAAAAATTAATTTCAAGTGGCTGTGATTAATATAGAGAACATGTTTCCAGGTGCAAATGACGAAAATATTTAGCATGTCTACAATACCTTTAAAATACTGATCACCAAATTTTAGATCAGAAGCTTCACATGAAAACTCATGACAGCAATTATAACAAGCATTGCAGGAGGATACAGGAGACTATTCAAATGATGACATTTGCACGAAATTAACAGCTAATATTTGTAAAGCACATGAGCGGCATGTACTAGGTGTTGGTTTAGATAAAATGAATTAGTGCTTAAACCAGAAAGGGAAGGCAAAAAATCTGAATATTGACATTCTTTCCAGCTATAGGGTACGTAAATATAGCAAAGAAATTATCCAAAGAAAATCTTGTGCTTACCGGTACCCCATCCAGTCCTGATACCACATGTTTCCTGATAATTTCCAATGAACTAGAAAGAAACATCGAAGTCAGAGGCATATAACAAAATCATATCATACATGTAACAGTTGCTTAAGTAAAGCATGCTGGACAGATCAGGTTGTGATGTTGCTGCTTGCTAACGAACATGACTAGGGAACAAAATAGTGAGTGGCAAGAGAAAATAACGAAGCTCAAATAACCTTAAGTTTTCCAATGACATTCCTCATAAAGTTTCTGCATGGAAAAATGATAAATTGAACTAAAGTTGTAAAGAACCCTTGTAATGATCTAGGTACAGTAGCAGGTTGATTGTCAAAAATATATATAACAATGTATTTAAAAAGGCTGCAGTTGGGCTTGGTGAAACATTCATAACAAGCAACATTTACATCTACTAAAATTTCAAAATTAAATTATGATAATTTATGTTGCAGATTACTGAGAAGAAGCTAAATAGGGAAGTGCATATGCATATAAGAAGTCTTGGTGAGATAAAGAGGCCTTATTTTAAAGTCTAGGACTCATGTTTCCAAGATACAGAGCAATCATGCATGCATTTAATGGATGGGGAGTGAGGCACAGAGAGAAAAGGAGAGTATACAATATCTATTAGAAATGCAACCAGCTGCCGCCAATCATTTAGCGGACACAGCCAGATTGCTTAAACATGAGTACAATGACCCCATGTATGACGGACTGTCAAAACGACAGTGTCACTTACCGTCAGCAGCAAAAGGAATATGAGAGAGCTGGTGAACCCCCCAAGAATAGTGAGTAACTCTGAAGATGCCAACTTCGCTCTATACATTTCTTGTAGAGAAAGCGTGACAACAAACAAAAGAAAAGAATACAGCATAGAACTCCCAGCTCCAGCCATGTTACTGTTATGAAGGACACAAAAACATAAAAGCCCATTTAATAAAAAGAATTAAAATAAATGGGTATATGGAACTCAATTGTTCAAATTTCTCATTAATGATCAAAATTAAAATGTAACTTAGCCTTCAAGGTGGGACCCAAATATCTCATGAGAAGTTTCATACCCACCATTCCAGCACAAGTCTTGGACTAAAAGTTTGTGTTCAAGACTGGCCTCTGGTTTTCTGTGTAACCAACACCTAATTCCATGCTACAAGAAATGTGTCTACTTGCAGGTACCATAAAAAAGTTGTGGGGATTTGAATAAATCTGCAGTCAATAAAGTTAAACCTGCAAGTATCCTAAGCAACTACTCCCCCTGATACCCTTGTGTCTAGTTTGAGTCCGAGTCCTACAAATAATCATTCAGTCCGTTGTTCCAGTACTGGAAGCTTCACATTCATAAGCCAAATACTAAGGCTATTTCCAAGACTGAAGACTTTCGATTGTGGTCCAAGTACTGATCTGAATTCTAGATACATGAAACCATTTTTGTGCTACAGCACTCCAATTTATCCATCTTTCATATTCGACCTATGCTCGATTTTGCCGTCAAGCTGGCTCATCAAACTAACCCCGCGATTTCGCTGATCTACAATCTAAAAATTGCTCAATCTTCACATTACGAAACACAAATTGTTACCATAACAAACCCCATTGACAAGCGATCAAGATCTCTCCAATTGTTTTGCTACATCATTTTTCTTTCCACGTAATTTAGATGTACAAAGCAGTAAACTTTTGAACTATTGAACCCTTTGCCACAAACAACAAGAACTCACAATAATCTAGAAAAGCAGCTGCCACTGGAACTTGGGCGACATAAATCTCAAGCCAATGAGTCGATTGAATCGAAAATAAACCCAGAAACTACTCGAAATCGGACAAGAAAGCGTCCTAATTCAGATTGTCATTTATCAAATTAAAAAAATCCGAAAAAAAATTGCACAAACGCATATACCGCAAAAGAATGGGACTCACCCAACCGTAGCCTGATTCAGTACCCAATCAAATTTTGGCTAAATCCGACGATATACAGCAGAGACCGTCAGAACCCTGGACCTTGCTCATTAAACTGTAAAAGTAATCAAGATTTACACGATCCGTGCCCGCCCGCCCCGTTTACCCATTCAGCTAAAAATATAGGGCTTGGGCTATAAAATTGGGCTTCAATGAAACAATGCGGCACACTTTAAAAACGGATATGACTTCAGTACATAATCCAGCTCATGAACAGGTCCGGGATGACCCGACCCGTTTACACTTTATATCTTTGTGATGTTTATATATATATATATATATTTTCAAATAACTATATATTATTATTTTATTTTAAAATATATATAGATATTGTGCTTTTTTTCTTTAAAAAAAAAAAGGTAGAAGTTGTATGTTCATCATCTAATTATTTGATGTTATTGCTTGAAATAAATTGTTAAAATGCATTAATTGGAGAATAAAATGATCAAAATGTCTTGCCAAGTAAGTGCCCACCCACTGCAAACTGCTCACTCTTTCTCCTTAACTAGCATATAAACAGACGACTGATCAAAATCCAGAATTGCAAGTCAATACTAATCCGCAGCCAACACCCCGCCATGGACGAGGCGGAGCTGCCGGAGTGCCCGGTGTGTCTGCAGCCGTATGACGCCGTATCCGCCATCCCTCGCGTCCTTACCTGCGGCCATACCACCTGCGAGGCCTGTCTGAAGCAGCTCCCTAACCCATTTCCCAACACTATCCGCTGCACCGTCTGCACTCTCCTCGTGAAATTTCCAAACTCTCTTGCTTCCCTTCCCAAGAACCTCGACCTCCTTCACTTGTCATCTGTCCTTCAACACCGCCACTCACCAGGGAACAAGAAAGTTATTTCACCATCATCGCCGCAGGCAAATGGGATAGACCAGTCAGTGTTGTTTCCTTCGGCTCTAAAGTCGTGGTCATATGAGTTCTATTGTAAATGGAAGAAATGGGTTCTCCCGAGAGATTGTATTTCGATTGAGAAAGTGGGTTCGGAGAGTGATGGTGGAGTAGTTTGTGGAGAAGTTCTCAAGTATTTTCAGAGTGATTATGTGATGGGGTGTGTTTTGAGGGAGAAAGAACACGTGGGTCTTGTTAGAGTTGGGACTTTTGTGGAGGGTGAAGAGGATTCTAAGTTTTTTAAGGCTAGCTATGAGTCAAGAATTCTGACCGTTTTGTATGGGATGGAGGAAGAGGCGAGAAATAAATTGCGAATTATCTTAAATGCAACTCTTAGAGTAAGTAATGTGGGAAAGGTTTTTGGGTTTTGGTGTAACGAGGATGATAAATGTGTTTATATGGTTTGTGAGAAGGTTGCTTCGCCTAATTTGTTGAAATGTGTGCTTAAGAAAAAGGAGGATGAAGATGAAAGGTTGAGTAGTGATGAAATGAGTGCTTTGGCGATGTTCTGTATGGAGATATGCGAAATTTTGAGCCGTTTGCATTCTGAAGGACTGGCTATTGGTTTCTTGAGAGTGAGTTGTTTTGGTTTCAATGATTTTGGCCGTGTTTATGTTGATTTGGGAGATGTTTTTAATACAGGTAGGAGACTGCATATGGCTGTGCGAATAGAACTCTGTGATTTGGGAATAAGTTTGAAGGATACTTTACTGGACAAATATCTTATGTTTATTAGCCCTGAGATGTTATTGAACTTTTTTGTCAAGGAGAGCTTTAAGTTTGATTGGGGAAAATCCAGATATGAAGTTGGATGTGCTTCAGATGTTTGGTCTTTGGCCTGTTTACTGGTTTGGCTTATTGTTGGGAGCACTTTCGTGGAAGAGATGAAATGTTTCTTGCATTTTGTTGCTAATGCTATCAAAGATGAAAAAGGCTGTGATTATTCTGGTTTGTGCATGCGTTGGTCAGAGAAAATTGCAGTGGTATTGGAGGGTAGACTGGGCTCTGAATATGCTTCTCTACAGGATATCTTGTGCAAATGTCTGGGGTTTGACCCTGGAAATCGGCCAGTTATAACCGACTTATGGAAATGCCTGAGGGAGTTGGTTATTAAACCACAGTTTGACACAGGACTCATGTTAAAGCAGGAAGTAAAGAACGGAAAAACAGGCCACTGTGTAGTACTAGGAGAGATCTGTGAGATGGTTGAGGAAGCTGACAAAGAATTGATGGGTGTTATACAAGGAAAAGATAAGAATGATGGAGCTGGTGTAGAATTGAGGGTCAATGAAGATGTTGTTCAGGGAGTGTCCAGGGGCCATGTTAAATGTACAGAGATGAAAGGTCATCTTGATTGTATCACAGGGCTAGCTATTGGAGGTATAACCTGCCATCCCATATGAGTGCCTTATGTTTGTAATTATTCGCAAATGTTGCATTAGTTTCTGCAGAATGACTTAAGTAAGCTATAATATGACTCAACAAGGACAAATGTGAGTGTGCATGATATTCTTTCTAACATGTTAGTATTTTGTGGTAGCTTGGTGCTCCAGTTTCTACCATCAAATTGATCTTTTGATCAGATACTATCAGCCCCAAGATTGTTACAGATATATGCTAAAAAGAATCATGTGTGGTTATTTTATCTGAAATAATTATGTGTCCTCCCTTCTAAAACTCATAACGGTAATTTGACTTTGAGTAAATAGATTTTGAAATCCTTTGATATAATTTGATTCACAGACTGGATTCCAATACGTAAACTCAAGGTTATGGCTTATGTGCCTTGCAACTAGTGGCATGCTCAACCTCACACTGGATAGACTAGAAGAAATCAGTAGATACACAAGGGTCAGAGACAACTCTATTTCATATTTGTATATATGGAAGATCTGTTTTGTAAATATGGTGAACTAGTTCTATTGGGTTGCACTTTAGGAGCAATTCCTAAAATCACTTAGTTCTTAACCAGCAGCAATCCTCTAATGACACTAAAGAAGCATAAACACTTTGGAGTTTGTATTGTAGCAGGAAAATTTGAGAAAGCTAAATAGAGTGATGAACTCTTTCATTTTTATATAAATGATAGTGTGCCTGCTAATCAATTATATTTTTCTTTTTCTTCTTGTTTTTCTGTGCGTGTGTGTTCTCTCCTTTCACTCCTGTAATGAAAAGTATTTTTGTTGCTCGTTGTTAGCATGATTTTTAATATTCATTTATTCTTTTGTTAGGGGGCTTCCTGTTCAGCTCCTCCTATGATAAGATTGTCCATGTATGGTCTCTGCAGGTACAGAGCTTGCAATAAAGTCTTCTTCGAATTAGTTTGTAAGCTGTATAATGTGCTTATGCTCAGCTTTTTACAAGGGTTATGTTATATGTTTACTGCCCAGATGACATTGTGATAAACAAAAGTCAGCATAAAAGTAATTGCAAAGCTTGTTTCTGACAAGATGTCTGGAGTAAACATACCTCTGCCTGGTTGAGTTGTGCTGCGGATCGAATGGTGGAAAGAATTGAATTCGGTGTACGGATGCAAACCTTAGAGTATTATAGTTGTTTTTTCTTGGAGCTTAAAAAAGTCTGATCTCCTTCAACTCAAACTTCCTTAAGCCTTTACTCGTCTATCAGAGATCTCAGTTTAAAGACTAGGGTGCATGACATAGATCGTCTTTGTTGTTTGGAAGAAATAGAAACGCTTGCCATCACATGTAGCTAAAACGCAATGATTGTTTTTGTACCAACATTTTATGTTGCTCTAGGATAGTGTGGTGCGGTTTGTCCACATTGTCTTGAGAAATGGTCATCCTTGCCACACATGCATCAAATATGATTCTAGCATAACACGTCTAACCCATGTGAAGCAGTCGCTTTATATACACTATATATTCATGGAAAATAAACTTACTGGGAGATGTCAGATGATGTAGCAGATTAATTGTTAACCTTAAAATACATCAAACTTTCAAAATATCATATTTAATGTTCTCGTATTAACTGGTGCATCATAATTTGGTTGCCTGTGGGCTTACTTTTTAAAAAATGTGTCTGTTTGATCCTTGTGCTATAATCTCAGGTATTTTCTTTGTCCAATTTATCTCAGGATCTTTCGCATGTACACTCATTTAAAGGTCACGAGCATAGAATCATGGCTGTCGTTTTCGTGGATGGCGAACAGCCACTATGCATTAGTGGTGATAATGAAAATGTTATATGCATTTGGAAAGTCACTTTTCCCTTTTCTGAAGAGCCTGTGAGGAAGTTGCATGAGAAAAAGGATTGGCGCTATAGTGGCATTCATGCAATGGCCATTTCTGGAACTGGGTATCTGTATACTGGCAGTGGAGATAAATTAGTAAAGGCATGGTCACTGCAGGTCTAATCTCTTCCTCTAGTTATATCTCAGTGGTTGTGTGCATGAACTGAAATCCATCATTGCTTTAATTGTTCAGGATTATACCTTGTCATGTGCTATGAGCGGCCATAAGTCTGTTGTATCATCTCTAATAGTATGTGATGGCGTTCTTTATAGTGGAAGCTGGGATGGGACTGTGCGTTTATGGTCTCTCAGTGACCATAGTCCTTTAACAGTATTAGTGGAGGACAAACCTGGAAATGTAGGATCTGTTTTGTCTCTCTCCATGGAGCATCATTTGCTGTTTGTTGGTCATGAGAATGGTAGCATAAAGGTAAACCATGGTTGTCCCAAATTTTAAGTTATAACAACAAAGGTTTGGACCTTTAATATCTCACCTCATTTTTTTCATTGGACTACCTGATATTTCGATTTTATTTCTTTGCATCATAATTTCTCAGAAGTTTGAGATGATGATAAGGTTTGGTGTGTGGTCTTGTTCATTTACAATGCCTGTTACCGTTGATTCTTTCCTATTGCAAGCCTTATCTTTGTAAATGAGGGGATACGTTTTAGGCGCTTTGCTTTACATACTTGTGCAATTTAATAGCTGATAAGCCATGCTTTAAATAGAAATAGTATTTAGAATTGCTGATTTCAGTCTCATTTGTTCCTTCAGATATGGCATAACGATGTCCTCATGAAGTCCACACAGACCCACAAAGGTGCTGTCTTCTCAGTTAGCACGAAGGAGAAATGGCTATTCAGTGGGGGCTGGGACAGGACAATTGGCCTGCAGGTAAATTCAATTTTGCCCCTAATTAATGAACAGAAATTCAATCGGATAGCAGTGGATGAGACTTTACTCAAGTAATAAGGTTGGGTCAAGCCCGAAGACTCTACAATTAACAGGCCTAGAGAGTCGAGTCTCAATCCTTAGGCATATGCTTTAAATGAAAATGTTGAATTTCCTGATGTATCATGTACTGGTATGCGTTGATTGATGATGTCTTCTAAAAGAAACAAACGAAAAGGTGTTTAGTCCAATTTTTTGGGTTTATTAACTAAGATTCTGATATTGAAGGAAATATCTGAAGATGTGGATGGAATGGAAGTCATACGTGTTGGATCTATTGCTTGTAATTCTACCATAACAGCTCTCCTGTACTGGCAAGGGAAGCTATTTGTTGGTCAAGCTGATACAATAATAAAGGTATGATGCACCGTCATTGATTGCGTCTTCTAGGCTGTCAGATTCATATTTGATTACAAAAACCAATACCAGCTGAGGTTCGCTATTAGTTCATGCTCCTTCTTTTCCTTGTCAACTTTTACATGCGTTGAAAGATTTGATATCATGGAAATACATAAACAAACCCCTCATGGGGATGGACTTGAATGTGCAAATTTGCACTTATAAGTTGAAAACATACAAGTTTCTTCCATCTTTATCAGGTCTACCAGGGAGTTTAGCAGCAAGTGCTTGGAGATCCTCTCTTTGATCTTGTCCAGAGCACGATTTCGTCAGACACAGCCGTCCTAGTTGATATAGTCGAACCGATGAAGACGAGTATAGTTGTTGTATATATAGAACAAGCAACCTGTGCAAGGATTGCAGAATCCTTTCTGCAGATCAAAGAAAATGTATAGAACTATTCAATTGCATCTTATACTGTTGATGATATAGTGAACATGAGTGTGATACATGGGACCATGAACCACAGAGTGACACAGTACAGTATTCTCAATTTCTCCAATGTGTAATTTACATCTCTGTGTATTTCTTTATTCCAAATTAAAAAATATAATTAATTATATTATAACTCAAAAGTGGAGCTATATACAATATACACATCAAGGACGTGATATACTTTTCTAGTGTTAAATCAATTCAAACGGTACATCAATCAATCTATTAAGAACAGCAAAGAACAAATTCGAGTAACTCTTAATTTAATCATTATATTAATATGATTATAAATAATTTATATAAAATAAAATAAATATGTGACTCGAATTTAGGACATTGAATTTTTTCAATCTGAAACTCAAGGCAAAGCAGCAAAGATATATATGTTTTTTGTTTTTTTGTATAATTTCAAGAATAATTATACAAACATTTGATTTGTTATTTTATTTAGGGACGCAAATAAAATGCAACATAAATATAACATAATTGATAAATTATTTCAGAAAAATTGATAAAAGGTGAATAAACTATTATTATTATTATTATTATTATTTTGTGTCCTGCACACAGAAATTGCACTATCTCATTGTCGTTTTATGCTGCCACTCTCTCCATCGATACCATCCACAAAAATTAATTTCCCTCTTTCTATATATCCTGAAAAATATCATATTTGACGGAATGTATATTTATTTTTAATATGATTTTTATAGAATAAGATTTCTTGAAAAAGCAAAATCAATTTTGATGTGTGGCGTCAGGCAATGGCAACTCCTAGTTGTTATTTTTCTAATAATTACTATAATTACAATTGCCTGTGCTACTTCCACATGAATCGAGCACTCGTAGCGCCGTCGGTTTGTCATCGCCTCAGTTGCGTCGGGATTTCCAGGTCCGGGTTCGGGTTTGTGTTGCAGAATTCAAAGAGGAGGAGATGGTTGGAGCTGGGGCGTCGCCGTTTCAGGTTTGTTGTCAGTGCTCAGCTGTCCAGCTCGCTGTCAGTGAACATTGGCTTGGATTCTCAGGTCGGTTTTTTTTCCTTGTTTTCCGTATTTATTTTGTTTTGTAGGGTTTTTGAGTCGTTAATTTTGGTGGTGATTGACCTTTTAGTTAATATAATGAATGTAGTTATTACTTTTGCGTGATTCTTTTCCAATTTAGAAAAAGGCAATTTGATCACTTTCCTGGTGTGGTATGTCATTAAAGCTTGTTTCATTCTTGAACTGCTTGCTGCCGTTTATTTGTTTTGATTGTGTCATTTACGTATTGTGGTTTCTTGCATGTTGAATTATGTATGGAGATTTCTGAATATGCTGAATTTGGCTACTTCATGAGATTAACTTAGTTTTGTATGAATTTGAAGAGTATTTACTCCCATGAATCCTCACATTTGCCATGGGTTGGGCCGCTTCCTGGGGATATTGCTGAAGTTGAGGCTTATTGTAGAATCTTTAGGGCAGCAGAACGGTTTCATAATGCTCTAATGGATGCATTGTGCAATCCACTGACTGGAGAATGTAGTGTTTCTTATGATGTGCCTCCGGAGGATAAATCGTTATTGGAGGATAAAATAGTTTCAGTTCTTGGTTGCATGGTATGCCTCCTCAATAAGGGAAGGGAAGATGTCCTTTTGGGACGATCTTCCATCATGAATTCATTCCGTGACTTAGATAAAACTGTAATGGATGATAAGCTTCCCCCACTTGCAAATTTTCGCTCGGAGATGAAAAGTTATTGTGAGAGCTTGCATGTTGCCCTAGAGAATTATTTGACACCTGGTGATGATCGAAGTTTAAATGTTTGGAGAAAACTGCAAAGATTGAAAATGGTATGCTATGACTCTGGATTTCCCCGAGGGGATGATAGCCCTTGCCAGACATTGTTTGCAAATTGGAATCCTGTTTACTTGTCCACCTCAAAAGGAGAAGCACAATCACAAAACTCCGAGGTTGCTTTTTGGAAGGGTAGCCAGGTTACAGAAGAAAGTTTGAAGTGGCTCCTGGAGAAAGGGTTCAGAACTGTTATAGATCTCAGAGCAGAGATTGAGAAGGACAACTTTTATGAAGCTGCTCTAGGTGAAGCTATTTCATCTGGGAAGATTGAACTGATTAAACTTCCAGTTGAAGTTGGTACTGCACCTTCAATGGAGCAGGTTGTGCAATTTGCTGCTTTAGTGTCAGATTCGAGCAAAAAGCCCATTTATTTACACAGCAAGGAAGGAAGACGGAGGACATCTGCTATGATCTCTAGGTGGAAGCAATACATGGATCGCATCTCATCCACTCAAAGGCGAGTGAGTAATACTGACCTTAGACCTCAAGGTACTCGAGCAGTTGAAGATTCTGATTTCTCTATGAACTTTGATGAAGGTAAATCATCTCATAATGGCATTGAGTCACTCCAACAAAAATCTGATAAGTCTTATAGTACCCTCGGGGCAGTCTATAATCAAGATGCTCCTGCCAGACAAAACCAATCGGGAAGCCCTGGCGAAGCTAATAATAACATGACAACCACTGAGGACACTGCTGTGATCTCTGGTAATGGTGGAATAGGATCAACTACTGACTTCAATGAAGATGTGAATCCACTGGAGTCTCAACTACCTCCTCCTGATATTTTCTCTAGAAAAGAGATGTCCAATTTTTTCAGAAGTAAAACGATTTCACCAGAAACATACTTTAGTTACGAACAGAAGAGATTGGAGATGCTATCTGCTTTGCAGTACAATTACAACGGGACCATCTTGAAGGAAGAAGCCAACTCTAAATCAAGCATCAATGAAGAACAGAGTATGAACGGATCACTTGGCAGCGTAGAGTTATCATCAAAGCCACAGACTGTTGCTTTCACTAATGGGTCATTTCAGGATCCTACTGTTCTTTCTAGCCCTATGACTCATCTAGATAAAACCAACAGTGGTGTGGGTTATGACAGGAGTAAGGAAAATGGTTCTGTTTACACAAGCAATGACCTATCAAAGAATGCCACATCCACTATGGTTGCTGGACAGAATAGACGTGATGCTGACAGTTATCTCTCTTCAGATGATGAAAACTTGGATATGCTTGAAGGAAATATGTGTGCTTCGACAACTGGTGTTGTAAGGGTGCAGTCAAGAAAGAAAGCAGAGATGTTCTTAGTTAGAACAGATGGATTTTCTTGCACCAGAGAAAAGGTAACAGAGTCTTCCTTGGCATTCACTCATCCTAGCACTCAGCAGCAGATGCTTTTGTGGAAATCTACCCCGAAAACTGTATTGTTATTGAAGAAGCTGGGCCATGAACTCATGGAAGAAGCTAAAGAGGTATACATCTTTTGTTTAGGTACTATATATGGATACTTTTTATCAATGCTGGAGCATCTGTTCCATTAATGTGTAACCTGCACTTTAAGCTTTCAACACCCTGAGCAAAATTTCTCCTTAACTTGCCTTTTAATTACGTGGGGAAAAAAAATTACGACAAAGTAGATTCCAGCCTGATTCCATTTCCTTGAGCTTGATATTACTTTTTGGTAATAGTTGCATGTCTATCTCTTCTCTCAATAAAACTGAGCAAATAGGGAACGGGAGTATTGTGTGAACTAATTATACTTTAGTCCAAAAAGCATAAACTCTATGTGATTCTCATTTTCATCACTTTCACAGCTCTTCAAGATGATAAACACGATAGATGGATATGATCGTGTGATTAGATTGATTTTGTTTCCCCTGTGTTCTGTGCTTTCGAGCCTGTTATTTACAACGTTTCCTGAATTTCAATAAATGTGAGCATTGAAATTCAGAAGTCAAGATGGATTCATTGTGTGTTTCTCTTAATATCTAGGACTGTGTTCATTTTATTTCCAGGTAGTTATCACCTTTTGGAATATCTGTAACTTCCAAAAGCATCAATATTTGTACCACCAATCTGATGTGAGTTACGTGTTTGCTCCAGGTTGCCTCTTTCTTACATTACCAGGAGAAGATGAATATTCTTGTTGAACCTGAGGTTCATGATGTTTTTGCTAGAATTCCAGGATTTGGGTTTGTCCAGACGTTCTATAGTCAAGATACAAGGTGCTCAAGATTAGGGAATTAGTTTTTATCTTTGCTCTCGTCATTCTGGAAAAGTGCTCATGTTTTAATTGAGAGGTTCTTGACCCTCCTATCATGTCCCTATTACAGTGACCTTCATGAGAGGGTTGATCTTGTGGTTTGCTTGGGAGGAGATGGGGTCATACTTCATGCATCCAATTTATTCAGAGATGCAGTTCCACCTGTTGTCTCATTTAATCTTGGATCCCTAGGGTTTCTCACCTCTCATACTGTACATTTCTTTCCTCAAACTTTGATAATATCTGTTCAAGCTTGCTGAACACATTTCTCCCTGACTCATATGATTTTTCTTTGCAGTTTGATGATTATAGAAGTGATCTAAGACAAGTGATTCATGGAAACAACACAATTGACGGGGTTTATATTACTCTTAGAATGCGTCTACGGTGCGAAATATTTCGAAATGGGAAAGCTATGCCTGGCAAAATATTTGATGTCCTCAATGAGATTGTAGTTGATCGTGGTTCTAATCCATATCTTTCAAAGATTGAATGTTATGAACATGATCGCCTCATAACCAAGGTATTTTGAGTTACTTGATACACTATGAATTTAGGAAGAAAGTGGAAATAATTTTTTTGGTTGAACACTGTGCTTAAAGTTATTGGGTGAAGTTTCTGGAATTAGCTTTGCACTATGGTTGAAATTTACTGTAAAATCATCCAGTTGAAGTAAACATTAGAGTAAAAAAGAAAAGGTACTTATGTTGTGTTTATGACCGTCTCTATCATACTTTTGCTAGGTACAAGGTGATGGAGTTATAGTTGCCACTCCTACTGGAAGTACAGCTTATTCCACAGCTGCTGGAGGTTCTATGGTAAGCTGCCATGAAAATAACTCTAAATATTAATTCTTTTAGCTGGGCTTCTTGTTAATTAAATTAAAGGGATAATTACATCCATACTCTCTGATTTATGGTGTATTTACACAAACCACCCATGCGTTTTTTGAAAAGTTATACATACACCACCAGAAATGCCAACACCATTTACATAAACTACCCCTGCTTTTCTAAAAATACATCCTTCCGAAATGTCAACAACATTATACAAACTACCCGGGGTGATTTGTGTAAATATCTAGTATAATTATTCCTAAATTAAATGATAGTATCTAATAGTAACTGATTTAATGATTGTTCAAATTTTATATGTAATGCTGGAAAGTAAGAAACTTTTAGCATGAGAAACCACCAGCTGTTAAAGATGTTCTACTTGGAAATTTCAAGGACCAATGAGATTGTCCGAGTTAACAATTTTTATTGAATGGTTGTCTCTCTGAAGTTGATCCATATTGGATGGTATGCAATCGAAATTTAAACAGGAGACTGGACTAATGATGCAACTTTACTTTTGAATATAGGCATTTGTGGTTGATCTTGCTATGATTTTCATTTTGAGATACATCTGTAAAATAGTATAAAGAAATGCTATTCTTATGTGCAGGTCCATCCGAATGTCCCATGCATGCTCTTCACACCGATTTGTCCACATTCTCTCTCATTCAGACCAGTCATACTTCCAGATTCTGCTCGGCTTGAATTAAAGGTATCCTTTGTGCATTTTAAGTAATAAGAACAATTTGGTAAGGATTCTTGTTTCATAATCTGCTGAGAACAAACTGATAATAATGTTTCTCATGGCAATGATCAGATATCACTGTTTCCGATACTTTTTGTCATCCATCTCGGATCATGCATGGTTCAGAAATTCTTTTGCCACATCTAACGTCTAAATATTTAATGAGTAGCCATACATAAACAAATTTTCATTTCTGTTTCCCTTAATATGACATAGATTAGCTGTGGTATATTATATGTAAACTACATTAATTTTACAGCCAATATTCGTCTAAAGTAAAAACTACTTTACATCATTAATATTCACCACATGTTTACATTTGAATCCAACTTAAAATATGAACTGTCACAGGGTGGATGACGATGTCTCTGAACCTCTATTTTGACTTTTTGCTTCACTTAGCACAATACCATTTGGAAGGGTCCTCAGTGGATCATACTAAAAAAGGTGCAAGTATCTAGTCATTAAATCCTATTAGGTGAATAGTTGAGTTGTAAAGGCATGGAACTTATGAAAAACATGGAAGATTTCTCTTTGTGGTAGTTATAATGAGAGATGTTCTTCCACAGCAGTATCTTCACATTGGCTGACTTTTTAGCAAACTTAATATCACATATAAATTCACACATCTAAACAACATTTTCAGCATGGTGTGTCTAGACTATTTCCTCATTTCGTCGTACAACCATATGATGCCTACACACATTATTGTCAAGTAATTACCTTCCCTATTCTTTTCTTCAACTGAGGCAGATTCCAGAGGATGCACGAAGCAATGCTTGGGTCTCGTTTGATGGGAAGAGAAGGCAACAACTCTCAAGAGGGGATTCTGTTCGGATATCTATGAGCCAACATCCACTTCCAACTGTCAACAAGTGTGACCAAACAGGTGATTGGTTCCGAAGCTTGATTCGTTGCTTGAACTGGAACGAAAGACTAGACCAGAAAGCCCTTTGAAGGCCATAAGATATAGTTTCTTTTTTCTTTTCTCTGCTAATGTATATAATAGTGTACAGGTTATATAGCTCAAAGGTTACAAATTTCTCAACTCAGAAATAGCATTGTGATAGGCTGTATATTCAGCTGATTGTACATTGTCATATGTCATCTAATGTCTGAAGACCGACCATATTCTTGACCCATCAAGTTACTTCACTAAATTATGGTGGCTTGATGGACAATTACCTCTTTATAACCAAAAGATAAATAAATGAAGGATTTTACCAAAGTTTGTCTGTCACATCAACCAGAGAGCTCTGTTTCCTCAAGATTTTAAGGTTTATTATCAAGTTCCGAGTCCTTTTGACCTGTACTACATTGTGATAATGTTAGATGCAGAAATGCTAAAAAATAAATTCCATTTTTCTGCATTTAGTCATCTTCTCCAATAACAGATAAACTTTACATAGTCATATAGAAATAACTGGAACTTTGACAATAGTACCAACAGACAAAACTCTTAAGGTACCTAATGTATACTAAATTAGCTTCTGTAATGGCACCAACAGACATATTCTCAAAGGTTTAGCTAATATATATACTAAATTAATGGATTTTAAATTGCAGTAGACAGAGACATACCAAAGTATACAAATATAAGACAAGATTGACACCCTTATCAGTTATTTTATATCTTCATCCTTCAATCATACACACATATAGAAGAAGGATGATAAGCCCACAACTAGACATTTTGCCTGAGGGACTTCTTCACTATAACTTGATAGCCCTAACACAGATCCCACCAGAACCTCTATAACCCGAATAAGTACACAGACAATCTGAGGTACAAAGGGAAAAAGAAAGGTACTCTTGTCACTAGAGAGTACATAGAAATTGACTCGCATTAATGCCTTATATCGCCTTCACAGCTTGGAATCTTGGTTCTTTGGGAAGGAACTTTTGCTCGACATAAACAGACATATAGTCGCCAAACACAAACTTAGGGTACTTGGATGGATTTTCCTCCTCTTTTTCCACTTTTTGGATGATTGATTTGGTTGCAGGCTCAATCGTAGCCTTGAGCGATGGATTATAGAATGAAGCAATTGACCTCCTATTCCCATCTGGCGTGGCGAAAACCTGGTGCCAAACACTCTTGTACCTCCCATTGCTCAAGACCTCAATTTGATCGCCAATGTTGATCACTATTGCATTTTTTAGGGGCTGCACGTCAATCCACTCTCCATCTTTCAAGATTTGAAGACCCTTTACCTCATCATCTTGGAATAGTAAGATCACGCCCCCGGCATCCGTGTGGGCTCGAAGCCCATTCACCTTCTCTGGGTGGGGGCATGGTGGATAGTGGCTCACCTTGGTACCGAAAAAGGCAGCTTGCTCGTCTTCTCCACCGTTGAAGACCTTGTTGATGTAGCCTTTAGGCAAGCCTAAGTTCTCGTCCATTACTTCCATGACTTTGATTGCTAGTTTCCTTAATTCAACCCTGTATTCCTTCATGGTTTCCCTGTTGTTAATCATGGCAGCCAAAACGAATTATTCACCATTTGATAGTCCATATGTTGACATGCATGAACGCAACTGAACTGAATTTCTTTTAAATTCTTTCGTCAATGCTCAATAAAACAACATGAATTATTCGAAAACACAATGTTAGAACAGTTGAAAAAAAAAAAGACATTGTGCTTACTTGAAACTAGGAGTTCCTGACGGCCAATCATCCTCATTTTCATCGGAAAGCAAAAAAACATCCTCCCAGTCCACATTCTCTACCTTCCCATCACTCTTCTTCTCTATCAATTCATTCAGCAGCTGCACGGGTTTCGAATTCTTGAAACCGGGCTCTCTTTCAAGCTTGTAGCATTCAGAGGCAACCTTCTTCACCCTCTCCAAGAGCTCCTCAGAGATCCCATGATTGATCAACTATCATATACTTACACATATACAATCAATTAACATGTCCTAAATTCAAGAACATGATCACACACATGTAAAAGTACTAGCATGATCATAAGCTATTTCCGAAAACTAATAGAAAAACGTTCCAAGTCATGTTCACATACCTGAAAGAATCCCCACTCTTCACAACAACTAGCGATCTGAGCCAGAGTCTTGGCTCTCTCATCTCCTTCAATCTTTGAGAAATCAATCACCGGAATCGCCATCGATAACACAAACACAATTAAGCACAAATATAACTATAGTGAAACAGTGTATATATGATAATAAAAGTTGGCTGTCTTTTTGCAGTTGGCTGTAGTACTATTACTAGCTGTGGTGCTTAAGAGGTTGCCCACAAAGGCCTATTTATAAAGGAGCAATGACAATGATTTTCCTGCCACCTTGGAATGTCAACGCTTTCTGTTTTTTTAATACTATGATTTATGTTCAATAATTACATCTGATTAGGGCAGCCTTTGGAGACATGCAATGGACGGTGACACCATGCCCATAAACTCAAATTTCATCATTTTCTTGATCAGATGATGATGATGCATTTTCTACCCCACAACAAAACCATTCTCACTAATTACCCTTATGTTTATAATTATTTCTTAATTTGACCATAATTAGGACAATTATTAGTTTACGCGGCTTTTCCATATGGCAGCATATAAAATACTTTTTCTAGTTTCATTGAAGTTAGGTAATAAGCCAACCAGATCTTACTCGATTGATAAAGTTGATGTCTCGTAATTAAAAGATTGTGAGTTCAAGTCCTATAAATGTACATATATATATATATATATGTCAACTTTTATTATAATTTTGTCCCATTTTTAAAGTATTTGTTGTTGATTCGGGTTACAACTCTCAAGTCTAGGCTTAATTCTTGTGGTGTGACAGCATTTTACTTGATATTCAAATCTGTGCCGACTAACAGTAGAACTATTCATTGCATCAAATAATGACCATCATTAATTCCCCCTTTGACTTTATTACAACAAATGACATGCTTTTACTTTTGTAATATAGGGAGATCAGATGGAATTAATAAAGAATTAACTGAATACTGATCTGTAGCCATAGTTTGAGGACTAAGGAAGGAGACTACTGCATCATCATCCCCATAATTATAATCAATATATAAATTAAAGTTATAACTGCTCAAATTTAATTAATTTTAACTAACAATATTAATTTTGCAAGCTCGAGTGTATTAATTTCCTACCAATAAAAAATGTCTTGGCTTAGTGATTAAAACTGATAAATAAATTCCAAGACATGATTTTGCACAGTATTTATCACACTTAATGTGAGTTTATTGCAACGAGTATTTATCTCGATTAATGTGGATTTCTTGTAATATATATAACTCTATAATAATATAAGTTCATCGATTGATATTAATATTAATGTAAGGATGTAATCGCCGTCCCGATTAGAAAAATAAATTAATTTACTCAATGTGAATATTAAGTCTGTAAATGTAAGAAAATTAATGTTTTCCAAGCTAATAATGACCTGTAAATATGAACAAGTAATCATCGTTGGATTACTTCTTCTTGATTGTCACAACATTAGGACACACAGCAGCTGGGACAGGTAATGTTGATGGCTTCGTTAACAACACATATTAATACATATAATCTGTCGACTAATTAATGATAATGCATGTAATAATCATTGATGATATGTATATGTACTACTGTACTAATCATATCGTACTTTGTTACCATATTTTGCAATTAATAAATTCATATATATATATATATATATATATGTAAATAAATGTTAATTTGTGGAATATATGTATGACTCCTATTTAATTATGTTGATTTCGCAGTAATTAATTAATTAATTAATCTCTTTTTAGGTAGATAAGTTATGGAAAAACATGATTATGACGATAATTATTTATTTAATTTTGGGTACGATTTAGATGACAAATATTATTGAGTACGTAAAGGTAAAAGTATGTACGTTCATATAGGGTTGGTAAAACAATTCATTTCTTTTCTCTATCGTTGACTTAATTCATTTCTTTATTACCATTAATTAATTCGATGTAGACCACCAAAAAATTAAATTAAATTCAGGACAAACATGTTATTAGTCGAAAATAATTAACGACAAAAGCAAATATTTGATTTCATTTATAGGTCATTCAAGATGCTATGCAAGGCATCCCACATTGGTTGCAAATTAACGAAGATCTGTTTGAGCGACTTATAAGCCACAGGACGTCCTCTCCCTAGCAAAATGTCTTTTTGGAACAAATTTGTAAGACTCATACTAAGCCAAAACAACCTTGTGCAATAGGGCACCAATCGAGTTGCAAACCGTAGTTCTATCTCAGTTTAATGTTAATTCTCAATTATTTTTAGATTAAAACTTCTGGTTATTCTGTCCATATATAAATATAATCCTTGTCATGAATATATATTATGAATCACACGGCCGGACATGTTTAATAAAAATTAATAAGTGTATAATCGTCATCTTAATATATATATATATATATATATATATAAAGAAAGTAAAAGGGATATATGCTTACTAATTCGAGGAAAAAACATAATAAATTATTCAATATATAGCTGGAAGTTGGGAATGAAAGATGGAAAAATTGGTGAATATTCATGCATCCTCTCATTCCTCAACAAAATAATTAAATAAATTCTTGATCAATCAAATTAAAGAATTATTTAATTTGAAATTGCACATGTTTGCTGACAAATTAAATGGTATTTAGAAGCAAGAATATGGTCCAGGGTGCCTGTACACACACATTTCAATTAATTTGATTGATTTCAAATTAATTTGTAATGTTTGAAATAAATTAATATATAATATGGTTCAATCACCTATATATATATATATAAATAATTTGGCATCAACATACATTTTAATTATTAGGACACTTAATTTGTCTCACTATTTAGGCAAGACCACCTCAATAATTTATTATGCATGATTAATTATTCAATTGCCAAAACCAATTATTTGACTCCCTTTTTTTTTCTTTAAATAGAAGCAATTATTGAACAATAATTACATCAACAATATCATATCAATATCCAACACTTTTTCTATAATATATCAGTGATGTGGTTTGCACTTCAATTAGTGTTTCATCTCACGAAACAATATTCGTTTCTCCTTGTGAAATCTCATTGTTTCGTTTCGAAAAAGTGCACCTCATTATAAACAAGAGACCTTGGAACTTATAACTCACTCAAATTTCTCGTTGCTCGGCCATGAGGGCTTATTTATATAAGATTAAATGCAGTTTATCCGGCCCCTGTTATATATATGAAAAAAATTAATAAATTACTCATTGTATTTTAAAAAATAAATTAAATTACCCCTATCTAAACCATTGTTAGGGAGATAATTTACTTTATTTTATCATTCATTTTACTCCTATTTATATATATATAGTTATCATAAAAATAGTTTGACCGGAAAAATAAGTTGTTTATTTATATATACGAAAAAGAAATATATTTAATTAATTAGCGTGGTCGGCCTGGCCTGCAGGTCCAATCTTAACTTCCTGTCGTGACCAAATCACAAAGTGTCTGCTAGCTTACGCCACAATTATTTATTTTTCGAGCACTGCAATTATATTTATTTAATTAATTAATTTATAGTTTATATGTAGTTAGAACAGTTGACATTGGGTGCTTAAATTATATATGTTATCTTGTTTCACACCTCGAACTTCGTTAAAAGTGGATTCAACTGTTATTAACTGCCCCTTTAATTTAATTCCTATTAATTAAACCGGTTAATCAATATTTTCATTAATTAATTAGTTAAGATCAATATATAGGGTAGTTAACTTAATTTAATTATAGGCTTAATCAAACAGTAGGGTAATTAATGTTTTTTGTTTTTTTTTTATTTCAAATTTTTTTAGTGAATCAAATACAATTATATCGTGAATTTTTCAATTATCAACAATAAATATTTATCAATTATGTGTAGATTTAATAATTATTATTACAGTAAATCAACTACTACTATTAAAATAGATAAATACTCACACACTGGAAAGAACTCGAAAATTAATTAAAATTGGTCACTCAAAATATATATTAAGTGACGATAATTCTGATTTAATTTGTCACAATAGAATTATTAGTAATAAGAAGTGGTTGTAAACTTGTCATGTAGACAATTAGTGATATTTTTTTGTAGTAATTAATAAGAGAAATATGTATATATATTTCTATATATATAGTGGCCATTGATATATCATTCTGTGTAGGTATATATGTCTAGTTAATTTTCAAGAAGAGCAATAAGTATGGATCATCATTAATTTTGAACATGAATTCTAAATCATGAAATAGTAGTAGATTAATAATGTCTTGTCCGCATTTGACAACACTGCCTGAAGATTAAATACCCTCCGATCCAACATAAACTAAAAATGAATGACACCTGATCAGATATATATTAATTTCACTCTGCAAAATTCCAAAGAAATCATCATCAGTATATTATACTATTATGATCATCTACATATATATACATTAATTAGTATGATCAAAATACCATGTTCTTGCAACGAATATATACCTATTGGGAGTGGAGGATGATGATGAGTATGATCTTGAAGGTTAGGGTGTGTGGGTTGGAGGCGATACGACGAGTGTGTGACTGTGTGGAGAGGCAGATTTCCCAGCTGAAGATCATCTCCAAAAAATGGCAACTGCTGATGGTTCTGCAGCAATGGCTGCTGCTGCTCCACTAACTTCAGTTCCGTCATCGCCATCGCCTGCTGCTGCTGTTGTTGTTCCAGTTCTGCTTGCTTCTGTATCTGATTGCTCATCAGCTAATCCATCATTTTCATAATTTAGAATAATTAATCAACCTTCAGAATTTCCATTAATGTATATAAGTAAGTACTCATCAGAAGAAAATAATTGATTACCCAATGGTACATTTCTTGGTTTTCTTTCTCCAGCAGTACTTCCTGAATTAATACATTAATACATTTTAGTCAAAAAAGAAAAAAGATTCAACTTAATTAATTACAAAAATAAATAATTAAGGAGGGATTAATTAATTAATTAACATTGCACGTACCGTCCTCTTCAGATTTTCCAGTTGCTCATGAAGAAGCTGAAACTAAAATACGAAAAATCCCCATGATTTATAATTAATTATGGAAAATATATATATAGAAATTGTTAGTGTGTGTGAATTTAGTTATATTCTGAAGAATTAAACACGTATTAATTAGTTACCTTTCGAGCCCGGACCTTGTGGACTGAGTGTTCAAGCTGCTGTTCGAGTTGAGTCAGCTCCTCAAACTGTACACTGCTCAAATCATCCCCTTTGTACCTCTGAAGGCTCAGCTGAAGATTCAGGGTTTCGTTTTTCATTCTTGTCAACTCTTTGTACACTTGCTCCTGGAATTTAATTACAACTAACTACTGTGTCAGAAAATCAAAATGCAAATTAAGGCTGTTATTGTAATATATATATACACACACACACATGCATGGAGGGAGATTGAGATGGATTTATTTACGTTGTATGGCGGTGGTCCTACACGGTTGTTGTGATCGGGGATAGTAACCCCCTTAGCCTTCACATACCTCTCTATAATCTGCTTCATGCTGTCATGAGAATAAGAGAAAATATATAAGCATCCATGACCGATAAAAGAGAGCTCCAGAAAGCTGGATATATGCAAACTATTTGAAGTTTTTTTCTTGAAATTAATTAAAACATCACTGCTAGGCTAATGATAGACCAGAATTTCCTCTTGAAACCTTGTCCATGGTGATAGGGACTCATGTTTTCTGGGATGTGGATGATCATTCATGTGTTCTAAACAATACATTGAAACATAGTTATCTTCACACATGTACCTTGATTTGACATATGTTGAAGAATTTCAGAAAAAAAGCCTTGGAACTAAAGAAGTCAGAAATCTAGACATGTTTGAAACTATCTTGAATTGATGGATTTGACGTTACGGGATTGCAAGTTTTTTGAATAATTTTGAATTCAAAATATATTTCCAACTCTAAATTTGAACATTATGCATTTCATATTATCTTCTTCCCTCAAATCCAAATCCATCAATTCGAGCAGCAGCATAAAAAGATTGGGTCAAGGGAGTGATGAGGTTGGTCAAAATGAGAAATTGATGGTTTCTATATGATGAGTAGTGTAGGTCCAGAGTAATTGGTCAGATCTATCTGCTAAGCCTTACATATTATAATTACTAGCTTGTGTCAACATCCAGAGAAGGAATCAGAAAATTGATTAACTCCATAGCTACTATGAGAGATGAAAAAAGGGGACAATTAAAACCCTTGTGCATGTGTGTGACATGAAATTAAAACTTAGAATAAATCACAGGAAAATTATGTTTTGACTATCAAATCAAAGTCTAATTAATTCAAGAAACTGAACAAATTATCTATAATTACCTGAGTGGAGGGGTGCAGTACTCAGTCAACCTGCCCTTGCTGGAGAAGACAATGAGTCCAATTTGAGCATCACAGAGCACAGAAAGCTCATGAGTTTTCTTCATCAATCCAGCTCGTCGTTTTGAAAACGTCACTTGCCTGCTGGTGTTGTTCTCAATCCTCTTCACTTCAATCTTCCCTCTTCCCATAATTAATTATTATCGACTCCAATTAAAACTCTGCACAAAAATAGAGGTATAAAGAAGCTTCACTGAGGTTCAATTTTCTTGTTTAAGCCTAAAACAACCGACGAAACTGTACAAGAAATTAACAAATGATCCAGTATTAGAATGATGACAAGCTTACAGACAAGCAGATCATGTTTGGTAAAAAAGAAAATAACAAAAAAAAATTATCTTAATTTGAAGCTGCTGATGAGGTTGTGGAAGTAAGAAACTAACTATCATCACAATTGGAAAACTCATCAAGATTCATATATATATAGCAAATAGAAGCTGGAATGAAATGAACTTACTGCAGCACTCTGTGTAGAATTCTCAAACCGGAGTATGAAGAATTAGTAAGAGCAAAAAGAGAGAGAAAGAGAGAGAGAAAGGAAAAAAAGTTCTGGGGTTTAAACCTTGTTTGCCTTGTTCTTCTGTGCTCTCTTGTTGGTATTTAGGGTTTGGACAGAAGTGTACGTGTATTATAGGTGAATTCTAATTCCTAACTATATACTATGTTGTACGTACGTAATGCATGTAGACAAAACCTTAATTGCCTTCCCTTTTCAAGTTTAAATGTCTTAGATCAAGAATCATACATGATGAGAGACATGCATGCATGTATATGACAAAATGAATTTCTCCAAATATGATGAATTAATTAGCGTACGTACGTAGATGAAGGATTATTAAATGAAGAAAGTGATTGATGTATGAGGAATTCAGACATTAGGTGCTCCATCCCTCTCACTCACTTAATGCAAATGTAACAGTAGACAAAGAATATTTGTATGTAATATTAATGAATATTGTGAAGAGAGAGTTATACATACATATATATATATATATAGCAGTTTGAGTTTTTTGGGTGTAAAATTTTGCCAAGAAATGTGTGTGTCGTGCAATGTGTTTGAGGAAAGGGGTGAGTGGTACCAATACCATTGTTGTTGACGTATAACCACCACTCCCCCCTTTTTCCACTCTACCAAATATTCCTGAATTTTGCCATTTTTGGCTGCTGCCCAGAATTCAAGATTTTCCAGTTCAGGCAACTCCACAGACTTGGACCAAAACCCTTTTCATAAATATACCAGACCAGACAATTTCTCATCTCCACACCCCAACCCTAGGATTGATGTGAGAGACATCGATCAGACGGTCTGGATCGTATAAATTCAGTGATCACATTAACATAATATGATTTTCATCTGTCGGTATTTAATATAATAATAAAGATTATATAGTTTAATTTGTTTTTCCTCTTCCTTTTCCAGATACTTACAATTAATAGTCTGTGGAATTGATGAATCAATAAATTGATGGTCAGTTTCTGAAGGTGAGTGGACCAAAATTCTCAGTCATGATGATGTATTAAAAGCTGATATGATTATAATTCTTACTAGAAAAGGGAAACTGCACTTATATATATGGTGGCCCGGAGGCTTCACATGACTTTCCAGATTTTCTATTGGGCTTTCTTTTGAGAGATTCATCTACCTATTAGCTAGACCCCCCTCCCTAAAAAAAAAAAGGAAATATTATTGGGAAAATTGAAATTTTCAATAATGTATTAGTTTCTTTTTCTTTAGAAGAACATGAGGCAATTGATCTGTAAATTTGGAGGCTTCCACAAAAATATTTGTAAATCAGCTGGTCCATATAGTCTTTATTCTGTACATATTTACTGTAAGAGAAACTGGTAAACAGTGGAAGCATGAAATATTCCCAAATCCCTAACCAAAAAGCAAAAGATTTCATCAAAGATATGAACATATCACAATAAGCAAATGTGCAAAGACATGGTGAGTGATCAAAATTCAAAGGGTTGGTTTATTTTGGAATTTGAGAGCTACCTGCAACGTGATACTCTGCTTTTTATGGTACAAACATGGCTGCAGAATAGCCAAATATGAGATGAAGTTCGCATAACATTATATTAAGAACAAATGTTAGAAGGTAATCAGTAGAGATTTCTACAACGCCATCCACGGTTAAAAGCAAGCTCAAATCATCTCCGGTTCCCACGCCTCCAATTTTCACGTTGAAAGTTGCACGATATAGAGTTATCATACATCAGTGGGACAATGAATGATCATAGTAATGGGACAGCCAGTTAAGAATCAATGCAATTATTAAAATGTCCGAACAAGCGATTTACAGCAAACCTAAAAGCGATCTATATGCCCCCTTAGAGACAACAAAGCCATTTCTACCAATTATGAATTCTCTCTTCAATATTTCTGTGCTCCTCTTCACAGCTGAGCTAAAATCTAAATTAACAGGGTGAGGATCTGAATCACCTTTTAATTACAATGCAACAGCTGATGGGGTTAAAGACAGAACGGGTCATTCATTACATGCAGTGACCCATCTCAATACAAGTGAGGTAATCCACTATTATATACATTAAGCTCGACTTCTAGCAAAAACGCTGAATAGTGGAGGCCAGGAGCTCTTCAGCTAGCCTACTCCTAATATAAGACTTCATGTCAGCTGTTGACCATGTTAGACCCGACAATGATTACAAAATCACTGTTCTTAGATGAGTTACAAACAAAAATGAAATGTAAGGAAGAAAATCAAGAGAAATAGCTGTGCTATTAAATATATAGATGGTAGAACCTAATTCGCCATCATGTCAACTCAAGTTCTCAGAGCCTGAAGGTGCAGCAGGCTGAAGGTCTGATTTAGGGAGAGGAACAGCCATATGCTTATGGTGTCTATGCCTTTCTTCCACCTGCGAAACCTCAAGCTTGTCAAGGCGGTACTGAGCTTCAACAATCTCTGAATTAGGCTTCCTTTTTACTTTCTTTTTGGGCAATACATCCGTTGACACAGCATCAACAGGATTGCTACTGGAACTCCCCTTCAATCTTTCATGCTTCAGCTTGTCCACGTTTTGGGAGTTTGCAAGGGGAACGGGCATACGAGCTGCTGGAGATACGGCAGCACTCAGAACTGGCTTGCTCGTCAAAGGCAAAGCCTGGTCGCAGGACCCAGCCAACAATTTTTCATGAACAGGCAATGCCGGATTAACACTAACAGCTTCCCCCCTAGTAGTATTCTCTGTTTTTGGTGCTAACATCTTCTTCTTCATCTTCTCTTGATCCTAAGGGGAAAAAAAATGGGTGAGGGAAGAAAAGAAACCCTGCTAGAAACTCCATCATAAACCTGAAAAACCAATAGTTCGTGAAGACATAATAGACAAAACACCGCAAACCTTCCGTCGGCCAGATAAAGCCCTCCTCCTATCTTTTGATTTATATATTGCTCGTTTAATTCCATCAGTGTCCATGACTCCACTTGGCCACAATGCTGCAAGCTACACCATGAAAAAAGGCAAATGTAAAACTTTACTTAAATAGCCACTATAAAGGAATTGAATAATATTTGCTAGCCCGCCACAGCTACTACTTGACTGAACCACTGAAGGCAATTCAACAGAACACAACATGGAGAGAATCAAAAGAAAAAATATGAAAGAATGCCACCGTCCATGTCAATTCTGTATCAGTGGCCTTCACAAATGCAGGTGCACAGGTTTCAATTTCTCACATAATAGACTAATCAGAGGAACATGTGACAAAATACATGGGCACAGTCCGCAACTTTCCCATGTACACTAATGCGTGTATCCTCCACATAAACAATGGACCTATTAGTGTAACAATCAGACCATGCATATGCCACTTACCTCTTCATACAGCCTTCTGACCGGCGGCCCTAAATCTTCTTCAAGTTTCTGGAATGAAATTAGCAAGTTGGGTATATCAATACAACAATATTCATCAACCGGAAGTATGAAAAGCTAATATATTACCTCAACATAAAGGTCATATAAGTCGCAAATCTTATTTTCCAAAACATCATCCATGCTGTATTTTTGTCTGAATGTGTCTTTGCCTTGGGCACCTGCTTCTTGGAAATTGTCTGAATTTGTAGTTTGGTGCTCCACCTGCAAAGTGCAATAAATATTAGGTAACAAACTACAATTAGAAACATTAATCCTCAATATTCCACACAAGCACCAACTCTACTTGCATGGTGGAGAGCAATGATTGGTGCCTGCCATTGTTCATGATTAGTAAAGGAAAATCATTACGAGTCCATCCACAATGAATTAATCCCAGCTATGGGCACTAGAAGTAGTTGGAAATAGAAAGCATACTTTGGAATTAATATATGGAATCCGCTGTTTAACCATCTCCGCAATTTCTTGTTTTATCTTCTGCAGTCGATCATCCTTCTCTTGTTTAGCTGACAATCCTAAATTAGCCATGACTTTAAGATTTCTCTGAAAAAATAACACTTGATTAGCTCAGATGATGGTAAATTAATACATCTTACAACCATGTTTTCTTAATGGCCAACTGCCAAGAAAAATAATGAAGATGAGGAGGCAAAAGTAGACCCAAAAAGAAAAGGCAAGATCTAATGTCTTTGCAGGTAACTTCTCGAAGTGTCCAAATTAGCGCCCATCACACCATCCCAATCCACCAACCCCATAGAGACACCATAAAGCAAAAAATAAAAACTAATAACTAAAAGGAAAAAAGTTACGAAAATGAAACAGACAAAAAGCAAGAGGGGATTTGCTTTATTGGAAGGAAAGTTAAAGAAGATGCACTCTCCATGCACAAGCACTTTATAATTTCCCATTACAATGTTGTTTTGGTTGGATGGGTAACATGCAAAAGGATTTATTAAAGGATAAAGAGGAAAAACAGAAACTTTTGAACTAATATGACATGATACAACCGGCAATTATATAAGGCTTTGGAGATAACTGTGTCTCAATAAGACAGCCAACTCCTCAACCTTCGTTCCATTTCTTTTGTATTTCAGTAAGAAGTGAGATTGTCATCGCATCTCATTCGCATAGGAAACAAAAATTCACTACATAAATCCATCAAAATGCAAATCAAAATATGAAAATCACAGCAATTGAGAAGAGATACCAACTAGTTTTAAGGAGGGTGCATGTTACCACAGATATAGCCAATGTAACTACACATTTTGAAGTACTCCACCCATTTCATCAAGTATTTTGCCAAGTGTAAAAACAGAAACAGAAGACCAAGATCCTTTAATCCATAGGTATTTCAATAGGACTAAATGTGGATAATTCGTCCAAATGCATATAGACCCATAAATTTTCACCACAGTGTCTAGTTAACATTTTCTTGAAGAAGAATGCCAAGCTAACATAATTGCGAGCAGGCATGCATCCACTGATTGAATGAGATCCAAGCTAATATTATGAAAACAATCAAGTATTTCTACAAGAGTTACACAATGAAATGAGAAAAATAAATAGTAAGGTGATACTCCTGCAGCAGAAAAGAACTAGCAAAGAAACTATGTAAGTATTATAACTTAATGACAGATAGCCAACCAGCTCTATGGATCTATGCTAACTTCGAACAAATTACAGGACTTTTAGGTAGGATCCCATTAAACACATTTTATTGAAAGTCAACATAAATTTGCATTTAAGAAACAGAGAATTCAAAAGCCTCCAGTAGTTGGGTAGGCAACAAGAACTTAATAATATTCAAGTGATTCTTCAACTTGCAACATCAGATCCAATGTTAGACTATCCAATAATACCATTGCTTTCTTTCATGAGCTCACACCATGTTAGAGAGAAATCCAAAAAGTTCCCAGTGATCATAACAGATTTGCTTTGAAACAAAATTGCTAGCGAACTAAATTGCATCATTTGCGGTATTGAACAAATTATTCCCCAATCAAGCATCTACTTCTAAGCTAGGCTTCACAGAAGTGTTTCGTTTGGATTTTGATCTTAAAACATTTGGATTTTCTCTTGGCCAATATATAGTGGTCCCTCCTTCAAAATGTCTGTAATCACAAAAAATGATCACTTAAGATAGATGTCTAAATTCACTGTCAGCCTGTTTATAATCATTAAAGATATGATCAGATCTGTCTCACAAGCAACTATTCTAGGTCATGAGAAGTAATCACCAAAATTTTACAGGAAATGCAGATACATTATATTATGAATATAAACACCGCTGACAGCCCATTTACAACAGTCATTAACCAAAATAATATACGCATGAAAACATACACCATAGAAAGACAGGATTCTAAAAGGTGATGGTTGAAAGCATCAAAACCTGAGCAGGTGTTGGATTACAACAAAAAAACTAAAATACCTGCTCCCAAGAAGTTTAACATCTGAACCCTAGATTTCAAGAATCAGATGGCCCATTAATCAAGGAAAAAAATGGGGTCTCATCTTAGAAGCACCTGGCCTCTTCTATGCTTAGAGTTGGCAGGACAAGATTGGTAATCTATGAACAGCTATCAGCAAGCTTACAAATGAAGGAATCTACATGGAATATATAAGCACCGTGCCCTATGGCTTATAGTTGCGATGCCTTTACCACTATGAAGCAGATTCACTATCTCATACATAAAAATCCTAGAATTGTATTAGCTATTCTGCGGAAGGGGGGCAAAAGGTTGGTTACCCAGGGTATGATTTGCTTAATGATATCATATTTCATTATACATCATTCTCCCAAATTTATATGGTTCCAGTAAGTTGTTTACATTTGTTCCACAATTCCAAAAAATCTGCCAATATAGTACTATCAGCAGGAACCACGACCCACACATCCAAGACCAATAAAGCATCCATCAACCTTACTTCTGTATCAAAGAGTTAAAATAACACCAGCAGAAAAACAGAGGGATTTGGGCAGGAAATACAAAAGGTAAGAAAAGCAAAATAGAGATCATTCATATGTCAAATCTTGATCCGAAAGAGGAGATACCTTCAGTGTCCTAAGTTGCATTAAGTGGCCTAAAATGCTCATCAGACGACTGATTACATCCTTTGGTATTTTCCCATAGCTGGCTTGCTGCAGCCACCCCAAAAATAAAAAAGTTAACTTCTGTCAAAAACAGAGCCTAAAGAAAGCAAGAGAGTAATTAATCAAGCCGCAAGGAGAAAGATGAACTGATGGCATGTTATTAGTTGTGCAGTACCGCTAATCTAGCAACTTTAGCCAGCTTCTGCTTTATTTCTGGTGGCAATCTTCTTTTGACTGCCTGAGAAGAATTATCAGGATCCTGAACCTCTGTTGAAGGTGGTCTAGCTGATGGTTTTCAGATAGATGAGACAAAAAGTAAATTATCATGATAAAATTTATAGCATAGGAAGAAAAAAACTGCAATGGTAGTAAAATACATTCTGCAACTATCTTCTCTAACTCTCTAATGGCCTTGTCGAGCATTGCAATTTTCTGTCTAAAGTGAGATCCTTCTTTTCTTGGCATGAGGGGTACCTTCTGGACAAAATTATGTATAAGACCTCATTAGGGATATAATAGTAAATTGATAGCAGAACGGAAAACACAACAAGCATAATTCAAAACAGTTTTAAGTGCTTCTCTTTCTGCACAAATAAAAAGATAAGTAAAATATTGAGACATACATTTAGTAGCCGCCATATGTAGATTTCTACATGAGCATGTAAAAGAGTTGCATACATGTGATCTTTACATGCAAAATATATTAACCAATGTATAAACATGCTACTGAGAAACCAGTCACTGGACAGGTTAATTGTCAACCATTTTAGTATAACATTGTGTTTAACTCCTTAGCAATACTAGTGCTGATGAGATGGTCCCCTTCATTTAGAAATTTCTATCCGGCATTTTAAACCACGAAGAAAATCTCGCTGCACATCTAAAGTATTTCGGACTTCAAATGAAGTAAAAAAAACAACTGAACTCCTTCACCAGTACCATCCAGCTTGGTAAAGAACCCCATAGTCAATTATTAGATCTATTTTCTACATAATAGTTGTACAAAGAGTCACTTCTAATCCACAAGATATCGAAACCCTGCCTCGCCAGTTCATCCAGAAAGTTTCTTTGATACCATAACAACCCATGCAACATGGGTTCTGATAAAATGACACTAACTTACACACTTCAGGTAGCTCCTGCTATACAACATGATTTTGAACACTTAAGCTAAATCGGATCACTTCAAGGACAACAAATTGTAGGAGAGACAAACAGAAATGGAATACTGACCGTAATTTGAGAGTCCCTGCTTGCAGGGATATTAAGGTCAAATCTTTCAACAAGTCCACCTTTTTCTTTCCTTTGAATAGCTTGATCCAGCCCATCGACATTACTCAGTTGTTTCCCAGAATGAGATTTGCTTACATGTGAGCTTTTATCATTGGGCCTCTGAGCTAAGGTGTCGTCTTGAAGTTCACTGCTCTCTTTCCGGTGGTTATTATGGTTCTGTGATGAGATTACTCGAGTTCTCTGCTGGTCAGCATCCTTATCCTGCCTAATGCCATCAACACTTGATAATCCTAAAGGATCCACCATAATTTGGGTATCAACAGTTTTCTTCTTCAGTGAAACTTCAGCAGCATCTGTAGGAGAAGCTTCAAATAGCAGATCTGAGCGATGTACGCTTGGCAAGGCCACTATGTGTGACTGATTCATTGAGTTTCTTTCATTCGAGGATAATGCTTTTCTACCTTTATTCCCTATTTTCACATGTTTATTTGGATTATGCCCATCGTCCATCCCAACTTGACCTTTTGTAACATCTTTGCGTCTCCTTTTCTTCGGCTGTTGGTTTGTGGATATGGTAGGTTCCCTGCAACAAAGTGAAGTAAGTCCTTAGGAAGGTCAAAACCTTGAGTCAACTGATAATCAAAATATCGAAAAACAGCTTGTCCTGAAACAAGGAAATTAAAGTTTCCATAGTGATGCAAGTTGCATATATGCAGTTATAAATGCAAATTCTAAGTGTATGCAACATACAAGATTTGTAAATTTGAGCATTCTAGGATTTCAAAAGCAAGTAGTCCGGAAAAGAATTAACTTTCATACAACAACGATTGCTAGCACCAATCACATCTCGTATTTACGATTCACTAATTATTCTTTATCTTGCATCACAAAATTTGAACACTTCTTCCTACTAGCTCCATATGCCCTTTGTGTATTCATCTATTCACTGTTTAATGCAACTGGAAAGCTCTCACAAGAGAAGTCCTCACAAAACGAAAGTAGTAAAGCAATATATATTTTTTATTTCATTGTAATTACTACATAAGAAAATTGATATTGAAGTACTAATTGCTTCTTTTCCTATCTCCATTTCAAAGTCTCGCACATGAAAGAATCTTGCCGTTGGTCTTAAAATGATTGGACGCTACATCCATGCATAAATAGATGCCAAGAAACATAATGGATTCATCTCACTAGGTTTCTATAGTCAACTACAAGAGATGCTAGTGTATAATGTTATCTATCAAAGTGGCAAAGCTAAATCAAGACAAAACTCACATTCGCTCCAACTTCCCACGATTAACAAAAAACCCATCATGTTTTATAGCCGAGTTATCAACCTGGAAATAGTCGTCCTGCACAGAAGGAAAATTTATTTGCTGACTAATCATGTAAATACCAAACATGAAGAGAAAAATAATTAGATTGCACAATGGAATGCAAGCGATGAAGAAACAGCACCCACCAACTCAGTATCATCAATGAAGGAATCCTCTGTATCATACTCATCATCATCGGGCACATCATCCAGAGGAACATCTTCCTCTTCACTACTTCCATGACCCTACAAATTTCACTCATCACATAAACAAAATCATGCTATTGAACATTGAATCATAACCACCAATCAATAGTCTATGTAAGCAATTAATAAGCATATTTCACCACCACACCACAAAACATTAAATCTGTAATGTGTGCCTCTCTTTGCAGTGTACTTAACATGAATCTTTCAAGTGCATATATTCACTAACCAAAGAAGTAGTAAAAGTTCAACCTAACATGATAAAGTAAAAATAAAAATCCAACATTATCATAATTGCACCAAATAATCAGCAACAATCAAACGAAATTAACAATCACTGATATTTTACACATGGATGAAATATTAAATTTGTAAGCACTACTCCATCTTTAAGATGTAACTAGTACGCTTCTTCCAGAACTGCACATTCACGTACAAACCATCAATAGATTTTAAAATTCAAACTAAACCAATAAATTACCAATAAACTCAGTAATCCAACGAAACATACCGCATACATTCGCTCGATTTTCTCAATCACGGTGCTCAAACGGTTTGTCCCGGCCTGACCTTGCGGATCCTTTGCTTCATTCTCTTCCGGCTGCTTCAAAGAAGCCACCGTAGGAGGCGGAAGCGGTGGCTGAGAAACCGGCTGCTGGTAGGCTTCCGAAGATGGGCAAGAGGCTGATGGGCCAGACCCACTGACCTTACTCGAGGTGGCTTCCCTGAGAAGCTTTTTCCACGAAACTATTGTCGTCTCACCAGGGCGCAGTTCCACCGTGAACCGAAGACGGCCGCCGGCGGACTCGAATGAAGACATTGGCCTCGACCCGGAACCCGGATTGGGCCCGCCGCCTTCTGCCATTAATTCAGTGTAGTTGTCAATTAATTTATTTAAGGGCTAGAGATTTGAAGAAAATAGAGGGAAAATTTGGGGGAAAAACCCTAAGAGTGTAAGAGTGATCAAAGAAGGGGAAGATGCGAGAGGGATTTCTATTTTACTTTTTTTATTTTTCTGTAACGGCTGAATTGGAAAGGTAGGAGTGATTAAAGATTCACTAAAATATCAATAATATTGTGATTGGATTCGTATAATATTGTGATTTGGGTTTTAAAACCAAAAATTTATTTTTGATTATTTTTGAATTTATTTCATATTGAATTATTTAAAATTTAAATCAGATATTCATAATCAGATTAATTCATCAAAAAAAAGTTGCAGTTTCTAGATAAATTAGTATTTATGGGAATACTTATTCCTTATCTCCTTCATGCTTTTAGCTATTCCCGTTAATTAGGGAATAATTTTTTTTTAATAATTTAATACACTAAATAAATATAAAAATACCTAAAACTTATATAAAATATTATATTAAAACTATTAATATATATTTAATATTTTTTATTATTTTTAAATTTTATTGAATTAAATACTTTTACTAAATTATTATTTTATTTAAATATATTTTAATATTTATTTATAAAATATACTAAATAAATATAAAAAATACTTCAAAATTGTATCAATTTTTTTAACTTAAATAAATATTATATTTAAATCAAATATTATATATTTTTTATTATTTTACTTAATTTTTGTTTATCTCTCTTCTTTCCGGTGATGAAATTGGGAAAGCTTGGCCTCATTGGAATTATCTGGATGAGAGGAGTCGAACGGTGGCATATATACCCTTCTTTTTTAATTCTGCTCTCCTTTTTTTTGTTTTTTTTAATTATTATATATTAATATTTATATTTTCAATATATATATGTAGAATTATTTATATACAAGATAATACATTGCGCAAGATTATACATATTATATCTATAATTTGATATGTAATATCAACTTTTTTATAAGATTCAAATGAACGTATATTTCCATCTTTTCATAATTTTTACCTAAATAATAATTATTATAGTGAGTTTTTTTTTTTTTAACAAAAAAATATGTAACGTGTTATATATTATTGCGTTGGTGCAAAAAAATATTGTCTTCTGTCACTATCGTAATAATGCACAGAAGCAGAACACAGCAGCTTGAACGATGATGAACAGCAACCTGGAGACTTAAGGATGGTAGAAGTTGCTGAAGCTGGCGTATTGACACTAACAACTTTGCAAGTGAAAGAACGCTTTATCACATTGTTGTATTTTTCATTCTTTAAGAGTTGTTATTAGAATTTGTACGCCTTACTTAGTGAAATAGCAACTTTTAGTCTACTAGCCGTTGAGAGGTTGTTGTGAAACTGCTTCTTCCTTCTTCCCTATATGCATCAGACTTTGGTGAGATACAGCCACAGGGGGAATGAAATTGATTTCTTCAATCATCAAGTTACAACTTCTTTTCTGTTCTTCTTCTTATTGACACTTTTTCTTCTACCAAAAATTGTTGAATGCAAGAATTCAATTAGTCCCAGAGGACGAATTCAACTGGAAATCGAAAGATTCAAGATTCAGGTATATATGTGGCTGGTATTCTTTTGGGGTTTCTTGAAAATTTTCCGTTAACCGCCGTGTGTGGTTTTGAATTTTTTCTTGAAGTTTTGCGTGGAGATTCCACCATTCTTTGGCTTTTAATTCCTTATATTACTCGCGTCTTGCTTTTTAGGGAGGTCTCGAATATGAACCCACTTTCTTGTTTTTAGTTCTGTTATGTAGGGTTTGCAATTGCGAGTACATTGTGCCGCATGGTTTCTTGGTCTGATGAAATAACCGGTTCCCTTTTTTTGTTTAGTTTTTTTTTTCCCATGTTTTCTTGTGGAGACGTTAAATCTTGGAAATATCCACAAACGAATTGGTGTTGTTTACAATACTTTACGCTATTATCTCTAGTTTTCCTTTGAAAGGATGTTCACTGTCGTTTCTGCTTTTCATTTCCCTGTTTTCACAAATTGTTGTGAATTCGATATGGTTTTTTCTTCTCTTTTTGGTTGCAGTGCATTAAATATGATATTGCTGGTGCCTTGTGGTTCTATTACAGAAATGACGGAAATATTCTAGTGTTTTCTATTGTCAGGCTCCAGTGCCTCTACAACTTTTGGGAAAAATGAAGAAGATGGCACTTCCATTGTACCCCCAGGTGACTAATTACCTTAGTTTATATTTTTCAATCATTCTTAAAGCTTATCATATGTATCTGATTAATAATGTGTGAATACAATTGAATTGTACATTTTGCACTTGTTCTTGCAATCATGTATCTGACGTTTTGCCAATTTCACTTATTCTTAATGCTAATCAATGGTTAGGCTAGCACTAAAACCATGTTCTATGGGCCGACTGCCATTGAGGGATGAAGTTGGCTCTTGGCAAATTTGTTAGATTATATATAGCTCTCGAAATGATTTTATGTCTGAGGAATTTCAGTCCTCCACCTGTGATTTTTCATGGTCATCGAGGTCTTGTTTTCTATGTACTTGATTATATAGACATGTTTTAGCCTTTTGTCTGAGTTATCCATTAATCCAGTGGACATAAATCATGTTCGATTTTAGATTGATCATACCTTAACAGGAAAATTGATCTGAGAATCATCTACCTCTTGTCCCTTTTGCTTGTCCTTTGGCTTTTAGTCATCAGACAGCTTTTGCCATCTAACTGAAGTGAAGTTTTTATTTGCAGGATTATTGAGAATGATTTTTTCAAGCAAGACTGGAGGATTATGGGAACAGTTGATATATTTCAGTATATATTCATCAAGTGGACACTTTGTTTTCTTATTGGAGTTAAGTCTCCTTGGGTTCCTCAACAACCTTGCCATCGAAAATATAGCTGGTGTGAAGTTTGTTATAACCTCCATTATGATGTTGGCTAGAAAGTAAGAAAAACTCTTGTTTTTTAAGTTCACATGCTTCTGAAATATGTTTATCTTGTTGAGCTTCAGTTAAACCTTCTTGGTCTACGGTTATTGATTTCTTCATCATGCCTTTTTATATGCATATTATTTAGCATTACTAATTGCTCCATTTTTGTAGGTCTGTAGACTGAACTGAAAGGAAAAGGTCTATTTCATATTTGGTTGAGTTCTTTGATTCTGTTATTTAGCTCAGATCTAGACTGATGTCCCAACCTAGGGATTGCTACATTTTCTTCCCTACTCCCTTGTCTCCTTGCCCAATTTTGTTGTGATGTGGTATGTGTGTGTAATATTTATCAAGTTTAAATGTGTGGACAGGTTTGTTGTTGCTTTCATCGTCTTTGCTTCTTCAAATCTTGGCTTGACATTTTTATGAAGTTTGGTCACTGGTTTGGTAGCACCAAAGGCTGTTGGTTCAGGTATACCAGAGGTTAAGGCTTACCTGAATGGTGTAGACGCACCTGCAATATTTTCGTTTTGAACTGTGGTTGTCAAGGTATTTTAGAATTTTGTTGAATTGTTTTCTCTCAACATATATATATGTATAGGTATATAGATATATATTATATAAGATCTGTATATATGCATGTAGATCCTTTTGTCTACTCATATAGATTTATTTATTGTAGCACCCCATTCGCTACAAGGGCTATATCTACCCTAAACGTCATACTTATAATAATCCATGTGTTTATATATATAAATGCACATAATCATCTAATCGATATGCATACGTAATCACAACGTCATAATGACATAGTCAACCCACAACATCACATATATACAAATCAAACACCACAGGTGATCCACCACAGTTGATCTCTACGCCTATGTTCTCTTTATACAAACAAAATAAGATTTGTACTCTAGATGACAAAGAGAAGAAAACAGCATACTGGCCCGACCTGCCTGAGTATAGTGCGTAGACCTATTTTTCAACAGTCAGACACCTCAAAGTCCACTCATGAAAGAAAATGTCAACAGAGGGATGAACCTGCCGCTCAGTAAGTAAATAATCATCCCTATCTATATATGTATATCAAACACAGCCCAAATAGGACAAGTAGGCAACATGCATGGGTTACAGTCAATTTAACTCCAACATAATCAATTGTAGTACACCACATAGCTATCTCACAATAAAATAATCAATTAAACTTCCTTTTTCCTAGTTTGCTTACCAGAAGGTGCTATCGTGTTTTTTTCCGTCAACTCAAGCTCACCGTTATATAAATTTAAGTGAATCCCCTTGGCAGTCGGCTCATCAATCTCATTTCGCATCATAGCTCTTTCAATTCGCATCATTGCTCTTTTATTTCGCATCATAGCTCTTTCCACATCACATCTTTTTCATATCGCATCAAAGCTCTTTTCATTTCATTTCTTTCTCATATCGCATCAAAGCTCTTTTCATTTTATTTCGCCTTATAGGCTTTTCAACACGTCAAGGGGTATTCACGCCAAAATATATATTCAATTTCCATCACTCCCTCATTTCCACATATCACCATTCTTGTAAGTAACTAGTAACGTAAAACAATATATCATTACATTCTCATTTTCAGACACCCATAACACAACATACAACAAACATGATATTTCAACGTGTCTTCGCATTCCATGTACACAGTATCGTCAATCAAATCAAATCATTCACCATGCATATATTTTCAAATAAAACAATATCAGCATGAACCACAAATAAAGAGAACATATATAGATAATACTAATTATTTACTTACCTCAATCTCACAACGTTTATTTCTACTCAATCGCTCATTGTCAGTCCTTTCACCTCACCCCCGTATCCTATAATGATTTATACCATACACAATTAATATATCGAGAATATCGTAATTTGTTTAAAATATAATATTGAATATCATTTGTACAATTTCTAATAATTCTTTAATATTTCATTTCTATCGAAATACAAATCTTCATTTTTCCTCTTTATTAACATACCATTTATTAAATATAATTTTCGGAATATTTTTATAAATTTTCTATTAATTTCTCGTTATTATACACTTTAATTGAACAATAATATATATAATTGCGTATTTGGTTAATAATTCCGATGGAATTATATAAATTAACTATAGTAATATTCAAATCTAATAAATTTAACAATCTAATCGACCAACAATATCATTTTTATATCCAATTTGATATTTAATTCGACACTATTTTAAATAGTCAAACTCGTAAAATATTCCGATTAAATGGTACATCGCTTAGTATAAACAACATTTAATAAACGGACTAATTAAATAATATAATTATATAACTTAATAAAGAAATAAATCTAAAATCCGTACCTGCTTCCTCCGTAATTGTGCTCGTCAGTGTGTGTAATTTGTTTGTCTAATATGCCAATAAGTTTCAATTTAATATATATATATTTAGTGAGTGGTGAGGCGGTGGGCCTTTCCCTTAATTCATATATATATATATAATATTATATCACTAATAAAATACATATATATATTATATTACTTACTAATATATATATATATATTATTTACATATATATATAATATTATTATTATTTTATTTATTTAATTAAACTTTTCTCAAAATACAATTTACGTCCTTCTTAATTTTCTTAATTAATATAAATTGTCCGAAAATATTATAACGAACTCCAATTTAATTCATTCAAGTGTTATTATATTCCAATTATGACCTATAATTTATTTACTAATTAACTAAATTTCATAAAAATTTATCAATTAATCCCCCAATTATATATTATTATTTTTGGGGCGTCACAATTCTCCCCTCCTAATAAAAAATTTTGTCCTCGAAATTTAACTAACTTACCGGCTCAGGGAATAAATAGGGGTATTTTTCTCTCATGTTCTCCTCAACTTCCCAAGTGGCTTCCCTTGGAGAGTGATGACTCCACTTGACCTTCACCATTGATATTTCTTTATTTCTCAATTTCTTTATACTCCGGTCCAGAATTTCTGTTGGCTCTTCTACATATGTCAACCCCTCTGATATCTGTATATCTGGCTCATGCAAAATATGACTAGGATCGGATCGGTATCGCCGTAGCATAGAAACGTGAAACACGTCATGTATCTGCGATAATTCTGTCGGTAATGCTAACCGGTATGCTAGTGGTCCAACTCGCTCCAGAATTTCATATGCCCCAATATATCGCGGACTCAGCTTTCCCTGCTTCCCGAATCTCAATATTCCTCTCCATGGTGATACTTTTAGAAAGACTTTTTCCCCTACTTCGTATTCCATCTCTCTACGATGCTTATCGACGTAACTCTTCTGTCGATCCTGTGCTGCTTTCAAACACTTTTTAATTATTTTTATCTTGTCGACTGTTTCTTGAACTAATTCTGGCCCTTCAAGCTGTCTCAATCCCTCAATATCCCAACAGATCGGACTTCGGCATTTTCTTCCATACAAAGCTTCATATGGAGCCATACCAATACTGGAATGAAAACTATTATTATAAGCAAATTCCATCAGTGGTAGATAATCATCCCAGTTTCCTTTGAATTCAATTACGCAGGCTCTCATCATATCTTCCAATGTTTGAATCGTTCTTTCTGACTGTCCATCCGTCTGAGGGTGAAACGCTGTACTGAAATGCAATTTTGTACCTAGCGCCGTTTGCAAGCTTCCCCAAAAATGAGAAGTAAATCGAGGATCTCTATCAGAAACTATAGAGGTAGGAATGCCATGTAATCTCACAATCTCTGAAACATATAATTCGGCGAGCTTATCCAAGGAATCATTTTGATAGATTGGCAAGAAATGTGCAGATTTAGTCAATCTGTCAACAATCACCCAAATAGCATCATGTCTTCTGAACGTACGTGGTAACCCAATGAAAAAATCCATAGTAATCTTTTCCCACTTCCATTCAGGTATAGTCAAAGGATGAAGTTTACCAGCTGGTGCTTGGTGTTCTGCTTTTACCTGCTGACAAGTTAAACATTTTGCTACGAACTCTGCCACATTTTTCTTCATTGTTGGCCACCAGTAATAAGGTCTCAAATCCCGATACATCTTGGTACTGCCAGGATGCATAGCATATGGTGCGTAGTGCGCCTCGTGCATAATTTCCATGCTCAACTCCTCTACATTCGGCACGCATATACGTTTTCCATTGAACAATGTACCATTTTCTTGAATTATAAATTGATCGCTCTTTCCTTTTTGCACCTTAGCTTTCATCCTCTGTAGATATGGATTTTTAGCCTGCGCATCTTTAATTTTATCCTTGAGGGAGGGCATCACTTGTATCGTAGCCAGTAGAATATCACCACCAATGCCAAAGTGTACATCCATAGCTCTGAGGGCAGTCAAATACTCCATGTTATAGCAGATCATACCCGCAAGTTGGTCCAACGTCTTTCTACTCAAAGCATCTACTACAATGTTTGCCTTCCCAGGATGATAGTCAATGGTGCAGTCATAATCTTTCAAAAGCTCCATCCACCTTCTTTGCCTCAAATTCAATTCTTTCTGTGTTGGGATATACTTTAGATTTTTGTGATCTGTAAATATTTGAAACGTCTCCTCGTGTAAGTAATGCCTCCAGATCTTCAATGCATGTACTATGGCTGCTAACTCCAGATCATGGGTCGGATAGTTCATTTCGTGTGGCCTCAACTGCCTCGAAGCATAAGCTATAACTCTCCCATGCTGCATCAAAACACACCCAAGTGCTTGTCGTGAAGCGTCAGTAAATACCACATATCCTCCATCCCCAGACGGCAAAGCAAGGATAGGTGTTGAAGTGAGTCTCTTCTTCAACTCCTCAAAACTCTGAGCACATTTGTCATTCCAATTAAATGGTGCATTCTTCTTCAACAAGTTCGTCAGAGGTTTTGCGATTATAGAGAAGTCCTTTACAAATCTTCTATAATAACCAGCCAATCCCAGAAAACTCCGGATCTCCGACACATTTTTAGGTGGCTCCCATTCTAAAATAGCTTTAACTTTTGCTGGATCAGGTTGTACCCCTTCTTTAGAAACAACGTGCCCCAAAAAAGCAATTTTCTCCATTCAAAACTCACATTTGCTGAATTTACCATACAACTGTTTCTCTCTCAGGATCTGTAAAATTGTCCGTAAATATTGTTCATGTTCCTCGGGACTACTCGAATATATCAAAATATCATCAATAAACACAATCACAAATTGATCAAGGAATGGTTATAACGTCTTGTTCATCAGAGCCATGAAAGCTGCAGGGGCATTCGTCAATCCAAATGGCATAACGACAAATTCATAGTGGCCATACCTGGTCCTGAAAGCTGTCTTTGGGATCGAATCTTCCTCAATCCGTAGTTGCCAATATCCTGACCTCAAATCAATTTTAGAGAAAACAGTGGCACCTTTTAGCTGATCAAGCAGATCGTCAATCTGTGGCAGAGGATACTTGTTCTTGATTGTGATTTGGTTCAGCTGTCTATAATCGACATATAATCTCATACTCCCATCCTTCTTCTTTACAAATAATACTGGTGCTCCCCATGGTGAAATACTAGGTCGGCTGAACCCTTTATCCAATAGTTCTTCTAACTGCTTCTTCAATTCTTTCAATTCTGACGGAGCCATTCTATACGGTGCAATTGAAATAGGTGCCGCCCCAGGAATAGTATCTATTTCAAAGTCTACTTCTCGATGAGGTGGTAGTCCAGGTAATTCATCAAGAAAAACATCAGGAAATTCCCTCACCACTGGAACGTCTAATACACCCGAACTAACTTTCATGGTATCATGCACACTAGCTAGGTACGCCTCACACCCTTCTTTAATTAGATTAAAAGCGGTCACAGCAGAAATTAAGCAGTTAGGTATCACTTTTCTTTCCCCCACTATAACCGTCTTCATCTGCCCATTGACTTCAACCATCACCTCTTTTGTTTGACAATCCACTAGAGCATGATTACTAGCTAACCAGTCCATCCCCAGGATGACAAATTCCCTAAGGTCTATTACAACCAAATCTGCATATAAAGTAACACCCTCCACCACTACTGGCCAAGATCTCACCACCGTATTCACTAACACAAACCCACCAGCAGGCATAGACACATGTAAATCATGTCCAAATGGTTCTATTTTAGCATGTACATGAGATGCAAAATCACGTGATATAAATGAACAAGTAGATCCTGGATCAATCAATACATGTGCACTAAAATCGCAAATAGAGAAGGAACCAGTGATAACCTCGGGTGCCGTAGGAGCTTGTTCTTTTGTGATTGCATACACCCTGGCTTGTGGCTGAGGCTGACTACTTTGTCCTGTTGACGTCATGGAAAGATTCCCGCTACCTCGACCACCTCTACCTCGTCCTCTACTCGTACCTGACCGTTGTGAGTTCTCCCCCACACTGCTCACCCTTGAAGTCTGGGGTCCTTTGGTATCATCTCCCCACGTGGGACAGTCTCTAACAATGTGTCCTGATTGATGGCAACGGTAACATACAATTGGTCGGGCTCCCCAACAGTCACCAGTGTGTCTCCTACCACAATTAGCACAAGAGGGAATAGATCTTCCACTGAATGATCTGGCTGGACCGTGTCTTGCTCCAGATCCAACCGAAATAGACCCACCTCTACCCGAGAACATTGAAGGAGACCTGCTAGTTTGACCCACTCCTCGGCCTCTGAGGAAAATGCACTACTCTGTCCCACTGTAGGATTCAGGTTACCTGTTAATTTCTTTCGTTTAGCTTCAGTTGAGCTTCTTTCAATGGATGTCTCATCTGCCCTCAGTATCGCTTCCAGCGGCGTAACTCGGAGGTTTAATTGCTATTTTCTCGCGGATCTCAAGTCTCAACCCCCTTTCAAATCTGTCTCTTCTCAATTCATCGGTACTCACTTCTTTTGGGGCATATTTTGACAATCTCACAAATTGCAGTTCATATTCAGCAACAGATAACTCATTCTGCTTGAATTCCAGGAATTCAACTTTTTTACGGTTTCTGTAGACTGGTGGAGTATATTTGTCAACAAATTCTTTCAAGAAGTCATTCCACGTCAAAGTGGCTGGTCGGTTCCTGCTCCCTAGGACTGTTTCCCACCAATCTAAGGCATCTTTCTCCAGTAAGGACACTGCATATCTCAATTTTTGCTCAGAAGTACACTCGATTCTGTCTAACACCCTTTCCGTGTTCCTCAGCCATTCCTCTACTTCAGCAGGGTTAGTTGTACCGGCAAATACCTTCGCCCCCTGTCTCCTTACTATTTCATAATTCTTGTCAATAACTGCATCTTGTGGTTGTGATTGTGGCGGTAGAGCCATCCTCTGCATCATTTCCATAAACTGTTGCATAAAAGGGTTTATTTCTGGTTGTGGGGCATTTCTATTTTGGAATTCTAACCCCTGATGTTTTGATCCTGAATCATGACCCTGCACAGACTCTATTGACTCAGCAGGGCCAGCAGCGTTTTCTCTTGACGCTTCCATCCTATATAAAATACACACATATGAGTAGATTCCTAACATATACACCTTACGTATAAAATGACATTTCATCCACTATCCTAAGGAAATCTAATCCCTGCTCTGATACCACCTAATGTAGCACCCCCTTCGCTACAAGGGCTATATCTACCCTAAACGTTATACTTATAATAATCCATGTGTTTATATATATAAATGCACATAATCATCTAATCGATATGCATACGTAATCACAACGTCATAACGACATAGTCAACCCACAACATCACATATATACAAATCAAACACCACAGGTGATCCACCACAGTTGATCTCTACGCCTATGTTCTCTTTATACAAACAAAATAAGGTTTGTACTATAGCTGACAAAGAGGAGAAAACAGCATCCTGGCCCGACCTGCCTGAGTATAGTGCGTAGACCTATTCTTCAACAGTCAGACACCTCAAAGTCTACTCATGAAAGAAAATGTCAATAGAGGGATGAGTCTGCCGCTCAGTAAGTAAATAATCATCCCTATCTATATATGTATATCAAACACAGCCCAAATAGGACAAGTAGGCAACATGCATGGGTTACAGTCAATTTAACTCCAACATAATCAATTGTAGTACACCACATAGCTATCTCACAATAAAATAATCAACTAAATTTCCTTTTTCCTAGTTTGCTTACCAAAAGGTGATATCGTATTTTTCCCGTCAACTCAAGCTCACCGTTATATAAATTTAAGTGAATCCCCCTTGACAGCCGGCTCATCAATCTCATTTCGCATCGTAGCTCTTTCAATTCGCATCATAGCTCTTTCCACATCACATCTTTTTCATATCGCATCAAAGCTCTTTTCATTTCATTTCTTTCTCATATCGCATCAAAACTCTTTTCATTTCATTTCGCCTTATAGGCTTTTCAACACGTCAAGGGGTATTCACGCCACAATATATATTCAATTTCCACCACTCTCTTATTTCCACATATCACCATTCTTGTAAGTAACTAGTAACGTAAAATAATATATCATTACATTCTCATTTTCAGACACCCACAACACAACATACAACAAACATGATATTTCAACGTGTCTTCGCATTCCACGTACACAGTATCGTCAATCAAATCAAATCATTCACCATGCATATATTTTCAGATAAAACAATATCAGCATAAACCACAAATAAAGAGAACATATATAGATAATACTAATTATTTACTTACCTCAACCTCACAACGTTTCTTTCTACTCAATCGCTAATTGTCAGTCCTTTCACCTCAACCCCGTATCCTATAATGATTTATACCATACACAATTAATATATCGAGAATATCGTAATTTCTTTAAAATATAATATTGAATATCATTTGTACAATTTCTAATCATTCTTTAATATTTCATTTCTATCGAAATACAAATCTTCATTTTTTCTCTTTATTAACATACCATTTATTAAATATAATTTTCGAAATATTTTTATAAATTTTCTATCAATTTCTCGTTATTATACACTTTAATTGAACAATAATATATATAATTGCGTATTTGGTTAATAATTCCGATGGAATTATATAAATTAACTATAGTAATATTCAAATCTAATAAATTTAACAATCTAATCGACCAACAATATCATTTTTATATCCAATTTGATATTTAATTCGACACTATTTTAAATAGCCAAACCCGTAAAATATTCCGATTAAATGGTACATCGCTTAGTATAAACAACATTTAATAAACGGACTAATTAAATAATATAATTATATAACTTAATAAAGAATTAAATCTAAAATCCGTACCTGCTTCCTCCGTAATTGTGCTCGTCAGTGTGTGTAATTTGTTTGTCTAATATGCCAATAAGTTTCAATTTAATATATGTATATATTTAGTGAGTGGTGAGGCGGTGGGCCTTTCCCTTAATTCATATATATATAATATTATATTACTAATAAAATACATATATATATTATATTACTTACTAATATATATATATATATATTATTTACATATATATATAATATTATTATTATTTTATTTATTTAATTAAACTTTTCTCAAAATACAATTTACGTCCTTCTTAATTTTCTTAATTAATATAAATTATCCCAAAATATTATAACGAACTCCAATTTAATTCATTCAAGTGTTATTATATTCCAATTATGACCCATAATTTATTTACTAATTAACTAAACTTTATAAAAATTTATCAATTAATCCCCTAATTATATATTATTATTTTTGGGGCGTCACATTTATGTTACTGGAAGCTTGCCAATTAACTATTTATCTGTACGACTGAGTGTGTATAAATTTCATGCCCTGGTGTTGACTGCATTTCTGAACCTTGATTAGACCTATATAATTGTGCCATCAATATGAAATGAATATTACTCATTATTGTTTGCAAATGATACACATGAATGTCGTGGTCTCCTCGAAACAGTGCTCTAAAGGAATGCCTTTATCGAGGGGAGGTAAGGTGTAACATTTAGCAGATGCTGCACTCAAGCTGGAAAAAGTTGTACTTTTCTATTTTTTGTCCTAGACCTTCAAAATGTGCCCCAATTCATGCATGCCAGTTGGTTAGGAGCAGCATGCCTGCTCTTAGTCTCCTGAGGTTCATCCTTAAAATATCTGACAACCCTCATCAGTCAGTTTGCAAAAAATGATTGCAAAACACCCAACATTATGTGTTACAACTACTCGAAGGTAATGGGAAGTCATGTAGTGACAGCTTGACTTTAATCAACATATGTGTCACTTTCTGAGCCATAAATAAGTTTTTATTTCCTACTATTATTCCTTGTTACCATCAGTTTCAGCCTATCTCCTAACTCTATATGTGTGTGTGTATATATTGGACTGTAAGGGCCATCTGTATGTTGTCTTTCAGTTTGAGTTTAAAAATCTGGCCGAATTGATGGGCCAACAGAGCATATTTTTTAAAGTGCATCTAGACAGGTTTCTTGATCGTGAAGTACTTTTGCCATGTTGTTTATGCCTTTCGACTGGAGAATGCTATGAGCAATGATTTCAGTCACAGGCGGACACTTTGGCACCCAATGATTTTCATATCTCAGTTTCTTTACAATTTTGTCTTAATGCATACTATATGATATGAAGACAATATCTGTTTTTTTTTTTTTGTTTATTTTTTTTCGGCGAGTCATAACACATATTGCATGCAATTACAGAAGGCTATCAACTTACATGAGAAATTGTTTTTCAATACTATGTGTAACATGCATTTATTCAATTGTATAAGTGAAGCATGTGAGTGAGTATAGGTGATCTACACTCGTTTATTGGAAGCCTGAGGGTTGGAGTCTAAATTTGGTTTGTCAAATTTGTGCGAACTAAAGTAATCTCATATTTTTAAAAATTGTGTGGGAATCAAAAGGATTGAGTAGGAAATTTAAATACTAAACTGAAACACACATGGGTTACAAAAAGTATGTATTTTGACAATATTTAGAGCTTAATGGTGGCCGGTGTAGCTATATTTTTCTCTTTCTATTTTTCTAACTGAAAAGTAAGTCATGTTTTCTATTCATTCTTCTCTGTCAATTTTTTTGCCATATTTGAAAGTCAAGATAAAGGTGAAACCATTACTTTGTAAACTTCAAAACCTAAAGCTCTGTTTGGTTTCTGTGAAAAGTTCAATGTTATCATCGTTATAATTTGGAAGAGATAGGAATTGCAATTTTTAGGACATATTAGAATATGAGGATGCAAGTGTAGAGTTGAGTGTTAAATTGAAGAACGAACCTCCATTTATTTTTGTAAATTTATCTTGGTTTATTCATTGTGTTGGGGTTTTGTTCATGGGCTTGCGTTGGAGTTTTTTGATGTCATTTATTTATCATTTTGTATAATTATACACAAACATCATGCTTATTCATGTTGTTGATATCTTCGATTTTGCAGGTGTATCACATAAAATTTTGTTGGAAAATCTTTATTGTTCAATCATTTACTATTTAGTTGTGAACTTTGATAATGGAACACTATATCAAAATATAGAATGGTTGTCTACATGCCAATTTTTGTTTTTTCCACCGAGATTTGGTAGTTGGTACGTCTTTCTCAATATATATAATTTGCAAAATTGTGAAACGATTTTAAAGAACATGGAGTTTTGGTAACTATAATAGTCTCATACATGAGAAATCATATGATTTGCATTTGAGGAATTAACTATAGTCTATATTTCACAAATTTGTTTTGTCTTATCAAATGCTTTTGTTTTCTAAAATAGTGAATTTACTACAAGCTTTTTACTTGCATATGCATGAATTTTGTCCAATTGCTAGTATGAAAAAATGTTCTTCCACCATCAACTCTTTTGTTTTCAAATCAGCATGAGATTAGATTGCACAATTTATTTATTTATCTTTTTTTAAAAAAATCTTTATATATCTGTATCTATAGATATATAAGTAATGAAGTATAAAATCTATGTAATAATTCTTTTTCTGCAAGTGCATGATATGGTCGCATATTTAGACCTCCAAGAAAAACCATATTTTATTTTTGTTGTAATGAAACTAAATATGAATAGCTTTTCTAATCGTAAAAAGTACTTCAAAATCATGCATTTGATTAAATGGATGAAATATCTCATTTGTATTAAATGTTTTATAAGTTTTTGAAAGACGCTAATTAACAAGAGACATTATTAACTATATTAACATTTGACAGTATAAATATACACCTATTTGAAAAATAAATTAATTAAATTGGCATGTAAACAACCGTTCGATATTTTAGTATATGATATTTTATTATTGATGTTTACAAGTAAAATAAGTTGTGGTTTGTACAATAACGATTTTCTAGCAAACTTTGTTGTGGGGCACTTGCAAACTTCATCTGTCAATAACATGAATAAATATAGTGTTGTGTAAAATTTGTACAAAATTTTAAATTTATGACAACGAAAAATTTCTAAAAAAGCAAATCTTGGAACATAACTTAACACAAGAATAATTGAGAATAAATTTACAACATCAGTGGAGAATTGTTCTCCAATTTAGGCTTCAACTCTCCAACTTGCATCCGCAGTATTCTCTAAGGCCTCAAAAGATTGTATTCCCACTCTTTCTAGATTATAATGGCGAGAACGTAGAGCTTTAATAATAGAAATCGGGGGACTTTTGGTTTTTAAAGTTTACAAAGGGAAAATGCAATGGCATTAAACTTTATTTGGTTTTTAGATATGAGAAAAAAATTGACATAGAGGAAACAAATAGGAACATGGACTTATTATTCAATAAGAAAAGTGAGAGAGAAATGTGTAATTACATAGGTTATCATTTGGTTTTAAATGTTGTCAAGGTGCATCCTTTAAGCCAACTAATGTGTGTTTAGTTTAGTATTTAAGTTTCTTACAGCAATCTGTTGAACGCCCACACAACTCTTAGTAACATGAGGTTATTCAAGTAAGCACATATTGCAAACTAAATAAAGACTCTAAACACCTTAGCCTTCATGGACGAGTATGTAGAGAGATTACATGTTTTTCTCATTCTTTTCTTTTTTATTTTTACAGGCTGACATTAGATCGAAAGATTGCAATTGAAAGTCGACATACTTGAGGGAAATGGCTTTCCGTATAACACCTAACGCTAATGAAGATGATCTCAAGTTCTCAACACAAGAGCTTTTCCTAATTGTATGCACCAGTATCCACCTGATGAGTTCAAGTGATTCTGAATACGAGGCTCTCGAGGACAAATGAAGAGTCTTGCCTATTGTAAATTAGAATATTTTGTTAGTATTTTAGTTTTTCTGATATTAAAAGTTAGGCGCCTTAGAATTTTGAAGTCATAGTCAGAAAGATGTAAAAGAAAGGTTTCTCCAAGAAAATGCAATCCCACGTTGCTAGTTGAGATGAAATTTTAATTTCCCATCCAATCTTTTTTGCCTGGCTGCCAAAAGGTTTTTAAATTCCATGAAATTGCAAAGGCACTAATTTCCTATATAAGTCAACCATTCCATGTGAACGGCACACTAATTCCCAGCATCAATTCCAAATTTCTATATAAAATGTTATTGAGCCAAAAACAGACAAGAAAATCAAGTCAGCCTGCTACATTTAAACTTATCAAATTTTTGAAATGACTCACACAAGAGAAACTTCCTTGTCTATTTCCTCTTAATTTTCTCTATTCTTTCCACCTTCTTTTCGTCATTGCACCACACTGGCAACGTCCTCTCCTTTGAAACCACACATGTACATAAGCTTCTCATCTCCAAAAATATATGAAATACTGAGAGTTACAAGGAGTGAGTTTGTGTAACAAAGTCCACATGCTGTAGAATAAGTGAGAAACACCTAAAGAATTCTGTGCTTTTCCTCTTTTTAGAGCATATGAGTTTGATTCTGATCAGAACATCTATTCTTACGTTTGTGATCTTCTTTTCGGTTTCTATACCAAACACAAGAAAGTATATATTTTAATCATCTTCCTCCAAACTTGGTACAGTAGATATACGTCACATCTTGACCTCAAACAAATGGGTGTTAAAACTGCTTTCTTGCATCGAAATTTGGATGAACAAATATACATGAGTCAACCTTGTGGTGTTTTTAATGACAAAAAAACTCAGATTATGTGTGTTTACTGAAAAAATCACTTTATGGAATAAAACAGTCTCCTAAATAATGGAATAAGAAATTTGATCATTTCATTCATTCTTCAAAATTCCAAAATAGCGTCTATGATTCTTGTCTGTACTTTAAATACGATAATCACGTCACTCTATTTCTTGTACTTTATGTGGATGACATGTTGAATGTTAGTCCTAGCATAAGCATGATTGAATATTTCCAAAAGAATTTATGCAAAAACTTTGAAATGAAAAATCTAGGTAATTCCAGGAAAATTTTGGAAATGACTATGGAAAGGAATAGAAAAAATTCTATGATTTTCTTAAACCAAAAAAATTTTGTAAAATCTGTGCTTGAAAAATTTTCTATGTCAAACTCAAAACCTTCTCTATTCCTTTGGCTGCCCATTTTCAACTATGTAAAGACCAAATTCCAAAAACAGATTCTGAGAAAGAACACATGAAAAATATTCCTTATTCAAATGCAATTGGTTCTGTCATGTATCCTCTAGTTAGTACTAAACCTGATATTGCATATATTGTTAATTGTTTCAGTAGATATATGTCAAATCTAGGTCTTCCTCGTTAGGAAGCTCTTAAATGGCTTTTGAGATATTTGAATGGCTCTATTAGTTCTGGTGTTAATTCTCTAAATGCTTTGAAGGTGCAAAATTAGTTGGCTATGTGGATTCCAATTGTGACGCCCCAAAAATTATAATATATAATTGGGAGATTAATTGGTAAATTTTTATGAAACTTAGTTAATTGGTAAATAAATTATGGGCCATAATTGGAATATAATAAACTTGAACGGATTAAATTGGAGTTTGTATAATATTTTGGGACAAATTATATTAATTAAGAAAATTAGGAAGGACGTAAAAATAATTATTTAAAAAGATTTATTAAAAAAAAAAGAAAATGAGATGGTGGGCCGTGGCATGTGCTGCCACCGCCTCACCAACCATTATATATATATATATATATATATATGTATGTTAATTGCACACACACATGCATAATTACACACACAACACATATTCTAAATTTCAATTTCCTCTCTTAGCCGAACGAGAAAACAGAGGTATGAAATTATAATTATAATTTTATTTAATTTATATAATTATATTATTTAATTGGTTCGTTTATTAAATGTTGATTATATTGAGCGATGTACTATTTAATCGGAGTATTTCATAATTTTGGCTATTTAAATTAGTGTCGAGTTAAATATCACAATTGCTATAAAAATGATATAGTTGGGTAATTAAAATATTAGATTTGTTAGATTTAATTATTACTATAGGTAATTTACACAATTCCATCGAAATGATTAACGAAATATGTAATTCTATGTATTGTTGCTTAATTAAATTATATAGCAACGATAAATTGGTAGAAAATTCATAGAAATATTCCAAAAATTATATTCAATAAATGGTATGTTAATAAAGAGAAAAAATGAAGATTTGTATTTCGATAGAAATGGAATATTAAAGAATTATTAGAAATTGTACGAATAATATTTAATATTATATTTAAAAGAAATTACGATATTCTCGATATATTAATTGTATGTGATATAACTCGTTATAGGATACGGGGTGAGGTGAAAGGACTGATAATTAGCGAATGAGTAGAAAGAAACGTTGTGAGATTGAGGTAAATAAATAATTAGTATTATCTATATATGCTTTCTGTATTTGTGGTTTTACTGTTATATGAATTTGTGGTTCATGATGACATTGATTTATTTGATAGTATGTGAGTGATGGATGATTTGATTTGATTGACGACATTGTGTACGTAGAATGAGAACATACGTTGAAATATTATGTTTGTTGTTTGATGTGTTGTGGATGTCTGAAAATGAGAATATGTTAATATATTATTTTACGTTACTAGTTGCTTACAAGAATGGTGATATATGGAAATCAGGGAGTGATGGAAATTGAATATAATTGTGGTGTGAATACCCCTTGATGTGTTGAAAAGCCTACAAGGCGAAAATATGATATGAAAGAGCTATGTGCGATATGAAAGAGCTATGTGCGAAATGAAAGAGCTATGTGCGAAATGAAAGAGCTATGTGCGAAATGAAAATATTATGTGCGAAATGAGATTGATGAGCCGACTGTCAAGGGGGTTCACTTAAATTTATATAACGGTGAGATTGAGTTGGCGGGAAAAACACAATATCACCTTCTGGTAAGCAAACTAGAAAAAATTGAGTTAGGTTGGTTGTCATATTATGAGATAGTCATGTGGTGTAATAAAGCTGATTATGTTGGAATTAAATTGATTGTATTCCATTTGTGTTGCTTGTTAATCTTGTTTGGGCTGTGTTTGACATGCATATATAGATAGGGCTGGTTATTTACTTATTGAGTGGTAGGCTCATCCCTCTGCTGACATTTTCTTTCAGAAGTAGACTTTGAGGTGTCTGACTGTTGAACAATAGGTCTACGCGCTATACTCAGGCAGGTCGGGCCAGTATGCTGTTTTCTCCTCTTTGTCAGTTAGAGTACAAATCACATTTTGTTGTATAAAGAGAACGTAAGCATGGAGATTACTTGTGGTGTTTGATATGTATATATATAATGTTGTTGATTGATAATACCTATTATGACGTGTTGGGATTACGTATGCAAATTGATTAGATGATTATGTGCAAATGTATATATATGAACACAGGGATTACTATAAGTATGACGTTTAGGGTAGATATAACCCTTGTAGCGAAGGGGGTGCTACACCAATTATGCAAATGATAGGGACAGTAAGAAAATCAACTACCTCTTATGTGTTTACTTTGTGTGTAGCATGCATTACCTGGAAATCACAACTTCAACACATTTTTCCACTTTCTAATACTCAAGCTGAATATATTACCACAAGAAACTTTTAAAAGAGCTATTTGGCTTGAAGGGTTATTAAAAGAAATCAGTTTTCTAAATAAAAACACTTATAGTTTTTTCTAATAGCCAATTATCAGGAATCCAATCTTTTCATTTCATTAGAGACATTTGTAGAAAAGAAATTATCAATTTGAAAAAATCAGTTCTAAAGATAACCTAACTTATATGGGCACTAAATGACTCCCCATTAAAAAATTAAATAATTATCTTGACATACTCAATTTGTTATAAACTATTATTTTCTACATATTTTGTCTTATCTCTTGTCCTTTTTGCAGGTATCTGTTAGGGCTCCGGGGTATTCAGGATATGATGAATGCTTTTTTTAAGATCCGTCATCTTGGATTTGGTCTAAAGTGAAAATTGTAAATAAAAGTGTGGCCCAAACGCAAATAGTCCAGGCCCATCTCAAAACTGACGGAAGGTGCTGTACACACGGTGGAAATCAGAGTATGGGCCTTTTTTTAGGATAAAATGCATAAAACCCCCCTGTGTTTTAAAAAGCCTGCAAAAAAAAAAAAAAAAACCCATGTTTTCAAAATAGGCTAAAAGCTCCCATGTGTTTTGTAAAACTCAGCCCAATCGCCCTCTCTCCGTTAAATCCAACTAACGTTGTTAATTTTTTAGAAAATGACCGTTATACCCTTACTTAATATATATTATTTTTTATTTTAATGACCGTTGGATCTTTTTTGATCGAATATTTATCGTTAGATCTAATCAATTAATCTCAATCATTACATTTTAAAAAATAAAAGGTCTAGATTCAACAAATTATTTAAGTTATATTATATATAAATAATTTAATATTTTAAAAATATATTATTATTATTATATATTAAAAAAAAACTTACTACCCCACCCACCCCCGACTTTACCCCCCCCCCCCCCCACCATCTCGTCGCCGCCGACGAGATTGTTAAAATTCTCGTATCTCCATAAATTCTTACCAAATTGAGTGAGGTCGGTCCGTTAGAATTGTCTTGAAGAGACGAGTCTGATGGTGGTGGTCTGAAATCGAGATTCGATCGGACAGAGACGAATCGACGGCAAACATGTTCGGCGATCGTTTGTTTGAGCCCATTCTAATGGACACGGTCTTATATATATTTAAATTTGGTGTGAGGGTGCCTAGATTTTTAAATATCGTAATTGTTGATTAAATTTTTTGATCTCATTAAATATATAATAAAATAATAATTAAAATAATTAAAATTGTTCAACCATCACTATTATTATTATCATTATTTTTAGATCAATTCATAGAAATCGCTGAATTTGGACATAAATTTATAAATAATAAAATAGATTGCATAATGCATAGCATGTATCCTCATATAAATATAAAACTCAAAAATAGATAAAAAAATCATAAGTGAATTACTTGTCAATTTAAAAAAAGTATAACGTAATACAAATATATATTAAAATATAACATAATGTTTATATATGTCATATTAAATAATAATATTAATTACAAAAAATATTATAATTTAGTAAGTTGTTGATTAAATTTATTTTTGTATAAAGATTAAATGTATAAATAAAAGTACCATAATTTATTATTATCCAAAATAAAATATATGATATTGATTAATAATTATAATATATGGTCAATTTTGATTATAAAATTGATCAAATATTACATAAAAAATTAAAAATATAAAAAATCCAAAAATAAAAATATATATAAAAAAAATAGAAAAAGCCTCTCGCTAGCTTATGAACAGAAACAATTGAGTTTTTTTGTAATTTCTCGTGTGCCATACTACTGTTTCAAATATGTTTTTGCAATTTAAATAATAATTAGGAGATGTATTTTTCTTATTAAAATGAAGGATAAATTACAAAAGGCTCTTTTGATGTTTGTCTTGATTACAAATACTTCATCATTATTTGAAAAATAATATATACCCTTTTAAAATTATAAATACCTTAATAAATATCCTCTCACAATGAGTTATTGCAAGAGATAATTTGTTAAGATATTTATAATTTTAAATATATATTAATAATTTTTTAAATAATTATAATATATTTATAATTATAATTTGCTCCAAGTCCCATCCCATTCGGACCCTCTCCTCTCAAATTCTACTCTCCTTTTTTTAAAAAAATATTATATATTAATATTTATATTTTCAATATATATAATTATTTATATACAAGATAATACATTGCGCAAGATTATACATATTATATCAAGTACCCATTCTTACTTAAAATTAAAATAATAATTAATAAACTAAAATAATAAAAAAAATTGCAAGTCTACCCCAAAAAAAAAATTTTAGCATATAATTAGTTATTATCGTGTATATAATAAATTATTTTTTATAATTTAAAATGTATTATAAATAAAAGTAAAATATACAAACTAATACAACATATTAAAAAAAAAATCAAGAAAAGAAAATTAATTTATCAATTAATATATTAAATTAAAAAAATAAAATAAAATAACTATCTTATTAGAATTTTTGTACTCAAAAGAAAACAGAGGGACTATCTCTATGGAGACACTTTCCTTTCTATATTAGTAAAGATATATGAATATAAATTAGCCCCTTTCATCATCACCAGATTAGGGTTTTCCTCTATCATTTCACTGCCAGTTAGAGAGAGAGAGAGAGAGAGGTGAGAGAGAATGTGGAGGCCTTTAGCACGAAGAGCTTTGCTCAACAGAGGGACTGCAGCGCAGAAGTTGCTTCCACCAGTTTTTAATCTTCAGGTATCCAGTTCTGAAACCGTTGCCCCTGCCGAATCTGCATCTCGCTTCTCGTTTTTCTCGGCAAAATACCATGTTTACGGAAGTCTGAGATTTTTCTCGTCAAACCCAGCTGGAAAGTACGAGGATCCGGCTTCTGAACCGCCAATTTCAGAGGCTACTGAGATCACTGGTGATTTTGATTTTAGTTCTGTGAATGTGGTTGATGGAACTACAAAACCGGAATTTGAAAATGAGGATTCTATTTTTAATGATGTAATGGAGAATTTAGAAGCAAATAAGGGTGTTGGGGAAATTTTTGAAGGTTCTGTTTCTTTGGATGAAAATTTGGATTATGTTGCAGCAGAGGATGAGAGTCTTGGGGAAGTGAAGAAAAATGATCCAGAGAAGGTGGAGAATTTGTTGTCTTTGCTTCAGAGTAGTGGCACTGATACTAGGTCTTTAGAATCTAATATGGAGGGAATGGGTTTGGTTTTGGACGAGGAGTTTGTGTTAAAGGTACTGGAGACACCATATATTCCAGGGGAGAATTTGATCAGGTTTTTCAGGTGGATTTTGAAGAATCCGGAGTTTAAAGTGACTACACCTGTGATGGAGGCGCTTGTTACCGCAATATGCATGGGAAACAGGAGGAGAGAAGCATATGCATTGTGGGATTTGATAAATGAGGTAGGGGAGAAGGAGAAGGGGGTAGTCAGCACAGATTGTTTAAACAAATTAATAGCTGAATTTTCAAGGATAGGTAAAGGGAAGGCAGCTTTTGATGTGTTCAATAAGTTTGAGCAGTTTGGATGTCTCTTGAATGCTGATACATATTATTTAACTATTGAAGCTCTCTGCAAGAGGTCCTTTTACAACTGGGCTTCCTCAGTTTGTGAAAAGATGCTAAATTCCGGTAACTTGCCGGATGTCGAGAGAGTTGGGAAGATAATTTCATGTTTGTGCAAAGGAGGCTTGACCAAAGATGCACATTTGGTTTATATGTATGCAAAGGATAAGAAAGCTTATCTTCCTCGAACCTCTATCAACTTCTTGGTTGGCTCTCTCTCGAGAATTGAGAAAACCGGTAAGGGAACTAACAAGGAAATCAATAAGGAACTTGATAGAGAAACTGTGTCCTTGGCTTTAGAGATGTTGAATGATTATTCAGCTTTGGATCGCAAGTATGCAACTAAGCCCTTCTCAAGTGTCATTAAGAAGTTGTGTTGGATTGAAGACATTGACAGGGCGAAAAAGTTGCTTCTTGAGATGATTGATTTTGGCCCTCCTCCTGGAAATACTGTATTCAATTGTGTAATTAATGGGCTGACTAAAAGTGGGGATATGGAGGAGGCAATGAAAATGATGAAATTGCTGGAGAACAGAGGTTTAAAACCTGATGTATACACCTACAGTGTGATTATGAGTGGTTATGCAAGGGGCGGTGCAATGGAGGAAGCATGCAAAATATATGATGAAGCCAAAAAGCAGCATGCAAAACTGAGCCCAGTTACATTTCACACACTCATTCGTGGGTTCTGCAAGCTTGAACAATATGACAAGGCTGTGAGCTTGATAGGGGAGATGAAGCAACATGGAGTTAACCCAAATCATGACGAGTACAATAAACTGATCAAATCTCTTTGCTTGAAGGCTTTAGATTGGGAAACAGCTGAAAAGTTGCAAGAGGAGATGAAGATGAACGGATTGATTCTTAATGGCAGAACTAGCGCTCTTATTCGTGCTCTGAAGGAAGAAGTACTGGCATAATTTACAACCATTGCAATCTTGCTGAAGCTAATGCTGCACGAAGAAGTTGATGCATCTCTTGTCCAATTCTTCTTAATGCTTTTTTATCTAGGGCCAGTTTTTGTTGATGTTAATCCTGAGATTGTTACACTGAGGATAAAATATTAGGAGACCTACAATCTGCATTTTTACATGTCTGCGGCGTTTAGAAGAAGTGACTTGTCTGGACAAGAGATGTATTTCAGTTAAAAGTTCTAGATTTCAATCAATAATTGTATTTGGTCAATAAATAGGCTTGTCACGTTTTGGTGAAAACTGACTTCAGAGTTGCGTCGGCACGTTCTGATTATCATGCAATTAGCCGCCCCAAAAAAGTATGATATATCAATACAAACAAAAGAACAAACCAATGTTCAACTTGATCACATTTTCAATAAAAATCATCTGTAAACTTGTGACTATATTGTTTATACCTTCCGTATTTTCACAGTATTAGACTACAGAATGACGTTTCAAGAAACACGAGTCTCTTCTCTAAATACTATATAATTATTTAATTTTGTTTTGGAAACTATATTTCTTTCCTTCTTGTCTTTGCGGAATGGGTAGGTGAATCTTACAAGAGAAATTATAGTACTTGCATACTAACACCAAAGAAACTTCGAGAATAAGTAAATTTTAAGACTTAGCAACTGTGAGGAATCTTTGGACTTGTCCTGGGCTGTTACCCTGGTTATGTGATGTTGGACCTCATCTATTCCTAGATCCCTGTAAGTGTGAGGAGATAAAATGTGGGCATGCGACAAGAATTTATTCCTGACAAATGGGTCGAACAATGAGGGGGAGAGAGGGGACCAGGTCAAGAATTTGTAACAAATACATGTGCATTACAAATTCAACTGATTTAAATATTTAATGAAAGGGGAAAAATCATACTGGTGTGTAAGTATTGTGTGGGAAAATTTCTGTGTGGGCAGTTACTCATCTTCTATATCTTCAGAAAGTAAAAAGGTCCAATCCTAATTTTGCAGAAGAACCCACTTATCCCTACTCAAAGGGCTGAGGACAAGTGGGTTCACTTGAATTCACCTAGCATTAATCTTGAAGAACTTCATCCCAGTGAATGAAACCTACAAAAATTGCCGGTGCACCTGCTGGAAAGACGTGCACTGCAGCCTTGAAAAGCTATGTTCCGCTAGGCAACATCTATCCGATAAGTTCATAGACGAGATTGATGGCCAAATGAAGTAGAACCCAGAACAACCAGGTGGTATCTATACAGTGATCCTAATCGTCGGGGTCCATTTCCTCATCCTGCTCCCCTGAGGGGTTCGTGTCAACTTGGCTATTTTCATCTGATTCCATCAATTCTATATCCGTATCATCTTCTTGTCCTTCAGTATCATCACCACTGATCTCCTGTGATCCGATAGTTTTGAGATCTTGTCCCAACCCTTCAGGGCACTCGTCCTGTTGTCCATATATAATTTGAAGGTTACTGCCCTTCTGTAAATGCTTCAAATCAGTGCTCTTGAGAGTTGTACATGAACATTCAGGTAGGGGGTGAGAGAGAAATGACTTCTGCTTTGATTGATGAAATTCTCGCACAATTCCATCTTCTGCCATGCTTTTGTTAAGGTGTTCTCTTACAGTGAGGGTCCAATTGCGTGGAGGATGGTAAAGATGATCACTGGTACTGTTGAAGAGTTTAGTAAGGAATCCCCTGTATAAATGAACAGAGTCATGTTACTGAGGAATGGAAAAGCTGAGAGATACAAGAATCAATAACACATATCCCAACATCCTAGTGCTAACAAGGAAGGACTTGGTATAACACAAAGCAGTGAGAAATAAAATGGCAAGTTTTCTCTAACATCTAAAAAAACCAATGCTCCTGATATAACTACACATCAAGAAAAATTCAGATTCACGACAACAAACTAGATACTTGATACCTCAAAATAATTGAGACTACAATGAATTTGCACATGGTGAAAACTGCAATCTCTTAGAACATATCATTTTACCTGTCAGGTCTATATGATCTACTCGAGGCCATTTCATACAATCGATGTCCCATAACTAAGCTGGAAAAGTCTGGCCATCCACTACCATCATTGTCAAAACCAGGAAAGAAAGCATCAGCTTCCACAGAAACAATATAATCAAGAGCATCCCACAGCAAACGGTGTGCTTGCTCCCTTAAATCATTCGGAGAAGGGTCTGGTTCTGATTCTTTTTCTGCAATCCATCCGTACCAGCCTTCTTTTTCATGTCGATAAATAGGCCGGTCTGGAGGTGGAGGAAGAGGCCTAGGACGAGGACCAGCCTTGTCCCATTCTTCTTTCAGTTGTTTTGCGCTCTTTGTTGGCGGGAATTCAAACATATCCGGAGGAAGATAGGTTTCAGGGCCAATCATATTGGCAAGCTCTTGTTTGCTGCATAAAGAAGTACGATCCACTGAGTTGGCGTACATGGCACGTAAAGGAATCAGAACCCTTTGCCCACCAAAGGTTTCAGAACCTGCCAAGAATATTCTTGTTCTGGGAGGGTAACCCATTGCTCGAAGGAGAAGCCCAACCTACAAATTTTGGACCAAAAAAAATATAAGCTCTTGCTTCAATAAAGTAATCATAGCAATCACTATTATTAACTCAATACTTGCAGCCAATTTCACTCCACCAGCTATTTGTTTGATTTTATAATTAATTCTCTGTTCTTTTTCATCAAAGGATAATTCAGTGACATCTTGGGCAAAGGTAAAAGATACAGGAGATAAGTTCATGCAAGCAAATATCAAACCTAATCTAAAGAGTACAGACCAGTCAAAGTCATCAGCCAACACAAATGACAGCTGGCCCTCCCCCCTGTGGCAACCCCCAGTGGGGAAAGAAAAAGAAAGGAGAAAAGGAGCATAACTGGACTCCAACATGAAAGAAAGGATTACAACATGAGCATACAGCTGGTGACCTGACAGAATGTGAAAATGACTGCAGGCTCCCAACTACAGTTTGCAAGGAAAGAGTGTCCAGAGAAAACATAAAACCATGATTGTACCTCTTGTGGCATTAGTGGGCAAGAACCATTCCATTTTCGAGCAAATGAATCGACACTTAGTCCTCCTTTCATTATTCCTTGTTTGATCATCTGTGCTCGACGGTATTGTATGAGTTCCGTATGTACATCCTACTCGAACAAGATTAGATAGACTAGTCAGCATAGAATGGCTAAATAATAAGAACATGTGGCATATCTCATACTGTTATGCTCTCCATCATTTTGTTTGAGTAACTCTCTATACAGAGAACTTCTAAAAGAACATATAGAGAGTGATAAAATTAGTTCCTGTTTGTGATTTTATCTAAACAAACCTGATTTGAAAATATAGCCAGTGGAAACGCTAAAAGAGCTTTGTAGAAGGATTTACAAAATCATAAAGCAAAGAGTGAAATATATTTCCTATGGTACTTTACTAACATGAGGCTTTCCAGCTACATCATGCTTTAGAATAAATAGACAAAGTTAAGTATAAGACCAATGTATCACCAAAGAACACGATTGGCAGCATCTCAATTAAGTAAGAGTAACTCGCATTACAATATCATTAATGGCTTAAACATTTCTATTGCAACAATGTTCCAGAGAAAACCTTTCTGAACCAATGGCCTTGAGTGAGTACAATCAAAACATTACCTCAGAATCAAAATATAAGAACATGACTACTGAAAACTACAATTAAGATGCCTAATTACCTGGAAAAGTTCAGCACAACCATGATATGCTAGGGTATCCCGCTTAAGCCCTGGATGGTAAGCAAGATAAGGTTGACCAGAACCTCGTAGCCTGGAGAATTGAAAATAACACTGTAAGAGCATCGGCTAATCACCCTATGATTACTTAAAATAACAATGTAAGAACATCAAATTTCTGCAGAGCGCTTTTGGAGAGGAAAGATCCGCAACGGATTCCTGATGAATGTTGGAGATTCCTCTTATGACATGGATTACTTTACTGAGATTTATCAGCATCGGCTCTATATTCCATCTTTTACAGTTTAGTTAAAGTTTACTTCCAGATACCACAAACGTGAACATTACAAAGAATTCTCTAACACAGAACGCACCACAACCGCATCACCAAATAATGTATGTATTTGCTGGCAATTCCATTCCTACTGCTGACAGACAAGGCTCTTTCTGATTTGGCAATAGGACTTTATAAATTCTTTTAAGATTGATGCCAAAATGACTGTCATGGCATACACATAGAAAAAATGAAAGAAGAACTCAATTTTTTAAAGTGCTTACTTAGAGCCAGAGGCAATTTCTATAAACCAGTGCATAATCAGGTCAGATGCACTAAGCATCAGGTAACAAATTCCCATTCTTTGGCTAGGATGGTGAATGAATTGCTTTACCATAGTCACTAAGAGTGGAATGATCACACACAATTTTAACAATTCAATGGTTTCTAATTGTACATATTAAAATTTTTTTTGCACATCATTGCCTCATGAGAATAAACTGATGAAAACAGATTCATCCCCATTGTCAGTAATTCCTTATTCATCTATGACAATTGAGAACTGTGAAAAACAAATAGTAAAAAGCAATCAGCTAACTTGCCTTTCTACCATTCTATGTGCAACTTCAGTAATTTCTGCACGGAATTGAAGTGCGTGAAAGGCAACTCGACATCTGAGCCTTTGGTACTCAACCAAGCTTGAGGGAAGGATGGACTGGAATAAAAGAAGTACAACCCAATCCAATTAGAGTGCAAAAAATATTGACAAGATTAAACTCATTGTCGAGCATCAATGAATAGAAAAATCAGCACATCTTGCCAACTTTTCTTGTCTGCAGAAAAGCACAGTTACAGAAGCCTGTTTCCTGCATCGGTTCAACCGGAAAGATATATCTGGGCATCTCTCTTGTTACATTTTTTTAATATATTCTTTACGGTCAAGACGAGTTAAACCAATAATGATTATGCAAGCTTCTGTATCATTCCCTAGTCAAATTTCAAAGTCTGCTGATCCGATATGTCAAATATCTTTATGTTTGTTGACTTACTAAGAAAGAAGAATCAACAAGAAAAGTTCATCATGAGTCGCATCTTACCCTTTCACTGACTTAACAGACAACCTGTCACTCTCTACACCTTTATCGCTCACAAGAATAAGTGCATTAATGTCTTAGAAGACTGTTTGAGCAACTGCAATGCAAAAAACTGACCAAATATGGATTTAGCAGTGCAGTTACCAAGTCCCAACTAGTTCGAGCCCTCGGGCAGATAACATGATCCAACTTTGCCAATATAACAAACAGGCAAGGGTGCTGTTACCTTCAAGGGTAACATGATCCAACTTTTTCAAGAAAACTAGTATAATACTGTAGTACCACAAGCTGACGTTCATGATAGCTTTGTTTTGTTAGCCTTATTCACATACTGTAATGTCAGACTATTTACATTCTTCCCTCTGCCTATTGGCAGTTTGACTCAAACCATATCACACTCTATTTCTGGTCTGAAAACAAAGTGGCACTCGTATCAAAGTATTGCAGAGACAACCTGAATTTGTCAAGAGACTCTGACAAATCATATTCTCATTGTTTCTGCATCTATTGATGTGTTTTGTTTTTGGGGAATTATGTTGATATGCTGTGTTGAGGGGGTAGCTGAAGTCTAATCTTTTGCTACACAGTATTGAACTATACAGTCTGGGCAGATACATACTCATACAATATTAGTGAACATGAGCCTAAAAAATTGGTCAAAGAGAGGAATAGAGAAAAAGAAAAGGAAAAAAGAAAGAAACAAAATACCGTGTATATATGCATGTATGTACCTGTAAGCATCCTCCATCAGTAAGTATCAAGCCAATGACCTTTGCATTCTTCAGTTTTGGTAAGACTTCATGCAAATAAAAATTGGAAGAAGAAGAGCTTTTCGGCTTGAAGATTGGATATTGCTTTTGTCTTCTGCCCTCCATCAAGTCTGATGGTAGGTTCCTCACAATGATCACATCATTTGCTAGAGCTGCTATGAATTGCTTTTCATCATAAAGATATGAAAAACTCTTGAACTTGGAACTGCAATGTATATTTAATACAATCAGTATATAGAAATGCCAAAAGGGTGCAACTTATTCTGAGCTTTTGTCTCAAATATAACAGAAACCTGATGCCTTTTGATTGAGTGCTTTCTAGAATCTCAGGTATAACAAGGGTAGCATTCAGAAGCCTTGACACTGTGACCAGATCGCAGATCTAGGAAATCTAAAGCCCATTAGGAACTTCACATTGACCAAGAAACAACAAAATTTTAGAGGAGAAAACTGAGAGTACCGAGGTTCTGATCTTCTCGAAGCCACCACGAATTTTAGCATAAATGAAACCATTGTTCTGCTCATGTGGAACTGTAAAAAGAAGTCTATAAATTTCAAATGGTGAAGACAGATGGTGGAATTTCACAGATAAGCTCATCAGAGAGAGAGGTCATCATCTAAGTGCAAACGGTGCTTCAACATATTTATTCAATTTTTCCTTTTGCACTAAAATCTTCAGATTGAACTACTTACAAGTAAATAGTTCAGCTACCATGTCCATAGACATATAAGTTAAGATCATATGAAAAGTAAGTCCAAGAATCTGTTTAATTGTAGAAGGATCTGTAATGCAATCAGGCAAGATTTTCAACATGGAACTCAATGCAATATTGGTATAGGAAACTGAACTGTGTCAACAGTTCCTCTTGTTATCAAGGTTATATTAATTAAATATGTTGGTGAGTACAAGTGCAAACTTCTTTCAAGCACTAAAGAATATACATCAAGATCAAAAAAAAGTGCAACACTTAGCAGTATTCCACAATGCATGCTAACATAGTCGAGCATTATCTTATGCAATGCCGTAAACTATGAACACAAGTAAAAGCATGTTTCATTTCATCCCTTATTCATATCACAATAACAACGATAAGAAAAATGGTGAGTACCAATACAAAAAACACTAGCACATTACCAGAATATGAAACACTTCTTGGGTTTGCATATGGCTGCAATGGCTCCAATGCATTCACCTTTCCCCACAACCTCCTATACGCAACACCCTTCACCACGATTGACAAAAATTATCCACATATTAACAAGATATGACAAATCTCATTTAAATACACAACATTATTCATTTCAATCTAGCATCTAAACTAGTAACAGAAATTCAATCCTGAAAAGTTCATCCAATAACTTTTTTCACCTTTCTGCTGGGGTTGCCAATGTAATGCAAATCCTCAGTAAAAGCTGTGGCAGCACCATACTGGACAAGACTGGCACTCGACTTTGCAAGAAACAAATGCACCAATATCGACGCAAATGATAATACTAGTCCTCCAAGTGCCGCCCACTTTATCTTCGATTTCATTCTAATTTCAAACCACGCCATATTGATTTCCCACTCCCCCCTACCCTACAAATCTGTAGTCCACATTCAATATCCCGGCAAGAACTAGATGAAAAATAGAATCACAACACCAATATGACATCCAACTCACGAATGCAATACAGTTTGTATGGGCGACCAGCCCATTGTAATTTGAACGAAATTAACCCAAATCCTGATAAAAAGAACGTAGCAGAAATGAAATTCGGAAAATGAGTAAAATGGCAGACAAGGACGAGAGCTTATTACCGAGAGAAGGGGTCAAATAACAGCATGAGTATCAAAACCACGAAATCAATGAAAGGCTTCGATACACAATACAGAGTACTACTTGCAATCACCAGATCGCGGCTGAGCTATCGTATGCCAAGTTAAATAGCCAATTCAAGCGAGAGCAAGAACGGGATCCATTTCCAATGCAGACATTAATGCAGATTCAGCTACAAAAAAATAAGAATTTGGGTTCCGTTGAAATCACGAAACCCTTTTTCTTTTATTGGATCGATGTGAAAATAAATCCTGAATTTCTATATTCCACACTGGTCTGATCAGAATTCTTGAAAAACATAAAGAACTGTACGCAAAAAAAAATTTAGAAAAAAAACAAACAAAAGGAAGAATTCTGATCCTGATTTGTGATGAGTAGGAACAGAAAGTGTGAAGGGTTTAAAGATTTACGTATATATTTTTCAAGATTAGGATTTGTTGCAACTGGAAAATGCTAGTCGGCAATTGCTATCCTTCGTTTTTTCCCTTTTTTATTTTCTATTTACAATTTTATTTTTATAATTATATAATAAATTTATAACAAGATCGTTCGTTGTGCATTGCCAATTACCATCATATCCCTGCATCTCCCCGCACAGCAGCATTCACAAATCACAACCCCGCAATTTCCGGCCTTTGCCATGGGCAATCTGGGAACACTCACACCCTATATAACCTTCTCTTGACCCATTTCCTCTATCCATTAGCGCAGAAATTCACAAAAAATTGAAAATTGAGGCAACAGAGAGCTGGGATTTCTTCAAGGGTGGTTGCCCCTCTTTGTTAGCCGATGATTTTTCACCAAAACAAACAGCCCTTTCAGTTTTCTCTACCAGAAAAATATAACATTGTTCCATGTGCGTATACGTACACATACATTGTATATGTATGATCTAAGGCTTTGTTTGGTTTCATGTTTTCATTTTCAGTTTTAGTTCCCCCCATTCCACTGTTGCTTTTGCAGCAGGGTTCGTCGGCGCCGGTGAATGTTTGTCGATCTGGTGAATAGAGAGGCTGTGATGACTTCTTTTCTTTTATTTTCTGAGCCAATTGATAGTGCATTGAGAAAATCCGACCCGTATCTTGGCGGGGCAACCCGGTCGCCATTGTGACTTTGGGCCACGAGCGACCGGAGATATGCAGCCATGGCGGAGTTGGCTTCTCTTGCCCATCGTTACTGTTGCAGATCTGAGCCTCCGCTATTTAATTATCTTTTATTATTATTTTTCATGTAATATAAATTTGCTTTTTACCAAATTTTTAATATATCAAATTTAAATTGAATTAATTTTTAAAATTAGTATTTCTAAAGTTAATTAAAAATTAGAAATATTTAATAACAAAAATTATATTAATTAAATTTACTTACATTGAAATTAAAAATTATAAATGATGGAACTAAGGACAAAAAATAACTTATAGTCAAACATGATTGTCATATGAGATTCACTATTTAAATATTTTTTTAATTGTTCAACCAATAATTTATTTTTAAACATAATAAAAATAAAATATTTTCATTAAATATACTTTTCTATAAGCTCAGTTATTTCAAAATTATTTTTTATAAAATTAAGGAATAATTATTTTGTTCTTTCTTGATATTTAATGTAATTATACATTTTAAAAATTATATCTAGTAACTTTACCTTTATTTTCATTTAATAAGTCGAATTCTCTTCTAGGAAATTCAATATTAGCAAAAAATAAAAAACTATTTATCGTTCAATTAACTTATTATTAATTTATTACAATTTAAATAAATATTTTTCTATTCAAATTATTCTTATAAAGTATAAAATATACTTTCTCATATATATTAGCTTGTGATATATATATATATATATTGATGATTTGGTTATAAAAATTTTATTTAATATGCAATGTGTCAGTAATAAATTATATAGGAATAAATTTATAGTTTCACTCAATTTTTTTGTTAATATTAGTAGATTTTGTGAATTTTTATTAATTAATGAATCTATTTGTTAGACAAAAATAAATGTTAAGAGTATTAATATATATTTTTTTATTTTATACTTTAGATTATGTATCATTTCTTTTTTATTGTATTTAAAATTTAAATAAGTTATAGTTTTATTTATATATTAGAAATATACTAGCCAGTAATAACAAACAACTAAACCAAATTTCCATGTCTTTATTTCTTCTTCCTAGTCCCCTGCAATACATCCTTTTGCTGCTATAATTTGATTTGATTTACTGGAAATCATGTTGAGATTTAACTGAAATTATGAAAAATCAAATTAACTGAGATTATGTTGGTAATATTAATTATAATTTATTAGGTGTTTGATTAAATTTTATTTAAAAAAAATTAGGAATAATTTTACTTTTATTCCGTGATATTTGGTGTAATAACACATAGACCTTTGTGATTTGAAAAATACATTTAGCACTCCTAAGGTTTGATTCTATATAATAAATAAGTCTCTTCATTAGTCAAAATTTACAGAATTTATTGATGTTAACAAAAATAAAAATAACAAAAACTACTCTATATTTACCCATAATTAACTTATTAATGACTTATTGCATGTCAAATAAGTCTTTTTATGACCAAATTACCCTAATACTTTTTCACGTGTTAATGCTGTGAGTAGGTATTTTCACTGTTATGAGGTTAGTTTAGTCTCTTTAACATGCAATAAGTCAGTAGTAAGTAAATTGCGGGTATATTTCAATTTTCATGTAGTTATTTTGTTAATATCAGCAACTTAAATGAATCTTAACTTACGAATGAATTTATTTGTTAGACAAAAACAAACATCAGTGACGATAAATATATTTCTCAAACCACAAAAAATTTACGTATAATTAGACCAAACCTCAAAAGATGTAAGTGTAATTATCCCAACAAATTATAAAGTACATATTATAAGATTTAGTTTAAAACAAGGTTTTAAAGTAGTTTGGATAAAAATTATAGAACTTCTTAAAGAGTTAATAATAACAAAATTATAATAAATATGGACAATATTAAAAAAAATAAAATTTTGAAATAAATTTGTAAAAAAAAAAAACGCTTATTTAACTTTTTAAAAATCTCACAAACCTGTGTATTTAACTTCTTATCCTTCATAGTTTTAATTTTGGACAATTTACCATAGCTCAGCTATTGCAGACATATTTTCTTTTATGGTGTATTTGGATTGATAAATTTGAATTTGAGAAAAGAATTTAGAGAAATTATTTCAAATGACTTAATTTGAAAATGATTTGGAATCCATCAATATTCAATAAAATATAATTCAAAATTAGAATATAATGATTTATAATTCTTTAAATTTATATCTGTCCAGACAAATTCAAATGATTTGTTATTAAAAATTTAAATTTCATAATTTCAGGTCACTCAATCCAAACGCAACCTTTGAGTAAACGACATTAATGTTCCATTATGTTAGCCCCAAAAACACAAATATTCGATGTATTTTGTAAAATACAACTACGCCTCTTACGTTATAGTTGTAATCATAGCTACACACCCTATTCAGAGATAAAATTTATACAAAAATTCAATAAAAAATATTACACTAATACCCTATCACAGGGTAGCTATAAAAATATGGGTATGTGTGTATTTTCATCTAACCTCATCAAGTGTCAATGTAATTCCATCTAGAGTCGTCCATTATCCTTCGTCAACCTAATTATAATGTCAATGTTCTTTTCTTCGATAATTTCAATACTTACAGGCTTGTTTTGAGTTGAAAAATCTTATATAGAATGCCTAGTAGTTAGCCTATGACTTTTTCAATCTTGAAGCTATAACCAGACAGGAGGCAGCTAGGGTACAGTAGCTAGCAGGATTACCGAGCTAAAATGGAGTGAGCTGCCGAAGACACGAACGATAAAATCCAGTGTCGCGGGGTAGTGAGTGGTCCTCTGGTGAGGAGCACGAGTGTATGTAAGTAAGGCTGTTCCGCGCGCGCACGAGTATTCCCAGTACTTAATACCCCAATCTCAATTGGATGCCTAAGAGTAGACTATATGCCTTTATCTCCCCTTGTTTGAATATCCAGACGGTATACATATATTTGTTAGGAACGCATGTAGTATTATGAAAAAAGATGAAAAATTCCAAAAAATATACTGTGGATACGGTTATGAAAACTATAATCTTATGAACGAAAGTTACGTTTTTTATTTTAAAAAAAACAAGAATAAAAAAGAAATTTTAAATTGCACACCTGAAAATATCACGTGTTGTAAAGGAGAATCCCACCATTAAATTATACTGAATAATAAGATTAAAGAACTTCTGAAGTCCAAAAATAGAAAAAAAAGAAAAAGAAAAAGAAAACCCATTTGACCTCTATTCGCGAAAGACCGTAGCCTGCCACGAGTCAAAGTGTCAAACACCCACAACACCTGCTGAGTCACTTGTACTTTGTTCTATCAACGTTGTACATCTACCCTCTGTGTGTCAACTGCAATAGGTATAAGCCTCCAGGTTTTGGTCGGAAAACCTCTCTCTCTCTCTCTCTCTCTCGCTCTCTCTCACTATTTCCTTTCACACCCTTAAAAGCCGTTAGCCGACACAGCTAGGCAAATTCTCTTCTCTTACAAAACACGCAGTGGAATAGATGTACATAGAGGCGTTGATTGTGTATATATATACATACAAGTTTTATTTTCTATTTTTTAAATTTAATGATCAAGTAATCCGCCCTCGTTGATCGTCTACGCGTTTATCGATTCTCTATAGGTAAATTCGTGTTTTGCATTACCTTTTGCCTGGTTTACTTGGGTTTATATGACGTGTGTGATTCAGCATTGGCGTTCTCAGCTGTTAATTAAGGGTTTTGATGTTGCTAGCGATTAGGGTTTTTGGAAAGTCTATTTATAGTCTCTTTTTGGGGTTAATGGTTTTTGTGATTGTAACCAATTTCTATCTGCATTGGTGTGAAATAACGTAATCTATGTTCATCTTTATCCTTTTGTGCTTTTGACTCTGTTTTTGCTTGCATAAATGGTTGATATGTATACGTGTATGTATGTGTCTGTCTGTGTGTTTGTCGTTTTCCGTGTGCGTATAATTTTGGTGTCGGTCTGCACACGCCACGGGGGGAGAGTTTTTGGGTGTGAGTTAATTTTGTGTCATTGAAGGTGTTGCGAAAAGGTCGAAAATAAATGCTGTGAAGTTCGTCGGACTAAGTTCGTTACATAGTGGATTTAATTTGCTAAAAGGAGCTTTAAATGAAGGTGAAATCCCATACTGTCTGCACACGCCCGTGGAGAGAGTTTTTGGGTGTGGCTTAATTTTGTCATTGAAGGTATTGCAAAAGGTCGAAAATAAATGCTATGACATTTGTCGGACTAAGTTTGTTAAGAATTGGATTTAATTTGCTGAACGGAGCTTTAAAGGAAGGTGAAATCCGATTCCATTGATTTCTCACTGTTATTTTCTTTTGTTGGCATATACGGTAGCTTTTGGAAGAATGATTTGTCAATTCATAGAATTCTGATTGATCACATGATGTTGAGTTCTAATCCTCTAGGTATTAGCATTAGAAGTTCATGTTAGTGGTGCTATTTTTATGATCTATAGGTTCCATATATTTAAGGCAGGGATTATCAGAAATTTTTGTACTGGGATGTATTTGTTTTGCATAACTCTGTTTGCTTTCATTTGTTTATCTGTGATCACTTGTTGTCTTCTGCTGTAAATTTCAGGGGAAGAGTGTCCTTGTAAGTTGCATGACTATTGCTGCTGAGGCTTCTTCTCATATTTGATGAATCTCAGTGAACAGAATAATATGTTTACTGAGACATCATTTGGAGAAAATGCAAGTGAAATTAAAGAAGAGTCACCCGTGGTTGATCTGGATTTGATCACTGGAAAATTATCAGTTTGTCCGGAACCGAATGAATCTTCTTGTGTGGGAGCTGGTGGATCATCTATGAGCATGGTCAATTCAGATGTTTCTGGTGCTGACCACCTTCTTTCGGCTTTCGGTTCTATCAGCGTTTCTGACCGATTTGAGCCAAGGGATAATACAACAGATGGTATTAAAGCTGATGCTTTGTTTTACATTGGCGAAGCTGATCCATCTGGACAGAGACCTGATGAGGCAAAATATATTAGTAAATTTGATTTTTCTGAGTCAGCCAGTATTGCTGAACCATCTAGCCGAATGGATGGTGAAGCTGAAGTTTTGGTTGGAACTGACAAATCCTGCAAATCAAATCATCCTCAAATTTTATACACATCGTTGCAGAGGAGTGCCTGCGATACTAAATCAAGTCAGAACAATGAGTCCCAAAAACCATCAAAACAAAAAGGTAGGAGGATACCAAGCAAAAAATCTGTATTGGATTTAAGTTCCTTGCCAATATTAAGAAGAAGTAGAAGTTCATTCTCCAAGCCTGCTCGATCTTCTGTTTGGGGATATTTGGGGAATATCTTACCAGTTACGGAAGGAAATAGTGAGCTTGATCAAGACATAGGTAAAGAGAAAAAACTAAGAAAAGTTGGAGGAGGTAAAGGAAAACATAATGCTACCAAGGGCCAGATAGGTCGAAAATCAACCAAGAAAAGGTGCGGTACAACTGGTCGTATCTCTTTGAAGATTAGGATTGGCAATAAAAGCTGTAGTTTGGGGGATGCTGCTGAAAATCTTAGTGCATCAGGGAATGACATTGCTGAAATATTTGACACAATGGAAAACAAGTTGGGAGAAGAAATGTCTCGAGATACGATATCTCCATGTGAGAAGAATTTAGAGAATGCGACTTCTCCTGATGCCTCTGCTTTGAGCACTCATCTTGATGACAGTGGTGCTCTTTGTAATTCTTCCTTAAATAATTCAAGTGACTTCCATCAAATCATAAGTCACGACAACAGTGTTAATATGGGAGCTCCCATTGAAAACCATTGTTCAGATGTAGGAACTTCGCCTGATTCAGAAGTTATAAACTCCGTTCCTGATGGTTCATTTTGTGAAAAAGAGTTACCAGATATACATGATAGTCCGATTATGTCAAAGGAGTATGTTCCTCCAAGTGATGTCTCAAATTTGATTTTGTCAAGGGAGAAGTTCAAGAAAGGAAAGAAGACAGATAAACTACGTCTGGTAGGTAATTGTACTTTGGAAAGCAAACAAACTGGTGGACAAACCATGGATACTGCTAACTTATCCATCCCAATTGGGGATTTTACAAGTTTGAGTTTGCCTCATTCTAAATGTAAGAAAGGAAAGAAGAAAGATAAACTCGACGAGGTTGGTGATCTTAGTGTGCATGGCGAGCTAACTGGCACAGACACCACAAATAATGCCGAAGTACCTGCAGATCATGGAGTGGGCGAGAAAGTGGGTGATGCCTCCATGATAACAACTGTAAAACCATATCCTGATGGTGCTGAAACAAATGCTTGTTCTGGGCTTGTTGCTGCAAGTGTGTCCCCAAACTCACCGGTCCATGAAAAGTTAATTCCTAGCAAGAATGGCCGAAAACTCCCTAAATGCTCCAGAGCAAAGGGAGTTCGCAAAGCCAGGTCTAGAATCTTAGATTTACCCTGTGAGAGAAACAAAGCCTCTAAAAGGAAGGGAAAGAAAAGCAATGTTGGTGGCAAGCATCAAGCTACTGAGGTTGGTGCTAATGGTGCCCTTAGTGGAGTGGAAAGCCTTCTGGAAGCAGGTATTACTTGATGTTTGTATATATCCATGCATATGTTGGCAATGCACTCCTCTCATCCCGGATACCCACAAAAAATGAGGAAGGCACAAGCAAATTATTATATACATCAATTCTTGCCTCTATTCTACTGTCTCATATTCTATTTGTGCAATATGTGAAAACTGCAAATCGAGCTGATTCATATTCTAATCAAATTTTTAGGAAATCAAAAATCATCTGATCTTGGAGAAACTGCAGCTTTTAGCAAAGATATAAGTGCTCCAAGAAGTGACCAGCAAAATTCATCTGGTGGGGTGAGGGAGCAATATACCCCACCAAGGAATGCGTGGGTGCTTTGTGATGAGTGCCAAAAATGGCGGCGCATACCAGCCGCACTTGCAGATCAAATAGAAGAAACTAACTGTGGATGGTAAAATAATCATGATTACTGCAATTGGTCTTTGCATTGGAATTGAGCACAATGACAACAAGTATACTTTGCAATAAATCAGAGAGCTATTATTCTATAATGTCAACAGCCTAATAAGCAGAGTGCATAATATGCATGCTTATTATGCCTACTTCTCTAAAATGTGTTGCATATATTTTCTGCTTGGTTTGGTGAGCTTGCATAATTTCCTTGTAACCTAGATGGTTTCCCCCCCTCCCTATTTTGCGAGAGCATTTATGATGATCACTTCGTCTATCACATGTTAGAATACCTAGATACTTTATTCTGTATTGAGTTAGATCTTGCCTGTCATGTATAGGAACTCAGCTATCTCCACCTGCTTTAATGTCGATTATCATGTTTCTTCCATTTGTGTGTATTCCAAACAGGCGTTGCGAGGTGGAGCATCTTTGTTTTTTTTTATTTATTTTGGGTGGGGGGATGAGAGAGTGTGGTGATTGGCTATGAGGATTTTGCTTGTAATCTTCCAAATAAGTTCTCCCACTGGAAAGTTTTTGTCAAGTCCAAGGACGTTCCTGGATCAGGTTAGCTTTCGCATTTTAGGGGGTTTATTGTTTGGATATCTGGGATGCTAAAGATAGTTTCTTTTTGCAAATATCTCCTCTGAGAGATGTAAGTTTCCGCTGTATATTCAAAGAATTATGTGAACCTACTTCACTGGGATTTGCAAAGATGAAATCCAGTTTTTTAGGAAATGAACATTTATAAGGCTTCAATAGATCTTCTAATGGTTATCTTTAAAAGTTCAGTTAGAAAGCTCAGTGAGAGACTCACAGTTTCCATTGGATGTTGGAAGAGTTCATTTACAGGATTCATACTCTTCCAAATTTGTCTTGGACTAAAATTGATTTACATCCACACTTATTAGGCAAACTCACCTCTAGTACGTTAAGCTGATGCAATTAAAGGTCTTCAGAAGGGCTAAAAGATGTGCGAGCAGCTCCCAGCGATTTTATAAGGGAACATTGGCTAAGTGACTTACATATCACCATTTCTTTAGAATCTGTTTTAAGAGCAAGAATCAAGTTAGCTTACAAATACTGGTGTTAGTTAAGTTATTAAAAAAGTAAATAAAATATGCAAACGTAGTCAGTTTAAACGTGAAGTACTGGCTCGCTTCAGTATCAATCATGAATGGGATATATTGGATTTTTCAAACCTTATTGAATGTACTATATTTACTCTGGTCTTAAGATGTCGATGTATTCATTTTTTTTTATGAGAGTTGCTTATGGATTTGATATCTTCTATTGCGAAGGACTTGCAAAGATAACACAGATAAAGACTTTGCTGACTGCTCAATTCCTCAAGAGAAGTCAAACTCAGAAATCAATGAAGAGCTGGAAATATCTGATGCTTCCTGTGAGGAGGATGCCTGCGGTAACTTCCTGAAGTCTAAGCAATATCGACCAAAGGGTATGATTACTAAATGCTGTCACAACAATGGCTTTTGAACTTCAGATGCATTTCTGGATAATATGCAACTCCATTCGTTTGAACTTTGGGTTGATTTTGTTATTTTGCAGTTGCTCAGCAGGCATCTTGGTCACTTATTAAAACAAACTTGTTTCTGCACCGGAGCCGCAAAACTCAAACCATGGACGAGGTGAATGCTTAGCTTTCTACATCTTTACTATCGTCTCCATAGTTAAACTTCATATAAATTGATCTTTGTTTCTTTACTGTATGGAATTTATTATCTTTGTTGCAATCACTTTTATATAGGAATACTGATGTCATTCTTACAGTTTCGAGAGGCGTTATCGCACCCGTATAAAGAGCTTATTTCCTTTCAATGGCTCTTCATATTTATGCATATCTGCTGCTTTTTGCACGTGTTTTAACATCTGATAAATATTTTTCGACTGGATAAAAGAAGACAAAAGTTTTGGTATGTCAACTTGTCCCGTTGCAGTAACTGACACGAGTTGCGATACTTTTTTACCAGAAAAGGAGTTTAGCTTCAGAAAGTTTCCTGGTTCCATGTGTAATGTCCTCCCAGTTCAGCTTTTCATGCTAGGTCTTTTTATCCATTTTCTCGTTTGCTTCTGAATTCAACAAAACTTTTCAAGGGTGTTTTGTTGTGTCTTGGTATATTGCAAGTGCATGCCTGTTTGTATTTGCGAGCTTATGCCTCTTTGAGGTTCTGGAATTCATATGATGCATGAACTCATGCATCAGTAATTGTTCATTTTGCGGAATTCAATTTGTTATCCACCTGAAATCATTTTATTCTTTTTATTTTTGTGCATAACAGGTAATGGTTTGTCATTGCAAACCTCCATCAGATGGCAGAATGGGTTGTGGAGCTAAATGTTTGAATCGGATGCTTAACATTGAGTGTGTTCAAGGAACTTGCCCTTGTGGTGAACTTTGTTCAAATCAGCAGGTGCACAATTTTTTTCCCTTCGTTCTACTTCTACACTGATTTTACTTGCTGTTGCCTCAGAAGTTAATTTTCAATCATTGTTTGTTTGCAGTTTCAAAAACGCAAGTATGCTAAACTGAAGTGGTGCAGGTGTGGAAAGAAGGGCTACGGCCTTCAGGCTCTTGAGGATATATCTGAGGGTCAGTTTCTTATAGAATATGTTGGAGAGGTAACATGGATTCTTACTTAATAACTTTAAGCTTCCCATATCTAAAGGCATTTAGACCAAGTCAACATTTACTAACTAAACTGGTCCATCAATCGGCACCAATTCATTATTAGGAAGTTTCTTTGGAGCCACAAACCAATGTGAGTTTAGTGGGGCTTTACATATCATGTGGATTAAGCCATGGGTTACGACTAAAGAATTTCACTTTGAACTTATTTTGATAGCAGATACCAATTTCTGGATATTGAGTTGAAATCTCAGTTTTTATGTGTTTACACTGGTCTGGGGATGTTGCAGGTGCTTGATGTTCATGCTTATGAAGCAAGACAAAGAGTGTACGCCTTAAACGGTCATAAACATTTTTACTTCATGACATTGAATGGGAGTGAGGTTTGTATCTCTCTTGCTATATTTGTAAAGTTGATAACATTTTCTGTTCATCAAATATATTGGGGTTGGATGAGGTCAATCTCTCATGATAAGTTATACAACATTTTTATGCACTGTTAGATTTGCAAGCGAGTACTTGAACTGTTACGTAGTAATAGTTTGTATATCAATTTAAGATTTATGCTTCAGGGTTGTATCGGAAATCAGAATTACCCAAGGGGTTCAAATCTTTGAACAAGGGGGTGTGGGAAGATTGCCTCAGTTTGTGGTGTTCTCTTGAATTTGGAACATGAAGTTGAAGTGCTAGTTATTGATCACATTCTTAATATTTTTGTACAGTCAAGTATTGTTGTAGTATTTTTGTTTGAATTCATAGAAGGTCTTTATTCTGCCCTGTTGAAATGCTCCACCCCCAAATTGAGTGTAGATGAGCTAACTGCAGCCTGAAAATTATTTAGCTGACACAGCCAACTTTATCACGAAGCAAAAGGTTTATGTCATAATAATGATAAACCATGACTGTCTTTTATTTGAATAGTTGTGAACTTATATCCAGCTAATTCAGACCCCATCCTCCTTGCCGCACCCGCTTCTCTTTCTGTCAAGTTTCCCCTGTTTATGTACTTATATGGTTTTTTCGTAGTTTTCATGTTTTTGCAATTTATGCTTCTGTTTCAGGTAATCGATGCATGCGCTAAAGGGAATTTGGGTCGGTTTATAAACCATAGTTGTGACCCTAACTGCCGTACGGAAAAGGTATTCACATGGGTTAACCTCTCATTCCGATGTACTCTTCATCTATTTTTATGGATTATGTTATAACAGTAAGGCATCTGGCATTTGCCTTCCCATCCTCTTTCCACTTTCTGCACAATAAACATGCATTTCAAGTGCATCTGGTTTATGGGATGTGGCTAAATTACATCCTCATTTCGGATGGGTTGGTTTCAATTTTATTCTGCCAGTAGTTTCTTATCTTTAGTTGCATCAGTATTATGAAACAGAAAGATATTAAGTAATTGTTGCATTTGTAAGAAACTGTTTTTTCTCAAGAAAGAACTTGTTGCCTCGTATGGTTGCAGATGGTACAATCTTGAACAATCTGATTGGAAATAGAAGTATGGACATGCTTGTTTGTCTGGACAAGTTACTTTCTCATTTCTATATTATGTTTCTTTCTCAATCTAAATTGTTTTCTCATTTCCTTTTTATTTGTTGAGCCGAAAATACATTGTGTGTGTTTACTCATTTCAGATTCTGTAGCTTTGGTAAATGGATACTTGACTATGGATGCAAAAGGAATTTTAACTCAATCCTTTTTGTATATCTGACAGTGGATGGTGAATGGAGAAGTTTGCATTGGACTATTTTCTTTAAGGGATATTAAGAAGGTAAGCTCCCCTTTGCTAACAGTAAATCAAGTCATGATGTCAACTTGCATGATTGTTTGTTTATGCTGCTAGAAAAGTAGTATTGGTGTGTGTGTTGGGGGGGGGGGTGTTTGACATAGTTCAAGCATTGTTTCCTCTTAGAGAACATGCTGACTCTTTTTTTGCAAATTCTGCATATCAGGGTGAAGAGGTTACATTTGATTACAACTATGTACGTGTATTTGGGGCTGCTGCCAAAAAATGCGTTTGTGGTTCCCCTAATTGTCGGGGCTATATAGGTGGTGATCCCTTGAACTCTGAAGTAGTTGTTCAGGATGATTCAGAAGATGAGTGTTTGGAACCTGTTATGATCTGTGGAGATAGAGATATGAATGATGATTGGAATGATATAATGTCAAATTCCCTGAATGGTGGACAGCATGAAATTGCAAGTAAACCACCAGCAAACAAATACAATATGAAGAAACAGATTAGTACTGTTGGTGAGAGCATTACAGAGTCACACACTTCAGAACCTTTAACTCAAAAGGTCGAGGGTGTTAAAGCTGTGCAGGTTGAGAAAAGCATGGTTCAGGATAGATCTGAAGTTGAAAACTCTGTTGCTAATGATTCTGCTACTGATGCTCTTGAGCTGTTGGATATCAACAAAATTACTGGCCAGGCCTTGGATGGATCTGTATCAGCTACTTCAAAAGTTGAATCTGAGGGCCTCCAGTCTCAGATGCATTTTTCTTCCCAACTCATGGATATTTCCTATCAGTCAGATCGTTTTGAGACCAAAGCAATGTCTTCTACTCATCAATTGGCGATTATGGCAGCATCGCCTATCAATTCATTGTCTGATATGGTTGAATCTAAGAGGAAATTGAAATATGCTGCTGTGGGGGGAAGGCATGAACTACCAAAATCCAATTCTCTTGCTAAGACTAATTCATCTTCGTCAATTAGAAAAGGGAAACATAGAACGAATGTTGTGAATGACAAAGAAACTATAGATGTGGATACTTTAAATGCAGCAGCGGAGAAATCCAAAAAGTTACCAGAACTTTCCGTAAATAATCGTTTTGAAGCTGGTAAACAGTCATCTATACCATACTACTTTCAAGTTAATTAATCTTGATTTTTACTGTAATAAGTTACTTAACTGGTTGCAGTTGAGGAGAAACTGAACGAGCTGCTTGATCCCAAAGGGGGAATAAGCAAGCGGAAAGTAAGTTGTCCTCTTGTTCCAGCATCTTTTACACATTCTTCACTCTTGTTTTTGAAGATCTGATACCTTTTTATTGTATTTATAAAATTATGCAACAACATGCACAATATTTGGTATAAATTGAACTGCTTATTTTTTAGTATATAGATTCATATCTTGCTTGTAATTATTTGTCATATTGTGTTCAAGACTGACACTGTGTACTTGCTGTCCTATATATGCCTGTGGATGGTTGTTTTTTAAGGTCTTAAGTTCTCTATTTATTTAATAGGATGCATCTAAAGGCTACTTGAAGCTTCTTTTTCTAACTGCTGCATCGGGGAATAATGGCCATGGTGAAGCTATTCAGAGGTATTTCCTTAATACTACTTCATGTAATTTTTTTCTGCATCCATTCTTGTCATTTGATCTGGTAAAAGGTAATATTTTATATGTGAATGAAGCGATTTACTGGGGACATGCTTTTTGTTTTTACACCTCTTTTGCAGTAATAGAGATCTTTCAATGATCTTGGATGCACTTTTGAAGACAAAATCTCGGACTGTTCTGGTTGATATAATCAATAAGAACGGTAGTAATTTCATTATGTTGTCACCAGAAATCTATATTGCACTAGTTAGTGATACTTTGTCATAATGAAACAATTTTGCTTTACAATCAACCCTTTTTCATCTATAGGTTTGCAGATGTTACACAACATAATGAAGCGGTATAGGAAAGAGTTTATCAAAACCCCGATTCTGCGCAAGCTTCTCAAGGTAACTTTAGTGAATAATTTTTACTTAAACTACATGAAGAACATACATTGCATGGTTTCTGGATGATATCTATCGTAATCTTATCAAATATTAGGTTTGTCCATGGTTAAATAATCATTGGTTTTGGTAAAATGTAAGACCTCAATTGCCTACAAATTTTTAGCCTTAAATTTTATTTACCCATTAATATGCTGAAGAAATATACACATACATTCATGCATGCCTGTAGTTGGACGTATGAATATATGTAATAAAATGATTAGTGCCACAAGTTTATCTGTCTTAAATAAATTTACCCAGTGAATAACTGAATGGATAATGCTTAAAAGTTTATGAGTCTGCACTGCGTATACTTTACCAATTGAACCCCCACCCACACACCAAATGGTAAGGCGGGTAAAAAGAAGTTGATGTAGTTGTGATTTCAGCATGAAGGATTGGGTGATAGGGAATTTCCCATTTCAAGGGAAATAAGTATGAATGATCTCACTGGTTGATGCAGGAAATTCATAGGGGAATAAGTGTGAATAATATCCCTGGTTGGTCAGGAAACTCGCAGGGACGGCCAGACTGGATATTGAAAAGAGTCATGATAAACAAGCTCTGCATATTGATATAGATATAATAACATAATACTATTTAAAACTTTTACTGATTTCGACTAACATTATCACCATTTTAATTACAAAATGGAAATGTTATAGATGGCAATTGAAAATAGATTGTTCCATTAATTTATAAGAAATATAACTCTTGCAGGACAGAACCCTTAACTCAAAATATCTTTTGCTCAAGTAAGAATCTTGGGAAGATCCTTGTGAGAAAGAACATCTGACCCAAAACGGAAACAGATATCTCAAACAGATTGTTACAAAAGTTTATAGTCCCTATTTTTGGTAGTGCATGTGTTAAACACCTTTGGATTCTTGCCTCCAAAATATGCCTTATGTTTTTGCTGGCTGTGAAAGCTGTCATCCTAAACTCCACCTGTGGGAAAAGACTGACTCACGAAACATCAGTTTATTGGAAGTACTAATTCAATTAACTGCCAGAAGAAGGTAACAGCAGAGAAGAAGCATGCACAACTCATATGAAATCCATTTGCATTTAAGATGGAAGGCATTAGCATCAAAAGCTGATATTCTACCAATGTACCAATGTACTAATTTATTTGGTCCCCTCTCACCCCATAGCTGAGCCGAAGAGTTTTCCCTCTTCCTCAATAGCTAATCTGAAGAAATGGCTTCTGAGAAGAAGTCCTGAAGATATTTCCTTTTGATCTCAACATTTTCTGTTAACTACAGAAACGGTGATACATCATTTTGTGAAATTGAAGATCACTTATTTCCTTGATGTTATATTAGGAATTTGCATTGGTATGATGTGATTTAGGAAATGCTGAACTTATGTTGAATCATTTAAGGATAATGGAGAAACCAGGAGTTATATCCAGTTGTTACTTACTGTTTTTTACGTAGGTACTGGAATATCTGGCAGCCCGGGAGATTCTTACTTCAGAGCACATAGCTGGTGGTCCACCTTGTCCAGGAGTGGAGAGGTGAAGAAATATCTTACTGTTTCATGTTTACTGCTTCCTAGGATTTGCTTGGCTTTTGTGTTTTAGTATGGAAAGTATTCACATCTCTGCTGTGCATGTAAATACTAGTACGTTAGTGTAATCGATAAGAATATATATGATGTGCATTTTTGTGATATATTTGTATATGAATGTGTGTGTATAAAAAAATATCGATTTATGTATACCGAGGACATTTTTGTAAATTTATCTAAATATAAATTCCTTCCTACCTTTGTCATATGTAGCACACTAAAACATTTCCTAATGATTTTTAATTAATTTCCCTATTAAATACCTTGTGATATACAAACATTTGCAATGGAATAGGATTTTTGGCAATCAAATTCCTTGCAAACAGGTTGTTAAGGTCTTTGTATTTTGTGGCTCCATGTCTATGTTGAATACCTTTTTCATTACCATTAGAGATATTCATCCTTAAGCTGTTAAGGGGTGCGAGTCTTTTTCCAGAGGCTGGCTGCATTAATGTTAACTGTTCTGTTCTTGTGCCTTTCTGCTAATTTATGCATCCAAGAGTTTACAAATACTAGGTCTTCAAATGAGGAGAAAAAGGTACTAACTATACCTGGACAGTTGTTTGACAACATTTGCAGCTCACTCATCAAACAGCACCAAAATAGATAAATATGCAAAGAATTGAGTCATGCATGAAAGCTCATACATTTTCATATTAATGTGTTTATGCAAATATTTATATGCAACTGAAAAGGACTACGAGAACAATATCCCTGACTGATCAAAGTCGCAATATTGCCTTCCGCTATTGTCAAAACCTTTTGGCTGTAAAGCTAGTTCTCTTTTGTCCATTGTTTAGCAAGGTGCAGAAAGCTCCTCATGGACTTGAAACAGAATGAACTGACATAATGCTTTCTAATTCTGTGACTTGTTTAATCTTCAATTAACTTTTTAGTATTATTGTTCTATAGGCTGTTGATTCCTTCTCAAATATGCTCTTTTTAAGCATGTTTACTCACATTTAGAGTGCATTAAATGATTAAAGTCTTGATCAATTAGTAGTTTCGTCTTTGATATGTGGAAGAGAGGACTTATCATAATGCAAGATTTTGCATGGTTTTCCTACTTCCTCAAGTATCCTTTCTCTTCTTTACGCACCCGTGCATCTTCTCTCCTGTCCTATACATTGTGTCATTTCTTCAGATATGATCTCCTCTAAAATATCTTCTACCATTGATCATTTCTTTTTGGGTATATTTATCATCTGATGCTGAAAAAAATGAAAAAATTCGTGTCAACATGGGTAGAGAATTTTACACGCACGCTGTAATGAGAAATATCATTGCTTTTCAATATTTGTTTCGTGTTTATTCTCGTAATGTTTTTTATTCACTTTTTCATGATTATGTTTTTCTGAATTGCATCTTATTTTATACTTGCAGCTTTAGAGATTCAATATTGATTCTGACAGAACATGCTGACAAACAGGTAATGCATAAAAAGTTGTCATTCCATTTTATGGATTCAGTCACTTGCCAGTGCATTTTCTTTTTCTCAAAGTTGTGATACATTTATTGATTGGTCTCAATGGATAAAAGACAGAAAAAAAATGTGGTCAATTTTGTATTCCGCTCATGCTTCTTTGTTGAAGACAAGCTGATGGCTGGCAAAACACAAAAGAAAAAAATCATCAATAGCAAAGCCCTTTGTTAATTTAACCTCTGTTACTGCTCTCAGGTCCACCAAATTGCACGAAACTTCCGGGATAGGTGGATTCCAAGACATCTCAGGAAAAATTGCTGCATGGAAAGGGATGATGGGAAGATTGAATTTCATCATCAGCATTTAAGCTATGGTGGGTTTTCAGTGTCATACAATCATTTGTGCGATAGAGGCGCAAAACCTTCAGAACGGATAAACACTCCTGAAATGCAATCAGCTGCTGCATCTGGTACAGTTGAGACTTCCACTCCAGACCTGCCCTCTGCTTTGGGTACTAGCTTTGGAAACAACATGACTAAAACGCGCAAGCGCAAGAGTCGATGGGATAACCCAGTGGAGGACTACCCGCATTCAAGAAGTAGAATCAACGTGGCAGGTGATGAAAAGCTGAACATTGATGAGGATGCCCCTCCTGGGTTTTCATCTCCTTGTAATGGCGGCCATAGGGTTCAATCTGATGCTGCTGCAACTACTATCAATCACCAGGAAAGAGAGACATGTATAAAGCAGCATCCAGTTGACATTATATCAGGTGATTCACAGTTGAGGTTTGTTGCACGTATGCCTCTTTCCTATGGGGTCTCCTACTCTGTCATGCAGCAATTTGGTGTCCGTAAAGCAGAAACATCTGACTGTTGGACTGTAGCTCCAGGAGTGCCATTCCACCCATTTCCTCCATTGCCTTCATACCCCCATGGCAAGGAAGAATTACCAACATCTGCTGCTGGATGCGCATCATTTAGTGAAACGGCAGAAAAGATAGAACAAAATAATGATACCTGTGTCACTTATCACACTGGTCAAATACATCCAGGAATATGCAGCATCGACCCGCCAGAACAAAATCTCTCAGTTGCAAATGGCCTGCCAGATTTTCAGCAAGGGGGTTTGTGTAGCTTGGGAAGGAAATACTTTAGGCAACAAAGTGGAATCATTCAAAGTTAGCCCCACCATGGGTTCGCATGAGAAACGGTTGGGGGCATGCAGGGAACAACACAAGAAATGTTCCGCCAGGAATTGGTTTTGGAAATGGACCGAACGAGTTTAGGAATTCATACAACTTGGAGAATGTTAACTGGAGAGGAGTTTCTTAAACATGAAACTCATCAGCATTGATTATGAAAAATCACCTTAATTTTATAGAAGATACTTGAGGAGCTATTAAAAACATTCTGATGCTCCTTTTTTATGTACCATAATTCTTTACTGCACAGTATTCCTATATTACAATATTCTTTTGTTTCTTCAGTTTTCTATTTAGTTGTAGGCTCCGGCGCCTCTATGCTTGCTTAGGACAAGGAATCAAAGAAAGTAGGCATTCTTCAGATACAAATAAACTTGTAGCTGAATGAAGGTTGATATTGAAATATGGATGTTATTTTGTGTGCAGTTGCTTTATTTGATAAACTCATCTAAGGTTCATCATTCTTGTGTGTTTAGGTGATCATTAACACTTGCCCCGGAGGTTCCTTATTCTTGTGTTTTGAGATAATCATTAACATCAACCTTGGCTGGTTCGTTCAGTGGGTTAGGTTCGGACGAGCAACTTGAATGTCAGGACACAACATCTCCAAGAACCACTGAGGCCGAAAAATCAAAAAGGAAAAAGAGAAAATTGAAGAAAACAAATACTAGAAGTTCAGAAATCAACCATGTCTACAAGCAATACATCTCTCTGTAAACAACACATTCTTACAATCAGCATGATGAGGATATTCTTTTCCAACAACTGCCGAAATACATCTAACTTCTTTCTCATCATGATGCAACAAAATTCAAGAAGAAATCCAAAGCCTATATACAATCTACACATTTTGTCCAAACGAAAACAAAACACAACCTTAACTAATACTGTTTCAGCAAACTTCTGATTCGCACAAAGCACCAGGTTTTGAGTAGTGTCTTGTGCCGCCTCCAGCCATGAAAATATTTTCCGATCACCTTTCTATAGCTGGGCCGTTCTTGCACCACATTCCAGTACTCAGCTACGTTTAGTCTTGTATTTATGTACTTCTCTTCCAAATTCATGAGAGCCAGTCGACTTAGGAGAGGAATGAACGCAACATCTGCCAAAGTAAACTCTTCTCCAACCAGATACGTCGATTCACTCAGTTTTCTTTCAGCTTCATCTAGAATTCTCTCCAGATGTTCTTCACTCCATCTCAAGACTTCTGGATCTTTGAGTTTCTCTTCTGTTTCGTATGCTTCTTTAAGCTTACGATGGTATGCACTGGCAAGTTCTGGGCATTCTGCCATCCTAGCAATTATGACACGCCTCAGGAATTTAGTAACAGAGAGACGATATTTAGGTGGGACGTGGGAGAGGGTGAAGAATTTGGGATTCCACTGTTGTATCTTGTAAATCCATTCGACAACTTCTCCGCTGCTAAGAGTCGATTCATCGCCGCCAGAAGAGACCATTGCAATTCTCTCTATGTACCTGGACATCTCCAAAGTTTCAGTGTCCATATAATAGCAGCCGTTTCAAGTAGATATATCCACACCCCATACACAACAAAGTTTAAAGAAATCAATCTTGGCAAAAGAGTTCATAACAAAATCTAGACCGTGCAGATGTATAAGATAATAACATGACTCATTACCCTTTTCGTGCAGTGGTTAACTTTTGCTTGTCCTTGAAAACCAAATAGCTGTAGCATTTTCCCCGCGAAATCCAAGTTCCAATGATTTTTTAAAGAAAGGTAGAAGAACAACTAACTATAAAGATGGTTTTGTTTTTCTAACTGTGATGATGAAGCCTAAAATACCATAACTAACAGCAGGGTGAAAATAAGACATACTGGATAATCTCTACAGTGTCGTACAAGATGTGCGAACCATTCTGGAAAACTGGAAGTTTGGCACTTGGGTTCATCCGGAAGAAACTAGAATCAAAATTCTTGCCCGTGATAGGATTTACATGGAATGATGTATAATCAATGTTCTTCTCTTCCAATGCAATCCTCACTTTCTGGCTGTCTAAGGAATATGGATGATGATACAGCTGCATTATGTTACCAACATCGACTGTTCAGCCGTGCAATTTTTGTCTGTACTCTGCAACCCCAAGCAGAAAAATTCACCTGCTTTCAAGAGGCAAAGCCCGCACTCATTAGTTACAGATTAAGTCGTGAAAAGCTACCAAAGTTAACTCACAGCTGATGCATTTACACAATGTTAACAGCACAACAAGGTTGCATGATTGGTAATACAAACCACTTTGTAGTTTCCATCTAAACTATGTTTTTCAGGCTGATTATAAAGTTACCACCGATAAGGATGAAAAGAGAAACACATGAAACATGTGTTGCAGATTACTTCAATGAAGAGGCTATTCGAAAAGCCAAATCAGTCAGCAAAGGATGAACTTGAACACACATCTATACGCACTGTTCAGCTTAAAGAATCATTAAAATTATGACCAACATCAAGGTAAAGTAAATGCCGCGGAACTCTTAAAATATATTACATCAAAGAGAAAAATACTTGTAAAAAACCTCAAACAACAGAGCTAGTTCTGATAGTCCTATATAAGTGAGTTTCAACAGAGTGATTCTTTAATTGCTCTGATTCAAGTCCACAGAGCATGACAAACGCAGGAAATAACAACAACATTATTACAACAAAAACTCTAACTTGGTCGAACAAAACACTAATTTGCCATCATATCCCAACAACTTCCTTAAAATCCTTTGCTCAGATTCAATAAAACTATGTAATTACAGACATAATCCACACAGTACATAACTTCATACACAGCCAAACTTGCTGAACAACAACATCCAAAAACAAAAAAAGAAAGATCAACATGAAACAAAAAAACCAAAAAAATTACCAGGGCAAAGGAGCTCAGGGTCCTGCAGAAAACGAGTGTATTCAGAAATTTTATGGGTTTATAGAGATTTGGGGTGCACGTGAAAGTAGAATTAAAAAAGATACCCTTCGATCAGAAAGCGTAAAGGGTGTTGCAGAAATAGAGAAAGAAGAAGAAAAGATAGTGGAGGAAAAGTAATGGAAGAATTTGGACAGCCCAGAGACAACAGTTTGTGTTCTTGCTGAGAATCTCTCTTATGATGTTAATATGGAAAGGGACAGAACATGAAGAAATTTTAAACAGTATGATGGATTGATTCTTGATATCTTAAACAGTAACTCGTAACTTCCCACACCACCCACCACTTTTTATATTTTCATAGGTCAACTAGTCTTTGCCACCCCTAACCTACCTACCCCACCCCCCATCTCTCTCTCTCTCTCTCATAGTCATAATACATTTGAAGATAATTAATGATAACGAATAATAATGATACAACCCTCATAATTTTCACATTTTTTATCAAATATTCAAATTATTATTTAACATAGTCAAACTTGATTATTTGTTCCAACAATTACTTTTCAAGAATTAAGGCTTTGTTTGGTTTCATTTTTTAGACGGGCCAAAACACATTTAATATTTGCCTGCTTCTCTTTTACACCTTATCTGTTTGTGAATTTTTTGTATATATACACATCCATATATAAAAATATAATATAAAAGATATATGATTTGATAATGAACAGTAATTTCTATATCCAAAAAATTCAATATTAAATACACAACATCTATCTATACATATATATATATATAAGAGACTTAATTTGAAAATGAACAGTAACTTTTGTCTCTCAAAACACAATATCAAATATACAATACTTATTTTAAATTATCTCTAAATATAAATCCAAACATACATAATTATTTCCAACACATACTTATTTATTTTTATTTTCTCTCTCTATCTGCACAAAACAAAACAAAACACCCAAAAAAAATAAATCCAAACTTTATGTTTATGTTTCACCCACAAATATTTTGCACCTTCTACAAAGCAATTACAGTCGACTCACTTAAAATTTGCATATATAACACTGAAACAATCGCTATCAGCTTTTTATGAAAATAAATTAAAAGAAATATTGTTAATTTATATTTAAGTATTTAAATCTAATATAGTTTAAATCAGAAGTCATACACAGTTCACCGTCAATTTCTTTGAGCCATCCATACAATTTGGGCCTAAATGGGCGGCCTAGGCCCAATACTAATCTTAATTTAAAAATGTCATTATCTCTAATAAATACAATGGGCCTAAATGGGCGGTCTGGGCCCAAAACTTCTTTCAATAATATCTCATGTATCAAAATATCTAAACAAGCATTGTGAAATTAATGCGATGCACCTAACCGATTGAATCCAACTATAAATATTGTGATTAAAATGCGACTTCAGTTCAAGAAACGTCAATGTCGTTGGAGCTTCCGCATAATTTTTTCCCATAAAACGTGTCGACATTTTGGTGTTGCCGATCGAGCCACGTCACAGGTTTAGGCTACGTGCAGTTCACCCTAAATTGTAGACATTTAATGAAAATCGAGTCCATGGTACCACACGATTTTCGTATATGTAGGGGGAATCTAATATAAAAAAGAAAGTCATTTTTTACTTACAATCAGTGGTTTGTGCCACTGCGACACCAATTCTTGAAACACCAATATAGTTACTTATATTTATTTTAAATAGTCCACGTCAAAATACTGTCATACTTATACTCTGCTCTCATTCATGTTAATCACTCGATTTTATATCCAACTCTAAATTTAAAATTTTACATCGTATCTATCTAATTATACAACAAAAATACAAGAATGAAATTGTTTGACTTGGGAATTGTTGGTATTATGTTTTCAGTTAAAGTGTCATCTTAACTTGAGCAATATTATTAAGCAATTATGATTAGTACAATGTAAGATGTAACAGCACCAAAATCAACTTGTTAACAAACTTGACCATGCCTTGTGCACCAAATTACACTACAATCTTACCAACTTTTCACATCATGTTAGGACCACATAAATTAAATTCTTTGTAAATGAAATTAATAATTTGTAACATGTCTGGTTTTGATCATACCAGTTTGAGGGATTTCAAGTTTTTGTTACAAACATATTAGAAACGAGTGTTGGTATTTTATGGATTCTGCAGTTACAAATTATAGGGGGTGTTTGCAAATACTTAAAATAAAGCACTTATCGACTTATTGCTGGAAGTAAGTTGAATAGAGTGATTTTATTTTACAATTTCTGTTTTCCAAGTGCTTAATTAAGTTGAGATTTAAACTAAAAACTATTAACAGCTCCCCACTAAATTTTCACGGCTTATTGATAAAATTATAAATTCTTTCAAACGGTTATTTTCCAAATATTCAAAAAATATATATTTTTTTGTCACTTTTTAACTTTTTATTTTCAAACACTCCTACTTTTTATATTTTTATTCAAAAGTAATCAAAGAAAATGTTTTTAATTCCTTTCCAGATTTTGTTATAAATAATTCAAAATTTGTATACACAATCTTCATACTTTTTACTTTCTTTTTGTTTTACAGAATATCCTGATTTTAAATTTTCCACTACTGACCGCACTTTTATCATTATTACATTTTTTTTATTTTTTTGAAAAGAATACAAATATTTTTACACTTTTGGTAATCATGTGGGTTAATTATCACAACAAAATTTTAATTAAAAAAAAAACATTAATCAGTACAAATATATAAAATAATAAGAAACAGAAATAATTTCATCTACACCCCTAATTTATAATTTATTTATACAAATTCCCATATCGTTTGAAAAAATTACACATACATCCATAAAAAATTTGCATCTGTCTTTTAAAAAATTATATATGCATCCACAGAAACAGTAACAGTATTATACTAACAAAATTTTTTTTCTATTAAGAATAATTTACATAAATAACCTATAAATTAGGGGTAAAAATATAATTATCTAGTAAGTGAGATGATGTTGGGTAGTATGTCTGATAATTGATACCTACCCTAGCACGTGAAGAGAGTACAGTGGAACCGACACAATACATCAAAGGCATCACATTATCAAATTGGAAACCAAATGTAGCCCAAACCCTTCAATAGAAAAAGAAATATTCACATGCACCACAATCCCAATAAGGTCCCACAATTTTGGGACTACATTGTTCATGGATTCTTCTTTTCTTTGTTTTTTCTATAATTTTTATTGCTGTTTTAAAATTTAGTGTGATTATACGTAAATTTTATTAATTTAAAAAATTATATTTAGTATTTATAGTGTTTGTTTTTATCTAATAAATAAATTCATCAACTAATTAAAATATATTGATCTTAACAACAAAAAATTGAACGAAAAATCATATTTAACTTCGATTTGACTTATTTTATTAGTTTGTTACGGTTTAAATAAATATTTTTTGATCAAATTATTATTATTATAAGAATAAAAATATACGTTATTATGTATAATAACGTATGATGATCATAAAAGAATTTACATATAATTACGGGAAGATTTGAAAGCGGATATTATTGGGATTTAATAACAAATAATTATACATGAAGAAATTATTGAGATGCGTGCATGAACAAATTGAGGTTGAGACCATAAAATGATACCAGGTTGACACGTGTTCAAGAGACAATGTCGTGGGCCTAAGAAGACACGTGTGCGTGTATAGTTGGAGGGCTCACGTGAGGAGTGTGGGTGGCGTCTGGTCGGTTAGCTGATTTCAGTTTTCATGGTCCACACTCAATAAATGAACCCATTTCTTCCACTCACTAAATGAACCAAATTGCCTATTTTTTTGGGATGCTTAAAATTTTGTATAATTCAAAATTTTATTTTTAGTAGCTTGAAATATTTATTTTTATTTAATAAATAAAATCTAATATCAATAAAAAAATTAAATGAATATTTATTGATTTTTAAATTTATCGGAGGTCAAACAATTTTCTTAACTATTCTTACAAGGGTGAAGATTGAAAAAAATATCTTATAACATGCATTAACATGTAAAGATGTATAAGGATAGTTTGATTAGAAAAATTTTATTTGACCTATAATAAATCAATCGGAGCAAATACGATTTTTCATTCGATTTTTTTTATTGATATCAATAAATTCTGTCAATTTTGACTGACGAATTGATTTGTTTGTTGGACAAAAACAAACGTTAGAAGTACAGTATACAATTTTTCAAATCACAAAGAGTTAATATGTAGTTATACTAAATTTAAGGGGAGGACGATGTAAATATTCCTATTTTTTTTAATAAATAAATATTCTGCCAAAATTTATTTTTCATTCAAAATAATAACCAAGGGGATGATAGAAGTATTAAACTATTAAAAAATTAAGAAAAAGAATAATTACACTTCAATTCTTGAGGTTTGGTATAATTACACATAGATCTTATGTGATTTAGAATATTACATATAGTACTCTTTAGATTTGTTGTCATCTAATAAATGAGTTCTCCAATTAGTCAAAATTCACTGAATTTACTGATATTAATAGAAAAAAAGGGCGACAAAAATTCATGTTTGCCCCCGATTGAATTATTACTAATTAATTACAGGTCAAATAAATATTTTTATAACTAAATTATCCTTATATATCTTCACGCGCTAATACATATGAGGAGGTATATCTTCACTGTTATAAAAGTAGTTTAGTTAGAAAAAAAATTATTTGACCTGCAATAATCCAATAATATACAAATCAATTAAGGGTAAGTATAGATTTTTATTCAGTTTTTTTAATTATCAATATCAACAGATTTAGTAAATTTTGACTAACGAAGGAAACTACGTGTTAGATGGAAGCAAATCACAAAAGTATTGAATATAATATTCTAAACCACATGAAATTTATATATGATTACACAAAACTCCCCCTAGAAGAGAGTATAATTATTCCTTAAAAAATTACCCACTCTCTAATTTTAATTTCCCGTTAATAATATTAAGAGGGTGTTTGACTAAGCTTATAAGTTTTTCAAAACATTTTAAATGATGGGGACAAAATAATTTAATAAAAAACTGTGTAAATTAATATATAGTTATGTGGGGACAAACTGAAGCAGGAGGGGCTAATTGTGAACGTCAACCCCTGTTAAGTACGCAGCTTTCCATGAGATTTAAGAGCCACAAACCACTGATTTGTTTTAGTGAAATTGTACGTACCATTACCAACAAAGAGCCATTTCTGACCTCATTTTCAGATACTTAAAAAATTAATCAAATACTTCTTCTCCATTGGATGTTAAATCACGTGTTGTTCGCTTTATGTATTTAGTTTTTTTGTCCCAAATGTTTTCGTTTATGTTGTTTTTGGACTAACATATTCTGATCGAAATATTCTAAGGAGGTAATAATATTTAGACTTGATAATTTATAATCTGTTTATATAAATTATTTTTATTTTTTTATGCTAACTCTGATAGTCAAAAGTAGGAGTAGTTTGTGTAAATGATATTGATATTTCTAATTGATTTATGTAAAATCACTTTTGAACTATAAGTTTTAATTGCAAATTGACCCCATGAATTACGTAAATTCATAATTTCGAACCTTACAAGTTGAAGTGCATAATTTGTGAACCCTCGGAGTGTATTGCTTTATTTAGTTTAATTTAATATATGCTTTCATCTGAAAATATATATACTATTAATAATTAGATTAACGTTTCTTTTAATATATTAATTTGATCTTTCTTCCATTTGAAATAAATCATAATGTTTGGCATGCTGCTCGTGGACCCTCATCTTACCTTATTTGACAATTCCACCCCAACTCATAATTTGGGGTTACGTTTGAATTCGAGGGAATAATTTCAAAAAAATAATTTGAAATGGCTTCATATTTTAAAAAAAATTAAAATTCATTATAATTTAATAAAACACAGTTCAAATATAGAATTGAATAATATAAAATCCCTTAAATTTTAATTAATCCAAAGAATTTGTACTAAAAAATTCAAATTTGTCAATTCAAATGTAGCCCGAACTGCATTACATATATAAAAGTCTCTTAATAACAATTATACTTTGTAACAAACATATATTCCCTGAAAATGGGATGTCATTTTCACGTGTCTAATTTATTTGACATTCGCTTAATCCACCATCAATCAATCCTTGAGAAAAATGTGTGATCTAGTAATGTTTTGCTACTTAATTGCATGTGCATCGAAATATACAACCTTCCACAACGATCTCATAGAAAGTCACGTACTCTATCAACACAATGCTGGATCCTGAGGACAGGAAAGTACGTGAGGTTCGTCCTCGATTTCGACCCTCCGACGCTCAAGTTAGTAAGGTCGAATCGAATAGAAAATATGCGATCAAAAACTTAGATCGAAGATAACTAAATGCCAATTACCTCAAATAACAGTAAGTCGAAGTATTTATAGGGCCCAGGTGGTTACTGTTGTTTGGACCACGTGTCCTCATCTAAGAAGCAGACATCCTCGATCGGACGGTCCTCAGATCTCGGGGTCTTCTTTGTCCAAATGGGTCCGAAATTTAAACTATCTGACCCGTTTTCCTGGGTGCGTGGATCCTGAGCCCATAATGATAAAAATACCCTTCATTAAGGGTATTTTTGTTACTTCACATTATAATCATATCGAGGATGAGTGTTCGGACGTAATAAATTATTACTTGCAAGTAGATTATTATAAAGGAAAATGCAATATATCCCAATAATAACGACGCTCGTACCCTTAATTTTTAAAAAATAAAATTTGAATGAAGTGACACTTACCATTTTTATTTTATTTTTTTGGGCTGGAAACAATTATCATGATCTTTTATGTTCTAAATATTAACTAATAAATGGAGTCATTACAGTAGGTCATGGTATTAATTATATCATGTTGGCATACATCATTAATGTACTAGAAAATCATAATTTCTACAACACAATTAAATAATTCAAACCAACCACGAATTTTTATAATCACATTAAAGAATCTTAATCCAATAATCTTTCTTCTCAAAAAAAAAAAAATGATTTCGTACACACAAAGCAGAGCTTTTTTAATCATTATGTCGATTCAATTCATACATCCTCGTATTAAGAATAATCAACATTAGATTACAATAATCCTAATTTTAATTAATACAACAATATAATTATAAATATATTATAATATCTATCTGCCCGTTCGATGAAACTCAAATTCATAACCTCAAATTTATTTATAAAACATCAACCTTAATTTCAGCCAGAGTTGGATAGTCAAAATCCTAGAACTTCTCACATGTAATAACTTCAATTTAGCTAATTCAATTTCATCAATCTCCATTTCATTTTTCCAATTAGTTCCGAAACCTTTTTCCTTTCTCTTTATTCATAAATTTCTTGAAAAGATTTTAGTTAATCTTCCTTTTTTGCCAAATAATCATTTAACGTAAAAACAAAAAGAAAAATATTTATTGTGACATACTTTTAATCGCAATTTTTTTTTTTACTATTTTCTCTCATTTGCTTTCTAATTTATACTTTTTTAAAAGAAAATATTTATTTATTTTTAATATAATATTTAATTTATAGGGTAATTATACTCTTATGAAGTTTGATGTAATTACACGTAAACCCCTAATGTTTGGTTATATTTAACAAATTCGTCAGTTAAAATTTACAGAATTTGATAATATTAACAAATAAAATTCAATATTTACCATCGATTAACTTATTACTGTTTTGTTGCAAGTTAAATAAATTTTTTTATGATCAAATTACCATTATACATCTGCACATATTAATGCATGTGAATGTGATGAGGTAAACTTTGATCGTTATAAATGTAGTTTAGTCAGAAAATGCTTGTTTGACCTGAATAAAATTAATAATAAGTCAATCGAGGACAAATATCAATAGCAATTTTTTTGTTAATAAGAAAAAAATTTAATAAATTTTAACTAACGAATGAATCTATTTATTAAATAGAAGTAAATTTTAGAAGCATTAAATATAGTTTTTAAATTATAAAAAATTTATATAATTATAGAAAAAGATTGTAATTATTCTTAAATTACTTTATACATGCATTTGAGTGTATTGTACACGTCACTGTATGAATAGGTGGGATAAGTGAAGTCCACTTGCTATGTAAAGGCATATCCCATTCCACTTTCCAAAGCCCACCCCCTACCAATAAACAAATAAAAGAAAAAGTAAAAAAGATGGGTCCCACTAGGGAGGCCCAAAAATCATAGGTGACGGTAATAATTTGAAGCGAAGAAGCGTACACCAACACTTCCCCATCTAACTTTTGGTGGGCAGAAAAGAAAGTGCAGTGCAGTTCAGGAAATATGCATATGACCTCCTGACATCTCTCACTGCTGCTGCTCCAAATCTTGAAAACCCAACCAAAAACTACTGAGATATATATGTATATATATCTATCAGTTACGCTAATAAGTTTTAACCACCCCCAAGAAAGAAACCACATCCTTTTTCCTAGGACTCTTCTTGTCTGCTCTGCTTCATGACCTCTCAGGATTCCCGCCGATGGCAGAAGCATAAATTGAAGTGAAAACAAGAATCTTGAATATCTGTGTGTGCGTGTGTGTGTGTAGTGTTCTTTTTCTTTTCTTTTCTCTTTGAGGTGAAGACTGAGATGGTGGTTGCCGGCGGCGAAGAGTGCTCCGGCGGCCGGACCGTGGTGGTGGGGGTGAAGCTGGACTCCCATAGCAGAGAGCTGCTGACGTGGGCTTTGGTGAAAGTTGCTCAGGCGGGTGATCGTGTAGTTGCACTTCATGTTCTTGACAACAATGGTGAGTATGAATAAATTCGTTGTGTGGTTTCCCGAATCTGTGGGAACTGTCTTTGATACAGACAACTACTGCTTAATGTTGCTCTTCTTCTCAGAAGCCATGTTTACTTAAAGTTTTTTGTATCTGTTTCAACTTTTTGGTTTCTGTTGCGACATTTTTGCTTGAATTCTTTAAATTAAGCCAAAGATGTAACTCCAAGCAAGGATTTTTATTGTGGTGTCACCTCTATTTTTCTTGGTTTAATTCTGTTTATTTGGTGTTCTACAAGTTTCACTTGTAAAATCAATTCATTTGGTGTTATGGGATTTTGCAGAAATTGTGGATCGTGATGGAAAATCATCTCTACTCTCTCTGGTTAAAGCTTTTGACTCAATTCTTGCAGTTTATGAAGGCTTCTGTAATCTCAAACAGGCAAGAAACTTCTCATCAATCATCACTATTTTGTCTCTGATTTCTTGCCAGTTCCCACCTTTTCTCTTCAAATTTTGTGGTTAATTACTGTGAACTTGCGAAGAGGAAATGCTGGAATTCTTGCTTCTTACTAAAGTTATGTTTGCATACCATTTTCCGCTGTAAGAAAACGGTAGCGGTGGCTGGTGTCCATTTAGTGCTGTAAGAAAACGGTAGCGGTGGCTGGTGTCCATTTAGTGTTAATTTGACATAAATTGGTAGGTGATGGTGTGACATAAGTTGAATGTGAGTTGAAGACGGTGTCGGTGGATCTTGGCAGCCAAAGCCAAGAATGTATTGAATTATCATTTATGACTTCTGCAGGGCCTCTTTTTGTTTTCCTTCGGTACAATAAGAAAAAGTTCAATTAGATAAAGTTGCAATTATGATGAAAATTTGAGGTAAAAAGCTGGAATTTTGCTGCTAATGCTGTAGGTGGATCTCAAGTTAAAGATCTGTAGAGGTTCGTCGATTCGGAAAATTCTTGTCCGTGAAGCCAAATCTTACTATGCAACTGAGGTTATTGTTGGAACTGCTCAAACTCATCATACGATCCGTTCATCAGCATCTGTTGCTAAGTACTGTGCTAAAAAATTGTCCAAAGATTGTTCTGTCTTGGCTGTCAATAATGGGAAGATTGTTTTTCATAGAGAATCCAATTCAGTATCTCGCATTAGCTTGAAAGGTAGTGTTTTTGCATTATCCATAATTGAATCAGCCCACAACTCCGTTAATTAATTTTACTAGAAACCTTGCTTATTTGTCTTGGTTTCACTTGAGCAGAAATCGAGCATCACCGCCGCAATGGTCTGCTCAATGCCATTCAGAGATCGTTCAGTAAGAACGTGAAAGTGCTTAACGATAGTCGTTCCATGAAGCCGATGTTGACATGGGATGAAGGTACCTGTGGCAAATTGGATATGGCCTTAGCTAGTCCTGATCTTGTGACCCTTGAACGGAATTGTTCGATTTGTTCGCCGGATTCAGTGGCACCCAATAATTCTTTTGGACGATTGTCTGAGGAGCTTTCAGATGATGATAGTAAAGAGAATTCAATGGCTATAGTACCAGTGCAGAAGCTAGAGGCAGCATCAAGTTCAATTTCCCTGTTATTAAGAGAATTACCAGAACCGAAACCTGGTTGGCCGCTTCTTCGTCGAGCCATTTTATCAAATGCGACATCTTCAAATAATCCCCGTGCGAGACAAATATCTGTGGTTCAGTGGGCCATGCGTCTACCAAGTCGATATGGTTTGTCAATTGAGCATACGAATAGGAAAGATAGTGATTCTGATTGTGACGGTGAGCAATCTTCTAAACTAGATGGAGAAAGCGGTGCAATTATTCCTGTGGGAAATGAGACTTTATCTGTTCCATCATCACCTGACTCGATCTCGAGACCCTTACCAGTGGAACTGGAGGGTCTTCATGAGAAATACACTGCCACCTGCAGATTGTTTAAATTCCATGAACTCGTCTCAGCAACATCCAATTTCATACCAGGTTTTTATCTTACTTATACTTTTTAAAGAAAAATATAATGTTCAATCTAGGCACTCCCAGTTGACTGCCTGGTTGAACTTGTGAATTTCCAGAGAATATGATCGGCAAAGGTGGCAGCAGCCAGGTTTACAGAGGCTGCCTTCCTGACGGCAAGGAACTTGCTGTGAAGATTTTAAAGCCATCTGAAGATGCGCTGAAAGAGTTCGTTCTTGAAATTGAGATCATCACAGCTCTGCATCACAAAAACATCATCTCACTTTTTGGATTCTGTTTCGAGAATAACCATCTTCTCTTGGTCTATGATTTTCTATCAAGAGGAAGCCTTGAAGAGAACCTTCATGGTAAGCAGTTACATGATGCGTTCATCGGCTAGAAGATATCATCTTTTTGGTATTCATTTCTAGGCTTCTGTTTCGTGACATATCCTCTTAATTATATATTATAAATCAGGTAACAAAAAGGAACCACTGGCATTTGGGTGGAGTGAGAGGTATAGGGTTGCTATCGGAGTAGCTGAGGCTTTGGATTATCTTCACAACAGAGAAGCTCAACCCGTAATCCACAGGGATGTCAAGTCATCCAATATACTTCTATCCGATGATTTTGAGCCACAGGTAGTGCTACTATTAATCAGTTAAACATTTCACTTTCCTACTTAAAGAGTCTCATTTATGGTTGTTATTTGACTATTTTCCAGCTTTCTGATTTCGGGCTTGCTAAATGGGCATCGGCAACTTCATCTCACATAACATGCACTGATGTGGCTGGGACATTCGGGTCAGTAGCTTTTGTTGATTAAACGCATTCTTAGATCAGAAACCAAGCAAATATGTTTGTTGCTAAAGATTTTATTCTGTGCAGATACTTGGCTCCTGAATATTTCATGTATGGCAAAGTAAATGAGAAGATCGATGTCTATGCATATGGGGTAGTACTTCTGGAGCTTCTATCAGGAAGAAAGCCTATATGCAGTGATTGTCCAAAGGGCCAAGAGAGCCTTGTTATGTGGGTATGTTCTCTATACTGTCAGTAATTCACTAGCAACATTTAACTTCATTACAGAAATAAGATCTTTTGGCTGTTGCAGGCAAAGCCAATTTTAAATTCTGAGAAGTTCGTCACATTGCTGGACCCAAGCTTGGGCAGCAGTTACGATCATAATCAAGTTGAGAGAATGGTTCTAGCTGCTTCACTCTGCATAAGACGTGCACCACGAGCTCGCCCCCAAATGAGCCTCGTAAGTCATAATTAAATATCCCTGATCTGTTAACTGCACTTCCGAAATGAACTGCTTTATCTGTAAAATATAATTTATTTGCCTCAGCAAAGAAAGACGCAAACTCATCGATTAATGTGTAGAATCGATTCTTAAAGTCAAATGATAATAATATATAAAAAATCTTGCTATTGCAGGTAGTGAAGCTTCTCCAAGGCGACGCTGAGGTAGTAAAGTGGGCAAGACTCCAAGTGAATGCTTCCGAGGGGTCTAACATCAGGCAAGAAGCTAATTCTCTTGATGGGGCTGATGCACTAGACGACGAAACCTTTTCACAGTCTAATCTGCAATCCCACCTCAACCTGGCTTTGCTCGGTGTGGAGGAAGATTCTCTCTCCATAAGCAGCATCGAGCAAAGTGTTTCTTTAGAGGATTATCTGCGAGGCAGGTGGAGCCGTTCCTCAAGCTTTGACTAACCGTAACTTGTGCACCAAACGAAAAAGTTTTCGAGTGTGATTCTTCTATGCATGTTCTCCTCTTTGTTGATAGGGGCTTTTGGATGTGAGGTTGTTTGTGTGTGCGCCCTCCTCCTACCCTTTTGTTGTCGTGAAAGGCGAAGCAATTTTCTAGGGATTGTCTTCCAGAATGTATAGGATACAAGTGCAATCTGCATGAAAGATTTGATGTATTTTGGTTCTTGAATCCTCCTCTCAAAGTGTAGTTATACAATGTTCACATGATATATAACATAGGCGCTAGATTCTTGATCTTCTTTCATACTCACTCTTTTGTTTCTTGCAATTCACTTTGAAGTTTATGCCTTCATTTTCATCAACTTGTCAATGATTGTAACATATGAGCATGCTCATGTTCTGGTGATTATGGCCAGAGCTTTTCAGGCCTCACATCCCAAATGACCACCTCACATTCTACATCCTCTATCTTCATGCCCATTTCCTCTTTCATTTTGGCTTGAAAATGATACAAATCTTACACTCACACACCACACATATTGGTCAACATTTGATAATAAAAAGAGATCCAATCATTTTTCTTCAAGAAATTACTAGGTACTACCTCTATAAACTAGACCTTGAAATTATAGAATTTCACTCAAATATTAAAATTCATGTTCCAATGTTGGTAATCTTCTCTAATTATAATTGATTATTCGACATGATATATAAAAACATCTCCATAAAATTACTTCTTTTTTTGAAATTCAAATAAAGTATGAATTTCTCAAAAACCATGTGTAGGCTTCCAAGTTTGAGTCCAATTTGGATTCTTTTCTGGTAGTGGAATATTGGGCCTATCCATTATCCATTTCTCAAATTTCTGGGCTAAGGCCCACTAAATGCCCAATAATGGGCTAGATTCATATGAAATCTTCACCCAATGGGAAATAGTAATAAAACAATTTATTATTAAATAATGTAACAGTTATGACGTAGGGGTTACATCATAGCGATAGTGTGAGGGATTTCCAAGTCAAAGAAGAGAAATTGTTAAGTCTTTTCCGCCGGCCACAACTCAAAGAAAACGAAAGAAACTTTCAAGCACAAGACCGGCGAGACCAAGAAACCACGACGCCAAATGGATCTGGCGCCGCCTCCGCTCTTCCGCCACCAGCACCACCACCATCTCAGGTATGGCAACGTCCTACACCCTCCTGATTTCATTCCACAACCATATACTAATCACCTTCCGCCACCGCCGCCCCCACCTCAACCTCGTCCTTCGCAAATCCTTCTCCCACCACCACCACCACCGCCGCCGTCTCAGTCTCGTTCCATCGCAAATCCTCCACTTCCCCCTCGCTTCACTTTCTCTCCACCACACCACCCTATTATTGAAAGGTCTCATCCTTACGAACTTCCGCCATCAAAACCCTATTTCTATCGCGAAATTCTTCCTTCGCCTCCACCTCCACCACCGAGAGAAAACAGACCTTTACCGTTTATCCATGATTTTCCCGAGCGAAACCCAATCTTCAAGGCTGAGATTTTTCGTCCGGGTTCTAGTGATAATTATTTTCATGACCTGGCCGAAAAGTGGGATCGAGATTTGCGTTGGGGTCCGAAGGAACTTCACACAAGGGTTTCGGATATAGTAGATCATGGGAGAGACCGTGATGTTATATTTCAGAGTCGGGAGATGTACGACAAGAAGGCTGATGATAGGAGATGGGATATTGGCAGTAATGATTGGGCCCGTAGCTTATACAAGGAGAGAAATTATGAAGAGAGGAGATGGGATAGCAGTATCAATGATCGGAGTCGTGAGTTGTTCCTTGAGACAGATTATGATCAGAGGAGATGGGATAATCGAACCGATGACCCAGTTCAGAAGTTCTACTTTGAGGGTGGTGAGGAAAGGAGATGGAATTATGGGAATAATGAGGAGGTTTGGTTACGACTGGAGAAGAGGCAACGGTGTGTGGAGGATAATTTGAATTTGGATAGATTTAGTGGTAGGTTGGGGAGGGTCGTTATCGGGGGAGATTTAATTAGGTCTAAGAAGAAGAGAAGAATGCAGAAAAAGAATGCTTTAAGGATTAAATTAGGAAAAGCTTGCAGCAGGCATGGTGGAGGTTATAAGTCTCAGCATTTTTCAAAGGAGTTGAGTAGCGGTAGTTTCAGAGGCAACAGAAAGCAAGAGTTTGAGTGGTCGCAACCAAGAAGTGAAGACAAGCGAGAGAGGGACCAAAGTCCTATGGAGCTTGCTATTTCATTTAAGTCAAATGCACTCGTGGCCAAGGCTATTTTGGCACCGTCTTGTCCAGGTGTTAAGTCAGATTTATATTTGAGCGATGCGGACAATGGAGAAGCATATAATATGTCTGGTTCGCCATCCAACAAAACCAAGGATGTGGTTGGAACTGACATCTTGAGACGTGGGTCAGATCTCCGATATGATTCACAGGGAAGTTCAAAAGAGCTTCCAGATGAAGCTGCGGTTTCTGGGAGAGGAAATGTGACTGCCAGTGATGCTAATGATCTAGGTGAAAATGCTCTAAAGAATGAAAAAGACATGAACTTATGGGCCGCCAACAACATTGGATCTGGCAGAAAACGTAGAAGCAGGTTAAGGAAAAAGAGGAAAAATGGAAAGCAGCATTTACGTGAAACCAATCTGCAGATAACAAAAGATATTGGAGATATCAATAATGCTAAGGATAGCATTAATAGTCCGTGTGTTGTCCCTCTGCTAAACTCAGATACAACTCTATCCAAAGGGAACACGTCTTCTGAATTTATTGGTACTGTTCCTGATACTGTTTTGCCCCCTTCACTAGGGTGCGTGGTTTCTGAGAATGGTGACATTAGTTCTGATTCTTATAAACCTTCTGTTCCTAACTTGAAGAGAAAAAGGAGCGGTTTGACCACATTATCAGCTTCATCGTGCATGGCTGATAATTCAGGCTGCAGGTGTTCTGGCCATGCAGAGAGTTTGGTACCTACTACTGAGGACACTGATCATATGTGCCGAGTGAGGGCTGATGAGGGAGTCCCTTATGCACATGAACCTTTTTTGGCCAATGAGAATACTGGTCATGAAGGCAGTTTGGGCTTCAATTACTGTGCTGATTCTCACGTCAAATTTGTAAGTAATAGGGCTTCCGTGTTGGGTACAGAGAAGAGCCCAGTTGAGTCTTTTGATCGACGTAGATTAGATTATACTAGTGAACATTCTTCCCGGGATGGGCTAGCATCATTGGAAAATGCTTTTGCTAAAGGAGCTTCCGGAGTTAAGGTTTCGGTTGAAGGTCATGGTATGGTTGGCTTTTCAAGACCTCAGGAAGATAAGTATTTCTCAGAAATTCATGAACCAAATCCAGTTTCAGTGTCCTTCAGTGCATTACTTCAAAATCCTGAGAGTGTTATCATTTCTAATGTGGGCGCTGCAGATGGTAATTCAGAGGAGGTTTTTTCAGACCAGGTGAATATACGGCAAATTGGGTTAGATGCAGATGAATTCAGAAGTTTAGAAGGTGCTGATGTTGCTGATTATTCAAACGTTAGTTCTGGTATTGCCGCTAGTTCTCATTTTCTTTCAGCAGATTGTAAGGGGATCATAACTCAATTCGATGTTTCTTTTCCTGGTTTGATGTGCAAAAAGTCATCATTTGATGGGGCTGAATTATCAGATAAAGTTGGATCTATTGAAGGATCTCCAAAGGCAATAAGTAATGTGAACGCTTGCTTATCTATCAATTATTCACCCAGCCTAGTTGGAAAGAGGAAAACTAGAGATGCTCAGATGGGTCTTTCTGGTTCAAAGACTAATCTGGTCGTTAGAACAGCTAGATCTAATGGTTTTGAAGTTGCAAGACTTTTGGCAAAGGATCGACTTCCTTCTCTGGAAGTTGACTGTCGTGGTGAGAAAGACAGCTGTGAGGAGGATGACCGCTTAAACAAAGGGTGCTCTAGAGTTGGAGATTCGAGTCTAGAGGTTGATCATGGCGCAAATGGCTACAGGAAGAAGAGGAAAGGTGGCAGCCCACTATCAAATCTCTCATCAATTTTAGAAGATGATACAGTTGCAGATGGGCTTACCAGTGATTACCCAAAACTTGATCAGGGGTTTACTGGACCATCTGAATGTGAAGCTGAGCAAAGAGATGTTCCTCCATATGTATCTGCTGCCATAGAAAATTGTGATACTTCCGATGTGGATGGCAAAGTTGGTAGTGAAACCTTTTATGTTGGAGATGAGAACGAGACTATGGCTGATGACGCGGAGCTGCATGGGAATGATGGTCTGGCTTCTAGTGCGAAGAATCTGCCTTTGTTTGCTGATAGAAACTGTGTCTATGCTTCTAGTTCTAGTGATGAACTGTTAGCATCTGGCTTTGATAGGCAATCCTGTATGAGTTCTCCTGAAGAATTGGCTTCTTACTCGGACTTTTCAAGGAACACCAGAACTTCATCCCGCCGGTTAGCAAATGAAATGAGTTATTGGAGAAGCAATTTATCTAACAGAAAGCTTGCGACTGCTGATCATAATGCCTTTTCTCTTGGGAAATCTTTGCAGAAGGCTTCAGACGATTCACTAACTAATGCTGATCCATTATCTCCACCTGAGGATAATAATAAAGTGGTGAATAAGTTGAATATTGTACATCAGAGGAAACTAACTTTGAGTGAGAAACAGTCTACTTCTGCTATTCCCAAAGTTTTTCCGGGACATCCTTTAAATTTTAGCAATCCAAGGAAATTTCCTTCTACTCATGTTACAAAATCAAGGACGTGGCATCGAACTGGTAGCTTTCCCCTTGCAGTTACAGAACCAAAATCACAGCTTTATCCCCTCCCCAAGAGTCATGGAACAAAGACAGCCAGAACTACACACAGTTCATATATACGAAAGGGTAATAGTCTAGTGAGAAACCCTTCCCTGTCTCATTTCACTCCACCTGGATTTCATGGTTCCACTTCCTCAATTTATAGGCTGACTCCTTGTTCAGATAATTCGAAGAATAACCAAGCATCTGATAGCAAGGGTGATGCTGATGCTCCAACTCTACTGAGAACAGAGCAGGTAACATCTCAGACATTTGAGGCACTGCCTATACATCACAGTCAGAAATCAGTGAACTGCATAGTGAACAACTTGGAAGATCTTTTGCCAGTAGGAAATGCCCCCAGAAACAGTTCTCTGTCTAAAACTTCAGATGCTTCAGAAAAAACCATAACCTCTTCTGCGGTTCCTGAAATCCAGACTGGTTTGGTCAATAACTCAGACATCCCGAGACCTGTAGAAGGGATGGGAAAGAAGATAATGTATGTTAAGAGAAGATCTAATCAGTTGGTTGCGGCTCCTAATTCTGATGATATGTCTATGTTAGGGGTAGATAAAAACCAAGCATCAATATCTGATGGTTACTACAAGAGTAGGAAAAATCAGCTTGTAAGAGCTTCATCAGAAAATCATGTGAAAAAAGGGAATACAAATTTAAAATCATGTGGGCTTGCGTCTCACACTGTTCTTCCTAGAACTTCTAGCAGGCGGCAGGCTGGTTTTGCCAAGACGTATAGATCTTCAAAATTTTCATTTGTGTGGAAACTACATGATAAGCAATCTTCGGAGAAAAATAAGAATTCAGTAGGACCTCAGAAAGTATGGCCACATTTGCTTCCGTGGAAAAGAGCTTCATATTGGAGAAGTTTTGTGCATGCTTTAGGTACTAAACCAAACAACAGTGCCCTCTCCACTGCCAGGTATGTGATGACTTATGCATCTCCCCTCTAGTGTTGCTTTGTCGTGGTTTATCTGTCTTTCTGTGCTCTTGGGGGCTAAAACTAAAGATGCATCTGTGCCTGTGTTTATCTGTTTTTGGTTTTGTAGCCAAAAATTGCTGATCTCAAGAAAAAGAGGCGCCATTTACACAAGATCAATTCACGGATATTCTCTTAGGATGTCCAAAGTTCTAAGTGTTAGTGGCTCCAGTTTGAAGTGGTCAAAATCAATTGAGAAGAACTCAAAAAAAGCTAATGAGGTTTGTTGAGCATAAGTACGCACGAGTGTGGAGCTTAAATCTTGTGAGTGATGCTTTATATTTGTCCTATCTACAGGAAGCTACACGAGCTGTTGCTGCAGCTGAGAAGAGGAAAAAAGAAGAAAAGGATTCTCTTCCCATTGCGTCAAAGAGCAGAAATCATGTTTCTCGTAAGTCGGTTCTTAGTGTAAAGCTGCGGCCAGGTACGCCGATCTGCAATCCTGGTGTGGCCTCTTGGATATATATGCTTATTCTTATGTTAAGAGAAAAAAGGAATTTAGTTAGTTATGACCGTGCGAGACATTGGATACAAGTATGGTTATTTTGAATGTTAATTTGCATCAGTTCATATTTTTGCGTTTCTCAGAGTATATAACAACTATATTCTGTTGGGATCACATAAACAGGTGAACGGATATTTCGTATTGGTTCAGAGCGATACAAAATGGATCCAACAAGGAGGACCCTTCACAGGATTACAGGTGGTCTGCTTGAATTTCCATTTTCATTAAGTGTGGATGTTACAGTTTTATTTTAGAAATAGATATTTTGTTATATGGGCACCAAGGGGATGCTTTTATGTGATATATTTTAGTGATACAGTTTGATTCTTTAGTTAATGCTTTCCAGATTTGCAGCCATATTTTTTCTAGTCCTTGTATAAAAATTGCATGGTCTTGTTGATGAATGAAAAGTAGTAATTTGACCTTATGCAGCTGAAGCCTTGAAAAGAATGACCAGTTTATGCTGATTCTGACACTGCCTCAAATTTTCTCTGTTTGTGAATCTGTCTGCAATGCAAATGTTATTATGAAACATGTACATTTGTGCAATCAGAAGCAATTGCATAGGTTGAAGCCTGATCTTTCAGCTTTTGAGATTGATGTGGCTTCTGGGAGTAAGAACTTATTGTAGTCTAGTTAGCATCCATAACTAATGTGTTGCCAGTATTTATAGAAACTTGATCTTCCGACCTCTGTCTCAATGTCTTATCCATAATAGATATGTTGCCAGTATTTATAGAAACTTGAGCTTCGGACCTCTTTTCTTCATATCTTATGCAGCAGAAGTAGAACCATTGTCTTCGGTTGTCCTCGATTCTGAGAAGAATGCTAAGAGATCTTATGTTCCCAGGAGACTGTTGATTGGCAATGATGAGTAAGTTCTCTTAGATGTTTGTGTTTTAACTTTTCAACCTTGCATAATCTCTTGAAAAATTACTTATTAATTGAACAAAAGTTAACAATCTAGCAATGGAAGAAGACACCACATAGGCAAATACTTTGAGCATATTTGGGATGATTTATAATTGGTGGTGTAGGTATGTTCGAATTGGCAATGGTAATCAACTGGTCAGAGATCCGAAAAAGCGAACACGTGTCCTGGCAAGTGAGAAGGTTCGATGGAGTTTGCGTACTGCCAGATTGCGAATGGCTAGAAAGAGAAGATATTGCCAGTTTTTTACTAGATTTGGAAAATGCAACAAGGATGATGGGAAGTGTCCCTACATCCATGACCCCTCCAAAATAGCAGTCTGCACTAAATTTCTGAGTGGTTCATGCTCCAATCCTGACTGCAAATTGACTCACAAGGTATCAAGTGATTTTGTCTTCTGGTCCCTAGATATGGTAATCACGGGCTGTTTATGTGAAGATACTATCCATCTTGCAGGTTATCCCTGAGAGGATGCAAGATTGTTCATACTTTCTGAAAGGTAGGTGGTAGTGTATCTCATGAGTTTGTCTGAGCAATTTTCTGGGAGGCAAATCTCTTATTTATTTTTATTTTTTCTTAACAGGCTCATGCTCTAATGAAAATTGCCCTTATAGACATGTAAATGTGAATCCCGATTCAACTGTGTGTGAAAGTTTTCTCAGAGGTTACTGTGCTGATGGAAATGAGGTATTGCTTGTCTTGGCTTCTAATATCCTCAAGTTTAGACCCACAATGTGTTGTGAAGCACTGAACTGGATTCACTTGGAACAGGCACAGGTCATTTGTACCTGATTTTCTGAGCACTGTTTTCTTTAGGGTTTTTAACTTTTTATGAAAAAGGAAGAGATTTTAGAAACTTGGAGTACCCAACCTTCTCCTTATCGTATCGCTGATTTTCTTTCCAAGCGCTTTTGGGAGAAGGACTTCTAGACCCTTTCTCCCTGGAGTCTACAGATTTCATGCCCCTACTTTTTTCTCCTTAGAATAGGAACATCCATCTCTGTTTGGATCATAGACTTATTTGGATAGACAAAAATATCCTTAAATCTCTATTTGGATCATAAACCTATTTGGTTAGACAAAAATATCATTTAGAGCCGCTGTTGGATTTTTTTTTCTGGGCGGCTTGTGGCTTGTTGAGACTTGAATCCCAAGCACATCTCAGGTTGGAGAGATGGGGTTTATAGCACATTATTGTAGCAGAACAGCAAACTTTTGTTAACTATTCTATGTATGATTTATATTTGAGACACTTCACATGCACACTGTTGCACTAATCTTAGATCTTGTGAATGGGTCACATCTCCAAACTTGCAGTGCCGGAAGAAGCACACCTATGTCTGTCCTGCTTTTGAGTCAACGGGTGTCTGTCCTCAAGCGTCTACGTGCAAGCTTCATCATCCGAAAAAGATGGAGAAGAAACCTACAACTGAGCCAAAGATTGTACGAGGCCGATACTTTGATGGCGGGCTCATAGGAGATGCTGACTGCTGTATGGATACAACTGAGAAGCTATCTGCAAAAGGTAAGGATGAAAGCGTTTGCCATGAAGGAAAATTTCCAGATTATATTAGCTTAGACGTCAGTGATGAGGAAATGGACCATATACTAGGCCCGAGACAAGTGTGTGATGACATCATGCAAGATGCACATTAGTCTAACTATGAACAGAGACAGTGATGGATTCATCCCCTGCAATTGACAGCCAGGATGATATCACAGCAAAGTAATGGAAGAAACTCATAGGTAGTGCCTGACTGATTGGAGTTCTTTTGTGATTTATGCGTTCTAAGTTTTACTATAGGTTGGTAGGTTATAGGTGTGTAGGTATAGGATGAGATTTTGTATAGACTTTGTAAGAACAAAATTGAGCAATGAAATTTGAGTTTGCTGAGTTCTATGTTGCTAGGCATAGTTGGTATATTTTATCCGGAGCCAGTGAGTTGATTTGACAGGTACTCTTTTAACAGTTGTTTGATGAATAGGTTTTGTAGAAGGATGCTTTGCCGGGAAAATATAAGTGTTTGAAAATGTTAAAATCTAGTCAAGTAAAACTTCTCTTTCTTTAATTCATAATCATTGTAATCCCTCATTTCTTTATTTTTAATTGCAATTTGATCCCTTGTATATAAACTTAGAAAAATATAAGGACAGAATATCGTTGGACAATTATATAAATGAAACTTGACCATAAACAATCTTCTACCTATCTATATCCATGCAAACACAAAAAACCAGAAAATTAAAGCTAGAACTTCTGAAAAACAAGCACTATATTTGTTTTCATTTTCAAATTATTTTTGAGACAAGTTAAAATATATTCAATGTTTATAATTATTCAAAAGCACCTTATTTAGATGTTTTTAACTATTTTAGCATAAATACATACATATACATAAATATATATAAAAAAAACATAATTTGACAATGAATAGTAATTTTTGTTTTCCAAAACACAACATTAAACATATAATACTTATTTTAAATTATCTTAAAAAATAAATCCAAACATACATACTATATCCAACACACTTATTTATCTTTGTTTTTCTTGCTCTATCTCCACAAAACACAACAAAACACTCAGTAAACGAATCCAAACATTATGAAGGTATTGTTATCTCATCCGATGTCATTGTATAAGTCATAATATTTACTCTAACGTAATACGGCTGTCCCAAATAAGTATATCGCAACATATGATCTTGCCAGCTTACTACAATGATCCAGACATATCTCAGAATTCCGGGGAGGAAGTTTCACGGAGATCCTCTGGCTCCACTGCAAGGCATTCGCCGTCTTTCCATGGTTTGAATGCTCCTTCTCGAGTCAAATGCTGATCAACAGGAACAACTCTAATTAAGAAGATTGTTGTACGATGATTAACTAATTCGAACTATCAAAACCGAGAAATAAAATACCAGTGAAGTACGTCGAAACACAACATTTAGCAGATAGTATAACGTGCAACAACAAAACAGTAAAAAAAAGGTAAAATGAATGCCGCATAACTGAACATGTTAGAACCTATGAAGAGACCATGCAAAAAAGCAGAAGAGAGCTCCCGAAGTATTTTTCGATGAAGAAAGAAAGCACGAAAAAGGAACTATATTCACTAACCTGAAGCCAAAAGAAAAATCCACGTAAGATGGCCAAGCGTTTCCTTCGGTTGTATCGGTGCTTTTTGAGCTTTTTCGCAACATCTGCATGCATGAAGGACATGTAAGATAGCATGCATGCCCAAGAAAACTACTAGTTTAGAAGGGTTATAAATAACATGTTCAATGGTTCTTTTTATGACTCAACACATGCATAAAAATGGGAGAGATCATTCTACCTTGATTCTAGGTGGAAGTGGATACAAGGCAGAATGAAATTTTAACCCAAGCTAACTCCAAGAAAGGGATAATTGGTTAGCAACTGATGGTAGTCCGGGTAGGGATTTCTTGAGCAAAACGCATATGGTTTCACTAGATTCAAGTAACTTAGGACAGAATTGGAATATCAAAAGAAGCCAGGCTAATGAAATATAACTTTTAAAGGGAGTTGAAGACAAGAAATAAAAGGAAAACTTTAGTCAAGAGCCACGTTTCGCATCCATCATGTCAGCTTAAGAACTAAAATCTTGACCACATAAATTCAGACAATATTTCTATGTCCCCTATTTGGCGCAGGCATATCCTGATCTTCAGAGGCCATGGTTTTCCTGTCAGGCTAAATTAAGCCAACATGATCTTCACAAACCTGGATGGTAATCAAGATAGGACCCAGCTCGGACTCTCGCTTGATGGTCCGCGTATTCCTCCTTGTCATATGGTTTTCTAAGAACATCCAACATCTGTCTTCTAAACTCATCGTACGCACTAGATCTACCAAGGCGTTGGATACCTTTCCCTTCCACCTGTAAAGAGAAATAACAATTACAAAGCAACAAAGTTAGAGCAAACGGAAGGGAACAAGTGAAAACAAAAGCATGGAAGGGGCAGGACCAGACTCCAGGCCAGATGGGTTAAATTTTGTTAAATGACCACATACACTTGTACTAAATTTCTTCGAAGCCACAAACGGGCTTGAGATTCCTTCCTCAATAAATGCAGCACTATCTAGAATTTCCACGTCATCTTGGCCTTCTTCAAGATTATGTCCAGCAATGTTTTTATTTGCCATTAAGCATTTACAATCCTTGGGATCCCTAAATTTACTAGGCAAGTACTTCGGAATATCTACTTTTTCAATCCAATTCCTTGATTTTTCCTGAGTCAACCTCCTGGCCTTCTTAGCTGAAGTAATGTCCACTTTTTCAGTCCAGTTCCTTGGATTTTGCAGAGTCAACCTCCTGGTTTTCTTAGCTGAAGTCGTCTGTGCCTCATGCTTGCGCTGATTGTTCGCAATGGGCATCTGGTTTGATGGTCCAACTTTTTGTTCCATATCTCTAGTCAATTTCCGGTGCTCTGGCCTCTTCTCATTTACTGCAGTATCGCCCTTATGCATATGGACATAATTATTATCCTCAAGTTTGACATTTTTATGGAGAAGATATTCAGAATCCTGCACCATATCATTGGGTGAACCTTTCTCGTTCTCTACCTTGTAAGCCTGATTCCTTGATTTTCTCTGAGCCAACGTCTTTCTAACCGAATCAAACTGCAGACCATGCTTACGCCGATTCTTCTCACCAGGCATCTGATTTAAACTGCTGATTTTCTGTTTCATAGTTCCCTTCAACTTCCTGTCATCCTGTTTCTTCAGATAATTTACTCCATATTTCCTCTCTATTAATAAAGGATTTCCCTCATGCAAGTTTTCATCCTCTTGCTCAACATTTTGATGGAGATGAAGATATTCAGGATCAGGCACCATACTGTAAGGTGACCCCTTCACGTTCTCTACCTTGGCTGCCTCATTCTTTGATTTTCTCCGAGTCTGGTGCTTGTTCTTCTTAACTGAAGTAGCATGCAGATCATGCTTTTGCCAACTTTTCATATCAGGCATCTGATTTAGTAAAGTACGACTGCTACCTTTATAGACATTATGATCATGCTCAAGTTCGACCTTGTGTTGGATATGAAGATCTTCAGGATCCGGCACGACATTATTAGAAAAGTCTTTCGCGATGTCTACATGGTCAGCCTCATTCATTAATTGACTCCTACTTCGTTCCTTGCTCTTCTTAACTAAATTAGACACTTGATCATGCTTAGTCAGATTCTCCACACCGAGCATCTGATTTTTCTGTTTTATACTTCTGGTCACCCTTCTAGGTTCTTGATCAGAGTCTTCATCTGAGTCTGTATCTCCATTGTATTTAATGACCGCAGGTGAAGAGTCTTTCTCATATTCAAGTACATAAGACTTGTTATGCTCCTTCAAATGCTTTAAGAAAAGCTCATATTGAGGATCATTCTCCTCCTCAGTGGAGTCATCATTGTGCTCGTTGACAGCTTCTTTCTCTTTCCGTTTCTTAGATCCTTCAACTGTGTCAACCTTAGTTAGAAGGCAGAGTAGAAGGGTCTTGTAGGTGTCATCTATTTCATCACACTCCACCTGTCTTTTAATTTCATGTAGTTCATAATCCAGGAGCGAGTTCCGTGCTCTTGCATACTGGAGATCATTATAAACATCTATAGGAACAAAATTCTGCAGTCTGGCAAATTCCACCGAGCCTAGGACCATTTTACTCCCTAGATTTTCTTCTTGTCTTATTTGCCAAAATAAGACTCCCTGCAAACATAAAACAAGTAAAAGAAGAAAATCAAATCTTGAAAGTTATAAGCATTCATTAAAGGTAAAACCACAAAATATAAAGAAAATTTGATTGACATACATATACGAGCGCCCCTTCTGATTTCAACGTGTTTTATTACATTTGTAACAAGTCTATACCCCCCCCCCCCCCCCAACACACACACACACACACACTCACACACTCACACATATATATATGTATGTATACATGCTTGTCTGATCTGTGGTAAAGTCCCAATCTACAATTAAATGTATGTAAAAAACACGTCAAAACAGCAAAACCCTGCCTTTTCTTTTTAAGGAAAACCAAAAAAAAACCCGGAAATGGGCAAAAACACGTAGAGATGATGTTATACACAGATGCTCCAAATAACTCAAAAAGCAACAAAAAAACCAACGACAACAGCGAAAAATGGATGAGATGGGGCGAAAACAAAGTTCAAAAGCATAAAAGGAAAAGCATACACCAGAGCGTTCTTGGTAAGTTGCAGCGAGTTCAAAAACGCCCGTGGGTTTCTTGTGCGTGTGCTTGTTTGTCCGTCTGTCTGAAACTGAATTCGAGAGACAGGAGTCTTATATATATAGTGTAGTGGAAATCAAAATATATTAAAATATTGCACTGAAGTCGCCTTTCAAGGATACTGCATAATGTCGCATTTCCAATCCCCAAAAGAAAGCAACACATAAATGAATATAAAAAATTATGGCGTTCTAGTAATTTTAATAAAAACCGGGAACATAAATATATAAATTAAATGGATAAATGCATACACTCTCAATATATGTGATTATTTGTATTTTGTCCCTCAATTTTTATTTTTTACACTCACTCACCTAATTTTTTAATTTTATTGTACTTTGTATTTTTTGCAAGGAATAATGACAAAATATTCCTTCCGTGTGTATTCACTCAAATTTTGCAATAAAAATATATAGAAAACAATGAATTTATATTAAACTTATAATAAAATTGTGTTACGAAAAGATGCATGAAATAAAAAGAAATAAGTAAATATCAAAAGATAATGGAGAAAGTGGGAAGTTATAAGATGAAAAAAAATTTAAGTACATATTGATGCGTTCAAAAAATGCACGGGTCCAATAAATATGGATTATGTTTAAAGTTTGGGTTGAAGCGAATGCAAATCCTGAAAGGGGGACCTTAGAAAAAACGTTAGCACTCCGACGCACAAGTTAGTCTCGAATTTTAGGAATAAATAGTTGTAAAAATAAATCGTAATGAAAAATTGAGATATAATTAAGAAATTCATAGGAGAGATTGTGACCAGAGTGTAATTCGAATGCTAAATCCAGAATAGAGAGCAATTTTTCAAATTTTGGAGGGTATCCCAATTGGGGACTGCACCTGTATATATAAAGGGGGTGTTCCCCTCTGATGGGACTCTGCACACCTCATTTATCCTCAAAATAAAGGGTCAAAATTCGTGTGTGATAAGGTTATCAACTTGGTCTTATCTTCAACAAATCAGTCCACAACAACATATTTTTGCCTAGGGGATGCCTCCTTTCTACGAAGACTCCTATTTTGCAAGAAATCCATTTAAGTTTAAGAGTCCTCGGCTTTAGGAGTGCCTCCTTCTCCTGGACTAACCTAGTTGCTAGGGGGGTGCTCCTAGGGTTGATTTGGTCCAATATGGACGCTGACATCGAAATTGATGAAATGCCACATAGAAGAGTGGAATGCTACATGGAGAGTGGGTTGCCATATGTGTGGGCCTTCTAGGCCTAATATTTGTTTGGTTTTAATCATGGTCTGAGTAGGGAGATGCCTTCAGCTTCCTCCCTTTGCCAATCTATTTTTCGGGGGACGCGCCCAAGGCCACCTACCAATTTCTTTTTCAGGGGACATCTGCCAAGACCGCCTATCTAGTATTCATGGGTCACTCATGACTTGGGCCTCCAGGATGTTACGGACCCCTCGTTTCTTTCTTTTTTTTTGGATCACTTGAGTCCATTTGGGCCAGCCTGTTTTTATGCAGATCAATAGTCCTTACTCTAATAAGTGGAGATTTCGACCTTTATTAGAGTAGAAGTCTCCAGAGATGGAGTTCGAAGAATGAACTTTTCTTTTCTCCTTTTTTTTCGCAAAGAATGTTAGTAGCATAAGTTTGCTTAGAATAAGAAGAGAGAATACTTCGTCCCTGTATGGAGCAGTGTTTTCTATGAGGGTGCCTCCATGGAGGAGGGCTTAGCGGGTGCCTTTTGTGCCTACTCCGGTGTTAGGCTTTATTTTTCTATAAGAGAATGTTAAATAACGAAAACATGTATATATTACGAATAGATCTTGCATAGAACAAAATTGTTGTGCCTCCTCCTCGGAAGGCTTATTTGAGAGGGGGCCCTTCATGGAGTAAGACTTAGGACATCACTGGAGGAAAAATAAGGTGTCCGTCGGAAGTAGGGCTTAGGTGCCTCTGCAGAGGAGAGCTTAGGTGTCTGCATGGGATAAAGCTTACAAGTTACCCAAAGAAGAACCTAAGTACCTACCTGAAGAAGAGCCTCTGTGCTTGTGTGGAAAATAAAGCTTTTTATGAAAGGGATGTCTTTCTCGTGAAATTCCTACAAGAAAAGAAGGTACATGTTAACACATTGAAAGTCGTAAAATAAACCTCCAAAATTACTAAGTTAAAATATTAAAAATATTCCTTGAGGAAGCAAAAACTTATTCAGTGAGGGGGATGCCCCCTTAAGGGCAGAGCTTATTTTTTTAAGGGGATGCCTGCCTTGGGGTCGGGCTTATTCTTAGAAGGCGTTTGGATGGAGTAGGTCCTCGTCCTCTTGTTCCTAGCATTTTTCACTAAGGACATAATACTTGTACTACCTAGCCTCCTCCAAATTGATGTATTGTTCAGCTAGTACTAGGAGATTGTAAAAATTGCAAGGGGGCTTCTTAGTTAAGGACTTCAAGAAATCCCCGTCTTGTAATCCCTATGTAAAAGCAATTCGTGTATTAGATGTTGCAGTATGGACCTCTAGGGCCGCTAAATTAAAGCATTGAAGATACTCCCTAGTGATTCCCCTTCTCTTTGTTGTAAAAACAAAAAACTCATGATTATCTTTTGACATCGTTTACTACTAACAAATTGATGGAGAAAAAGAGAACGAAATTCTCCGAACGATCGAGTGGATCCCGAGGACAATTGATTGAACCGTTGTTTGGCCGACCGTGTGATGGTTAAGAATACACGAAATTCGACCCCAGCAGTGTAACGGTGGAGAAAGGCAATATTCTATTAAAATAGGAGAGGTGCTCCTGCGAATTAGTGATTCTGTCATACTCCGGCAGGTTGGGCTTCTTCCAGTTGAGGGGGAGTTCCTCTGCCATGATCTCTTCACTAAAGAAGATATCCTGCTGCTTCTCCGATGGCGTTCCCGTGATTTTGTACTGAATGTCTTGGAGACCTTTCTGCAGGAATTCCAGATATGTGAGCTACTAAGGAGGAACGTCCTACTAAATTTGCGAGGGGAGTCCCTGGTCTCTTGCGACTGGCGGTGCAGGGATAAGGGATATCCTTTGATTTTCTTCCATAAGGGCATCCACGTCTAATGGAGTTACTGTGCAGGCTAAGGCGAGTGTCACCATTTGCTCCCGTATGTTCACCGTGATCATTCTGGTCCATAGGAGTTCTGGGGGGAGCCCCCTCGAGAAGGTGTATAAGGAGGGACTATGGTATGGAGCTCAGTCAACGGGTCAGTAGGTTGTGGGGTCCTGGGAACACCGCCTTATTAGCGGGGACCAAGGATGTTCCTACAACAACTTGCAAAGTCTGATTGTTGTCAGGTGTCTCCACAACTTTTTGTTTGCTTTTGGAATTGCTGGGAGTTTTCATGGTAACTCACGTCTTTAACTCAAGTTTCCAATAGACGGAGCCAATGATGCGTTCAAAAAACGCATAGGTCCAAATGAATATAAATTGAGTTGCTTTTTTATAAAAAAGGTTGGGGGCAAAGTGAAAATGACCCTATGTATATCAGGAGGTGTCTGCATTTAATCCCAACAATTTTATCGAACTCAATATCACCTTCAGGTGCATGAACACATGCAGACGAAATATTTCATCATTAATTTCTACAAAAGTGCAAAGTGCAATAAAATAAAAAAATTGGGTGAATGAATACTATTGAGAAATTATGGCCTAGGACCAAAATTGGTAGGCCCAAACCCACAGTACCTAAACCCACACTTTTGGATGACTGCTCAACTTCTTGTTGTCTTGGCCCATTCTCCACCTAGCCTACTCTCTCCACCTGTCCCACTCCTCACCCCGACCCGATTTCTCACTAAATAAAAGGGTTTCTCTTTCTCACCCTCTGCAGAAAAATCCTAACCCTAGTTCACTCATCTCCTTGTCTTCTTCCCTCTTCTCGGTTTCTAGCTCGCTATCCCCCTCTCTTGTCGACTTAAATATCTTCTTCCTTTCTAAGGTCTCCAATTTTCTGGTGAAAAATGTACAGAGATAAAACAAAAAAAAAAAAAAAGAAAGAAAGAAATTGTCTTCCCCCTTCACAGTTATTCGTGAACTAGATTTCCTGAGTGGAAATCTATTGAGTGATTTACTGAGTGGTTCTCTGTAGTTCTAAGTGAGAAACTTGACTGGTTTAGTGGTCTATGTGACTGTGCCTTGGTAGCGTGTGTTGGGTGTAACAACCTGCCAGCCTTGGTGGTTGTGGGCTACCCATAATCGGATCTAGCTCCCTAAGCCATTATCTTCTTATTTATTTTTGTTCTTCATTTATTATTAATATTATTCTGTTAGTATATTTGAATTAGATTTTTGTAATTATAGTTCCTGTTAATATTCTTATACTATTTGGATTGTAATATTAAGGGTTCTCGTAACCCATCATTCTTGTAAAACTTTGATTAGTGCTTTACTTTTGTAGGTTCATCACTGGTGATAAATTCCTAAAAAATACAGAAAAAGGAAAAAAAAACTGAGAAGCAAAGTACAAATAACCCTATACATTGAGAGGATTTTGCATTTTACCCTAAATAAAATTAAGTTTCCATAGAAACACATAAATCAAGTTTCCACAAATTCAAAATGAGAAGGGAAAGTAAATCTTCTTTTTGTATCGAGTCATGGGAAGCTCAAAAACTAGAAATCGAATGCTGCTTGAGTCATATGAGAATCAAGCATGTGGACTATTCTCTGAAAAAAATGAAGAACAAACAACACACCTCTTACAAAAATGTCACCTCTCGTCTCACTGTGTGTTTTTCTTTTGTTTCGGAGAAAGAGAAGTGAGCTGGCTTGCAGGGTAGACACTTATTTTTTTTATCTTTTTTATTTTTCTGACACAAATAATTAGATGTGAAATGTTTTTTCAATGTCAATTGCATTAAACAACAAGAAGTACACCAGTACAATACAATCATGAATCATGCTCTAGCTTCATCCCTGACATGCTAAGGGATCCGCCATAAGCGATAAAGCCCACATGAGCTAATAGAAAAAGGTAAATCAGCACTAATAATCCTCTGTCGCACATCCTCTATAATAATAACAGAGAGAGTACGTGCATCGCGTCTCATGTTCTCAAACCGACGACGATTGCGTTCCATCCAAACGTGATAGACAATAGAATCAAGTAATGCTCTGTAGGTTGCATTAATGACGTTGTTCCCTCTCCATCGCCGACGAAGCCCAAGTAACATCTTTAATCAAAGAATGGTTCGGCCAAGGAACCCACACATGAGGTCGAATCTCCTCCAAACAGTGTCGGGAATAGCGGCATCGAAAGAACAGGTGGTTGTGCGTCTTCATAGCATCATGAGCACACAGGATACAGGAGGTGCCCAAGTAAGAAAGTCACGACTTGTCTAATGTGGACAGCCTGAACCAAAGCACGAACGTGTATCTAGAAATTTTGAAGGGCACCAAGAGTAGTGAAGACCAACTTACCTTGGGTCCTGCGGTGATAGGAAGTGAAATATTGAAGCTATAGTTAGTGGACCAGCACCAGTATGCCACAAAATTTGATCCGAGCCACCATGCACGATTGATAGGTGATTTATAATCTCTGAGCACTTCCTGGATGTAGTGATGTCTGGCCAGCACCATTGCCCATCCACAATGACCGATTTAAGAGGAGCGCTAGTCAGCATACTAGTAAGGCTAAGCCCTCTCGAGAATGAAAGAATAAGTTACCCATATTATGCCATGGATCATACCACGAAAAGAAAGAGACACCATCACCAATCCGATACTCGATAAGCAGCCAAAAAAGAGGACGAAGACGTAATAGCTTCCTCCAACCCCATGAGCCCCACGTTCTGCCACTATCCATATGGATCGCTCACGAAGTCTAGATGTCAAATGTTGTTAACATGATATTTATAACATGCCCTTTTGGTCGTTCATCTTGCTTTGTGATTGATTATAATACATTGTCATAATGTTCGAGACACATACGTTTTCTTGATTCGTCTTGTGCTCGATTTACATGTATCTATATATACATTCACCTTTTATTTACTTACTTTGTAATTAGTTTAAATATTATAAAACATTGCTCACACAAAAAAACACGTGATAAAATGACATTATATAGAAAGTGTTTCATGCTTTTTATTATTGGTCCAAAATCATGTACTACAGTAAATATTACAATCATATTCAATTAATTTCTCATATTTTTGGAAATATATATTTATAACATAACATATAGACGTAGAACAAACAATATTAAGTAGTAAATTATGATAATACATAATCATAATGACAAACATTTAATATTTGTACAGAAAAAATTAATTAGAGATTGTGCAATTTTTTTTATCTCCCACATTTTGGATAATTATAACTTTTTTTTAGGTATTTTGCAGTAATATTGTGCAGCATATGTGCAAAATAAATTTTCCCATAAGTAAGATAAATTAATAACTATCTTTAACCAAAATTCTAGTAAATCTAAAACCACTTTAAAATATGCATTGTCCAAAATCTTTAAAATGTGTAATTTACAATTTTATAACTTAGATATAAAAATAAATTTGATGTATGAATCTGTAAAAAGAAATTGCAATGGAAAAATGTAGTCAACTTACTTATTTATTTTAAATAATTCAAATTATTTTTTATGAGTGAATATATTAACATATTTATTCTTCGTTTTTTTTATATTAATAAATTAATTCACTTTTAATTATTTTTATTTTTGAACTCTGGTTTATATATATATGTATATGATTATAGGATTTAATGCAATTTACATGCACCATGTAATATTGTTAATGAACAAATTATTTTCTATGAAAAATAATAATAATTTATCTTCATATGTTATTTAAAATAAAATAATTTATCTTTTCGAACTGTTTTATTTTAAAAAAATATAAAAAATAAATTACTTTATTTTTAAAAATATTAAAAATTATAATAAAATAATATGCTCATTTACACCGTGGGAATGAACTTATTTGCATTTTTTCATCCAAGTAGTTTTGTGTCACTACGAATATATATTATATGAATTAAAAATTGATAGTGAATGAAGGAAGGAATGGGCATCCAAATCCCCAAAATGAAAAGGAAAAAGGGAACAGTTGAAATAGCGGCGTGGCCGACAAGAGAGAATCAGATGAAGATATATTTGAGTTTGTTTTCTCTGATAGTTGCTGATAGAGCAGTACAAACCCACAAGAAATCTCCGGCGGTCGGAATCGTGAAAGATGAAGATGACATGGAAGAAGAATGCTGGGGACAGCAAAAACAAGACCAGGAAACGGCCCATCTCCTTTAATCCTAACCTTCCTTTCGAAGATCTTAATTCCAGTTCTGATACGAATACTACAGCGGCGAAGATGAAGGAAGGTGAGTCACGTGGAAACGACGACGTAAGTAAAAAAGGGACCACAAGTTCCGATGAGGAAGATGAGAAAAGGAGGAATCTTGCTCAGGACTTTGAAGCTCAAGGAAATAGACTTGCTGAGGTACCTCTCTTTTTTTCCCTTTTCTTTCGCCCTTTTAGGATAAGGGTTTTGGGTTTTCAGTCTTCTCTCTGTTGTTTATTGTGAAGGGTTTTGGTTCTATTTTATGTTGGTTTTTGGTGTTAGTATTGTCAAAGTTATTTAATGTGGAATGTAGAAAGAATTGATATTTGAGTTTAATTTGAGGAGTTTATCTTTTTTCCCTTTCCTTGAGAAGATGTTAAAAAAGTATTAAGTTGCTGATAGTTTCAGGAAGTACACCTGAAAGAATGTGAGGGATTAGAGTTGTGCATTTCTGTAATGGGCTTGACATTGTTGTACATGTTCATGCTTGAGTTGAACGGATATGGCTATCTTAAGTGGAAATGGAAAAAAATTAAATGGAGTTTCATTATATGATTGCTTCAATGACATGCTGGGTTCTTCCTATTTGCATCAATTGCTATATTTTGTCCATAGGTGGTAGAAGTTGTTGAACCATGCGTACATGAATTAAGCATTCAAATTGGAGACAAATATCTTACTGCTATATGTTTCGTATATCTATGAGATTGTCATTGCTTGGCTAAGTTACTCAGTTCCCATCATTCACTTTTCTTTGTGAAGGAGGCAAAATACCGGGAGGCACTTGGAAAGTGGGAGAGTGCAATTACTTTGATGCCTGAACGAGCTATTCTACATGAGCAAAAAGCTCAGGTTTTACTTGAACTTGGGGAGGCCTGGAATGCCTTGAAGGCTGCAACTCGTGAGTCATCTTTTCCCCCATTCCTTTTCTGTTTCTTATGCTTTTATCCCTTATTTATGATATACAACTAGGTATCATGTTCTCAATCGTATCAGAGAAGGTCATGGAATCGTAGTTTCTTGTCAATTAACTTCCTATTGAGATACATTGCTTGAATATCTGCCGTTAACATTAACCTTTTTACTGTCTCAAAAGAGGATAAGAAAAATCCATGTTTTTAACTTTTTTACTGGCCCAAAAAAGGATGAAAAAAATCCTTGTCATTATCACATTTTAACTTGTGTTTTGTCCTTGGTTCATAGGAGCAACTGAATTGGAGCCAAGATGGGCTGAGGTATGTTAAGTATTTGCTCTATGGATTTGCCTTTCCGTGTATTATGGTGATTCGTAAGAAAAAGATGAAAAGGTACTGTATTGAATGGGAGTATAGCTCCTTGTTGGAATTTCACTTAGGTTCTTATTGTTCTCTAATGATGGATTTAGCGGAAATGAAAAATACCTAGTCAAATTGTATACACTTGAATCTAAAATATTGCATAGAGAATATAAGCATATCTTACTACAAGAAGTGTTAGTTTCAAATAGTTTATTGGTGGACAGATGAGGCATATCTAAAGAACTTTTCTGGGGCATCATCCTTGTAACTATTTGGGTTAAGAATACACCATGGATTTCTGATGGCACAGAGTTGACAAAATCACTGTATATTTTGTTGAGCATTTAAGGCGACGATGGGTGTGTCTATCAAAAGAACGAAAAAAATCAAGTTATTGATATTTTCCCAGGGTGTTGGATATGTCGCTATCCGCAATGGATGTTCATCTGAGACTGTTCACCTCTGATAGGCGTCCATGCATATTGATGTGACTTAGATTACCTTTAAAGCATGAGCTCACGCGGATAAATCACACATGAGCTTTACTTTTGACGTTTGAAGAAATTTACATGTTTTCTCCTTTGTCTGGATAGGCATGGGTGACGCTTGGAAGAGCCCAGTTAAACTATGGAGAACCTGATTGTGCCATTGAAAGTTTTGACAAAGCATTGGCTCTTAAGGTAGCATTCAAAGTTTATGCTGTAATTCAATACTGAAATCTTGACATGCTTCTTATCAATTTGATGGATTATAATAGACAGGGCAAGAAGCAAATTGCAGTTATCTTAACCCTTTTCCTTCATGAAAGTTTTTGCATCTTTCAGGATAAAGTTAACATGATCTTTTCCCTGTTTTGTGTACAGGTTTTTAACTTGTCTCTTTTATAATAGTGTTTATGTTTTCCTTCTGAAATCTTGCACTCCACAGCCCGATTCTGTGGAAGCAAAAGATGATAGGGAGACTGCATTACATCTACTGAAGAGGAGAAAGCAGCTCCATTCAAGGGGTTTGAGCTCAACTGAAAACCGTTTTCTTGTTGGAGATCAGGGCTAAAAGCTTTTCAAGACTCCAAGTGGCCTGCATCCGCACATAGGCATATATGAAGAGAAAGAAGAAGAGAAGAAAATTGTGAGTGAATTGTAGGGGTTGCTGTAAATGACTAGTAGATAGACATATTGTGTTTGTTGGATATCTTATACCCAGGAGCAGCAGTGTATCCTAAAGGCTAAAGCTATGTCCGGAGTTGATATGGTGAAAATCTTAAAACTTTTGGATCTGAAGATCTTATCCAAAAGGACGGATACAGAAACTCTAATTCTTAATGAACTATACAACCATAATGTTAATTCTTCACCTTTTCTCCAAACTGATTACTGCCATCTGGTCAACTTCAGAATGTCTTCTGATATTCTTCAATAGTCAAACCACAGGAACAGTGTGATTTCCTCCTCGCAGGTATCATGTTTTACCAAACGATTAAATGAATATTCCGGCTAAAAGAACTAGAATCGGTATTAATAATTGCTCTCAGGAGTAAAATGGAACTAAATCATCCACTACACAAAGCATCAACAAAAAAACCTGTTTCAGAACGCTTATGAGCCATTAATCTGGGCAAGAATTAAGTTGGAAGGCTCAGTTCTTTCACCAAACCTCAGGGATTGCATCAACTTCATAAAGAACAACAAGATTCGTCCAAGGCAAGGAACTTATATTTAGCATACATAAGCAAAGGAATTACGAACTGTATAATGTACAGTTTCTATTCAGCTTATGCCCCTTGATTTCCGAAACTAGAGAGAAGAAATGTTAAGAAGTATGGGTTAGTACATACCCCTTTGATAAAGAACCAGAACAAATTTCAGGAATGATATCCTTGAAGAATAATAAAGGTTGAAAGCAAATTGTAATAACCTAAAGCAAGGCAGAAATGTTTCCCTTAATTTGACGGCAAAGGGAATACACGTACTATTTTAACCTCATTTTACAACATATGGAAACATTTTAATTTTCTGAATCCTGATACAACACCTAATCAATATTGAAGTACCTGTTATAGTACAACTTGCCAGAGGTCGTAGCTCAAGACGCATGAACAGAGTTGCATCTCGTGCTGAATTGCTATCAAAAGTCAGCCTACCAATCTGCAAAAAAAATTAATCCTCCATTGATGCAGCAACATACATTTGTTACATTGGGGACTACAGGTACATTACAAAAATACTGGTTGTACAAAAAGCAGCGGATAGATTCTTCCTCTCCAAAAGCAACACATCAACTCATGTAGCTTTTAATCTCATGGCTGCCAGATTCTCTTCATAGTTTAGAGTTTTGGCTGCATTCAGAAGCATATCCACACCGCCAGACTTGTTTAACGCCTCTTCGGTCTTTAATTTTCCATCTAAAGATCTCTTTCTAGATTTATTTTGAATATTCTCATACAAAAATTTAGCTTTGCGTACACGCTGGATTCCAGCATCACATTTTATGCAAAACCATTTCCCTCTGGGAATGGCAGTGCGAGGTGGCTGCATGCAGTATATGTGATATGCATGGTCACAGCCATCACAGAGAACAATCTTATCATCATCCCTATCAATTAAGCAAGCTCTACACAGACAAGAAGGGCAATACCAGCAAGGCCCATGAGATATCAACTGCTTGCTTGTCAAGCATTTCACATGGTAAAACTTGTGAGGACAGAAGGAATGACCACATATTCTATAGTCTTCATCATTTCTCACCTCAGTTCGACAAACCTTGCAATGTGTAAATCTTTTATCCCCACCGTTCGCAACCAACTCATTTGAACTCTCCTCTAAGTCCTCTGGTGCTTCTTCAGACACAAGCTCATCTTCTCCATTGCCATCAAGACGTGATCTAGAAGCATTCAGCCTCTCGCAAGCTATGCAGTTCTCATGTGGACATTCAGTTCCCTTTCCAGTGCACTTTGCACAATACCAACTTCTAACAGGAATTTCTTTAACAGCAGGTTCAATACAGGAGATATGATACATCTCCTCACATGAATCGCATACTAGACCATTTCTTCCATCAGTCTTCTCTCCACAACGCCTGCAGGTATGAACTTCACCAATAGCACAGGCCTCTGTTAGCTCTGCTTTGTGCATGTCGGATTCTTGTGTAAGGAACTGTCATCGTCACAAGTAGGGACATTATATCCTGACCAAATTTCCCAATACATCAACAATTCGAGTTTTCTACTTTTCCCCCTGATACCTAAGTCTTCATTTTAAACATTTGGTTGTTTAATAAGCTACAGAGTCATGATTTCATTACAATCTCAAAGTCTTCAGAAGAACTGAAACAGAAGTAATAAAGCGAAATGTCCAACTTATTTTTAGGTATGTTACCAAAAAGAAAATCTGTCTTCATGTAGTACAGGTGAAGTACAGAAGACTTGGATAGAAAAGCATAGATACGCAAATGAAGGAGAAAGCAGGAGAAACAGCTCAGAAAGACGAGAAGATTATCCACACAACCAGACAGAAAGCAAAGAATAATATCTATATAATACAAAGTAAAAGCTCTTGCTATTGGACAACATACTGGTTCAAGACTTTTACAAGAGCCAAAAGGATAAAAGTTATTCCAAGCATGACTGACATTTCATAATTTACTTACAATTGTAATGCCAATAGAAAAACAATTAATACATTAAATTGCACTTTTTAACCTAACAGGATTTTCAATTTCTTGATGCAGCAAATGGGGTAAAAGCATAACACTATAGGTAAATATACAGTTTCCAATCTCATCCTCCACATCAACTCCCGTAAGGAAAAGAAACGAGAAGACACAAAAGAAGAAAGGGAAACAGGGGGAAACAAAGAAGCATTTACCTCATGTCTGCCAAACTCAGAAATGCTGTGTGCAGAGCTCCCTACCTGTCGTATGAGGGGAACAAAAGCTAATAAGAAGATCAAAGCATATGAACATATTAAACCCAAACAATAAAAGATGTAAAACACAACCAAGCTTATCCAAGCCAAGCTAACTCATCTACCTGTTCACGAAAAGACATCATTGTTTTGTCTGACAAGCGTTTCGCAATGGCAATCATATCAGCGCCAACCTTTTGGAGTTTTGTCCATATCTATAAAATAAGTCAGCAGCTAAGAGGTAAAGCATGTGTATGTATATCTACATACAGAGAGATATGCTGAGCAACATTTCTGCCAGCTCCATTACATAAGACAATGGTGAGAGCAATTCCAACCCCATCCTTTTAAATAAACTAGTAATTCAGTTGAAAGATTCAAATGCCATGAAAGTCAATCTGAATACAATAACCTTTTATCTGGTCCAGCAATTACAAGAGAAGACAAACTCAAAGACTGCTCATTCATGAACGTTTTCTTTTATCCGAAGGAAAATCTTATTTTACAACCATATTAATCTGCAGGTCATTTGAATATTTGATATATGATTTGTTCCCCCAGTCTGCACAAGCTAACACTGAAAGGATTCCTTAAAATTTAAAGTAGATATCACCTCCCCAGTGAGACTTGAGTCCAACAGGCATGTGCGAGGAAGCAGACTGCTAAAAATCTGAACTAAAGGGGCACCTAGAATACTCAGTCCATGGATACAAAGTCACTAAAATTTTGAAAGTAAAAGAGGAAAACTTTCATTTTATACTCCGTCAAACTTCAAGATAATTTAATAACAAGTAACTCCATTAGCTATGAATAAGCTCAGTCCTCTCCTAGACCTAAAAGAGCAGAAGGACCTTTCAGAAAAAAATGCCACCACCAACTTTAAATAAATATCTGTTTTCATAGATGTGGGATTGCTTGGTAAGACGAGGTCAAACTTTCAATATCTTCAGAAGATCACACTCAATGAGCAGATATCAGAAAGTAAATTTCAGAAATATACCTGTTGTATATCTGAATGAAATAGCAGAGGCGACTTTTCATATGCTTTCTCCTTCATCCTTGAGTTTATGTGTCTCACATCAAACAACTTGTCAGCATGCATTCCATTTTCAAGGAGTAAACTGCATAATTGGGCGAACCTTTCTGACATAATAACATCAAAGAAGGTGCTACGGCAGATCTCTGTAAGTGTATCACTGTCTGATTCATTGACTGATCCACTGTATGCCAGGCCGACACTGTCCTTAGCAGCATTTTGCAGACCATCATGCACAGATCCAGTCTCGACAGTGCATTTGCTCCCAGCTTCACAAGAATAAACAGATTCCTGCATAGGAAAGCCCACTAATCTGCTAAAGATCCTAAAAAGTACTGGCTGCAGCTTGAGATTGCTATTTTAGAAGGACCGGGAGATTAATCACATAGCTGAATGATTGACGATACATCGAAAGGCAGCAATCTTATGAACTGATATAATCTTCAATCCATGAATTGACCAAAATAACAATAATTATGAAATGTAATGCAAAATACGCATAAAGTAAGAAAAGTTAGGTTGTAAGCTACCTATAATGACAGTATATACCTTAACTGTGGTTCTGCTACAGCTTCCCAGATCAAATGCAAGTGCATCTTGAATGCATCTTCTTAAGCCACCTTGACCTTCCAACGACTGACACAGTTGCTCAAGAACAATATTTCTTTGGTGCTTGAGTGAGCAACCGCTGGAAGCAACTGGCAAAGCATGTGGTCTTTTTTGGCTAGCTTGATTGAATGAATTCTTAATTGTACAAGAATCAAATGAAGAAATTTCAATACTAGCACAAATGAGGACATGGCTTAAAATATGATGAAACACTGTCAAATGGTAAGGAAATTCGCAAAAGAGAAAAACACCATGCAGAAACATGTTTAAGATCATTAGGCAGGAGCAGATTGACAGACGCATAAATGTCAACCTTTAACAAACCTATGAAACCCTTTAAGATGCTAAAGAATCAGGATAATTTTGTGCTACAGGTTTTCAAGATCCCTAATTCTGGGAACAAACATGCAAGTTCAAGGCAAACGATGACTTAGTAAATGAAAGCAGTAAGGAATCCTACTCATAAAAGAAAAAGAAACACGAGGAAGGAATAATTTGAAAGACAATCATGGAGAAATACATATTTAGAAACAATTTGGCATTCCTAGCTGTTTCTACTGAGAAGTAATTTCACAACCAACAATGAGTTGGTAGTTGCAAATCAATTATACACCCAATTAAAGGTTCTTTACTACAACCGAACCAGATATTGTTACTCAAGGAAAATGATAAAAAGCAGTATGTGATATAGAGTCTTCAAGCTTAAAAACAAAAAGGTTCTGGCTTCTTTTTTACCTGAACTGCTAAAAAAACAAGTTTAGTTCGGATGGGCTAAACACATTGTAAACTAATTACCTCGTGTGAGCTCCAAACTAAAATTTCAAGAACTTTAAACCCCAATATCACTTATCAAGCAGCATGAGCAATGATTGCCCCATGAATTACATACAACATTAAACAACATGATTTTATCGCTATTTGCCGCTAATTTCCATCACCATCTTCACTTAACCCTCTCATGGGCCAAAAAGTGTCCATTCAACAGATGATGGAGAGATTGTGATAGTCATTACGTCCATGCTCAAACATTTGATTTACCACATTCCACCAAAGCGCACCATTAATAACTATAAGGAAGATGCAATGGTTTTTGGTATGAAAAGTTATTCAACGAATTCCATATAGCCACACTTGCTCTCTTTCATATAATCAGCAATATTGGCCAAGGGAATCTTTCTCTTTAGCCTAGCACAAAATTCATGGGGTCTCAAACTGCAACATATATCCATAAACTCTATGCAAACAACTGAAAAGGGAAACAGAAAAAAATTGACAGGAAGTTCATTCTACTTTATCAACACATAAGAAGCAAACAAAAAGTGTAAGCAATGAGAAGTTTGTGAATTTCATTATAAGAAATTACCATACCTTCTCAACATGTTGAATCTCCGCACCATCCCGAAGTATCCCATTCTCCACAACTTTGGCATTCCTTCGCCTTTGGTAAGTAAGTAAACCACCTCCCAATTCTGGCAAACCAGTCTCCATACCGGTTGCACGGCCATTCGCCTTCGCCCCATCAACCTTGGGCTCGACTACTCCACTCTCCGTATAACTTCCACCACCAAGAACACTGTTGTCCTTCTGCTCATCAACCATTCCTATTCTCCAATTAAGCGCAGCCAAGAACTAAAACAACTCATACCCTAAACCCCAACCAAATAGCATCCTATAATCTCAATTTCCCTGCAAATTCCCAAAAGAAAACAAAGCAACCCCAAACATCTAGGTCAAAATACAACAAGAACAGCTTCCCAAAATTCCCACAATTTGAACCGTGAAACCTAAAATTAGTTCAAGAAATTTCACAGAGCACAGTAAAAATAATAAATAAATCATTTCGAGCACTGACCGAAGTTACAAAGAAAGCGGGGAATGAATCTCCGCTGTCGGAATTGGGAACCCTAGTGAGAGAGAGAGAGAGTATGAGTGGATGACACAAGAGCAAGAGGGCTTTTTTAAAATTTTGAAATGAAAAATTTGAGAGGGTTTGGGTTTTCTTTTTTTCATTTTCCCTTTTATCAAAATGAAAATGCTAATTATTACTTTCTTTTCATTTGTCCTTTATTAACCGGGAACCGATTTAACCGGGATTTAAACAGTCATTCCTTTGGTTGGGTAATTGCCTGTATGGGCATTCCTCTCACCTGTCCAACTATCCAAATTAATACACCTTTTTTCTTTTTAAAGGAAAAAAGTAACTTTAATATTTAACAAGTTAAAAATATATTTGAGTTCAATCAAGTATTAATATTTGTCTCATTTTATATCCATTTATATTATGATTTTTAGTTATATTAATATATTGATTGAATCGATGTAATTTGTTAATATTTTTTACACATAGTGATATATTAACTGAATTTATGTATTACTCCATACTTTAATCATGAGCTAAATTCGGAATAATACTTAAATGAATTCTGAATTTACTTGAAAAATAATATTTTCATTACTATTCTAATCTCGTTTATCTATTGTCCGTTTTATCTTTCTTTACAACACTGTCAAATTTTCAGAACTAGAATCAGTTGTTTGTAAAAAAATGTTCAAAGTTTAACTTTGCTGACGAAATTAAGGCAACTAAAGAGTATCACTAATATGTAGATATTAATCTATTTTAATAGTAGTTATTGATTTACTATAATAATAATTATTTATTAATTATATATTTAATATTTATAATTATCGTATATTTATTATTAATTATTAAAATTTATAATATAATTGTAATCGAATCACTAGAAAAACAAAGGTAAAAATTGGGATAATCAAACAATGCAGCAATAAGGTAATTAATCATATGGGACAGTGGTTAACTATTATTATACCCAATTACTGATTTAACTTTTGAGTTTCGTCTAACGCTTCTTTGGTTGTGTAAATTACTTTGACTTGACTTTGACGCTTTTAGTGTGTGGTGTAAGTCCCCGCAAAGTAGTGGACTAATTGGAAATTGCAAATTCCATCCAATTTCAGTTAAAGTCGCATGGGCAATCAGCTCAAAGAACACACTTTTATGCGCGAGAGTTCCACGGCAATAAATGAATCCGCATACAAAGGTTCAGATCGGCGGTATCTACCAAAAGAAAACCCACGAAAAGCATCAAAAGGTACTGCAGAGTTCCCAACTAATAAATAAAAAAGAATAAATAGATAAAAAGGGTTGGAACAACCGCTGGAGAATGCAGCGGAACCAGCACTGGAGGCGGCGGTTCTCGTCAGATTCCGACGTGGACTTCGGAGAAGACGAGGATGAGGAGGAGGAGGACGGGGAGGAGGGATCGTCTGCGGCGCGGCGGATGAGGATGAAGTGCCTGTCGTGCAAGGAGGAGTACGTCGACCGCCGTGCCGGCACCTGCCGCGAGTGCTACGAAGAGGCGGGGGAGACGGAGGAGGAACTCAAGCGGGAGATCGATGACCTCAAGTCAAAGGTCAACTTTCTTCGCCTGCTTTGTACTGGACCGAATTTCGTGACCAGGCCCAATACCTCGTGCTTCTCCGACGTCGTTTTGGTCGCCTCTGGTCCGCCGGATTCAGCTAATTTGCAGTGCAACTCGCCTTCCATCCCGGCCCATCGGGCTGTACTGGTAGTGTACCCTTTTCACTATTTCGGGCTTCCCCTTCCCATTATTGTGCTTAAATTGAGCCAGGCCGGTAGCCCGAACTATTAACTTGTAAGATTGCTTTTAGGCTTAGAAAAACTGTCACACAATTACTGTGAAGGAAGCATTTGTTATAGTAATTGATGTCTACATTTTAATGGGCCAATACTGATGTTCTTGATTACCAAACAGACAAGTCGATCCCCGGTTTTCAGGGCCATGCTCGAAAATGAAATGGAGGAAAGCCTGACTGGAACCATCAAGATCAGTGATGTATCATACGATGCCCTTCGAGCATTTGTGAACTATTTATACACGGCTGAAGCCTGCCTTGATGAGCATATGGCCTGTGACCTGTTGGTATTGGCTGAGAAATACCAAGTGAAGCATCTCAAGACTTATTGTGAGAAGTATCTGATGTCTAGACTGAACTGGGAAAATTCGCTACCTTACTATGCTTTTGCTCACCAGCATGGCGCTAAGAGTTTGCTGGATGCAGCCTTGTCGCTGATCATGGACAACATGGACAAGCTGAGTAAACGAGAAGAGTATATGGAACTTGTTGAGAAGGATCCGCGTGTGGTGGTAGAAATTTATGAGGCTTATCTCTCAAAACAAGTGAACACTGCTGCGAGTAAAGATCCAAATAAGACGGCCTAGGCTGAGGAAAATGTTGCTTTTTGGAGAAGGATGGAACTTTATACGCGTGTTTCCTGTTTTAATGTGGTGAGCGTTGATGTAAATGGATTGTTTTGTAGACAGTTCTTTTTAAGGAGATGTTTCCAGGGAAAGATGCTGAAGCATCTTCTGTGGCTCTAAATTGCTGTTTTGCTGTTGAAATGAATCACAGGCATAAAACATGTCGAACTGACACTTTTGTAGTTTCAGTACTAAAAAGTTTGCATGTTTAGTACAACAATCAAGGAGTCCATGGCCAAGTTATGCTCATGGATAAGGTATGCGGTATACATATGAAAAAATTTGTGGGTCTTTCCTCACTTTCTATCGTGGATAATGCAAATATATTACAATCGCTTCTCACAAGCTAAAAGCTTCCAGTTTGAATGAGGACCCTCTCCAGAGTCAAACATGAAAGTGACCCATCCCACTGCGTTTGCGATCTCCTTGAGTTCATAAATGACAGCGGTCGTATCATGGATGTAAGCTCGTCCACCTGGTCTTAGGATTCGGTCCATCTCCAGCACGATGTTGGTGATATTACATCTGGATGGACATGAGAATTGTTATTCAGAATAATGATTTTCAACCTAGGATAATCAGCCACCAACTGTGAAAGACCAAAATTTGTACCTCTTCTGTTCAATGAAAAATAGGCCGGCTGCGTGCAACAAATCATATGTTCTAGGATAAGTATCGAATGGCTCACACCTGTGAGATGTTCCATGAGTGAAATATGATCAAGAAAACAGGAGTTGGAATAAAATGAAATATTCACATGTATTGTCTTATGAAAAGTTCGTTTGGGGAAGATATTTGTGATATTATGTATCCTTTCAAAACTATTTTTTCGTGAAGTCGTATACCTGTTTTCCAGATCTGAACATATCGGGAATTTTATTTCTACCCGACTTGCAGAAAGTTAAGAACGTGGCCTGAATTCCTTAAATAGACATAAGGAACTCTATCATACAAGTCAAATGAAAGATCCATAACATTTCAGACACCTGCTTGGAATGGAAACAAACCTGCTAATATCTTAGTAGGGCACAATGTACATGTGACAGAATCTTACCCATAAGTCATAGCTGGAGAACAAGAGATATTGGCTAAAGGTAAACTCACTCAGAAGTTTGAAGTACATGACCACTAATTCGAGTTGAAACATTTGTCGAATGTAAGGAAAAAATACGAGCTGCGGAAACAAAATTAGAAAGGAGATTATGGGTCATACCAGTCGTGCATTACTCCTATAAGACCACGATCATATATTACGGGCAGTGTATTTGAACCACTAACCGGAACAACATTCATAACCCAGCAATTCACGTTGAAATCAAGTAAAGCCGTCGCGAACCTGCCAGGTACAAGAATCTGACAATAAGACTTAAATTGATCATAGGTTGAAATCAAGCTCCCAGCACTTGGAACAGAGTTTAAATATGCAGGAAAAGAATGATAACATTTCAAAGAGGATAAAGATACTTACCCTCCATACCCAGCTCTCATGTCCATCACATTTCGTATGTTCACATCGTTCACGTGAAAAACAACGATGTATCCATTTACATTCTCATTCCAATACTTGTAATCAGCTCTGTACAAGTCCCTCCGCGATTTATCAGCATCCATTTGTATGCTGAAAAGCCTGTCTGGCGGACTGTGCAGGCGGCCAGGCCAGTTAGTAGTATTAGCTCCATAACCATTCTCGGGTAATCTTGTGATGCATGCCTTCAGATTTACATACCTGCAGAAGAACAAATGTAACCACAATTCTCTCTATTACTCTCTGGAAAGTGTTTCTTATGGAAACTAACCTGATTAATTCCACCAAAATACTAAAGGACAAGGTAAATTCCTAGGTTGGACATAAAGTAGGCCTTGAGAAAAAATAGAACGACTAACAGAGAGCAATTGTACTCCCAATTTGGTTCACTGGTTGGAAGGGAGTAAGGGATGAGTGTCTATTCTCTGTCTGATGTCCAAAAGAGAAGCACCTCTTTTGTTTCAGTTCTACTTCATGGAATTGATTATAATGGATAACGAAACCACAAAAAGACATTATGAAATACACACTGAAAACACAGCTGTACTGAACAAACTGTAATTAAGGCAGTCATTCTTGACATAAATTCCATAACATTAACATAATGGGGGGGGGGAGGGGGGGGGGGCACCAGTATTTGCTTAGCATAAAGAATATGCGCAAGTACCATATATTATCTGGATTGTCATCTTGGTCACATAGAGGAGGATGTACATCAGGAGCACGGTTGAGATAGCAGCTATTGTTTAGGGGCTTCTGCCAGATAGTGATGTCCCCTTCCTTGTTTATGAGTTCCCAACAAAGGTTCCTAGTAAGAACCTCCATTTCTGCAAAAGGATAAGGTTAAAAAAGATGAGGAAGAAGAAGTTACTTGGTCTGAGACTCTGAGGTACATAATATATGGTAATAGTAGCATGTTCTGAAAGTCATCAGATAAGTATTTCGAGGGAAAGAGGGGGAATTTTGAATGTAAGAACTTGATAATAATAACACTCAATAACCTTAAAGTAATGGTAGATGCCAAGACTGGCTACCTTTCCATTGTTCTGCTGGTTCATCTCCATGTTTATAAATGAGTTCTTCTACCCATACAAAGTATCCTCCAGCTCTAAGAATCCTATTAGCCTCAACAAGCAAAATCCCATCTTGACAAAACAAAAATGGAACAAATATTGGAATTAAAAGATCGCCATACAATTATAATAACTTAGCCAAAAAAACAGAGAAAAAGGGTGGCCCCGAAAGAAAGGGCTAAATGAAGAAGAATCCTCACATCTGACACTTCTAGCACATGTACATCAAATAGAAGAACATGTAAAGCTTTTCAAGTAAGGATCAAAGTAGAAGAAAGAAATGAAGCAGCTGCTAGTAGTTAACTTTCTTTCCTTGTTTCCCTAAAATTAGCAAAGAGTGTCATTGAAACATGATATTTTCCCCTTGCTTTAGTCTGAAATGATCATCTCAAGATAAAATTTTGTTGCATAGCCACCAGGCAACATGATTAAGATGCCAAAGTAAGATTAGATACCAAGAGAGAGAGGCATACCATCTTGAGTCCAATTAATTCTACACCTTGAACAATGAATTAAGTCGAATGCTTGGCTTGGGTAAGGCAACCGGTGGCTTCCTAATGCAGTTACCATGGCAGGTACACCTCTTTCAAGAGCAAGCTGAATATGGTTCTCATGAACATCTTTCGGACCTATTGAGAGAGTGGTCACATTCCGCTCAGTCAGGTAGGCACCAAAAGTTGCAACTCCAGAATCAATATCTAAAGCAACCCGTGTGCGTTGTCCAAATGCAATTTCTGGAACCATCTATATGCATATCCTCCAGAAATCAGGTGGAAGTAAAATAGAGCATAAATCCAAAGAGAAGTGAAGGATAAAGGGAAACCTGGGATATCTGATCCAAGTATCTATCAGTATCTTGGTTAAATTGAGTTCCACCTCCTGGAAATATAAGCTTATCATCCTTTCTCGATATCCAATTCCGCCCTCCTTTATCTCCAACCAGAGGCACATTATCAAACCACACCTGCATTTCCATTTTAGCCTCTTCAAATTCATCGAATGTAAGAAAAGAATATCATCCCTCTAATTAGTAAGAAACACAACTTTTCCGGTGCTTGCTGATTAAGTATTGCTACAAATCAATTTTTGTACATTTCTTAAAAGAGGATATTTGACCAAAATTCATAGTTCTCAAAACCTTAAACTGCTAGATTATGTCAGGAGTTCGGTCCTAATTGAAAAATCTTAACCAAAACAGAGCATATATCTGCTGAATCTACTTGTACAAGAACATAACCTAAAGTTTTTACTTAGATGGCATGAGATCCTCTACATCAGTGATTATTGTACAGCCAAATTCAAGATCTAAGTAAAAAGCCAAATCCCACAAGAAACTACTAAGACGCAATGAAATGCAAATTAAAAAGAAAAATCTGCAAATTTGTACCTCATCCCGGCTTTTCGGCCATGGAATGTGGAGCTTGTACCCTTTAGGCCTCGGCACCAAACAATCCAATCCTTTGCCATTCTCAGGGCAATGCCTCTCATACTTTTCGCCCTTTCCTGATGAATTAAACCTCGAAATAGCCTCCACATTGTCTAAACAGGGAATGTACTCGCTCAGGCTCCCTTCACAGACTCTAAATTTCTCAACTTTCACCACTATTCTCCCATCACTCTCTCTCTTTTCCCTGTCATCACTACTATTGGCATTCACCACCATACTCTTTATAAGCCCTTCATCAAACTCTCCCACCATAAAATCATAAGTCATGATTCCCATCTCATTAATTATCCCCGTTCTCTCCAACAGAGGAGGAGGCGGCGGCGGAGAAGGCGGAGGAGGTGGTGGTGGGGCAAAAGGGATGGTCGCTCCGGTGGAGTTAAAGAAAGAAAGGTGATGACTTTGGGTAGTGGTTGTGGGGTAAGGAGAAAAACGTTTCAACAGCAAGAAAAGAGTGAAAGACACGAAGGAAAAAGCTATGATCTTTATGAATGTCGGAGCTGTGGTAGTGATCAATGATGATGAACTAAAGGGGTGGTGGGATGACGCCGAGCTTGTAGACATGGCTTTCATGGCCTCTCAGTGTGTGTCTGTGTGTGTGTTTCTTGGTTCAGAAAAAATGGAAAGAAAGAAAAGGAAACCAAGATTGATTTTGGGTTTCAGATTCTTTGCTGAATTACATGTTCACTGCAAGAAGTCACAAAGCCAAAAAAGTGATGATATCTATGCCTATCTATAGCCTTTTGGTTGTCTCAATGTGTGTGTGTGTGTGTGTTTTATATTGGATGGAATGAAAAGTCCTACATCAACTTGACTATATTAATATTATATGTAACTTTTTCCAAGAATTGAGTATAATACTTAAAAAATTAATGAAATTTAAAATCTGAGTTTCGGATTGAGAAGAAAAGTGGAGGAAACTGTAGGGATGAAGAAGTGAAGAATTAGTAATAACTCCAACCCCTCTGTCTGAGCATGTACTTGCTCACTTGCAGTTAGTACAAGCAGAAGCAGTGGGATTGAGATTTGTGCATGGATTGTCTGTAAAAGAAGAAAAGGACCAAAAATGCAAAAAGATTCTGGTGGGTCTCTCCAGTACATTTTACTCCAGTTTTCTCCATTTTCAACTAAAAAGAAATTGAAATAAAAATGTGAGTTCGATGTTCAACGACTTTGAGCACAGAAGTGGAGTAGAGGAGGGGTCATGGACGGTGGGACGTTTACGGCACGATTTTGTTACAGTAATAAGCGCATTGGAAGTCTCGTCATGAATTAATGTGGAGATTTATTGGGATTCACATGAGGCAGAAAATTACATTAATGATTTATTAAGGGGTCAAACTGTAATAAATTTGTTCTTGTCAAAGGTGAAATTAATCTATACTTGTCATTTAAGGATTCTGTACTTATTACTGCATCGTTGCTAATTTGTCAAAATCATTTACAATTAGGATTCTAAATAAATGAGGTGCCCACCAATGAAATATTTGGCTAAATTCTATTCTTGTCCCTTTTATTATAACGAAAATGTTAATAACCCCTTTTGCACCAAACCTCCATTCCGTTATAACTAACGTGGCAGACAACGCATGTGTGCAAATTGACGTTATTTTGACCTATTTTTGAATTAAACATGACTATATACAAAGCAAAAAGAATTCCAAGAAGAGGCTAAGGATTAATGATCAAACAACATCATAGCCTTAAACTCCTCGAAATCAAGAAAACCATCCGAATTGGTATCGTACACCTCAATCATACGCTTGCAATCTTGCCCACAATGCTCCTCCCACAACCCTAATCTTGACAATGCAATTTTGAGCTCCTTACAACAAATGAACCCATCATCATTCAAATCAAAGACCCTAAAAGCTTTTCGAAGATCCCTCTCCAAGATTTCATCATTTTTTTCTTGGACAAAACAATCATTACCACTTTTCCCCTTACCAATCAAGGTTTCATAAAAGAACAGAAAATCGACTGGGTCAAGGGCCTTTCGACCTACCAACAGCTCGAGCTCGTCTCGTTTAGCACCCACCCCGGTACTCTCAAGAAGCCACATAAGCTCATCTATGCTCACATGGCCATCCTTATTTCTATCTAGCTTGTCGAAGATCCTATGCAAGTGAAGTGTGTTGAGAGGAGACATTATTAGTTGTAGCAATACAAATACAAGCGAGAACGGATTTCGAATGACTATATATATATATATATGTCGATTTTAAATGATTCCTGGTACCATGTAATGAGTGTGTGTGTGTATATATATATATATATAAGATCAAGAGGAAGAAGATGTTTCTTGTACTCATCTAGATTATTCAAATCACACGGTTTCTAACAAGTTGTACTTACCCGTACGCGATTCTATATTTAATGAAAAGGGAAGTCTTTATTGGGTTGAGGTTTACAGAAGAAGGTTGCAGGAAGTTTCATGGAAGCCGAAGAGAAGAAAAGACAGAAACACCTGCTGGTTAGTAATTAACAAGAAATCTGCTGTTTTTAAGGTTGTTGATCGAACTAGGGTTTTGATCATGTTTGGTTTTTTGTTTAGATTGCTGGCTGGCGATGTCCTCATCATGATCACAATTAGGACATATATATAAATATATATATATATATATATATATATATAATAATGTCAAGAAATTGAAGCTAGCTTTTTGGGTTCGTGAGATTCCGTCAGATGACGTATGGCATAGAGGACAAACAAACAGGCCGTTGCAGAATTCATCACAAAATAGAATGATATATAAAAGAGAAGGCCATTTGACCAAAATATATATAACTAATTAATTATGATTTTTTTAATTAAGATGCTAATATTGTAAATATGAAATTATGTAAGGGTTTATAATAAGATGCTTGCCAAAATAATGGTTGACTTATGCATATATATTTTAGTTGGAAATTACAATTTTCGTTTCTTAAATATCGTACATTGTTTTGACATTTTTTTATCTACTTGAAATTCATTTTGTAATTTATAAAAGATAATAGTTTTAAAAAATGGCACAGGATATGAGTTACGAGAAATTACTGATTATTAAAAATCTCCGAAGTTTGAATTCATATCATTTATGTGGGTGTTGATATGGGTAATAGCCCGCTAGCAAGCAAAAGAACGAAAATACTATTTAATATACAAAAAATTACAAAAAAGGGGAAGATCCACATGAATGCCAGCGAGGCCGGATCGTCCGATCTGACCCGATACAAGAACTCAAATGAGGGACGTGGAGCCATATGATACGGTATGAAAAAACTATAAATATCACCAAACAAAGGCATTTATGATACGTACATTTAATGCTATTTCGACCCTATTAAGCCTTCCAGATCAAATTCGACGCATACTTTTTCTAACTTAAACATCGGAGTATCTTAGTTGGAGGTTTCCCACCAAACCTAACGTATTTTCTGTTCTCAAAATCCACTTACAGGAAGCTGAAGGAGAGTTGCAACCCGACCTAAGAACAATCCAAGGCCAGGATCCGACCCATCTTTAGCGGCCTGCATCAGGTGTGTGTTCAAATAATTTGAAAAATGTTAAACTATAAAGTACGCAGGTTATTTTAGGCTTAAATGCATTTTTAGTCCCTTAATTTTTTAAGATAGTAGATTTTGATTTTATATCTTTTTAATTTTCACAATTTTAACACTTTATTCACCAGAGTCCATCTTCTCGCCGGAAAAATGCATGTGCCTTTCAAGTGTTATTTTAACATTGGGCTTTTGTTTCTATTAGTCCAGTACTGTCAATATTTTTGTCTTTTAACTTTTCAGGATAGCATTTTGATCCTGCATATTTTTATTTTTATTCTTTTCAATCATTTCTTTATCAGAGTTATCACTGATGGAGATGAACTCTAGTGAAAGATGATTGAAATTACGAAACATAAGAAAATATAGGACCAACATGCTATTATAAAAAATTAAAAGACGAAACGTCAAATATCATAAACTACGGAATCAAAAATACATTTAATCTTTTATTTTTTATTTTATGATACAAATGATAGCATGAAATCATCACATAAATTAGTCTGAAGAAATTAGCTATAATATTAATGTAAAGTATATGGATATGGTAGTTGATGAGACAGGTATACAACTTTGTCTAATATCTAACCAAGTTGCAATGACTGGTAAGCCCCATTGACCAAACAAAATTAGTTTACTTGGATTTAGAAGAGGACCTTAGTTGCCTCCAACGACTTCCACCTGTCACTGATAATCAGCCAATCACAATACACATCATTTAATATGAGTGATCGAGCACGAAATTAATCGTACAATGATGCCTGCACTAGAAATCATCAAACCATTACATCATTCAAAAGAGATCAAAATTGTCTTTTAAAGAATATTGAAAAGTTGATGAGAATATTAAAAACTATGACGTGTGTTGTGTGTATATATGAAAGAAAATACGATTATTTTGTAATAAAAGATTGCTTGAGGGGTTATTTGGAAGCGTAGCCTACCACATAATGCCATTTGCAATGAATGGAAAATTAAAAGCATAATTAATAGGAGAAAGTATAACAAGTTAATGAAAGGCTGACTGAGTAATTATGTATTAATTAACAGATTAATGAAAGGTTGACTGAGTAATTAAAATCTACTGAAATAATATAGAATATTTTCTGGGTGGTGAATAATTTTTGGATGAATAGAAAAAAATATAGTAATATAGTAATATAGTATAAGAAGGTAAATTGCTTCATTTTAAAAAATATAGGAAGATAACTTATCGTGTTTAAAAAATATAGGGAGGTAAATTGCTATTTATTTTTTTTCATTTGCGATATCACGGGTTGCTTGCATTTTTTCCAATAATTTTATATTATTATCAGTTATATTCAACGGAGTTCTTTTTTGGGCCGCCAGCTCTTTCCAGTTGTTTACGTACGTTGTCAAAAACCAAACTACAAATCAGTGTTTTTTCTGTTTATGTGTAGTAGTTGAAACTTGAAACAGAAATGGTAAGAACATGATGAATCCAGCATTAACCAGCAACATATATTGATTGTCAGAAAGCAAATTTACATGAGAAAATGAACCAAGAAACGAAAACCAACAGAAGAAAATAGCACACTGCCAAAAATGCTGGCCAATCTTGATATACATCTCTCTCTATATGTATATAGTCATGTATATTGATCCTAAATGTCGTGGTGAATAAAATATATATCAATCAATCATTTATGTCTCCGAATGATCAGAAGTGGGAGGAACAGACATCATGTTTTTAAACTCGTGAAAATCGAGCACCCCATCGGAGTTCTCATCATAGACACGGATCATGTCTTTACAATCTTGGCCACTCCTCTTGTCCCACAGTCCTAATCTCGACAACACGCTCTGCAGCTCCTCGCAAGAAATGTAGCCATCGCCATTCAAATCGAAGACTTTGAAAGCCTTGAAAAGGTCGTTGTCATGGTGATCATGGGAAGAGTGGACATCGTCGGCTTCTTGTTCTTGCATCCTGGCCTTAACCATTGCATCGTAGAAGAACAAGAAGTCTATGTAATCAAGACTTGTTCGGCCCACGAAATTTTCGAGCTCCTCCAAGGTTGTGTGTATTCCGATTTTCTCAAGAAGATGGTGGAGCTCCTGAGTGCTCACAAGGCCTTTGTTGTTCTTGTCCAGGTTCTTGAAAATCCTGTGCAGATCATCGGGGCTGATTGGAGACATATATATGTATATGATTGAAAAAAGAAAAGAAGAAAAAAGGCTAACTAACTATATGGGAAAGAAAAAGAGTAAAATACATTAGTACAACGGTAAGGATAGTTGTTGAATATATATAGGGGTGGTGGAGGGTTGAGAGAATTCTTTGCATATGGCGTGTTGTTTAACGGTCCAAAGATGCGACTGTGGGGAGCCACTAAGTAGAAATATAACGTATATTTTGAGGGGAAATTTCGAAGAAGAGAAGTTTGGAAAGGGACAGATATTGTGAGGTATATACCATGATTCATGTGGCTTGTTTTTGATCTTTCTTTGAAACGTATGGAAAAGGAAAAAACAACTATTCATATTATTCCTTTTATTGGTCTATTGGGAGATGATGAGATTCACGACTTTTCTGTTTGTTAACAAGAGTCTGGGAGGGAGCCATCAAATGTATAGAAATTACGTCCTCAAGAAATATTTTATAAGCGCGCGTGAGGTGTATATGTTTATTGAAACTGAAGATGCAATAGAATTTGAGCCAACCCAAGGAGGGAAAGGGTTTTCGTCTCATAGGTTGGGTAGGTACACTGGAAAATGGAAATAATACAAGAAATGTGTTTAGAAAGAAGACTTTATTGGTATGTCTGCATATTAATTATGTTGTATTTAAAACAGATTGCGGCATTTTAACTGAAAACAAAGAAGAATGAGGTTTTAAGCATTGAAGATAATCCGAAGTGGGCTGCACGCCTTCACATTACTCTTGTTTCTTACACTAGAATATTCTCTTTCTCTTTTCCCAAGCTGCAAAGTCTACAGGACTCACATGTTGAAGTTACATCCCAATTACAGAGGTCAATAATGGCTTTTATCCTGAAAAAGAGAACATTCTGATTAGGTAGACCACATAGCTTGATCAACGCTCACTAATTCATTATTTATTTATAACCACACGACGGTCAATGAAAATAATTTCATATCAACCAACCACTAGAACTGGTACATGATAGAGCTACGAGCAAGACAAATTAACACTTCAATTCATAAGAATATAGTATGTATCCGGTACTACTTTCTGCACCCAAATGAGTTACAACCCTTTGGATGAATTATCCAAAACAATTAGGATTTTATTTTATGGTGTCATCAGGTTCAACATTTTTCAACTTACAAAATCCGGATGGAAATATGAAATCTTTTGGGGAAGAGCTGTTGACTCAGAATCAAGGCTTCAATGAGTATTTTCCAGGCTCTTTGAATGCTCTTTCTAATTGCTCGACTTTGTTTATTCTGAAACCCCGGATCCTCACTTCTTCAGGCACTGAAGTATCTTTAAAATCAACACTTTCGATGATCCATCCTGCGTTCTGCACAGAACCTCCCACTTTAACCTGTTGACAGAATGTCAATGATCAGATCCAGTTCCTCCAAATCATTATTATGAAACAGCCAGACCAACACACAACAATTTAAACATGTCGAGGACCTATGTTCCCACATCTTATCAGAAAAAGAAAAACATTAATGGGGATTTAGACAAAATCACATGCATAGTATTTAAAGCCATCATGATATTTAGGTCGGGACATTTTGGGAGTGAATGAAATTTTCGGCGTACCTCTGCACCGTCGACAGCATCTATAATAAGAGCTCCATCCAAGGCGAGATCCTCGAGATAGATGCTTCGGCCCTTAAGGGCAATGGTTGATTTTCCTGTAATAGAGCAATTTCCACTGACTTTGCTTTTAACTTCTGAAAACGTGAGCCCCCATTTGGGTTTCCATACAATACGAGGCCATACATCAACCTCTTGACCGTTGAATACGGCCTGAACTGGATCATCTACCTTAACACCAGCCTGTAAGAAAAACAAACAGGATTCACTGCATGACTGAACAACGCATTTGAAACATGAATACTTTATTCCTGTGATTCATAAGATGTAATAAGAAATTTGTAATATTTTAGTGATGAAACTAAATTGCTAATTCAGTTCCAAAACAGTATTCATCTCCCATTAGATATGCCTATCTTACAACTGCAGAAATTGACTCCTGCAACAAGTCTTCTATAGAGGGCACAATTTCAAATAAAAATATTGTAGTCAAAGTATGCTGTTAAAACTTCCACAATTGCAAAGCATTTTTATTACACGATCTGCCAAGTGCAAAATCCAAACATAACCCAAAAGAGATTCGAGAATGACTATAACTTAAAAAAATAGCTAAGACCCGATAACACAAAAACTGATTACAGGCCCGCATTCGTAAAAACAACAACTAGAATAATTTGCAGTAATACAGGTTTAACCAATATTGTTTCATGGTACAAGATCACAAATGCCTTATTCAAACTTTCGTAGAGTTCCAGTAAAGCAAAATACCTTTCTCAAAATAAGGCTGTTCGCCCGATATATGGCCATCTCTCCTGAAGTAGCACTGTGGTAAGGATTACCTTTAGGTACCTTAAAATGTGAATACAAGTGATGATGAGACCCAGTATGAATCCAAAAACATATAAGCCTTGAATATAAAAAGCAACTGTTAAACGGTCTCATACCTTAGCTGCATCTTCAGGATTATTCTTCACAGGTGCATACGCCAACCAAGGATCCATCACCTGAGTGGTAAGAAAATAATTGTGTCATGATAATAATCCAGAGAGAGCTTACAGCATAAGAAACTCAGGATTGTGTAAAAGAAAAGAAAAGACATGAAGACGTTTTAGTATATAGAAGTCAGCAATTCTGCTTACAGTAAATCCAACTCTCGCTGAAGGTGGCAAAGTTTTAGGATAATCCTGCATCATACATTCAAGCCGAGTAGATGATTTGAATGCTGTTTTAGTAGAATCTTTGTATCTGAAGCCAAAGAGAAAATCGTTAGCACCTAATACGCTAGTATAGAAACAACCAGGAACAATTTCTACACTATGTGGATCAGTAACCCCTAGACAAGGGTCGCAAAAAGCAGATAGTGAATATCCAAGAGCATTTACGATATAACAAAATTCATCAATCTTGCAGTTATTTTACCTTTTTCTACATATATTCAACTTTAACTGGAAAAAAAATCGCATCTATTTGGTTTGAATATTAGTCGGGGTACCAAAATAGGGGCACCGTTGTAGCACAAAAATCTTACACAGACAACCTGAGAGAAAAAGATAGCTTACTTGGGATTAACAAACTCCTTTATGGCACCTCCTGTCTTTGAAAGCTCCTCCAAATAAGGGCCAATTTCAAGAATCAACTGCACAAGAAATCTGAAAAAGTCGATATCCAGGAGTACAGTTTATCCACCAATAAAATCTCATGCATGCATTTGATGCCATCACACTGAAACTTGTTGCTTGGTTAATATGATCTGATTGAACTTTACAAGCATTAGGGTCCTCATTGTTGGCATTGGCTTCTAGACTACTTCTTATCAAACAGATATTTCTACAGAATGTCGACAGCTAAACATAGCAATGACCAAATGAAGCAATATCTACCACCATATTGACTAAAAAACTTTGAACATCTGACGAACAATGCAACAAAATTGTGCTTAAGTCTTGGAACATAGTCCCTCAGAGAAATTGCCTTTGTATGAGACAGTTTCATAATACAGAAAGTACAAGAACAAAACAAAAGAACTTTTCGAAAATCTCCACAAATAGAGATATAAGAAACAAATGCAATATGAGTTTTGACAATACATACTTGGTTAATGTTTCCAGGGAAAGGGGAATAGCCTGTTTCACAGTTGACATCACCGTCTGGATACCCAGTAGCTCTCAACAAAGGATCAAGTTGATTGTATTCCACATTGATCACCATTGTCCTCCCTGAACGGAATTTTTTGTTTCAGCAACCCAATGGTCAGTAGAAAATACAGTCCCCAATAAATACTGTTAGCAGCATCCAAATACAAAGTGCTGCAGACATGAAATTAGTTCCACATTGGAAATAAAAGGTCACTTCGTATAAGCACTTATAACAATATAACCTACCATCTTTGTGACTGAGCTTCGTAATCCCTCCAATAGCTTCCTTAGCTTTCCGAGGAACTGCAAGAGAGTTAACATGGTACCCATTGGTGGCACTGACACCCAGTGAAGCTGGGATTGCCTGACAGTCGAAACAGGAAACGGATGAAAATGTTCACAAAAATTAATCTTAATAATAAAGATAAACAGTGCCCAAAAATGGCATTTCGAATTAAACCTTGAATAGAAGACCATTAGTATCTTGGAAAAATAAAACCCATTTCCTACCAGCACCAAGCCTGAAATGGAAGTCCCAGGGTAAATCATAATCAAATAATATTTACTTGAAGTAAGAGAAAAAGGCTGTGACATGACAAAACAATAGCACGAAAGACATGAAATCTAAGTGCAGGACATACCATTCCTTAAGGAGGCCACTTGAATAAAGAAGTGAATGAACGTCACCATGACCATGAGGTTTTGTCTACAGAAAAGTTGGACCGACAAAAAGGAGAGTAAGTATATGTTTTTGAAGAAAGCAAGTTGAATGAGTTGGCGTTTACTACTTTGTAAACATTCTTACTTTCTCCTGGTAAGAAACAAATTGCACAAAAAGCTACCTGGATTCTATACTTATTATTTGGATCCACAGCCAGCCTGGCATCATTATCATCTAAACAAGCAACTTTTTCCTGGAAAAGCCAAAAGAGACATTGCAGTCAATCCACGTAAATTTGGATTTCTTTAACTCGTGGACATATCATGTAATTACCTGCTTTAGCAATTTCACTTGTGAAGGTTTCATCCCAAAATAAGCATTTTTCTCCAAGAGCTCTAGTGTGCGTGAATGAGTGTCATCTGATGTCATTATTGCCAAAGGAATCTCTGTTGGCCCTTCACCTACATTTGTGGAAGGATGGAATGGATGAAAAAATATGAGTTGATTGATTATTAGATGTGTATAATATTGTTCTCAGTTATTTTATAAAGGAGATTTGGTGATAAAGATTTTCCCAGGATAAGAAACTGGAAACTATTTCTTATCTGTGAACCAAAGGCAAATACCAATAGCATTCCCTCATAGTGATACTTGATACACTATACTCTATTGTCTGTTAAACAATTCACGGTAAAATTCAAGCAGCTAACCAAGTTATGAGTGGCAGAAAGACAACCTCCGCTGGGAAATACCATATTGCGTAGTACATGTCAGCATTTTTCTCGCATTGGTTCACCAATTAATCTTTCACAATATAATGACTACAGTAGCATGTGTCAAATAAGTGAAAACTACCCACTTCAATTGAACAGACTCTAAAACTCATCCAAAACATGCCACAAAACTTGGCATTCATATACTCTGATTTAAAGCTCCAAGAACAATGTCATCACAAGTTTTGCCCTATTCCATCTGACACCATTTACTAAAGTGTTCAACCAAGTTGAAATCATGGCAAAGCATCAAGCCTCAATCACAGCTGGCCTGAAAGTTATTGTGGCAAACATGCTATATTGCTTCTCTAATTAAATAGCTACTTAGAGTAACATTCTCGGACCTGATGAAAGTTCAAGACATTTGAAGTTGCAAAAATAAGAACCTAAATAAACGAACCTTGGGCTAGCCTACAGCTGGTCTCTTGTAAGGCAAGAATAGATTCAATGTAATGTTGTAAGAAACATGTTCCAGTAGTAGACTCTAGAGGCAGAGCCACCTGCAAGGGCAAGGATAGATAGTCAAAGAACTTAAGCACAAAAATTTACTGGCAATGCTCAATGATACATCATATATACTATATTCAACAAAGTGACATTGACCAACAGAACATCATATATTGATTAAGATATAATTAGATTCAGACTACTCTCTGCATAAAATCATAGATCTACTGAGCCTGATTGATTATTTCTTCACTAGAAAGCAACATAGCATTTGGGCAAATCAGTGCCTTACCTTTATACCATTGTAGCCAAGACGCTCTCCAAGGCCCCCAGCAACAAGGACAAATGCAGCCTTTCTTGCCTCGCGGACACCCGCTTCTTCATATCGAATAAAGTTGTCGTCAGCAAAAGTCAAAGTCTCTCCAGATGGAACCTGTCGAACATGAACTGACATCTCAATGAAAATGCCATAACATGAGACAGTTGAGAAAATCTCGGATGCCGATATAAAAGAGAAACTGATATGAAATGAGGTACTGAGTTACTCTCCAGAAGAATTGATTGATATGGTTGCTTTACCCAATGAGAAAGTGGACTAAAATCATAGCTAGAGAGTTTGTTGGAACTATTGGAAGTTTGTTTGGAGAACGCTACTTAAAACCATTCAAGACTAAGAAGATACACAAAATTAAGAACTTGTATGCCAGAGACATTGAAATGAGTATGTTAACTCATTAGCGAATCATGGAGAGGCTAATTTACCGAAGGAGTAAATCCCTCATATGGGTTCTTCCCAGCTTTCGAATCTGCCAAAAGTTCCCGAGCAGTCTTGATGTATGACGCTAGGCCCCCAGGATAACTTGCATGAAGTCGAGCAACCTGGGAGAACATTAGACAAAGACATGAGCCAAAAAGTTTACTCCTACCAATCAAAATTAGTTGAATATCAGCTCTCTTGGAGAAATCTATTTTTAAGAGAGACAAAAGGAGAAGCATTTCACTTCAAACAGAAGTTGAAACTAGGTGTCTCTGCAGTATTGGAGCTCAAAGCTATTTTTTTTTTTTTTCAATTTCTTGATTTAACTCTGAAAATTTATCCATAAAAATGAAGAATGTAATTTGTTATATATTCAACAGGTTGGGAAGATTAAAGTTTTATGGTGCTCCATAAGATTTAAGGCCACTTGAGTTTGATGAAGCTTCCAAAAATCAATAAAAAGACTGAAACCCGCGAAAGTAAATGACTTTGTAAATTCTGATCTCTGCATACATGGAGAATAAAAAGAAACAAAATTGAAAAATAAAATTTGGTGGAAACTCGAAAATGAACTAAATCAAGATTTCAACCATAAGAACACTCCCTCGACACAAATCAACACATACATAAACTCACGCATTAACACACATCTACTCTCACACCAGAACAAGATGCATCTTAACAATCTTCTTAAATAAAGAAAGAAACTAAGAACTTCCGGAAAACCACCTGATCGAAAAATGCACGCTTCTCATCGTCCTCAACACCCGGCTCGGGCCAATGCTGGAACAGATGGCTCTGATTCATCTCCAGCAGCATCTTCGCCAACTCCACCTACACACAAAACACACAATAAATCATCAATTCAACTGTACCCACACACTCACTCAAATGATTTCCACAAGAAAAAAAAATCCAACCTGTTGAGGAGAGAGGAGGGCGAGATTTTTGCGGAGATTGGGAGCGGCGGAGGCCAAATCATCGATCTGGAGCTTGGAGAGAGCGTCGCCGGTTGATCCGACGGTAGAACTTGCCATGGCGTGAGTTTGGAGTGACGATCCCAACGAGGATAAGGCGAGATTAAAAATGAACAGCTACGAAATAAATGAAGAATATATGCATACGTTTACAAAGAGAGAGATCGAAAGAGAGTAGTTTTGGATTGAGAGAGAGTGGTCTTCTTATACTTATACCAATGCAGAGAGAGAGAGAGAGATTGGTTAATGATAGAGATTATGGCAACCCAAGGAAAGAAGCTCACCACCTTCTCAATGTTCCTCCCTTTCACCACACTTTGCTCCCTTCATCTGCGTCTCCACAATTAATTTTACATTTTTTAAATTAATTATTAAATAAATTGTATCAGATTTTTTTTTAGAAATGTCAAAATTGTAAATATATCCTATTATTAAAAAAAATTATAAATATCTCCTAAAATTAACAATTATTTAATAAATAATGAGTTGTTACGATGGTATTTGTTATACGATTGATAATTAGAAGAGGTATATGTAATTTTTTAAATTCAAAAAAGACATTTATAATTACGATAATGAGTATATTGTGATTCATTATTGTATGTTCATGTGTATGTATAATCAATTTTAAATTCAAAATGTCTTTTTAAAGAAATATATATTTATTATAAATAAAAAAATATAATTAATTATACAAAAATATTAGGAAAAAAAAGATTGAGTGCATTAATTAAAAAATGTGAGAAAATTGAGGGAAAAAAAAAGAAAAAATGAAATTTATTAAATACCTAAAAAATAAAAAATAAATGAAGTCCTGCGTAGTTTGGGGATAGTGTGTTTTAATTTGGAAACATCCCGAAAAATTTGATGACATGTAGATGATTAGTGGTGATAATCAATTTAGTTTTTATTAAATTACTTTTTAAAAAGTTTTTATGACAGATTCCAATACTCTATCAAACAACTCCTTTTACCAGTACTAAAACAAATCTGTGATTTTAGTTTTGGTTGGATTGATTTATGTACAAACAAATAATAGTAACCAACAGTTTGGGTTTTAGAAAAACAAGGAATGTGAATATGACTAAGCACAAACACCTCAATGCCAAAAATATGTAACGAAGTGAATCCCCCATATATTATTTTGTGCATTACAGAAAAAAGGAAGAATCGTGCACCTCTACTTCACATGCCTTGTCTGCATTATAAATGACTAATTAGTAAGTGATGTACACATGAGGATATTGATATAAATATTAAGATGTTTCTTTCTACATGAGAAAAAACTCCTGCTTGGCATATTCCTTGGAACATCCCTTCCTCACACTTGATTCTCCAACAAAAGCTGGCTTCCCATTGAAGCTAAAGTCAGTGCAAAGGCATCAAACACAGCGGCTGCAAATTCTACTTTGGGCTGATTTCATCAAATTTAATCAATCAAATAGTACGTGTCAGCATATTTATATTTTATTGATCGTTTTCTTTAACGTTCAAACATCTATATGAATGTGGTTTGCTTGAATAACCAGTCTAAACTAGAGTTTCTCGATACATCTGGCACATTAGGCAAGGGGCATATTTGTTCGCTTGCCACTTTTCAGACTGTAGAGATGGTGAGATTCTTGGAAGCACATCACTCATAAGCCTGTCGACACAATCTACTGGTGTCCGGAACCATCATGATAAACCAACAATTTTGTCCTAGTCAAATTCATAATACAACAACCGCAAAGCTTCTGGCCAGCGGGCATTATGTGATATATTATATTACATAATGAGAATATCTAAAATGAACGAATATAAGAAATTCTCTGCCAGGTGTGGCTCGGAGTGGCGCTTTGGGCTTTCCCCTGTGTTCTAGGTGATTAAGCTAGCGTTGCTCTTTTGCCTTTTGCATCTCTTGACTGCAGGTTAACACATGTACATAGAAGATCAAGCAAGTTGCCATGATACAATCAGTAATGCCCGTATGCACACGTGTGTGCACACCGTGGCCCCCACCCCCCCAACACACACACACACATTATATTTATCTATCTATCTATCTATCTATATATATATATATACAGAGAGAGAGAGAGAGAGAGAGAGAGAGAGAGAGAGACCTGTGCAGTGACAGACCGCTTTGAATCGAGAAACTGGCTGTAAATGTCATACAACCTTCGCTTCTCAGCTTCTGAAACTGATGGTTTAGCCTTGGATGCGATGGACTCCAGAAGAGCACCCGTGATCACAGGCATCTTTCCAGTTTCACCGCCATCTTCCCTGTCCAAAAGCTCGTGAACTGCTTCAAGTTGTGTGTCGGAAAGAAGTGCTTGAAGGTCCGCTCCACTAAAGCCTTTAGTCATGTGGGATACGTGTTCCAAGTCAACATCACTGGCCATTGGTAACTGCATGGAAACAGTCAAATCAGTAATCATGAAATGTAAGAATAATTGGCAAATATTTTTCTTCACTGATTATATATCACCTAGCAAGCACTGCGCCCATATAAAGAAGATTAAGAAAGAAAATACACCTAGTATCTTGCAGATTACTGCTCCAGAGTTGCAGACTTAGATTTCCACTCAATCACTCACTACTCAATAAGACGTCTTGCATTCCTTAAGAAAATAAAACAAACAATGACCTGAAATTCGCAATGCTAGCAATTGAAGACACAAGGCTTGATGAAATTATAGTTCGCGCAGAGATGTCAAGTTAAAAAATCATTTCCAAGTCATGATTACCCATTGCAAAGGGCCATCATAATTATCTGGAGAATAAAATTACTCAGCACCATCTCAACCATGCTTTTCCCTTTTTTTTTAACTTCATTTTACTTGTTCTCAGAATGGAAGAAACGACTGAGAAAGAAACAAACAAAAAGAAGTTCATTCATCTTCAAAAGGAGGATTAGAATGACTTTTACATTGCTTCATATATCAATTCATAATTTAACAATGAAACAATGCAATAAACCAAGATAAAATGAAACATGAGCCAAGGTACAGTCACATCCCAAGATGAAATCTAAGTATATCTTCCAACCAGATGAAATAAACACAAAACTAGGGAAGAAAAAGTTTAGCATATTCCAGATGCAGGTAGTTACCTTTCTTGAAAGGACCTTAAGAATATCCAACCTCTCCTGCTGTGATGGGAAATCGCAAAATAATAGTCGGTCCAGCCTACCAGGCCGTAAGAGTGCAGCATCAAGCAAATCCGGCCGACTATTTGATTTTCAAAGGGCAACGTGTTGCAAAGCCGGGGGGAAAAAAAAGAAAGAAAAAAAGGAGAGAGAACTCTAAGAGATATAATATTTATGTGAATATTTGTATGCCAATTGAACTCGTTGAACCACATATGCAAGAAAGCTAATATATTGATTTTTCCTTTCTGCATGGAAGTACAGAGTCTCTGCAGCAAAGTTCATAAAATTAATATATATAAAGCCACTTAATGGAGAGCAGAACCTACCTTGTAGCAGCAAAAACAAATACACCAGTCAAGACTTCAACACCATCCAATTCTGTCAGAAACTGGCAAATGTACATGATAAGGTGTTAATAATAAAGAGTAAAGAAATACCGAGAAAAAGAATAGTATGAAAGAAAATTTGGGGTACTACTGGAGGGAAAGGAACTAACTTGATTGACAACTCTATCAGTCACTCCAGTATTATCATGCCCTCTCTTTGGAGCAATAGAATCAAATTCATCAAAAAATAGAAGGCATGGCGCTGCTGCAGCCGCCTTTGAGAAGATATCCCGAACCTGCAGAGGCTCATTCACATCAGTTGGTTGCCACAAAATAAATGATTCTGACATGGATTATCATGTGTCTCCGCTATTTGTAAGAAGAAAACACAATGTCTAAATGTTATGGAAGTTTATCCAACTACGATAATACCAAGCATATTACTTGTCTCCGAGTGATGAGTTACCGAAAGAGATCTTTCTTCCTTTCAGCTTATATACTCATCTTGGTGATATTCAACATTCTTCGTGAAACCAAAGAGATAAAACTTGCTCATAGATGTTTCCTAATTATTTCACTGTTTATTACAACTCCCTCCCCAGCTTTGACATCAAGAGTGAAAATGGATTTTACAATTTTATATTGCAATATATATTTAAATGCACATAAACATAAAAGTCTATAACCAAGCACCCTTTTTGTGTTTTAGTTTGCTCAGATATAGTAATCTATAGCCGATTAAATTCATTGTAGACAGTGCTAGAGATTATATCAGTAAGTGGCAGGGTTTATCCCACCACCAACTAATTCAAGATTTTCATATTCATCGGAAAATTTGCAAGTAGATGGTTTATGGTTAAGCTTTGCATGCCATCCATTTATTGTTAATCTGATGAGAACTATTATATTAATGTTACATGGAAACCAGATTAACTTGGCGCCCAAGAATTTAAAACTGCATTGCATCACCAATTTTAAGTCACTACTCAAACAGTGATGATTTTATTCTCTTCTTATGAAGAAAAGTTCATGTCAATCAGAAGAAAATAAAGAAACATAAATGATCCCGAGAAGCAGGAAATGGTAAGTATAGAAGGTAGCTGTCACTTACAGCTTGTTCAGAAGCACCAATATATTTGTTAAGCAACTCGGGTCCTTTCACTGAGATGAATCGTAGTGAACAGGCAGCAGCAGCAGCACCAACAATATGAGTTTTTCCACAACCAGGGGGGCCATATAAGAGAACATTGGACCGCATCCTCAATGGAGCTTGAGCGAAGATATTTGGAAATTTTGAAGGTAGCTCAATCATCTACCACAAAACATGACATGTTCACAGACATTCAATTTCCAAAAGTGCTATGTACAAACATAAACTTACTTTCTTCATATAATGGACAATCTTAGCTACTCTGCAGAACTTAGATTCAGAATGTCCAAAAACTAGCTCAAAGGCCAGATTTTAAAACACGTGAAAAATCAATTCATCGAGTAAGCCAAATTTTAACGGATAACGAGAATAGAATTTGCATGATGAAAGCATATTAGAAACAAATGTGGCAACAGATAAGTTTGATTTCTGCAGCACAACAGATAATAAGAGGACAACATTCTGACTATTACAGCAGTTCAGAAGTTCACATTGTCTCCAAACACAAATTTATCCACCCATACTTTCATTTTTAACTGTCAAAATGCTCAGCTTCTCCTCGATTTGTGTTAGATTTTCAAAATCAACGTTCAACTCTGAACCTACACATAAAATTTGACATTGAACTAATTAATGAAATAAGATGCATTCAAGTTGATAAAAGAATGTGAATTTTTGGTTTGTTTCTAGTCCAACGTATCAGTGTTCAATATCACTGATCCAGTGAATCTTTCATAAGCTTTCTACATGTTAGATAAAAATCACAGAGAAAGAAAACAAGATAGAAGTTATCTGAATAATTTTATATTAAGCAGCAAACAAATACAGAAAAATACATTTCTTTAAGCATCATTGTACATCAGGGAAACACTCAGAGCCTGAACTACTCACTCTCTCCACGCCACTTGTGTAGAAGATTTACCTCTTTAATAGCATTTTGAATGTCATTAAGACCTCCAACATCTTCCCAACCAGAGCGACCACCTTCAGTAGCAGGTTTAGTGATGTCCCGCATGGCCACTGGAAGGAAATTTTGCATTGCCTGCAGAAAGTCATCCCTGACTAAAGTAGGTTTCTCATTTTCTCCGGAGCCCAAATCAGCAGATAATGTGCGACCAATGGCCGCATGCACAGATCTGTCAACCAGTATTTCCTGAAGTGGATGGATTACATATAAGTAATCTTGGGCGCAGTTAGTTGTCAATTCCAAATTGCGTAGCTAATCAGTTGAACTCTACTCATATTCCAGTAAGATGTTCTTTAAGTTAGGATCAATCAAATACCAGATCATAAGCATCATATCCATCACATTGAGATGCTATATCTGACAACAGATCATCAGAACACTGCAAGGATCGTTTCTGGATCTCATGTTTCAACATGGCAGAACGTTCAGTAGCAGCAGGTATTGGCAGATTGACATGAAAGTCGAATCTTCCTGAATTCAATCAAGGTGAAAGTTCATGTTATCCAGAACAATGAGACGTAACATGTTTATTAAATGTAGAATGACTAACCAGAAGAGCTTAAGCTCTGTGGAAAACTAGTCAGGGATTGTGCTGTAGCAATGAATGCTATGGGGCAAATTCCACACAGGCTCCTTCGTTTTTCCTGTAGGCATCAGAAAATGAAAAAGAAAAATCATCATTTTAAACAAAAATACGGATTGTCCAATTTGTAATATTTGTCACCTCTAGTCCCTGTCTCATGTACATGTCCATCAATAGGAATTGCTTTACTCCAAAGAGATTGGGGAAAAGTATGATCCATAAAGCTATAGCAAGATACAACATTAAATATTTGTTGGCAGAGGGAATTGCCAAGGAGCAAAAAAGTACATAAAGCTTCAGAAAGATCATGAACAGCCATCAGATTCAGACAGAAAAAGATAGGAGAACATAGAAGTCTTGCCTCATATTCATCTAATATATCAGCAAGAAACTCAATGAGTGCTGCAGAAGACGATGAAGGTTGGGATCCCTCCAAATCTGAGGAAGGTGCAATTAGGCTATCTAGATCATCCAAGACAATAACAGAGGGTGCATGATCCAATGCTTCAGAGATGTAGTTGGAAAGTGCTTGGCGGATAGTTGGAGGCTTCTCCAAAGTGAGTCTAGAACAAGATACGAAAACCCTGCAAAAGGGATCCCACATTTAAACAAATATTTAGGTTAAGTGTCCACTCAAATTTATGTGAAAATTAAAGTGAGATAATAAGGAAGTTGTAAGAAAGCAAGCAAAAAATTGTTAGGTTTCAAGCATAGTACTATTGCTACAGAACTACAAGAACAATCTGGAAGGCCAAAAAGGATAATGTCTTACATGTGTGCCAAAATTTCTTTACATCCTTCAAGATATTTTGCAGAGACTTTGGCCAATAATGTTTTACCAGAACCCTGAACAACAAAGATGGACAGTAGATAATGATATCCTGCTTCACAGGATAATTTAGACATGAGCATTATATTTCTTCATAACTAATAAAAAGCACGTCGTACTTACAATCATGTTAAGGATGTATGGTCATGTTTCATCAATCCTTCAGATTCATGTGTAGAACTTGGATGTTTACATGAATGAATGCATGAACTGATAAATAAAACAGATTCAGGAAGAATTTGAATTAATTTCGTACCCTTCAGAACAAGCTCTCCCTTAGTGTACATTTTCTAACTCTTCTAGATTTACTGGCCAGTTAAAGTTTTCAGAGCTCATGGAAGAAAAGAACATTAATCAGAGACATTCAGATTCACAGGAATAATCCTCTAGTAGTAGATTCAGTGAGCATTTTACTTAGGACCAAACTTAAGACTGATGTTTTCTCTTATACCTTTTGGTTGTGGCCATAGCAACAGTATTTTTTTCAGGAACGTTCAAAACTAAATAACAGTATATAATTGGTGATCACATCCACAAATCTGTCCAATATACCTTAGTTTTCTTCCACCCAACCGAATGCTAAGTACCCCATTAGTGTTTCAATCACATAAATTAGAAGTATTGAACCTTTCCATCTCCAACGCAACAACATCAACGTAAAAAATAATTTTTCGTTTTTTCTTATAAAAGAAATCTCTGCTGAACCTTCCATAAGAGGAGACATGAAGGTAAACTATTAGATTGCTGGAGTATCTCATTCCATATCAATCATTGCATCACAGCAAATTAATGAGCTACTTTCAGTGGGACTTACTGGAGGTCCACATATTAAAATGTGCCCAGGCAAAGGAAGATCATAGCTGCTAGGGGATAATAAAGTTGTCAACCCTGCAGATCAATGGTCAACATATCAATCACCAAGTCATATAAAAAACAAAAAGTTCATCAGATACATAAACACTAGACTGTTATAGCGCTGATAATTACATCAGAAATTGGAAGGATGTAACCAAAGGCCAACTGTAATGATCTAGTCACTTATTCCTTGTCACTCTTCACCATCCAGGCCTTGGCCATTAGTAGGGATTGAGCAGTTGGAAAAGAATTATCACCAAGATGGTGAAGAAGTGAGAGCAAACTGATCTCGTATGTTGAGATTGTAAAAAGGTTATAATAGAGGAGATCAGGATATGATGGGTGTGGTGTGCATAAATTAACCACAACTAGGGGAAGTTTACTGCTATCTATGGCATGGACAAACTGATAGGTATGGATGCCTCATAAAACCTAAGGATAGATTTCTAGAGAATCACGAAGATCGAGCTTCTCATACATTAGATTTTAGGGCAATACTGGAGTTAAGCTTAGTGTTGCATCCAATGCCCAACAATAGCAGAGGCAACCATGTATCATCAATGGCAAAGCACTTATGCCTAATCTGTGCACCTGAGAATTGACATAAATGACGTTTTTTTATTCCATAGAGTTTTAATCACCATCAAAGATACAGTACCTTTTAGCGCCAAAAGGGCTTTAACCTTACTAGTTCGATACAATAAGACTACATCAGGAAATGCTACTTTGACGCATAGTCAGCCTTTCTGAGGTAAAGAAGAAAATCATAATGATCAGTCATCAAACTAAAAAGAACTAGGTAAGAAAATACCTACTGTAATTTACATCAAGTGGAGCTGCACCCATCCAATCCAACGAAGAAAATGCAGCAGCAACAACATTGTCACGAGGTGACTCACCAGCTACATGAGAGAATAATATATCACCCAGTTGCAGCTTTCCAAGCAACACATCTAAACTTCTCAAAGTATAGTTGGCGCTGCTGGTTTTGTCAAATGCAAGTTCATATGCATTAATGTCTTTATCATGCTGAGAATCCTCCGAAAGTGACAAAACATAAAGGACATCAACTGATGGTTCTTCGTCTTGGTTTCCCTTTTTGGGAAATCTGTTACTGGATGTTTGTAGCTTGCCATTTCTAGGAAATCCATGATTTTTTACTTTTAAATGAAGCAGTGTTTTGCTTCCTATAACCAATGAACTTACATCCTCTTCTGAGTTTGAAACAACAGTATCAAGCTGAGCCCAGAACCACGCACATAAAAGAGATGATAAACCATTTTTATAACCAAACTTATGTGGTTCCCCAGTCGTAGTCATTGTCTCTTCAGCCACATCATTCAAAGATCCAGAAGAAAGAGCTGCAACAATCTTCTCGTGCACAGACCAATCTCTAATACCCATTTCAGCATTCGAGCTGATTCTTTGAAGCTCATCTTTTCTTGTATGGTTCTCGAGGTTGTTTCCGTTTTCTAGATTGCTATTCTCAATAACCTCATTCTTTTGAAACATCTTGAAATGGTAAGGTGAAATTGAAACTAGAGGAATGTCTTTCTTCACGCTAATGTTGCACATTTTTATGTGTACCCCTGAAACAAGAAGGAAATAAATGTCACAATCATAACATGAATTGATGAATAGAGAATAAACATAGCAAAAATAACAAGAATTAGGAGTTGTGGAAACAATGTAACAAAAAAAGGACAAAGACAATAATAGCTCAAATTAGTTAGTACAACATCATTCCTCTCCAAAGAATTAACTTACAAGAGTGTAGTTCCGCTCCCAAATAGAGGCGAAGAGACTGAGACAGCATTATGTGTCCTTTTGTCACTGATTCAGACAATAATAGGCGAACAACAAGTTGATGGCAATCCTGCTTATCAGTAAGATTACCATTGTTGGCATCCTTTTCACGTGCCTTGCTTCTAGAATGCAGCCTTTTCTTGCTTTCATTTGATGGTAATCGCGGAGATATTACCACGAATTGAAGAGAATTAAGTGAATACTTTTTAGCTGTTTCTGGATGGACGAAAGCACCAGAAGTGAACATCACATCCATTTTAATGCCATTCTCCTCACATTTATAAATGAATCTACTGTCTGAATCTTGAACACGCAGCTGCGCTTTTGAAATTCTATGACTCTCCTCTTGAGATTGCATGGAAGAATTTTTACGTCTCTTTGGAGCTACTGCAACTTCAGTTCCGGGCACAAGTTGAACTGGAAACAGTCTTATAAGTCAAATAACTTTCATGAAATTCGCATGAACAGAGAGTTGCCCACCAGCAATGAAGCATCAGAAATTAAAGCAAGTGTGCTCAGTGAATTAATGATCAATTTAGAAATAGTTTACATAAACATCAAAGAATCAAACTACTTAACAAATGGAGAAAATTACTTTACGCTGAACATAAGTTAAGTTCACCATGATTGTTGTCCGAAGCAAGAGGATAAAATCACATGGCTTCACAATGATGATATAAACACAAATACTTTTGTTAAGCTGGGGGGGGGGGGGGAATAAAACAGTATTACTCGACTAAATAGGAAAACTGGTAGGAATATGACATAAAGGATTTTGAAATAAAAAGTTCATAGTTACCTACTGGTTTCTGGGGAAAGGTTGAAATGACATGAAACATGACAACTGTTTGTCCATGCAACCATAATGGAAATTTCATCTGTTCATGGACAATTCCAACCTGCATGCAGTACAAGGTAAGTCATAAGCGCTCAAACACCTATATTTTTAACCGGAAACCTGATCTTAAAATAACATAATTACATCCTAACTCAATTCCTAACTTCTCAATCACCATCTTGAACTCTTCATAACTGCTGCATTCACAGAATTCCATTCACGCCAACCACTCAAAAACACGCATAAAACACTAAAGCAATTACCAACTTCTGGACCACTATATCAACCCATCCCCAAGTGCTGCACTTACATTAATTCCAATATACAAAAGATCTCACACACAAACAGAAGCTCGACAACCACAATATCAAGCATATCACCTGCTCCAAAATAGCATTTTCAGCAAGCTCAGAATTAAGCTCCAGAATCTCCCAATCATCCTCCGTAAGCGGTTCAACCGTCACGAGTGTAGCCTTGGGCAAGTTACTAACCACACGCACTCTAACAACAGTACGATCACACAATCCAATGCAATCCGCATACTGTCGAGCAATCTACAAATTCACCCGGGGCAGTAAAAAAATATCATTTTCCAACTAAAAATCAACCAAAGAAACACGAATAAACAGTCGTTGCAGTACTGTACCTCAATCGAAGATGGCGAGGAGGACGCGGAGCCGCACCAAGCCACGTGCCAGAGGCGTGTGCCTGAGTAGAGCTCGATTGCGAGAATTGGGGGAAGGTAACCAGACTGAAGCGTTTGGATGAGTGAAAGAGGAAGAGAAACAAAGCAGCTTTCAAGTCCCCCTACCACTCTCACCTCAAACTCCATACCTCACTAACTTCAATTTCTTCCGTCTTTCCAGCAAATTTCTCCGGGGAAATTCTGGTTTTATATATCAGGCAGAGGATAGCCTGATACTTAAAATTTCTAGCGATTTTAGTATACACTGGAGAGAACCGGATGGAACGAGGAGGGGGGGGGGGTGGCTTTGTTTATCCGTTTGTTTTTTATTGGGAAGCGTGGTGGGTCAGTGAATGGGTTGTTTGGGCCGAAGATCATCGAATACTGGAATAAGCCCAATGAGCCTTCTACCCACCTTTACGGGCCTGAAAGAAAATAAAGGCCTAGGCCCATATTTTTATGCATATATGTGCAGATTTATGTTCTTATATGAAAAAAAATATCCCTGTAATATTATAAATGAGCAAATTTTGATATTAGTAAAGTATATGTGTATATATATATATAAAACACAAAATAGTTTTGATCCTTGCAGTTAGTTATATTATATATATTACATCCTCTTGAGAGAAAACATGCGAATTAATTAGTCATGTGATGTTCATACACAAAAATCAAACACACCCCCACACCACTTGTGTTGCTACTTCCATTTTCATTTGACGAGTCATTTGATTTCCCACGTTGCTTGACAAAACACACATATGTCTACAGTCCCACAACCTCTGCATCCACACACACATCATGCATATACATGTCTATATCATGCTATTAATTCCAGAATAACACACACACACACACAACACAATACATGTGTGGAACATAAACATACATATATATGTATGTATGGGGCGATTATTACTTGGTGGAGGAAATTGGGAGAAAGAGTTCTGAGTCATAGTGAAATAAATAGATTTTGTCCGATTTGGACTAAGAATTTGTCCAAAAATGTACATTATTATATATATATGTATGGAATCAAAAGGGAAGAAATATGAGATGACAGGTTGAAAATGACAAGGGGCAATCATTGTCGTTGACCCTAAACTAATTAACTAATTAATTGTCCTACTAATTGCTAATTAAATAATTAATACAAGTGCTTTGCTTAACCAAACATAAACTAATACTAAATTAGTCCCAATCTCAGAGGCAACCTACAATATTTATGATTAGAATGATACACCAACACACACGCAGAATGTTGGCATCTACATTTTTTTTTTTTTTTTTTGCAATTTCAAGATACAGAGGATTTTCATTAGTTACTTAATGGTTGAAGCTTATTCCGTTAAGTGGCTGCACATTTGGAAGGAAAATATGCCAGCAAACGAAAAATTGGTGAGAAAATTTACGGAATAAGCTTCCGTTAAGTAATTAATGAAAATTTCTTTTGTATCTTGAAATTGGGAAAACAAAAAAAAAATTACACATAAAAGATGCAATTTCTGAATTATTTATACAGTACAGAATCAAATAGAAAACAAATTTATTTATGGGATCAAAAAATTTAATTTAGGCAGCATTGTCCAAGAAAGGTGGAATGGAAGGAATCATATTTGGTTTGACCCAAAACGACATAACATTCCTCGTAATTACTAATTTAATTAGGCTTGATTTGCCTAAAAGTCAGCCCTAATTGTGTAATTATTAAATTAAAAAAAAAAAAAAATGAGCCCAAAAGTCCAATCTTCCACGCAAAGGGCATCTGCATATCATCCACATTTGTTTTCTTCATGTTAATGTATGTATTATGTTCTATGCTCTCTCTCTCTCTCTCCCTCTCATATGGATATGGTAGCTAGAGACACAAACACATAAACACACACAGACACACAGGAGGTGTTGGTCTCTACATTCTTATTCTAATACAGAATTAATTTCGGACAAGTAAATTTCATGTCATTAAGTATGAACAAGGCACAACAACACACATACTGTGTACCATTTTCAAAAGCACAAGGGAGAGCCCACACATGCAAGTACACACACAACCACACAAGCAAATTAATTACAAAATTTTTATCTAGAAAATGAGCATTGATCGTCGACGCGAAAATCATCAGCAAAGAACTCATTCCTTCCATGAAATCACGTAGAATTAGCAGCAACATTACACGTAAAGCATCGAAACGAGAAGGGCTTAAGCCCTCTATAAATCCACCCCACATCTCTCTCTCAAATGATCATACACACACAGAGATAAACATAAAAACACAGAAAGGAAGCTACAAGAAAGATTGAAGCAGTGAAGATGAATGGAGGGAGCAGCAGCAGCAGCAGCAGCAGCAATGGTAAGAAGGGAAGTGTTATTCCTAAAGAAAGAGAGCATGTTTCTACAATGGTGGGCAAGAAGATTGCTAAGGTTGGAGATAAAGCTGTCAAGTCTGCTGTTAATGCTGTCAAGAACCACAACAACAAGGGTAAAGTCAGTCCCTCATAAATATATAGTCCACATATGTAATTATTAGTAGTGTTTGATACATGTAGTGTACTCCTGTTGTAATAATTGAGGTACCTTGTGAGTTGTGGGTGTGTACTATGTAGCAGATTACTGGGTCGTAAAGTGGGTAGTTTGTTCTGTTTGCAAGATGTGTATATGCTAGGGCTTTTACCCTAGCTACATGTAAGTTTATTGTTATTTAAAATAATTTTTTCTTCTTTTTATGATTTTCTTCTTTGTCATTAATAACCACTGATCTATTGGACTTCTACCATAAACAGAAGGTAATTGGGTATAATTGTGCATCAATGGTGGTTTTTTTTATTTTTTTCTCCTAAGAACAATTGAAGACAGGGCACCGAAATTATTAGAATCAATGGAGTATATCCAATTCAGCTTGTGGCACCAAGATTCTCAGATGATAACGCATTTCAACTCGCCCACTGCTACTGTTTCAACAGCCAAAAGACGTAAAAACAACTATAAAAATTCCGAATATGAGAAAAGGTTTCTTTTCTTGACACTACTGAATTTCGTTCTATAGGAATTATGGGAAAAACGGAGCTTGGGGATTAGAGAAATAAAAGGCCAAACAGAGACAAAAAAGAAGGATAATTATAACAAGGATGGAACAAAAAGGAGACTCCATACTTTTCTACACTTTCTGTAGCCCGAGTATAATATTCAATTCAGTCGCTAATTTCACCATTTCCTTCATTATCACTGATATCAGTATAGGCTTGAGGCTCTTCGCCATCTTCAACATTTTCAACTTCCATAGAGTCTTCAGATCCCTCATCATCACTTTCATCCTCATCCTCGTATATAACGGGTGTTATCGCTGTATTCTCCTCCACTCCATCATCAATAGCCTGCACAAAATGTTGACGTCCTGCTTCAATCTTCTATATCCATATATTGCAAAAATACTAATGATTTAAGCATTGTGTACCCACCTCTGCATAAAGCAAGTCCAAGCAACTGGCTAGTTGGAGGGCATTGTTGAAAGTCGATACTCTAGATTCTATGAGCTGCACAGATGTTAAAGTTTGTTACTGTATCATTCAGTGAGAAGTGTTGGTTTACATTCAATTACAAAGTTACACTGTTCCATTTTCCGTTGTTGGCTATCCAAAAATAATTGTATTTTGATGTCAACACAAACAATCCTTAACCTACTTGCCAACCTACATTTCATTATGATAGTACAATTCCTGCCAGTATCCATTGAATTCTGTTTGAACAATTATTTATGAACAAATAATTAATATTCTCAACTTTAAAGTTTGGGAGAAAAAGTCATGAAGACTTCATCACACTAATATCTGATATCTTAGGTTGGTGCTGTCTCGCTTTACATTGGTTCTTGCATTAACTAAATTCTGGTCACAGTCACTATATCATGTTAACTAATGGAGTGGCATGAGAACAATGGTGCATATTTAAAGGCGTAAATGCGAATAATCCATATTTCTTGAGATAAAATCCCTCTCTCTTAATATCCATTTTTTCCCTTTAATTGCTTCTCTAACCTGATATAAAGAGTTCAGCGCAGCCAAAGAAGATTCCTGAGACATTATACTGCTTGCATGCAGAAGAAGCAAACTTCTGAGCCATGAAAGAGCACAAGCCAGCACAGCACCCCTGTCAATTATATGTACAAAACAACAGTTTTCAAGAACTAAAGCAACAGATTTTAAACCAAATTAAAAGTAGACAAGAAAGTTGCATGATTAGATTCAAATTCAATACAGATTTTGTTTAATGATGATAGCATTCATTGTAGTAAATCTCGGAAGGCCTCAACGTTCAATCTCCCAATCATGAAGTAACTCCATGGAGAGAAACAGAAAAGTTTTCTGGTCAAAGATGCTCATGTGAATTACAATCTACGCAAGTATCTATTTCTTAGAACCCTGAAATGTTGCAACAAATTATACCCCATAGGAAGCACTGGATTTAGCATTGAAGAATATAGGTGGCCAGATACTGACTGTTAAAATGAAACCGATAAGACATTGAGCGGACGAACATCCAACCAGGTCTACCAACCCCGAATAAGAATTTAGCATCCAGTTATGAAATAGGGAAGATATTAGATGAGAAACTACTTGGATAGCTCTTTTCAGATTTCTTAATAGTTTGGGTTTTGAATTTGTACCAGACTCTAATATTATTCAACTTACTCTCCATCTTTTCATATGTAAAGATTATACATACATTTGTGTTTTCTTACCTCAATTGGATTATTGATACGAGAGACTGTAAAAACTTGAGAACATCTGAAGGATTCAACCGCGATAGTGAATTTGTAATCACCTGCAGCAGAATGATGCATCATTATACAATATCAAATAAGTTGCTCTTCGAACAAACTAGTCTACACACACATACCCAAAGACAGCAAGCAATCATTGAAAAAGAAAAGTGCAACTACTTGAACCTTCGCATCTTGTCTGTATAAGCAAGTTATAAGAAGTGCTCGGTCATCGGCTCGGAGTGCTTGCTTAAGTAAGATATAAACTGAGTCCGCACTGGGTGGCTTTGCAAGAGAAGAGTCGACATTATTATCATTAGAAGCTTTGTCATCTCCTTCCAATTTCAGGCTTGCAAGTTTTTCACCCATGGTTGGTTCACTCAAGTCATCCATCACATCAACCCCATCTTTCTCTCCAAGACCTTAAACCCACAAGAACACTCGATTATTCTTCCAAATTCCCAAACAATATATTCTTTGCCGCTTTTATTGGCAGAAAAAGGGCAACCGAAACATTAAGAAAAGTTTCGAGGATTATTAGGAATCCCAGATGGAACAAGCAATTCATCTTCTCAAGTCACCAAAAGTTAGAAGCACAATAATAATAGATAAACAAGACGAAAATCTAACTAAAATCGAACAGTCGTCTTAATACCAGACTAGAATCAGTGTATTAGCATCCCTACGTTGTCAAAAACACAATAACCATGCCCAATAACTTGAAATTTTTTGGCACATTCAAACAATTTCTTAGAAAAGATCTCATCTTCAAACTTACTCTTATGAGACAAAACCTCAGTGTCTGCTTCGCTCTCTCTGGTTTTCCTTTTCGAAGACTTATTCTTCTTTCCCATAATTTCTGAATTCAACCAAATGAAGGAAATTAGGGGTGGAAATCTGGCAAAACCTCCCTCAAAAGGTAAAAAGACGAACCGTTGGCCACGGCGGCGGAGAAGAGTTAGTTCCGGGCGGGCTGCTCTAAGGAACGGCGTCGTTAAGCCCTCTCAAAACCCTGCCCTCTCTCAGCTTGCATAATAAGTGAGAAAGCCCACCACGGTTAAGGACGACTCAAACCTAACCACCACCAATGTGTGTAATTTCTTTTCTTTTGGATATAAAATTTAAAAAATATTCATTTAATTAATTGTTTAATTATTTAAGTATTTGTTGATTTTACGATAAGTAAATATAAAAATTAAAATAAATATATAATCTTAAATGAAAATTTTAAAAATACTTTATACTCATGCATATCGTGCTACCTTTCCAATAAAATTTACACCACAAACATTATTTATATTATAATTAAACAAAGATAATATATAAAATTAGAGTTAATAACACTTAAACCCTCTCTAAAAATACAAAATTATATTTTTCCACAAAAATAATTTAAGACTTACACTCATCCAAAATTTTTATATACACTTGACTCCATAACGTTATAGGTTGGACGAAAAGTGCTGATATCAATTAAAAAAAAATTATATAAATTTTTAATTTTAGTACTCATAATATTCCCATGTATTTTTATATTGTAAAGAGATAAATATAATACATACATATATAGAGTGAAATTGAGATTATTAAAAAAAATATTTTAATAAGTACAAAATTATTACATAACAATATTAGATAAGGTGTAAAATTAAGAATTTATGTATATTTGTTGTTGATGTTAATATTTTTTTTGTCTAAATCATAATAAAATGAGGTCAAGTGTAAACGGCAAATTTTTTTAAGTAATATAAGTATAATTTTGAATTTTGTTTTTCAAAAAATATAATTTCAATTTTTTAAAAAGAGTTTAAATGTATTTCACCTTGAAAATTATATATTACTACACAAAGGAGAGATAAATTGTTGATATGTTGATATTTGAGGAATCTAAATCTCATAATGAAATGATTCCCTCATAGTTTGGATTAGTGCAGGACCCACACAACAAAATCTGTTATCAAAGATTTTTCCTTAGACTTTTAATTGAAACACTTACACTATGTTTATTTTTGTGTTTTGGCCCATCTTAAAACACAAAATGTTGTTTTGATATATAACTTGCACACCTCCACTAGGTGTGCAAGTTGTATTTTTAATTTTTTTTTAATTCTTTTCTCTCTCCTTTCTTTTATCTCTCTTTCTTGTCGTCTTCTTCTCTCTTCTTCTTTTCTCTCTCTTTTTTCTGCCGGCTTCTCTCTTCTTTCTTTCTTCTCTTTTTTCTTCTTTCTTCTTTCTTCTTTCTTCTCTCTTTCCTTTTCTTCTTCTCTTTTTCTTCTTCCATTTTTGTTTTTCTGGTCGGTTTCTTTTCCTTATTCTCTTTCTTCTTCTTTCATTTGTTTTTCTGTTTGGCAGAGGTTTGCCCGATGTTATTTTCCTTCTGTTTTCTTGTTTTTTCACGCGTTTTTTTTTTTGCTTTCTGTTTTGTTGTTTGATCTAATTATTTTCGTGTGATTTTTCCAGCAAAACGCCCAATTTCTCGCCGTTCACGTTGCCGCCGCCTCCGGAGTCAACGCCTCTTCTGCCGCGCGAGTTTACGGACTACAAATTGATCTCTTCCTTTGATTCAAGTATATGAGTTTTGGAGGTGGATTTGTTATGTGAGGTGAGGAAATGGCGAAAAGGGTCGGAGATGAGACTGCTGAAACAGAGCCATTCATGTTTTTCTCCGGTCAGCTGCACTGTTATTCTTTCTTTAAATTTAGGATTTTTCTTTTTTATTATGAACTACTTGTATCAATGTATTTCTGTTGCTCAACAATATGTTGGTTATTGAGAAAAATTACCACTGATTTGTACATTGAAATTCTTTTTTACATATTTTAAGAAATTGATTTGGGCAAGTTGTAGTATATAGTGTTGGTGTACTATACATACCTGTTTTGCTGCAGTGTAATGAGTAGTATATATCAATTGTGACTATACACTGCAATTTTCTGCTACTACTATTTTGGATTTAACATTTCAGTGACAGCTTTATCATTATGTTTACTGAAATTGGACCGTTGTGGCAGTTCATTATTTAACTTTTAAGCTTTATTGTATAGTGCATGACTGATATGCACTGTTGTGGCAGTGTTGCTTTTTGGTACATTGACTGCAGTCGTATTATTTGCAAGTTGTTTGTGGATGCTTCACATGGAAACAGTGTCTTTTGGCATATTTGAGACTATAACATATATGTTACTTATTTTGTTTATATATATAGCATTCATATCCTTCTCTAAAAAAACTATTGCATCTAAACTTCAAAGTACAAATGTTTGTATTAGTTATTGAGTACGTATAGTGTTGCACTCGGGAAACGGTAGCTTGCATTCCACTTTTATTGGTGGTCTACTTGTGAACCATCATATTCGTACGTTGATTGAAAAAGGTACTTGTTAATCCCTTTAATAATTCTGATTTTATGTTGTTTGCTATGTCTCACCAAGCCGTGAGTTGGAGTTCGTGTTATGGTTATTTAAGCTAAAGTTGTCTCATGAAACTTGCATATCTATTGGATTATTATGGCACGTTTGGTTGTGTTTTTATTTTCATTTTCAATTTCCAACTTTTAGAAATGGGTGGAAATGCTTTATTAATTTTTGTGCGAAAACTGAGAATATATTTGGTTTAGTTGTTTCCAAATGTAGGTATATAGGTGTGAGAATGTTGGATATAGGTATATGTACTTTTGATGTGATAGAAATTAGTTATGAGGGTTGACCTAATTGATTGAATATTTATCTCCTTTTTATATTATTTTATTTTAATTCTATTTATATTATTTTAAATTCTGAATATTATTTCATCAATTTGAACAGAAAAATAAGCAGTAAATTAATTATCATGAATAATAAACTAAATAATTATAAAATAAATTAAAATAATTTAATAGTCATGAAATAATAGACCACTTTCATCGGTGCAAATAAATCCCAAAATAAAAATGAAAAACAAATAATCAATTGAACAAAAAACAAATCAACAATTGTAACAATATTTTATAAGATATTTAAATCATTGGAGTGATTAACTGTGAAACGAAAAAAATTGAAAGGGATGTAATTACAATATGACAAACTTTAGAGTTTAAGATTGGTTGCGAACAGAAAAATTATAATAATACATTAAAAAAAAAAAGATTGGTTGCGAACAGAAAAATTATAATAATAAAAACAACATTAAGTAAAAATTTGGAATACAAAATAGATAGAAATGTATAAGTAAACAGTAACTATTATTTTATTTTTAAACCAAATTAACAAAATACATAAAAAATAGAATGCATGTAAAAGTAGAAGATGTATATTATTATAATAAAATATATTTTTTATAAATAGAAAAAAGACGTCAATGGGATTAAGTAGAAGATGTATATTATTATAATAAAATATATTTTTTATAATAATAGAAAAAAGACGTGAATCGGATTAAATATATTTTTTATAAGTAGAAGATGCATGTAAAAGACAAACAAATTTTATTATTAGACAGTGAGTAAGAAATAGAGATTATAACATAACTTGGCCTTGTTATATTATTAATTCAACAATTAATTAAAATGTTTGAGAATATATATATATTGCATGTGAATGGGAGAGGAGAATAGGAATTATGAAGACTATTACGTGCAAAATTGAGGGTCTTTCATAAATAAAGCATCAATGGCTTACATAAAAATCAATCTTCAAATTAAAAAAAAACTTTACAATCATTTTCCATTACTAGGGGGTTCCTCCGGCGGCGGCGCATTGGACGAGCTTGCACCATCGTCTTTTGGCGCCTTTGGGACGTTTAAGTCCGCGTCATCTTCGTCGTCCGAGCTCGACGATGCATCAATGCAAATAGGATCAAAAATGACGGTAGCAGGCTCGTCATGTTGGGGGGGAGGGGGGGAGAGGGGGGCTTCCATATTTGGAATCTCCGGGAGAAGATCATCATCGTCATCTTCTTCCTCCTCGTCGGGTACCGGAATGTCGAGGTTTTCATCCTCATTGAAGAGCTCGCACAGCTCTTCCCACTTTGGCTCGTATGCATTCTGGTAGCATCGAGCCATTCGATTCTCCTATTCATTAGCATACAGAAAATTATTTCAAGTTTTATTGTTAAAAAAAAAAAAATTTACAATATCAAATGATAACGAAACATACTCGGGCTAATGGCATCCCACACTTGGTCGTCCGCCGTTAGTCTCCTTTCATCGTGATTTCATGTAACGCCCGGGTGATTTTCCACCCATTGGAACGTATAAAAGCGATCTCGTAGTTGGTCGACCCTTGTATACGCCCGTAACTTATTTGCGTGCGGAAATCCCTATTCACGTCGAATAGGGCGGAATGGATGGCTTGCATGTTGTGGTGGTTTGGGCGCCATATACCGAGCCTTTTGCAGTAGATGAGAGATTGGACGAATACGTCCTCCATCTCCCTTGTCCACCATTCACGATAAAAAACGACACCTTGAAATATGTAACCGGTTAAAACCATATTTTTTATTTTATGAAGAAGAAGAAAAAATTTGCTCACACGTTTTGTGAAATAGGAGAAAGCACAAAGCACAAAGCAGAAAGCAGTAGATAAAGTTTGATGTGAAGATATTATAGCTGAAGAAGGTAGATTGAAATGGTGCACGGATTGATTATATAGGCAAAGTGAAGGTTGCATGGAAATTACACTAAAAAATAGGGACATACTAGTAAAATTTGATGCAAAATACATCATTAGAAAAACAACTTTGCTGCAAATTTCTTGGACAACTCATTGCTTCCTTCCACATGCAATTGACATTTGATTATGTGTATTTAATTTATATAAAATTACAATTTTTGTAATAATAATAAATCATTTTTACATTTATATATTTTAATACAAACAACATTTGCCTTATTTTTTTATATTTTTGCACCGTATTGATTATATATAAAAAGTGATCTATATTTAATAATGAATATCATTTTTACATTTATATATTTTAATACAAACAACATTTGCCTTATTTTTTATATTTTTGCACCATATTGATTATATATAAAAAGTGATGTATATTTAATAAAAATTGATGCAAAATACTTCATTAATGAGTTAACCACTTTGCTGCAAATATCTTGGAGAACTCATTGCTTCCTTCCACAAGCAATTGACAATTGATTTGACGTGTATTTAATTTATCTAAAATTACAATTTTTGTAATAATGAATATCATTTTTACATTTATATATTTTAATACAAACAATATTTGCCTTATTAGTTATTTGCATTTATATAAAATTAAAATTTTTGTAATAATCAATATCATTTTTACATTTATATATTGTAATACAAACAACATTTGCCTTATTTTTTATATTTTTATACCGTATTGATTATATATAAAAAGTGATCTATATTAAATTAAATATCATAATTGAAATCGGGTCAATTTCAATAAAAAATTTCGATACATATTAAAAATATCGAATTTGTATTCCTTAATTAATTTTAGCGAATTATTTCATTTTGATATCGGTCTAACGATAATATAATAAAACAACACTTTAGTTAAAGTTACACAATATTTTCATTATTGTAGAACACATAACATTATAAATATTTTAATAATTGTGAAACAAATATTATTATATTTTGATTATTGTTATGTATACCTTTAGAAATAGTTATTTTATTATTGATTGGACATACATCTCTAATCAAAATACACTTCACTGCCACTTTGAAAAATAGAATGTTGAAAAAATCATTCAGTAAATCATCACACAATTTGAATAATCTCTACTCCTTAATCACGGAAACAGCAAATAACAATTTTTTTAATTGGGAGATTATATTTCATTATTTATTTAATGTATATATATATAGATAGATAGATATAGATGGAGACATATATATATATAGATGTATAATAAAACATTTGAACTGTAAATCCAACACACAAAATACTAAAAATATATTTTCTTAATAAAACTACTTTAATTTGGTCAATTTTAAGCGATCGCAAATACAATAATTCAATCAATATTGTCGTTACCGGTCCCTCGAACATTCCACAAATGGCCGGCCATTGCATCGCGGAATGCCGATTGCGTATCAATATCTTCTTGCGATTGTTGAGGCAAACGACGAAATTGATCGTTTGCTTCATTGTTAGCATTGTCAAACTCTCCTCGTTTCCCACGTTCAAAAAATTGGTCATCTATGCCAAATTTCCGTATGAAGTTGTGGATCACACAACATGCGATAACAAGATCTCGTTGACGATCTAAGCTGTATGGCGGCATAGGTCCTTTCAGAATTGGGAATCTATTCTTTAGCACACCAAACGCCCGCTCAATGACATTACGCAACTGTGAGTGACGCTGGTTAAATAATTCTTTTGGTGAATGGGCTTGCTGGTTGTTACCTCTAAAGGAGTTGATATGATAACGATCTTGACGGTACGGCGCCAAGAATCCAGGAAAATCGGGATAAGCGGAATCCACTAAGTAATATTTACCTGAAATAACAAGAGATATGTATCATCAATGAAAACTGTCAAATTAGCGGTTCCACAAGCACTAATGTAAATGTAATACCATTTGGTGGCCAAGGAAAATTCTGATCATTATTTAGGCAGTCCATGAAGACACGGGCATCATTTGCGCTACCCTCCCATCTAGCCATGACATACGTGAACATCAAGTCAAAATCACAAACAACCATAACATTTTGTGATGTATCACCGTGACGTGAACGGTATGCATTTTGCATGGACACCGGAACACTTGCTGCTATAAGTGTTCCGTCAATTGCGCGACACAATCCTAATAATAAATAATTTGAAATGTTATCAGAAGGAAAATGCAGTACATATTACCTTAAAATAATTTCGATGAAAAATAAATAATTTCGGTGGAAAATAAATAATTTCGGTGGAAAATAAATAATTTCGGTGAAAAAATGAATGCAGTATATATTACCTTAAAATATGGAAAGAAGTGTGTATTGTTAAGGATTCTGAGATGAATATGATTGAAATTTGGAGGACAAATTAGTTCCGGTGCAAGAAGATTCAGAGCTCGCGAAACCCTTTTCATGTGCCTGGAGATGGTCTCCAAAGAGTGTTGAAACCACTCGCAGCTCGTTCGCTGGCGCTCGCTTAAACCAACGGTTTGTAAGAAAATGGCGACTGATTCCATGACAGAGACACGCGTCCGTTGCGAGTCTATTAAAATACCTTTCCCTTTTAGGAACAGGCGTAAATTCTGGAATGTTTCTTTGTTCATACGTAACATATTGTAGATTCGATCGGGGTGCCCGGACAGAAGCTCGCTCAGCCAATCAGAGCCTTGCAGAATTGAATTATTGTGTGGTTGTTTCGTCTTCAAAATTGAAGTGCTTAACAATTCATGGATTAACCTGAGGTTGTTTTCCTCATCCGAGGACATATCAGAAGAACTATTAGAACGACTGTTGCCGCTTGATTCATCCATCTATCTATTTCTGCTCAAATTGCTTGGTGATATATTTATAATCTAATGCAAATATGCATTAGACACAAGCCAGAGTACTCTTTTATACTTGGCCAATTGTGTATCAACCCCCATTATTTGACAAGATAGGAGGTTCGTGACAAAATGACAACAAAGTGGGTTGGTGACAAAATGACAACAAAGAGAGTTGGTGACAAAATTTGAAAGGACGGGGGTTTGGTGAAATTTTTGCAATTACATCTATTGTAAGAAAATGAGGTGAGTAAAGTGAATAATTAATTGAATTATTTTTAATATAATAATTGTAACGCAAAATTGTCATTCTTATTAAATTATAAGCAAACGAGGTGTGTAAAATGAATAAAAAATATTTTTGTTTATATATAGGATTTTTGGTCAAAATTGTTTTAGTAATAATATTTTCAAAAATTACTTGGACAATTTTTATTGGAAAGATTTTAAAATCATTCTACTCTGATTTTAATTTGTAGTTTATTGGATAGTAATAATATGTTTTCATTTTCTTATGTAAAATTATTTTTAAAAAAATTAAATTCGAACACTTCTATTCAATTATAGTCAAATTTCGAAAAGTAGATGAGTAAAAGGCTTCTAACTAATCTGATGTATGAGCAGGGATAAAGAACATGAATATTTTTGATAAATACAAAATGCTGGAAAAGAAATTACTGTAAATTTTTTTTAGCCAGCTAAATATATTTAATATTAATTTTAGTTCAATAATTATACCTAATTTTTTTTAAATCTTGCAGCTTACAAAATTAATGACGTCGGTAAAATGATGAATTACCATGAACAACATACATGTAATATTTAAAATGATGTAAAGAAAAACAACTACAACTAACATCATGCAAGTATATAAAAAATTGTCTTCAAATTCATGCAGCCCCTATAAAAATAAAAAAAATTGTTCACTTTCTCAATGTCTCAACCCAAGCACGCTTGTCCTCATCACTCATCAGAAGAAATATTTGATGCCTCACCTTCAACACAAACTGATCTTGCACTGCAAAGAATAAATCGCGTAGTAGTCCCTCCATTTTAGATAGCGCAGCCATGCAGTCTTCAATATTATCGTTGGAAATATTTGCCAGCTTCCGAGTTTTGGCTTCATTGTAAGCGGTTATGGCATCAATGCATTTATCAACTCGCTTCAACCGATCACTTTGCCCCCCTTTTTGCCGCACGCCTCTTCTTGCTGTTGGAATTTTCTCGGGCCCGGATGAGAGTGGATTACCAGTATCCAATGCAGGATAGCTTACATCAACTTCATCATTGTCATTATTGGAGACAGGAGGCATGGCACAAGAACGGGCATTACTGCCGGTGGCCACAGAAGATGAGAACATCTCAGTACATAAATCGAAATGAGGAAGACCCTTCTTTTTCAAGCCAGACTGTCTCGGATTAACCTGCATAATCAGTCACACTTAATTGACGTATGTCAAGAAATGATGAATATATGTATCAAAATAACATGAGAAATGTAATACAATTACCGCGATCCATTCAGCCCAACGATCCTCAGAGGCAGTCACGGTGCACATTGTTAGGTCCCAACCAAAACCAGTCCGTTTGTACACCAAATCGTAAAACTTACGCCAAAGCATTCGAAGCCTGTTAGCCTTACCTTTAAGCTGCGCAACTGTGTATTGTGTTTTATTACGCTGGGACAATTCAATCTCGATCTCACGCCAAATTTGCTCACTAAATGTTGATGAGATGAGGTGTCCTTTCTTATAATGCTCATACATTAATTCAATGAGCAGAGACACCAGTGGCATATACCACCAAGGATCATCAGCCTGTGACTTTGGCTCCGAAGACGTATTACATGCCTCCTTCCCCTTTCGACTCATCTACCATGTTAAAGTCACAACGTATGTTAAAATATCTAAAGTATTAATCATAACTCATAACTTCAGATTTGTAAGTATAAACAATATCTGAGAACTATTTGTAATTTACTCTAATTATTCATTATTATAAATATTTCTAATTATTTTATTTATTATTGGTAGTAAGTACACGATCTAATTATTATTGTTATTATTTCATTAGCATATAACATATGTATCTTTAATTTTGTTTATCCTTAATGAGTTAATTTTGATGTTTACTATTTGTCGAGACGAGAATGATTCTATAAAACTGTGAAATTATTATTCAAACACATCAAGTTAAGAGACAATATGATAATCGTGACATTAGGTTCAGATACAATTTTTTTTTAGAATAATTACACCGTTGTTTTTAAAAATTCAATCTAATTCACATAAACTTCATATAATTTGAGAATATATATTACGCCTAGTCTGGCGCGACAATTACATGATTGATTATCAAATAATTGATTATGAAAGAACTGATTCAGAACAATTGATTTTAGCAAAAGTGATGAAGGTGTTTGGATTCAAATTTTATAATTGATTATAAAACTGTAAATTGTAAGTTAAATTCCAAAACTAACATCCTTCTTATGTCAAGAATTCCACCAAGTATTGAATTAGAACATAAAGTTAGTGAAGTAAAAAATCAATGAAGTCAATGATCTTCATGAAAATAAAATTATAGTTAAGATGAGCTTCATTAAATGATGAGCAGGTCCAAAATGTCTATTTCAGAGAACAATAAAGTCAATTTCAGAGAACATAAAGTTAGTGAAGTATTAAAAATCAATGAAGTCAATGATTTTCATAAAAATAAAATTATAGTTAAGATGAGCTTTATTAAGTGATGAGCAGGTCGAAAATGTCTATTTCAAAGAACAATAAAACTGTTATCTAAATGTGAATTTGGTATAACTTAATTCAACAAATAATCACGACAAAAGGGGCGAAATGGTATAACAAATTACATTTATTTACCAAAAAAAAAAAAAAATACAAGTCTGCTTAATCGTAGGGCCAAACAGGCACTAATCTGCTACATCAAGTTTGGGCTTCGGCTTCTTCACTACTTACAGTGAAGAAGAATTCCTATCAGCTTCTTCACTACTTCAGATTCATATTTGTGTTTCCTACATTGAAGAAAACAAGAGAAACAGACGGACCTCGGTACAGAGCTCACCTTATTTCGAGTGTCGCGCTTTCTCTTCCGGCAAGTGACTTCGTTGTTCGAACCACACGACTCGATGGTCGTAAAAAAAGGATGGATCCGTGGGTGAGTTTTGGGGGAAGAGGAAGGAGGAGGAGAGCTGGTTTTGTTTGAGAATTCCATTGAAAGGAATGGCTGAGAGAGAAGCAATTTTAATTGATGGGAAAGAAGCAAATAGTGGCTGACAAGAAAAGACAACTATGACAAGCCTATTTGACCTATTAAATTTGAAATTGAGAATTGAATTGGGAATGCATTCTCACTAAAAAAGGCACAAAACAAATAAATTCCCACATTCTCAAACAGTGAAAAGTGGGAAAAATCCCATTGAAAACACAACCAAACCAACCCTTAGGTTCTTTATTTGTTATGATCTATTCTGGAGTTGGTTCTGTAAAGACAGATATGTGGTAATATGTACTTTTGTCGTTGGCTTTTTTAATTCAATCTTGTCTAGACCATCCTTATCTTTCATCTTTGGAGTTAGTTTATCTACATGAATTCAAGTGATATAATGTGTCTTTTACTAGGGATGACCCTTGCAGTGAATTACCATGCTAAGTTGCTAATTATTTGTTGTTTCTGTGAGCTACATTCATATGATTTGTGCTTCAAGACAGCTTTGTTTTCCTTTTCCTTCTTTATGTTGCTGGTCTAGGGTACTCTATGAGATGTAACAGTTGCTTACTAAATATATAGTTAACATATTTTCAGACAATGGAACATAGCGTATATTCTTTTTCCCTGTCCATCTGGGCTATATATGCTATATATATAAAAGTTGTAATAACAGAAGCTGACATTTGTTTATTTGCTAAGTATAATTCAGGACTGCGTATAATTCTTTTGATGTGCATATTTGGATTGTGAATTATTACAACTCTTTTTGGCAGTGAAGAGTGTGAGAGAATTAATTTGTATGAAGAAAATGCAAATTATTTTCAAGAAGGGAAGATAGTGATTCTGCTTTTGCAGAAAGATAGAAGTTTTCCTTTAAATTTATTTGTCTTGCACCCCTTGATTTGTGTTATTTTCGTTTTTTAGTGGTGTTGTCTGTTTTTCTTTATATTTGATGGATCGTAAATGAATTGGGTTGGAGCTAAAATCATATCATTTAAGTTGGATTTGAATCTTTTATGGACTTTGAAAGTTTAAATTAATGGAATTCGAATGAGCTTTAAGCATGTTTATCACTATTATATGTATTTATATCAATCTATGATTTGTAATTTAAATTTTAAAATTCACATAGTTAATTTTATTAATACGCGATTAGTAAAAAAAATAAAATTTTATAATTGATACAATCTTTCCATTCACTTTTTCTTAAAATAAAATATGTTCAATTTAAGTCACATAAATATATATAAATTGTATGCAAAATTATTTCTTTATATTTAATATGCTATAAATATTTATTTTTTGTTTCTTCTTAAATATGATACAATTAATATTTTCACCACGAATATAAACGCCCACGAAATTATTTTCACCGCACCGATTTAATCTAAACAAATCTATTCAACACCAAAGCAACTGAGATTTAATTGTTTTTTTAAAATTATTTGCATTATATGTATTATATATTATTTAATATATAATATATGTGAAATGTAAGCAATAATTACTACTAAAAAATAATTATTAACTTATGAAATCATTGATATTAATGATATTTACTTTCAATGCTACTTAGTTAAGAAATATAAAACTTTTCTACCTAACGGAAATACTATAGCAGTTCCGTACACTACTGACAATATATCAGTACTATATACCTAATTCGTATTTTTATTACTTCAATTATCTATTAAAATTTATCTGTTCGCATATAAAATATTGACGAATGTATTTTCAACACGTTATATAGAGCATTTAACGCTTGATTACATATTTTTTCAACTTAGACCATTTAAATATTTTATACTTATAATTTTTCCTATTTCAATGAAATATTTAAGAAATTTGAAATTTGAGGACAATATACCAATAATACATACTTAATTCTAAATTTTTTATTTAAATTTTATATATTATATTTTTTTATTCCAAATATAAAGTCTGACAAAACCATTTAAGAGACAATACTACAATGTATTCAATCATGCATTAAAATTATAAATATTGTTTAAAATATAAAAATAAATGCCTCAATAAAAAAAATTGCTTAACATAAATATATATATTATATTTCACTAACAAACAAAATACTATATACATACATATATATATTACTAAATATATATATATATATATATTAAAATACATGATTTGACAATGAACAGTAACTCCTGTCTCCCAAATCCCAACATTAAACCTACACCACTTATTTAATACTATTTTATATTATATCAAAACACAAATCCAAACATACCATCTATCTCAAAACACATACTAACTTATCCCTATTTTTCTCTCTCTATCTCCAAAACACCAAAACAAAAACACCCAAAACATTAATCCAAACATAATGTTATTATCTTATCACGCTGTTTTTCTCTTAATTTTAGTATAATTACACATAAATTTTTTGTAGTATAATTACACATAAATTTTTTGTAGTATAATTACACATAAATTTTTTGTAGTATGTTTATTTTTATTTAACCAATCGTTCAAAATTTATTGAATCTGTTGATATTAATAAAAGAAGAATTGGATGGAAACATGTATTTAACCCTATTTGATTTATTTTTAACTTATTACAGGTTAAATAAATTTATGTACAATTACACTAAACTTAAATGTTGATTGTGAAAAAAATGTATTGTATAAATGAATCAATAATTATGGTAGTTAATACAGCTGTCATTACTATAATTTATTTGTCCCAAACATGAAAAATGTATCATCATCATTACATGTAAGATTGGCTAAATCCAATTCAAGTACCACGTTGTTGTGATGTAATGTGTTATATATATATATATATATAATCCGAATAATGATGACTAGATAGTGGTCTGTCTCATTCACACGTGTCTTTTCTCTGCCCCTCTTTCTACAAAACCTTCCACACTCAATTAAATATTCACTTCCACTCCCAACCCTCACTCAATTCACCACCAGTATCAATCCACAAACCTAGATGCTTCCGGCAGCCGAGGAAGGAGGCGGGGCCGACGCTGCTCCGCTGTTCACTGCGAAAAAGGGGAGCGTTTTTCCGGCGAGGAGGAGGTTGGTGAAGAAGATGGTGTTTGATTTGATTGTGCGGTCCTGCTTTACGACGGCGGTGCACCCAAACAGAGCCTTATCAAATGCGGAGGAAGGTGGCAGGAGGAGCAGCGTTTTTCCAGACCCATGAAAATTGAAATGTATTTCCATATTTGTATTTTTATATATAAATATTAAATATCGTATTTATTTTTGCAGCTACATATATGTTAATATTTAAAAAAGAAAAAGGAAATATAATACTAATTTTAGTAAAAGATTTACATGATGTTGATGGGATAACTTGACCAAAATTGGGTATTCCAGCTACTGTTTGCTTTGCTTCCATGCAAATTACCCGATTTCTTTTGGGTATTTTTATTCGGTATTTAATAAATTGAATATTCCCCTAAAAAAATATTAGATATTAAAATATGATCACAACTAATATATAAGCATAACTAGATATAATATTTCAATATATTTTACTGCGGCCGACATTGAAATCATAGTCGCACAAAATACCGAATTTTTTAAGACAATAAAAATTGATTTTTTTGATCTAATTGAATATATATTTAAAAGAAGTATTTTATTTCGATTCAGTCAATTTATCAAACTGTAAACATCCCCAATATATTCCATTAGAATTGGAGTTTGAGGCAAAAGCTCATTTAAATGACATTGAGTATACAAATTATGCATGTTTGAGTTTTTCTTTCTTTTTTTTTTTTTTTTTATCGAAATCAAATATAGACCAGAAATTCTTTTTTGGTAGACTTTGTCTGACAAGTAAAGTGAGGATAAGTTAAGTGCACTTCCAAAGTCAACATCTTTTTTACTGCATATCTCATAACTTGGTTCATAAGAGAAAGAAAAAAACACTTCAAATAAATACTATTTTTTCGAAGCTTCCATCTCTAACTTATGATGTCGCAAGCTCTTACGCCAATTCACAATAATTTTTTTTTATTTTTTTTTTTTTGGAATTGAAGAAAATTGTCTGACGTCTAAGTCTAATTTAATTGGTGAAAACAAAGTCTCCTAATTATCAAGTCATTGATGCAAATATAATTAATGTGTGAGTTGTTGTTCTATTTTAATAATATTTATTTATTTTATTTTATTTAATAATAGTTCTGGATTAATCATTAAAATTTGTATGTTAACTATTATAGTTAGCATGAATTCAGATGATAATGTAATTACAATCGATTTATTCAAACGTTAAAGGAATGAGGTACTGTGACATAATTTTAGGTCCTTAATATTCGAATTGTACCAAATGAATATATATTTATTTTATTTTATTTTATATGAATTTATTAAATTTTATTTAATTATTTAAGCTGATTGATGCAGACGGCGTGGCGAATTAAAAGCAGGTTCACATTAAGTCCAAAATGGGAGACAGAGCGATACCAGTTAATGTACCTAAATCATATCTTAGTACTACTTTTCTTTTTCTTAGATTTTTCAACACTAATTATTACCCCTTTAGGTAAATTACTATAAATGGTATTTTTTTTAGTATTTATTGATTTATTTGATATGAACAAATCACTTTCAATCATATTAGTATGAATTTAATTTCCTTATTAAGAGTCTTGTTTATAGATAATTTATAATTACTCTTATAAGCAGTTTATGATTTTAGGCATTGATTATTTGAGATGATGCGATGACGCTTAGCTCAATTCGAAAAATTGGGTTCGAAACACACCAATGTATAAAATGTTATTCCATTTTAATAGTAAGTGCTGATTAGATATAATTATCTAATATTGATGATTTGCGTATTATGTTATGGTTATCGATGGTCGTTAAATATATAGATATTTGGTATTAATAATTGTATCGATATGTTCAAAAATAATCATTCAGAGCTTTCACTTAAAAAAAATTATTTGAGATGATAACTGTGGAGTTTTTTAACTCCGCCATTTGAGAGTTCTGTTTGTAGATAGTTTAAGTACTTTTATAAGATGCCTATGATATCAAGGGCATTTATGGATGGTAAGGGACGGGTCTGTCTGGACTCGAGACCCGCCAGCCTATCCTGCTTTCCCCTCCGAGGGTTTTGACTTTTAAGTTTTTGCTTTTAAAATTTTTGTTTTGTCATTTTAGCTAATAATTATTAATTAAAGTTAAATAACTCAAAATATTATTTAATTAGACTTAAATATATTCATGATTCAACTGATATTTTATTTTTTAATAAATAATATCAGTTTAAATTTAAATATATTAACATAATTTTCAATCTAAAATGAATTATATAAGACGAAGCATACATTCATCTAAATTATTAATTTTACGATCTACAATAAATTATATAATAATACAAATAACACATTCAATTAATATTTTATTTTTTTAATAAATAATAACAATTTAAATTTAAATACCTTAATATAGTTTTCAATCTATAATAAATTGTATAAAACAAAGCATACGTCCATCTCAATTATTAATTTTATCATCAAGTAATATTATTTTACGATCTACAATGAATTATATAACACAACTAATACATTTCAATTAATATTTTATTTTTAATAAATAATATCAATTTAAATTTTAAGTACCTTAACATAATTTTCAATCTATAATGAACTGTATAAAGCAAAGTATACGTTCATCTAAATTATTTATTTTAGCATCAAGTACTCTTTTTATTTTTTGTATTTCTTATATAAAATTAGATATTTACAAATTTGTTAAAAAAATTATATATAATACTATAATTTATTATTACTGACATATTGTATATAAATAATAAACAATACCAAATATATAAAATATGAGTTGGAAAGATCCAGAATAGCCAGGGTAGGTCCCATACAAAACTCATACCCGTCCCCAAACCCGGTCGAGTCCCAACTAAATGGCCCTAAACCCACTAAAATCATGTTTACCCAATGGGATCGCCAATCCGGTCGTGGGATTTCTGATGGGATTGCATACTATTGGACAATGCAATGGTACGTTTACTACGCAGTACATTAATGCGAAGATATCCTTATGCAGCTGTTTACTCGCCGGGATTATATACACACCTTGCTAGTGAATTTACCTTTTTGTCCCCTACAATAAACCGAAATTACTTGGTCAGCTCATCCATTCTTCATTTCTCTCTCCCCCCCTTTTCCCCTACGTCTGAGTTTTAGACGTTTTGCGGCAAAGCCCGATATTCCGGCCGATTCCTTCGAAACTACGACGCCAACCTCCATATTTTGGGTAAGTTAACCGTCACCCACAAATTATCCGCAGTCTGGTACGCAGTATTGCTACCGCGTAAATTGTAATGAGGAAGCCGTATTTTGTTGTTCTAGGGTTTCTCAAGTGACCAATCCTATCGTGCAGGAGGCTAATCTGGTGGGTTCCTGAAAGCTTCCGCACATAATACTTTCAGGTTAACAATTATTCCCAAAGCAACTTCTTCCCCTATCTTCAATTTCTTTACTCTCCTTTCCGTCTGCTGTTCTCATTCGGAAAACGTTCTCCCTATTTTCTTTGTGATAAGTTACTGCTACTACATCGCATATCATACTTTTCTGCTGCCGTTACCTGTATTTTCTGCAATTTAATTGCCTAGATTTTTTTATTTTTTCTTGATTACAACTGGTAAAAGTGTAATGTCATCCGTCTAATGCATTTTTTCTATTCCTTCAAAATGAAGTTTATTCACGACTGTAAGTACTGGATGAATTTGATTATTGCCGTCCATGTCAATTGGCCAAACCTTTGAATAAATTTTGTTACTATTACCGTAAGCTTATATTACAATTCAGTTCCTTCGATCATCCTGTTGCATCCTTTAACTTTGCTTCCATAGGGCAACATACATGGAGATCCCTACTTCAAAATACGATTTTAGTAGTAACGTATCCGATGCTAGAACGGGTAGTAGGTACCGTTCCTCTGCCACAACCAACTTCTGCATTTTTGCTATTGTGGTAAGGATGTGGTCGTACGCAGTTCATGGACCTCCCTTAACCCAGGTAGAAGATTTCGCGAGTGCCCGGGCAATGAGGTTTGTTAATCAATAAATTCAGTATTTAAATTGTGCCAAAAATGTTTTGTAGATAATTCGTCTACGCTTTAGAACGTACACGAATTCTCCCTACATTCGTATATCTTCCATTATCGAGGATAGGTAAATATACATCACATACCGCTCTTATTTGGCAGGGACAATACTGTGGTACATTTCAATGGGTTGACCCCCCAATGTGCTGCAGGTCTAAGGAAATTATTCCTAAACTGTTGAACAGAATTTTCGAATATGAAAATCGGATAAAAAGTTTAAATAAACTTCTACAAATGGAAGAGATGCGCCGTCATACATTAAGAAATTATTTAATTGCCATTTAGTCCCAACTAAATGGCCCTAAAATCATTACCAAACCCGCCTCATTGGGGTAAAAGGCCAAATTTTTGGGGCCAATTGCAATCTTCGGACATTGATTACGTGTGGTGTAGATAAAAATTGAAATAATTTGATAAGACATAAATATACTCACATGCATTGTCCTGTTTACAATCCACGTGGCAGAACTGGATTGCATGTTTCCAATCCGCGTGCTTAGGTTGTCGGGTCTGTCTCAAAAACCTCTCCTACTCCGAGTCCTGCTTATATAAGCACCACATTTTACTCAACCTCCAACCTCAATTTTCAGTGTAGAATATTAATATGAGTGAAACCGGATATAATAATACTATGGGAGCAGCCACCCAAGAAACGCCCCCCACCGTCACCCGCGATGGCCGGCAGCAAAACAGGACGGCGGAGTTGGGAGGACAGAGGGCAACAGTGCCGCCACTGAGAGGGAATGTAATGAGAAAAATTATAGCTGATTTCAGAAGAACTTCTTCTTCAAATCCTACTCAGTCCACTTGATTAATTAGGTCTAATCTCTCTCCTAATATGCGTATTGTATCAATTATCATCTCTAATTAGGGGGGTTTGCTTTTTTCTTTTTTTCTTCTTTTTAATTCCCAATGTATTTTCCCTTTGTTATGTATTGTGGAAATTAATGGTGATTGGTTATTAATTAAAATTACTTCTTGCCACTATTCTCTTCACTATTTTAATAATAGGGTAAATTACAAACACATCTCCTGATATTTGACATAATTACGAATATCTCTTTGTTGTTTGAAAAATTAGCAATACCCTCTGATTTTAACGGCCGTCTAACAATTAACCCAATCTGTTAGATTTTTATCCATTTTTTATGGTGAACTGACAAAAATGCAGTTATGGATTAAAAATTATAATATTATTTATTTTTTTTAGACTAAGTGGATATTTTTTTATAATTTTTTCATCCCTCCCGTTCAATTTTTTATAAGTTTTTTTTTTAAAATAAAAAAATACAGTAAGCGCAAAGTGGATAATTTCATATTTTCTATCTAAGGATTACATAATTTCATAAAATATCAAAAAGTATTTTTAATTTTTAAAATAATGAGATATTCGTAATTTTATCAAATTTCATTAAAAAATGAATAATAACGCCGCCTCTTTCTCCAAGAACCGCTACATAAGTGATGTTAATTAACAATTGGTTGATCGGTCGGATGATTTGGGTCATGTTTTGAGTCAGATCTATTTAAAAATAATTTGAAAAGCACAAAGTTAGAGTGTTAGGTCGACGTCCATCAGACTGAAATACTCCAATTATCAAATTGGCTAAGAATTTAAATTATCTTAAATACATTTTGTACTTCTAAAGTATATTTAAGTTACATTTACTCTTTACCAAAATTTAATCGTGTGGGCCTAAATTTTGGATTCGAGTTATATTACCTAAATATTCCTACCTTGTTTTAATTATATTTGGATGAATTACAATTATGTCGTTGAAGTTTAATATAATTATAAATATTTTTTTATTATTTTTAAAATTATAAATACCCTATAATTTTAACATTCGATTAACAACGAACCTATTCAACTAACATTCATTAGATTTTGATCTGATTTTTTGTGTTCAACTGATCAACATATCATTTTGGATCATGAATTATAATTTTACATATTTATTAAGGTTATCTAAATTTATTTTACACATCCTCAAGTTTTTTTTTATATTTTTAAAAAAAATTAATAAGAGTAAAGTTATAATGTCCGTATCCCCATTTAGAAGCTAGACAATTATTTTTATATTTGAGTATTTATAAATTTTTAAATAATAAAAAAATATTTATAATTATGTAAAATTTCAAAATTATTTTTTATATTTGGATGATGGCCGACAAAGCCGTGTTGGTTTTGCTACTGGTCACCAACGAGTGCTGACGTCACGTTAATGACGTCATAGAATAATTGATAATGCAGAATCTATTTTCCTTTTTATAATTTTGGGTGGGGGTTGGAATAGCCGCCTCTTCCAAAATATACTTTATTACTTTATTTGTATTTTCTCAATATATAAACATATATTTATTTATATACAATTCTTCATAAGTTTTGCAACTAATGTACAAATAAACAGTGAAGAATTAAAAACAAATTGTATTGCGATGATATATATATAGGTAAAATTTTAATACAATACGTATGCATTTCTAATTTTTTTGTATTTTATATTTATTTTTCATATATAAAAATAAATATAGATCATTGGCAAGTAGATGATATTGACTGATAATACATCAGCGTTCACGTTTATATATCATACGAGATATAGACCGCTGATTTATATAAACGAAAATTCAGTAATTTTAACTATGCAGAATTCAATAATTTTTAACTAAAAACATGGATGTTTTTCTTTATAATTGAATGAATAAATAAATAAAATGATAGCTTGTTTATAACCCAAACCCATGCTAATGGGTATTTCGTATATTTTTCAAAATAACATAATTTTTATTTATTATTTATTATTATAAATACAAAGCGTAAATTCCCGGTTTAATGTTTAAGCCTATTTCTTAAAGAAGTTGCGTCTGGAACTTTGCATGACTAATGCACATGTAGATAATTTTTCTAGAAGATTCTACTAATATAATAATTAATTAATCATGGATTCTCATATAATTATTTAAAATTGATCATAAAAATGTAGACGAGCATAGTACGTTGTTTGTAAATAAATAATTTGAACAACTTATAAATCACGATTCTCCACCTTATAAGAATATGTATTTTTTCAAGATAAAATTGTGAGACTTATATAGTATTATAGTAAATAACATCTCACATATATAAAAATAAAAAAACAAAAATACACAGAAGTCAAAATATAACAATATTAGCTGGATTTACTTCTCCATTAAGCTGATTTGTAAGTCGTTAATTCCTACGTCAATATCACGTTTCCTTTTCTATGATTCCGCGTACTTAAACTCGTACTTCTTTGTCTGTAATTCACTCCCAAGGTTCCATAAATTTTTCTATATATATATATATGCGGAAAGGTGTTATCTTCAAATTCAATTTCTATACGGCAATTACACTTGTATCCGAAAACATGAGTGCAACTGGCTATAATACAAGAGGAGGGGCCACCAGAGAAACCCCCGCCGCCGCGAATTCCAGCGGTGGAGGGCAGGGGCGCCGCCATAATGTTGCGGCGGCGGCCGCCAGGATGAAGGCGACGCTGCCACCAAAGAGAGGGAATGTGATGAGAAGAATCATTGGTGATTGGACTGCAACTGCTGCTCCCAAGTCCATTTAAGGTTCAATAATTTGTATGTCAGAAATCTGGACATAGTGTTCTGTAAATAATTGTACTATATGCTTCAAATTAACGAGTCATCTTTGTATATATATATATATATTATTTTAATCTTATGGTACATGTGCCTCATTCTTTATTAATTTTTTTCTAAATAGTCTTTGCTCTGTTACTGCTATGATTTGATATAATTTAATGGAGCTCATCGTCAATACTGATGGTCTGTGTTTTTATTTTCAGTTTTCAATTTTTAAAACAGTAATTAAAATTTAAATGTGTTTATTTATAAATATTTTTATTAGAAATATATTAATTTAATCACACTTAATTAGAGAAGGAGAAGCGTTTGATCAACACTGATGGATTGGTGCCCATATACGTCTAATTGGAGCATTTAAGAAATATTTTTTATTAATCAAGAAACTTAAACTAAGTCCAACACCCACAGCTGTAGAGTTTTGACACTTTCTTTCCCTTCCGTGCTCTAGTCATGCTGCCCATAACTCACATATTTATGGGTTAATGATTTTACCTATAGTAACTGGGTAAATATAATATACATAAACTCAAAAGAGTGTAATTATAATAAAATATTACTCCCGACTCTCGTATTATTATCATTAGATAAAAGGTAGCCGATGAAGAACAACAAATTTAGTCATATTATCAATAATTTATACAGATGTTGAATAACACGTTGATCAGGCTTGAGATCGCGGATCACACTCCAGGTCGTTATCCACCTTCCGCTCTTGATCACCGATAATCTGACAATGAAAAACAAACGTTACCTAGCCGGGGAAAGTCCCGGCGAAGATACTCCGACGCTCAAGTCAGTGTCAATAATAATCATGAAGATATCTTTCCTCTCCACTCTGTAAAAAATCAAAAATACCAACCCCTGTACCTCTCTTTTAGATTCCCTTTATACTGATCACATCCACGAGCTGACGTGTCTCCCCCATGATCTTCATGCCTGCTCCCACGACTGCTCATAATGCCCTCACGGTCCGTTCTTTAAGGCATTAACCCTGCCCATAACTATCTAATAACTTAGACAAAGTTAATACTTGGTCAAACCCCTCTTTTTGCCTTAGGCTATTTCTACCCCTCCTCCGGAGGGTATATCGGTCTTTTTCTGAGTTCCCCTCATCATTACTCCCCCACTTCTTGAGTGACATCACTTCAAGAAGTCGAACAGCCCTATCCGACTGTTGAGCTGATGATCTCGGTGTCTTTACGACCATCCACGTGTCTTTCATCGAGCCGTACCTCGATTCACGCTCTTTTGGAGGACAGATGTTGTCTGGGGATTGGGCAAGGTCAAATTTGAAACCACCTTCCCAAATATATATATACGAATCCATTTCAAATTATCCCCATGGTTCTACACTTCATTCGAAAGCTGCTGCCTTGAAGCGTTCTATCTCCGGGTGATTTCCTTCATCTAGCTGATCTTCTTCAACTCCCGATCGTCATGTTTACTTTCAGGTACCATGTCTTCCCCTAACACTTCTAATATAGGTTCTAACTCCGCTGATATTTCTTCGTTCGCTCCTTCCAATATGCTTCTTAGGGATTTAGTACCTCCTAGGCGTAGACCCCGCGCTCGTAATCAAACAAATAGGTCTGTTTTAGATGAGGTTCTTGCTCCCGAGGGTTCTCACCTACCCTTGCAGCTTACTCCCTGGACAGGAATAGTCAGCACTGTAAGGTTACAAATTCAAAAAATAAAGGATAAATTCTTCATCCCCTCTAACTATGAGATAGTAATTCCTCAATCCTCCGACCGTATGCACTAGCCTCCCCCCGATTTTTGTTCCTTCTCCCTGCAACACTTTGAGGCAGGATTACGCTTTCCCTTACCCCCTTGCATAGCACTGATCTTTCGTCGTTTGAATTTATGCCCTATGCAATTATCTCCTAACTCTATTCGGCACATTATCCTCTTTGTCATTATCATGCGTGTACATAGGTTTGAACCCAGCTTTGAAAACTTTTGGTTGCTGTATTCCTTCACGACCTCAGTACGGTCTGGAGATAATGGTTTTTTCTACTTAACTTCACAGAAAGAATGTAGGTTTCTCGACCCCCTCACTTCCAATATTGGTCCTTGGAAAGCCAAATTCATTTTTGTCAAACCCCCTCCTGGTCGCGAATGACCCTTCTCCCTTGATTGGAAGGTAGATAAGCCTACACCCCTTATCGAAGGTGAGGGCTTAGATGGGGATCAAATAAGCAGCATTACCACCTACCGGTATAATCCAAAGAAGATTTTAGTCGAAGAGATCCTCTGGCTCGCCCATCTAACTCCTGCTCCCCTCCAGGTGGAGGGTACTTTAGGTGATACAATTTCCTATTCCCTCTTTTTCTTTTCTCTTATAGCGTTTAACGGGACATTTTTCCTTTCTGCAGTTTCCATGGTGAGCCAAGCCCGCATTAACAAACGCCTTCGGGCCCAATTTCAAGCTCAAGCTCAAGCTCGAGCGGCTGTACAACTCGCATCCCCTTCTCAACCTGCTCCAGCCGCCTCCTCGACGCCCGATGCTGATGTGCCTCCAGGCCCTGTTCCCATTGAGGTAGGTAGCGAGGAAACTCAATCACGGGGCCTCCTTCCCCCAAGTCAACCTACCGTTCGATCCAATAGCTAGAGGTTACAAGATCGCCCTTTTAATGATGGGGATTTTGCTGAATCTTCGCGGAAGAGGAAGTCTCGTGGTAAATCGCCTCTCCAACCTAATCTAGTGGGAACTAACTCCCAATCTGGTGAGGGAGGATTACCCTCTGACGGGGCCGGGTCAGAAACCATGAGAAGTATGGACGTACTACGAGGTATTACGGAATGTTGGAGGACTGCCCGACTAGACCTCCGAGGTCCAGACCACCCCGTAGCCCATATGGAGGGAGATAAATGGATTCCGGATTGGCAGATTTCTCCTCAAAGTTCTGTGTTCCGAACCCGTTCCGGTCAAGACTCTTGGGAGCTATATGATGCCAGCTGTCTTCCTCGCGATCAAGCCGCTCTCCTGCAAACTTCCTTCACTCGGATGGAAGAACATTGTGCTCATTCTCTCATCCAGGTATTTCGTCTTTTACTCGTTTTCTCTTACTTAGATTTTTCTGATCTTCAACTATTTCTGCTCAGGCGACCAACTTTGTTCGAGGTCTTAGTTTGAAGTGTGCTGGCTTCCGCCAAAATCAACTAGCAGCTGATCGCACGAACCGCGATTTGAGAACCCAACTTACCGCTTTTTCTGCTAAGGAAGAAGAGTGGTCAAGGTCGAGGTCGATACTGGAGGCCCGAATCAAATAACTCGAAACACAAGTGGTCTCCGAAGCTTCTAGAGCAGCTGCTGATGGAGAAAAAAGAGGTTTTGAGGTGGGTCATGCTGCGGGAAAGATCGCGAGGCCTTTTTAAAATCAGAGGAGTTCGCGCAGCAAACCCGAGAGATTCGCCTTCAAGGTGTTCGGGATTTTCTGAAAACCCCAACCTTCGATTCTGCTGTTGAAATTAAGGCCGCTGATTATCTGATGCAGGGCTTTGATCGTTGCAAATCCCAAACTTCCCTCCTCAATAGCTTTGCCCGTAACTTTAACATTTCTCGCCTCAACCCTTGCCTTGATGCTAACCTCCAGCCTCTGCCTGATGAAGATGATACCCCAGCTGCTGACAATGATGAGTTTTCTGTTCTTTAGACGAAATTGAGAATATGTAACTCAATCTTCAGGATTTTCGTTATTTTGTTCAATTTTTCTTCCGAACTTACTGTTTGCGATTGTGATAACTGATCTTTCGCAGATGCAATCTCACTTTTTTAATATAATTTGCTCGTGTAAATCATAATAGAGCTATTCCTAGTGTTTAAATAATCTTTCACAGATTAAAAAAAGAACTTTATTTGCCTTTTTCAGGCTACAGCTTAACCTTTTACAAGTTACAATTTACATCAGTCTTTTTCAGACTAGACATCCGTAATCTTTCACAGATTAACTTTTTCCCCAGATAATTCTATTCGACCACAGATATCTTTCAATTAGTTAGCCTTTCTCAGGCACTAATCTAAGGGCATTCTAAACATAGAATCTTTTAAGATTCTGTATGTTCCAAGGTCGTGGTAACTCCTTGCCTTGAGCATCTTGTAACTTATACGTCCCTTTCCCCACGATCTCGATGACTTTGAATGGTCCTTCCCAATTGGGATCGAGCTTCCCAACATGCTTTGAAACCTCCACCTTTCTTAATACCAAGTCCCCCACCTGCAACGATCTGGGTTTTAATTTTTTGTTATGACCTCTCAGCATTAGACTTTTGTGGTGCAGCATCTTCACCCGCGCTGCATCTCTTTTTTCCTCTACTATATCCAGGTCGAATGTTCGCTGTCCTCTGTTCCTCGTGAGGTCGAAACTCATAATCCTCTGCGATTCTTCTCCTATTTCTGCAGGAATTACAACTTCAGAACCATAAACTAAAGAAAAGGGAGTTTCACCTGTTGAAGTTCTAGGAGTCGTTCTGTAAGCCCATAGTACTCCCGGGAGCTCGTCGCTCCACTCTTTCTTCGAACTCAACCTGGCCTTCAAATGCTGTAGTATAGTTCTGTTCGTTACCTCTGTTTGACCATTCGATTGGGGATGTCCTACTGCCGTAAAATTCTGCTGTATTTTCAATTCCTGGAGCCATGCAGTTATCTGTCTACCTTGGAACTGTGTCCCATTATTAGATATCAATACCCTGGGTATTCCGAACCTGCACACAATGTTTTTCCATATGAAATTTATAGATTCCCTTTCGGTGATTTTTGAGACAGCTTCTGCCTCCACCCATTTAGAAAAGTACTCCACTGCTACTATAACAAACTTCTTTTGAGCTCGAGCAAGAGGAAATGGTCCCAGTATATCTATACCCCATTGGTCGAATGGGCACGTAACTGAAACAGGGGTCATTGGCACTGCATGCGTATGAATCTGTGAAGCAAATTTCTGGCATTTCTCACACCTTCGTACGAATTCCTTGCAATCCTTCATCAACGTTGGCCAAATATACCCCTGCCGGGCTATCTTTTGAGCCAACAATCTGGCTCCAGAATGGTTCCCACAACTTCCCTCATGAATTTCTCGCAACACGTACCTAGCCTGTGGATCGTCTAAACATTTGAGAAGAGGTCCTTCTACTGTCCTTTTATATAACTGCATCCCTACTAACGCGAATCTCGGAGCTTTAAACTTTATGCGTCGAGCATGCCCAAGGCCAGCAGGTAAGACCCCCTCTCTGAGGTACGCTGTAATATCTTCTATCCATGGGCATTTTGAAGTTACCATGTTAGTTTCCGTCCCTTCTGAGATCGCTGATCGTTCCTTTATCATCACTGTGATTTTTCTGTCCTTTATCCATGCCAGTGTAGCCCCTAGCTTTGATAGGGCATCGGCTCTTTCATTTTCACTTCTCGGAATTTGCTGGATAGTGCATTTGGAGAATTTCTGCATCCATTCCTTTGATTTCCTCAAATACTCCGTCATAGACTTTTCCCTGATTTCATACGCCCCTTCAATCTACATAGCGACCAGCTGTGAATCTGTGTAGACTTCAAGGACCTGCGCTCCAACTTCAAATGCTAGTTCCAGACCCAGGACTAGGGCTTCATACTCGGCTTCATTATTTGTTGTAGAGAAAGATAATCGCACAGCGACCTCAATCTCAACACCTCCGGGTCCCTCGATCAGTATCCCTACTCCTCCATTGCTAGCATTAGAGGATCCATCCACGTGCAACATCCATGTTCCTGGATCCTCTGGAGCGCCGGATATTTCTATCACAAAATCAGCTAAAATCTGGGTTTTCTCTGTTGTTCGACTCTGATAAGTAATGTCGAACTCCCCCAGTTCGACTGCCCACTTTATCATTCTACCTGAAGCCTCTGGCCGCGTGAGGATAATCCTGAGGGGATGATTCGTCCTTACCACTATCTGATGCGACTGAAAATATGGTCTCAGCTTCCTGGCAGTCACGACCACGGCTAGTGCCAATTTTTCGATCTTCGCATATCTGGTCTCCGCATCTTGTAACATTTTACTCACATAATATACAGGGTTCTGAATCTTACTCTCTTCTTTTATCGGTACCGAGCTAACCGCATTAATTTGAAATAGCTAAATAGAGGTACAATATATCCCCTTCTCTGGGATTTGCCAAAAGAGGCGGCGACCTCAAGTAACTTTTTAATTCCTGGAAGGCTCGCTCGCATTCATCGGTCCAGTCAAATCCTTTCACTTTTCTCAATATTTTAAAGAAATGTAAATTGCAATCTGCAGATCTAGAAATAAAGCGATTAAGAGAGGCGATCCTACCTGTCAATTTTTGGACCTCTTTAATGGACGTGGGTGACTTCAGGTTCAATATGGCTCTATCTTCTCAGGGTTTGCTTCTATTCCCCTCTCGCTGACCATGTAGCCTAGAAACTTTCCTCCAGCGACACCGAATGTACATTTATTGGGATTGAGTTTCATCCCATGTTCTTTCATGATCGCAAAAGTTATCTTCAAATGCTCCAAGTGTTCGTCTGGCTTATGGCTCTTAACGAGCATGTCATCCACATACATCTCCATGGTCTTCCCGATTTGCTGAGAAAACATCTTGTTCACCAACCTCTGGTATGTTGCCCCTGCATTTTTCAATTCAAAAGGCATAACATTATAACAAAAAATACCCCGGTCAGTCACAAAAGAGGTCTTTATTCGATCTTCCGTTGCCATATAAATTTGATGATATCCTTGACACGCATCCATCATAGAGAATATTTCATATCCTGCCGTTGAATCCACTAGGACGTCAATCCTAGGCAATGGATAAGGATCTTTTGGGCACGCCTTATTGAGATCTGTGAAATCTGTGCACATTCTCCATTTACCACCCGATTTCGGTACCAACACCACATTAGCTAACCAATCCGTGTATTGGACCTCGGACACATAACCTGCTCTAAGCAACTTATTTACCTCTCCCTCAATGATAGTATTTTTCTCACCCCCAAAGGTTCGTTTCTTCTGTTGGACAGGTCGCATTGAAGGGTCAACATTCAACCTGTGTACTATCACCTCCGGGTTTATACCTCGAAAATCTGACGGGTCCCATGCGAACATATCAACATTACTTCTTAGGAAGGCGATCATGACACCCTCAAACTGCCCTAGACTGGACCCTATCTTGGTGGTCTTCGACGGATCTCCTTGTATCAACTCCACCTCTTTGTGTCCAACGGGCTCTAACCTCCCAGCCTTCAATGTTTGCCACTCTTCTTTCTTTGCTCCATGAAGTTTCCTCTTTTCCTTCTTCTCACCCTTTCCCAGGGACAAGTTATAACACCTTTTAGCTTGTATCTGGTCGCACACGACCTCCCCTATCCCACACTGAGTAGGGAACTTCATCTTGAGGTGGTATGTTGACACTACCGCCCTGAAAGAATTAAGCACGGGTCTCCCCAGGATAACGTTATAAGCAAAAGGCATATCAACAACTAAAAATTTTACCATCAACGTTCTACGCTTTGGCTCTTCTCCCAGGGATGCAGGTAGATCCACCGTCCCCAGCGAAGCGACCTCGCTTGCTGGTTCCATCCTTATGTTATCAAGCCCCATCTTATTCAACACTTTTTTGAAAATTATATCTGCTGAACTCCCATTGTCTATCAAAATCTTATGGACCGTGAAATTCGCTATATCTATCCTTATCACCATCGGATCATTATCTGTCACGATCCCTGCACCTGCATCTCGATCTCCGAACACGATCTCGGGGTTGCCCGTCATATTTACCCCTTGCTTGCGTCGCTCCAATCTACTCTCTCTTTCGAATCTCCTCCTAGCTCTTCTCGACCATCCCTCTGATCCCCTTGCTATAGTATGGATGATGCCTTTCACAGGCGCATTTTCTCCTACTTTCTGGTTCTCTCGTTCAGTTGCCCAATTTGGCCTGTGATCCCTGCTTCTCGACCTATCTCTTCGATCACGTCTTTTCTCTTCAAAATTATGAAGACTCTGTCTCCTGAAATACCCTTGTCGAACCAACCGCTCTATTTCATCTTTCAACTGGTAGCACTCTTCTGTATCGTGTCCTTTCTCTCTGTGGAACCGATAGTATTTGTTCGAATACCTTTTAGCTGGAGTGATCCTTGTATGCTTCGGCCATATCAATACATTATCTTTTTCCACCAACATGAGAGCTTTGGCCCTAGTCATATTTAAAGGGGTGTACTTACTGTATTTCGACTGGTAAGGTGGTTCCTTTTCTTTCTCCCTTTTAGGTCGCACATCTCGATCTCTACCAAATCCTCCATCTCTTGCCTGCTCTGATGTAACCCTCCATTCCTCATCCTTCATTGCATTCATCTCCTCTTCATCAATGTATTTTTGCGCCAATGCCATCAACTGCTCTGTATCCATTGGCGGGTCCCTAGCTAAAGCAGATGCGAAAACTCCTTTTTTCAGCCCGTGGATAAGGATACTAGTCATCATATCTATCCTGAGGTCCTGCACCTCTAGTGTTTCGTTATTGAAACGCCCCATGAAGCTTTTCAAACTTTCATTCTCCCCCTGCCGAATGGTGAATAAATGTGTGGCCGATCTTTTTTGCTTTCTCTTACTCGCAAAGTGGAATGTGAATTTTTGTACCAATTGCTCGTTCGACTCTATGCTGCCCGGGGGCAAATTCGTGAACCACTCTTGAGCCTTCCCTGTCAACGTGGTAACAAACAATTTAGCAATTATGGAACTTGACTGCCCATATAGATTCATTACCATATCAAAGGCGACTAGATGCTCTTGCGGATCCCGGGTTCCATCGTATCTTGGAAGATCTGGCATCCTAAAACTCGGATTAACTGTTTCGATAAGTATCTTGTTACAGAAAGGGGAGTTGCGATTGTGTGCCACTATTTTCCCCGCTTCTTGAGCTCGTCAATTTGCTTTTCCAATAAAGCTATCTGTTTACTAACATTGTCTACCTCAGCTCGAGATATAGCTGGTCCCCTTAGACCCAACCTCCGAAGGGGGATGACCTTTCTTATTTGCCTCCTTTTTACTCGTTCCCTCAAGATCTCGCCCTTCGTCTCCTTGCTGGAACAACCTTTTCCCTGCTACCTCCCTCTCAAGTGGAGTAGCTGTTCTCCTTTCGTTACAAGGGCATTTCTTCCAGCTTCTTCCATCATCTGTTGCAGTTCTCGTCGTGTCAAATGTACCGCTAATTCCCGGTCCTCCCCGGGAGTCTCCATTTCCCGCCGTGTCAAGTGTACATTTGGTTCTCGATCCTCCCCTGGAGTCTCCATTTCCGGTATATACTTCTTAGAACGTCTCTCCGTTACCTACTTACGTTTCCCACAGACGGCGCCAAAATGATCAGGCTTGAGATCGCGGATCACACTCCAGGTCGTTATCCACCTTCCGCTCCTGATCACCGATAATCTGACAATGAAAAACAAACGTTACCTAGCCGGGGAAAGTCCCGCGAAGATACTCCGACGCTCAAGTCAGTGTCAATAATAACCATGAAGATATCTTTCCTCTCCACTCTGTAAAAAATCAAAAATACCAACCCCTGTACCTCTTTTTTAGATTCCCTTTATACTGATCACATCCACAAGCTGACGTATCTCCCCCATGATCTTCATGCCTGCTCCCACGACTACTCATAATGCCCTCACGGTCCGTTCTTTAAGGCATTAACCCTGCCCATAACTATCTAATAACTTAGACAAAGTTAATACTTGGTCAAACCCCTCTTTTTGCCTTAGGCTATTTCTACCCCTCCTCCGGAGGGTATATCGGTCTTTTTCTGAGTTCCCCTCATCACACGTAATTCTTTTTTTTTTACTTTTTGTTAAGATCATCATTTTCCGCTCAACTCTCACGAAATGAACACAGTTATAATTCCCGAAGAACTACAAGTGCAATTTTAAACGTTTTTTTGGGTAAACATATAATTTCATATTTTCATGTGATGTTTTAAGTGAAATTAACCTGAAATTTGTTTTAAAAATATGACTATAAAAGGATTTCTATTTATAATTATTTAAATTTTAATATGGGTTAAATACAATTTACCTCCATATGTTAATAACAAAAGTGCAAAAAAATCCCTGTGAAAAAATAAAGTACAATTTACCTCCTGTAACATTAAAAAATGATGCAATTTGTCCCATTCAGAAATTTTTTTGAACTTTTCCATTAACACAGAGAGTAAATTGTATTAATCCCATTTTTTATATAATCCGACTAACTAGTTAAGGCGAACAATTAATAAAATAAGATAAATTAAATTTAAACACGACTAAATCTTTATGGTAATTTGAAATAGCATAAGAAACAAGAATGAGAATAAACTGCAGAATTCCAAGAGTGGTGTGCCCTCAGTAAAAATTGCTGTCCACGTAAGAAAAAGAAAGAAAGAAAGAAAGGAAAAGCTCAACATTCCATCGTACAATGGACTGGAAAAAGTGAAAAATCATCATTCTTTGGCAATTTGGACCATATAACCGTTGCTCCCCAACGGGTTAATAACCCGGCAACACATTTCAAAAATCTGAAAAGCGCACATTAAAAGTAAAAGCGACCAACCCAACACCTTTTCCCCTTCGATTGCCAAATGTTATTACATTCTAATACTATACAACATTAGAGACTTTGTCAAGCCTCAATTTTCATTTCATTTCCATCTCCAAGAATTCCAAGATCAGATCAAATGGGCTCTTGCATTAGCAAATGTAGACCAAAGAAGAAGTTCAAGGAAGAAGATGAAAGCCATGTTCATGACAAGCTTGTTATCTCGCAAGATCCCATGATTTCATCGAATTTGGCAACTGTAGTAATGCCCTCGGAGAAGCCTCTGTCTCCAGCACCGTCTTCTTCTTCATCGTCTTCGATTTCGGCGTTTTCTTGTTCCTCTCATAGAAAATGTGCCGGCACGATGGCTTCATCCGTGTCGTCATCGTTGTCGTTGTCGTCTTGTTCTTCTTCCGTGGTGAGCGCAAAAGACCGGTCTTTTTCCAACGACTTCTTGAGGGCTTGTGTGAAGGAGAATCCACAAATAATTGGCCTTAATTCTGTGATCAAGGAAAAAACTGTCGACAAACCTATTGTCAATGCTAGCAAAGTTCATCCCCGCTGGAATCTTGATCCTTCACCGTTGCTTAATGCTTCTCCTATTGTACAAAAGGCCAAGCAATCGGTTCAAGAAAGGCCGATGATCAGCGTCCCAACGCCCAAGAAACGGGCTCGTGCAAGTTCGCCAACTCTCGTTAGGCAGAAGAGCTTCAGGAAAGATCAGAATCCCGCGAGTTCACTACCTAACAGAGGCCTAAGGTCACCTTCTCCAAGCCGAAGATTCAGTGGGGAGAACAGTAGAAGTAGTTCGACAAACGGGACATATGAAAGTTCTGGCAGAAGCCCGGTTACGCACAAGGCCAATGCAATTAGTTCAGCAACATCTGGTGTGAAAAGGGAGAGTTTTCGGGCTCCAATTACCGCAAGTCCGAGCCGTGATATGATGATTAGTCGTAATTTACCGGTCAGGAAAAAAGGTACATTTTCTCAACAGGTCAGTAAAAAGATCGATGAAGGCGTTGCCACTGCTGATGTTGGGGAAATGGATACTGTCATGGAGGACATCAACAATCCGCTCATTGCTTTGGACTGTTTCATATTTCTGTAGAATTGAAGCATTTTTTCTGGTGTGAAATTGTCACTTGTGTTTATATACTTTTTGTCTTTTGCTGTGTTGCTTGGTTTGTGGTGTTTGATGTTTTTTGTAGAGTTCTACACTCGTGAACAGGTTTCAGATTTGTAGCATAGACCGAGGAAGCAAACATCAGATTGTCTGTGTTGAGAATTATTCTTTTGTTGTTTTTGAGTTTGGATTGGAGAATGAGTGTTTGTTTCTCTAAATAAAACCTGCTACAATTGCAGAGAATTCTGCCTTCCTTCAACAAAAGATCAGCACTATCTTGTCTTAACATAAAACGGAAGGGATGAGAAGGCAAGAAAACTATTTATTATGAAGAAAATATAAGCTCAACCATGACGAAAAGTGAAGATAAACTGAACCTAAGTGCTGCTCCATATTCTGGAGACGGGCTTTGCCATGATGAAATGGACCGATTCAAGTTGCTTTAGGATCATAAATACACTAGATACACAGACAAACAATAAATTAGTGATTTTAGATTTCTATAACTTTACAACAACATTAATTGCCTTAAAATTTGCAATCAATATTTTAAGATTGTCATTGAATAAAAGGTTGTTGTTCTTTTTACCCCAAAAAGAAGAATTAGGATTGCAAAACTTGATTAGCTGGGGGGACGAATGAAAAAGAATTTGTCCTTTCAGGAACCTACATTTGATTTTAAATTAGCTATGAACGTGCAGTGAGATTTTACAGTGAGATAGAAAAAAACTTGGTCCCCAGACTTTTTCGAGGTCGTGAATTTATAAAGAGACCAAAAGTTATCAGAATCAGGTTCAAGTCCCAGATGATTCATGACTATGATAAACACAAGTATATGGCAAATAGAGTTCGAAGTTAATTGCATAGGGCGATATCTCTAGCTTAGATAATATATGAGCAATAGGTCGCGGAAGAGGAAATGGCAGGCTTGCATCAAGATGAACTAAAGAAATGGGACAACAACCTAAAGGAGGTAGTTGCATCCGGTCAAAAGAGGAAGGAAGAATAATTTCAAAATTCTGAGGAATGTGATATGTTTTCCTAATCGTTACAATGGTCATGTGTAGAGTACTTACAGTACCAAGCCAGGGTTCATCGGCCATCATTGTTTCATATTGCTCAAGGGTAAGATTGGGAGCTAAGATTCCTACATTATCATCTATATCTGTCCTAGAAGAGGGGCCGACCTGACTCTTATGAGCTAAAGGCTGGCGGGAGGTCGCGGACGAATTGCAAAAGTGGAGTTGGAACTGGACTTCGAACTTGAACTAGAACTCGAAGACATAACTAAAAGGAAAGGGGAGATTGCGAGGAAATACCTGAAAATGAAGGCACCGGGAAACAAGCAGATCGCACTTAGAGGTAGTAGATTGCACCTAGAAGAAGATTATCGCAAATGAGTAGCAGCGATGAGGTCAAATGCCCCCATATTTATAGTTATTAGACCATGGAAAAGCGCACCAAAATTGAGGGTTGGATGCTAAGTACAACTCAGATCGAATGGCTGTTTAATTGCTCTTAGCGTACTAGACACACTAAGAAAAAATGGAGGAGTAATGATGGGTATAACCTTAATTTTGTCTGAAAAAGACTATTTTGTCATTGAAGGAGTTCAAAATTGCAAGTTTACCCAGAGGATCCACGTCTTTTTGATGGGTTTGAGTCGCTACTCGGGTCGGGACCCGCGACCTACCAATAACCTGATACACATGTGGGACAACTATTGAACAACTGGACCCCCTCATACACTATAAATACTTTATAGTCTGTGCATTTATGGTAAGACATTAATTACACTCAATACTCTATTTTAGATCGCTTGAGCTCGCTTATGCTCTAGTGACCTACTTATTGACGATCTTGATACCAAATATTGATTTAAGCATCGGAGGGTCTTAGCGGTGGGCCACCCCAGCAAGCCTAACGAACTGCTTCTCTTTTCTTAGAATCCTTACATTTGTCCGGGATAGATAGCAATTTCAAACAGCCTAGAAGATCATTCCATGTGACTAGGGAGGTCGTGGATTTCCACCCGAATCAAGTGTCTTGTCTTAGAATAAAATGAAAAGGATGAGAAGAAAAGATAAGTATAATATATCTGGATAAGCTGAGTGATGAACAAAAGTGAAGAAAGAATGTACAAGCCTCTGTAATTGAACAAGGAAATAATTTTTAGTAGCCTAAATTCTTGAAGATTGTTCACTTGGTCTTGGGGTTTACATAGGAAAGAACTGTAAAAACAGTCTGTATGAAGGTGAAGGAAAGCAAAATGAGAGCAGCAAAGAAAGATATATACGCCCAAGGAGTATTGAAATAGTTACGCCTCAAATTCGCCATCCATTTGTTCCACCGACGACCATAGTACTCGTTAACCTTTTTGTAGACATCCGCATAGCAGAAATGAGGGGACATGAGGATATTTGTGCCTAAACGGTTGAACATATGATATACCATCTCATCATCGCCTAGCAAATTAGTGAGAATCCCATGACGCCGTAGTATTTCCACATCATTTGAGGAGTTAATGAGACAGTGCAAGAAAAACGCATAGTCTGTCACATATTTGGACTGATTTTTATCAATCAAGAAATGCTCATACGCCATAATATTTCTGAATATCGACTCGGTTTCATCAGAAACATTGAGACCAGGAATTCTTATCACCCCTTTAATGAACTTAATGTCTAGACAATTACTTTCGGTGTCCTGTTCCAACTTGATTCCTGCCTCTTGTAGCTCAGTTGCGGAATTTATGGCCACCATTTTGTGTTCCTCCTCCAATATTTCAATAGGTCTATTCGCCGTAATCTTAGCAAATGAAGAGCACCAAATCGTGTACACCAGGCCAAGAAGGTGGTCAACGTTTTTCACTGATATGTTTCCTGTCATTTCTGAAGCCTCTGGCCATGGAGAAATGTCACCAATGAAAAGCTGCATCAGGAAAAGGATATGATCATCTGGATTTCCCGTTCTCGTCATGCTAAACAATTGATCAACAACAAAGAAAGGAACCTGATTTTCAACTAACATCAAATCATGCCGCAGCTGGCTGAGAACTTGTTCATACTGGAAAACAATATCGTCGCTCTCTCTCCACTCATCCATTCCGTATTTCCTGATCAACTCAACGATGAAGCAACCATCAAGAAGCAACATTTGTACAAAGTCCTCAGGGCTAAATTCAACAGGGCCAGCATAACACTTGCGTGCTTTTTGTTCCAATGATCTCATCGCCATGACATATTTGTCCACACTGGACTCATTTCGTCGTTTGAGTAGAAGCTTTAGGTACCTGAACTTGTGCTGCTCCATATCCCGGAGATGGTCTTTGCCGTGGTGAAATGGGCCTATTGAAATTACTTTAGGAACATAAAGCTTCTCATTTGTGTAGCGTATATCATTATTGACTCTGAAGATTGAGGGCTTGCAGCGCGAGGAAGGCAACTCAAGAAGTATGTTGTCTATACGAACAGAGACTTCATCTCTTGTTTCAGACATTGTTAACCCTTACAAGAAGAAATTTTCTGAAAATAATGAAGTGGACAACATTTAAGTTTTCGTAAATATGTCCTATCCTTTGATGATAACGTTGTTTAATTTAGTGTGAATAGTCAATACGCGAGTTGGCATAAAAAAAAAAAAGAATTTTCGGACGAATTGCAGTATTACAATTACATTTCCAGAGAGTTTCCGCAAGGGTTGTTTCATGGAAACTACAGATCGATTTGTCAAATGATGACATAATATAGCATAAAAAGAAAAAATAACATAAATGGGGACGCGTTTTGAATTGAAGGCAGAATTGACAAGTTTGGATTTCATATCCTGCCTGGTGCATTTTTTAAACTTTAAACCTGTTTAGTACATTGAATGATATATTATATTAAAATACATAATAAGATTTTAGCATGGAGTTCTGAGTTTTTAATAAGAAAATTGGATGAGAAGTTATCTTGTTTTATGTTAATGTCTTGGGTGGTTTGGTAGCTATGTGTAATTTCTTAACAGCCAGTGCCGCGTGCTGACAAGGTGAACCTATCGTGATCCTCCTCTTCACTGTAATAATAACATAAAGAATGCAATTCCTCAACTCTCACTACTTTCCGATGTCTCAATCAAGATACTTTCTTGGTCTTTCTTAATCTTTGTTTTTATGATGAATGTCTAAACAAAAACACCTACTCTGGATCGGAAGACAACCGTCTTGCTCCCATGTTTCAACCCGCGAATCAACTTGAATGTGTTGTTTAGACAAGCCTTTATTTCTTCCCCAGGAGATAACCATTCACAAATCCAAACAGAAAAGAGCATGATGTATCAACTAATACTTGCGACCATGATGTTATTGGCAACTGAAATCAATTCAGCACCACCCCCAGAACCAGGATGCCCTACCAGCTGTGGAAATCTGACCATCCCTTATCCATTCGGCACGAGTCATCATTGTAGTCATGATAATTCTTTCCTTATCAATTGCAACCATAGCTATAATCCTCCCAAGCTCTTCTTAAACTCAAGCAGCATTGAAGTTCTAGACATATCCCTTGATGGATCACTGAAAGTAGCATCTTTTATTGCTAGCGATTGTTATGACAAGTCCGGTGCGCAGATTAGTGGCACCGTCTCAGAGCTCACCCTGTCCAAGTTCTTGATTTCTAGCACCCGAAACAAGTTCATAGCCATTGGATGTGACACGTATGCACTGGTAGAAGGATCTGATGAATGGAAGCAGATGAGTGCTGGGTGTGTTTCTTGGTGTGACAGCATTGAAAGTGTGGTTAACGGGACTTGCTTTGGCATTGGCTGCTGCCAGACTTCGATTCCTAACGGAGTAAAAGACTTCTTGGTGGATATTCGGAGTTTTAGAAACCACACAAGGGTGAAAAGCTTTAATCCTTGTGGTTATGCATTCGTAGTTGAAGCTAAGGCCTTTGAGTTTTCATCCTCAGACTTAAAGAATTTACAGAACAGAAAGACTGTCCCTGTTGTTCTTGATTGGACTTTAGGAAATATAACTTGCCAAGAAGCCAGAAAGAATGTTTCCAGCTTTGCTTGCCGAGCCAACCACAGTGAATGCGTTGATTCCAGCACTGGTCTTGGCTATCGTTGCAATTGTTTCACGGGATTTCTGGGCAATCCTTACCTTGTTGATGGATGTGAAGGTACGATATTACATGTCTTACTTTTGTAAATGGTTAAGATTTCCTGTTGAGAATAACATTTCTTTGACTCTCAGATATTGATGAGTGTGATACTCTGAAGCCCTGCGAGGGAACATGCACAAATTTGGAGGGCAGTTATTCATGTTCTTGTCCAAAGGGGTTTGAAGGTGATGGAAAGAAAGATGGCTCCGGTTGTCATCGCAAAAGTAAAATCAATGGCTCTACCTTGTTCTACGTTGTTTCTGGTAAGTTCTTGATTATGGACTCAAGATAGATTACACTTGTGGATTTTTTTCCTACACGTGATTTCATCTATGTTTTCATTGCGAGAATCAAAGAAAAGAGATGCGGAATTAGAATAATTAGCTAGCGGTTACTTGTCTGCTAGCATTTCTTCTGTTTTAGATCTTTATTGGGACTTCTTTAAATGTGTAGGGGTATGAATGACACATCAAAGAAAAGTAGGATTTACCTGAAATTTTGCAATGTCCAAACAGGTTTCACGGTTCCTGCTGTCGGCAGTTCTTGGATATTTTGGAGGCGTAAGCAAAAGAAAGTCGTGAAACTAAGGCAAGATCTGTTCCGCAGAAATGGTGGTCTTCTCCTAAAATATATGTTGTCCCGTCAGACAACACTTTTCACAATTTTCACAGCAGAAGACCTGAAAGAAGCCACAAACAATTATGATGAGAACAGAATTCATCGGGGACAGTGTAATTCTGGAATAACTTACGAAGGAATATTAGCTGATAGATCAAACTTAAAAGTGCTCATAAAGAAGTGTCATGCAGTTGATGGAGACTGTGTAGAGGTTTTTGTCCATAATGTAGCCATTCTTTCCCGAATTCAACACAGGAATGTGGTAAGGATGATAGGGTGTTGTTTAGAGACACAAGTCCCCCTATTGGTTTATGAATTCATCACTTCTGATACCCTTCATGATTGTGTCCACAACGATGCTCGTGCACGTTTTCTTTCATGGGATATTCGTCTGAGGATAGCTGCCGAAACAGCCAGAGCAGTTTTATACTTGCATTCTGAAACAGCACCAGCACAGATTATACATGGAAATGTCAACAGCTCTAGCATTTTACTAACCCATGATTATACTGTGAAAATACATTTGGACCCCAATATTGGATTAATGACTTCACCGCAGGATGCTGCTTCACATTCAGTCGTGGGCACAATTGGCTATTTGGACCCTGAGTTCTGCTTATGCGGTCACTTGACGGTAAAGAGTGATGTTTACAGTTTTGGGGTCGTCCTGGCAGAGCTATTGACGGGTGAAAAGGCAGTGAGTTTTGAGAGGCCACAAGGAGAAGAACATCTGGCTACATATTTTGTCTCTTCACCTAGAGATAACTTGGTCAGGATACTGGATGCTCGTTTGGTAAGTGAGGGTAGGATTGAGCAACTAACAGAAGTTGCTGAGCTAGCAAAGAGGTGCTTATCCCATTCATCCGTGGACAGGCCAAGTATGCGAGAAGCGGCTGTCACCCTGGACAACGTTATAAGCATGACTTCATTTTCAACAACAATCAGTCCAAACTCAAGCCAGCAGACAACTACGCGTAGAGTTGTGAGACGAAACAGGAGCTTCTAGTTGTCTTTGTTTTTTGTGAATCCAGAGCCCAAGTTTTGATAATTTTTCCATTTGAGTTCCATCACTCTTGGAGAGGAAACAACTTAAAGCTTTAGCCTTCAAAGCATACATACTCGGGCTTCAAGTCGAATTTTGCTTCAGACACTGTAATTTCTACAGAGTCTCAAGTTCTCAGTTGAGGTCTACTCCATGATATGAATTCAAATTAAGCATCTGATCATGATCCCTTAAACTCAATATTTATGATACATATCCGAATGTAAACTTTCTGTTCATTCTCAGAGGAAACAAATCAATGGACACTTACACAAGTCAGTGCTCTAACATTATGTTGTATATGAAATAGTCTCTAAGATTATCACAAGATCTCCAATTTATTCTACATACAAACTAGTTACATCTTTACTGTCAATCAGTTGCCAGCATTTTCATACATCTATGCATTCTTGAAATCCCAAATGTGGGATCAGCAAAAAGAAGCCTTTTTCACTGACTTTTCTCATCAGATTATCCCGTTAGCAACAATCAATCTGACTTCTCTGCACAGAGGTGCATAACAAATGGCTCGACTTCTTCACAAAATTTGGCTTCTTTTTCCACCTCCTTTTGCATCGCGTGCTGCGTCTGCCTACAGTTAGAGAAGTTAAGCTAACTACTCGGCTAAACTGCTAAACGTTCCCATCGGATGAAGGAAGTTTCTTCTCATTCATTTCCATTGCTTTTGTCGACGTAGTTACAGAATTGGTTCCTCTTGATGGAGCTGAAGAGGGAGTTGGGAGCTTCTTAGGCAGCATCTGCTCCCACCTTACAGCCTTTGGCAATCTTGCTCCCTCTGAGATGAAAATGAGAGCAAGAAAACTCAAGATTATTAGGCACTTGTGCCTGCAAGAACCTGACATGATGAATATTGAATGCCCCAAAACAACTTCTCCCACAACCTCTTTTAACTCCCCCAGACTTAGCTGCTTTTTAGGTAGCCTGTGGCTGCAGACATGTTGAGCAATCTAAGAAATGCTGCCAACTTGTTTGTTAGAGGAAAGATGAAACAATTGGCAGACAGTGTGCTAATATTATAATCCTAAGCTGTTGTGCAAATTTTGTATTGCTGCTTTTTATTATCTTATCCAACCAGAAAGAAAGAAGAAGTAATGTTTGATTATTAAGGAAGCTGAGGGAATGATCCCACTACATCAGACCCCACAGCAGTTGGAGTTAACCATTTTATACTGGGAGACAAATCTTTGTTGTCAGACTTGTCAAAGCAGTAAAACAATAAGTAGTGTCACTGGATTGATTTGTTTTTGTACACTTTGTTTCCCTTATGTTACACACAACAACATTTGACTTTGTACATGGCATGCTACTATGTAGCTACATGGTAAATTACTAACTTTTTTTTAATTGTTAAAAAGTTGGAAAGTAAGGATAATATCACGGATCCATCTTGGAGGATTGCACTCAGGTCTTGTCTGTCTGCCCACATAACTGACCAATTGACAAATGTACTAATATATTTGGCAGTAACTATTATGTCACAACAGCCAGTGATCATGATGATTTATTAATAATAAATTAGATCGATAAGGTCGATATCAATGAAATTTAATAACCAAATAAAATAAAACCCAACTTAAAAATTAAAAAATTAAAACCTCATCAAGAATCACCACAATGATCCCAGTAAAAGAAAATATATTACATTTAAAATTTTGATATAAACTTATAAAGGGTTTTTCTCTATTTAAAAAAAATAGATTTGTTTATGATTCTTGAAATTCAATCATGCAAACATGAGGGGGGAATGGATTTCAATAATGGTTAGGCAATGAGTAGGGGGACAAGGCCCAGTTCAAAAGGTAAAGGTGTTTGAAGAAGTCACCAGAGCAGCAACTCTACACTTTTTGTCCACTCCTTTTGTCAACAATGAAATATATTCAATACACAAATAAAGAGAATGAGTGGCAGTAAGTAGTATTGTCTCTGAGTTTTTTAACAATAAGCTTTCATGGGAAAAGGTGCTGATTTCAGCAGCTCCTCCTTCACTCCATGGGACACCATCATCAAATTACAACAATTCTACCATGAACCAAAAACCTTGATTTTAGTCATCAACCCATAGCTCCCTTCCCTATATTATCTAATTATGTAAGATTAATGTATCAATTTGAAACATAATTGTTACTTTTCAATGAATTCTTGCTCGAGGGATAAGACTAAAGTTTCACAACAAAACCCCCCTCTAATCAATATACGTGCATATTTATTTTTATGATAATTTCTTATTACATCTTGATGTATTTTTTGATATGAAATTATTAATTTATTAAATGATACAATAAGTCGTATTCTATTAAAAACAAATGAAAAATGAAGGATGGTAATGGCTTCTTGAGGGTTTGAATCCATAGAGGAGTGAATAAACATATATGGTTAAAGAGGCTTTTGTAGACAATGAGGAGTTGGACCAAGGTGGAGCATAATGTGGTGGTCCAAACTATAATAATCATAGAATGTTGGGGTCTGTGGGGAATTATTTTTTTTGCCTTTTTCATTTCGTGGAGTCTCTTTTTTTCAGAAATTTAATATGAAGTGCACACGGGGACTAATTTCATTATTACCTTAAATTAAATAAATTATGGGCCATCTATCTTGCACCATTTGTGTATTATATTCAGACACATGAATTATAAACATCACTAGTATTAGGATTCCCCATTTTTTTATATTTTATTTTGATTATAATATTAAGAATATATATTTATTAATTAAATATATATATATTGTGGAACCATCTCAAATATAATCTTCGTCTTGAAAATAATTTCATATTTTTTTTGGTAAAAATGTGTCTCATTTTCTAAAGGCTCTTTTCGCTTTTGCTCAATGAGGATATATTTTTATAACTATAATTTTTAATAATATTTTTAAATTAAATTATCTTAGAATATCTTTTTTTTAATAAAAATAATATTTATTTTACAATATGTATGTACTAATTAGTTATACTTATTGATTGGACAACTCATTCTTTGTCATATATTTTTAGGAGATATGTCACAGTGACTAGCCAAATTAGATATTAAGCTGTGATGTTTTTCTTAGTAAGTGGATCAATCGTGACATTTGAAACTGTAAGTTCTAGCTATGTGACTATTAGATACACTACTAATCTTTCGCTGAGTTCGTATTTCAAATTTTATAACTAGAAACTTCACTATTTTTCTTTTGAATTGTGTACATGAATACATCAGTGGAATAGTAAATATAAACTTTTGACGACGTCTATCATTAGTTAAGATATATACTGATAAAAAATAGGATTTGTTTTAAATGAATATTTCTCATAAGATGGGTTAAGTAAGGTATAATGTCTTAAGGGTGGTATATTGGGTGAGTTAAGTATAATTATACAAAAATCAATTGTGTTTTACTAGATTATAAGTACATCACTTGATATTAAAAATCAATTAGGCATAACCTCAAGGAGTGACAATGTAATTATCCTAATATATTTTCAATGGTGTTAAATATTGCTAATTGGATAATGGGCCTAACGTGTGGATTAGTGGATAGGTCAAGTACTCCTGAATGGCCCAACGTTTAAGGCTCAATTAACCTGATGGAAATAAGTCTCGGCCCAAATACTGAACATACCGTTAATTAATTAAAATTCCGAGATTGACATACGTATACACATAAATACGGGGATACATACGTATGTCGAAGAAGTTCAACAGCGAGTGGTGTGATTGGCTAGTACTGGATTTTGTGGGCCCACAAAGCAATTTCTTGCCACTCCAAACATTTGTCCACTGTCTTCTCGTCATGTCCACAAACCCTCTCTCTCTCTCTTTCTTGCATCACAGATTTTCACGCACAACACACACTGAGACTGAGAGTGACAACAGTCAGGAAGAAAGAGGGGAGAATGGTGGGGGCGAAGTGTTTGGAGGAAAACTGACTAAAATAAGAAAAAGGCAATGCGATGAGTGGTATGTCTAAGAGTCCATGGCCGCTCATACTGCTGTGTTTTCACCTTCTTACGTCCGTAATTGCAGAGTCAAGCATTCACCCCCTGCTCTGCTATTCACTCGCGCTTCCAGTGATCGAACACCTTCTTACAATTCCCTTGTTTTCCAGGTTCCTTTTCTTTCTCTGTGATTTCATGAAATGGTTTCAATCTCTGTGCTACATATTGCTTATATGTTCTTACTTTTTCTTCTGTTGCTTTCTTTTATCTGGAGTTTCAACAACTGTGTGGGAGGGGAAATCTTTGATGGGGCAGAATGCTGTTTGATTAGGGTGATCTTGAATGGCGTTTTGGGTTGATGGAATATGCATACTGTGTGAATTGAATTGTGTAAATTAAGGAATGTCCAAACATTAAAATTGAACATTTGAAGAATCCTTAATACCGAAACCAAGTTTTTATGACTAAGATTTATCTACTTACTCAAATTATTACAATTTTCTTGGCCAATGCATAAATGGGACTGTCTACCAACTGTTCGTTCTACAGTTACAGTTTATTTTTCTGTAAAACAATTTGATTCTTTTGTCTGTTCTTAGTTAGCTTTTGTAGTAATACATTCTGTGTATAGGCTGCACGACTTTTGGGTCCTCCGGCAAGATTTGAAGCTTCAAAATTGAAGGTCTTGTTTATGGGAGAAGAAGTCATCACGCCAACAAGAATCGTCCCACGAACATACACCCTCTCTCACTGTGACTTCACTGCTAATTTAACTCTAACCATTTCTAACCTTGTTCACCCGGATCAGGTAATGTGGCCTTCATCACATTGCTGGCAAGTTTGGTATAATCATAAATCGTTGACCATTATGTGAAGTCTGTGTTGCTGAACCAAGTTTATACTTTGAGCTGGAGTTATTACAACGAGTGGTTCTGTTTACTCCTGCAGTTGAAAGGGTGGAATAGTAAAGACGACGTTGTTGCTGAATGGACAGATGTGAACGGGGATCTTTTCCTAAATGTTCACTGTTACGTGAGCGGACCAAATTCTTTGTTGGACATGGCTGCAGAATTCAGATACCATATATTCTCAAAGGAACTGCCGTTGGTAAGTTCATCATGTATCATCATGAAGCACCACATGTTAAGCTTGTGCCACTTACAGACATTTATGTTTTGTGCCTTATCATACCTTCGACATGAAGGATCAAATGTCAAACATTCACTTTACCCCGGATATGAGTTCAAGTTTGCATGCATCCTGCAACACAATGATAGATCAGACAAGATGATCATGAAGGATCAAATGTCAAACATTCACGTTACTCCAGATATGAGTTCAAGTTTGCATGCATCCTGCAACACAATGATAGATCAGACAAGATGATCAAACTATGCGTATAATCAGCTTGGTTCCAAAACAATCTAATTTCAGTGCATTTTCAGCATAATTTGTTGTTTAGGAATACTAATTCTACTTGGTAACAATGTCGTGGAAGTTTGGAGTAGTGTGAGTTTGACATTGAAATTCCAGGTTCTTGAGGCTGTGCTGCATGGAGATTCAGATCTTTTCAGAGAGCATAAACAACTAATGGATGCTTTAGTGCGTGTGTATTTTCATTCTAGCTCCAACAAGATGGAGTGTTGGGGACCGTTGAAGGATGCTGCTCTGGTAGGTGAAAACTAACTAGCACACAAGTATTTTTTCTAACATTGAACTGCATTGATGTCGTAGATATCTTCCTGAAATGCTGACTGAATATATGGTGGGATTTCAGGGAAGAGTAAATAAGATAAATGGATGTTCATTTGCAAGCAAGCAAAGTGCTCATACTTTCAAATTCTGGGGAAGTCCAAAATCAATATTCCAAGCACTATATGCCTTCCTGCTATGATTTTACGAGTACATATGAGGAGAAGAAAGAAGAGGACATGGCGCCTGCCATGGTGCATTTGAGTACAAGATCATCTGATTGTTCAGTACGTTACTTAAGCCAAATTGTACATTGTCGACTACGTGTTCTTGTTAAAAGTGTTCCAAAGCCAAATTCTGCCTTCGTGTTCTCGTGAAAAGTATCAGGACATCAATAACAAGGAATATCAAGAATTATAATGCTACGAGAATGTTATATAACTAAATCAAATAACCCGAAAGCAAAAGACATGATAAAGTAGCAGTTATACAGTCCGAATACAAAGGAATGGCAGATATATCTAGATGTATTAGCTTAAGATGCAGGATTCTTGTCAGGAAAGCAACAACAAATCATAATTAACACTCTCCGTAGATGCAGTGTAACAAATCACCATTTTCCTCAAGAAGCAGGCACAGAGTATAATAACAGGAAACCATAATACTAGAAACCATTAAGAGTCTAATTACAACAGGGAATTAGAATAAAAGAACAGCAAAAAGCATACAAAAGCAATGGCCTAAGCCAGCATCAGAAGAGAAATACAATAGATAATGTCAAACAAACTATGATGACAAAGGAAAAAACACAACCTATATCCACAAAATCATATCCCGGAAGTTCATCTCAGCTAAATCTTTACCCAGATATACAGAAGCCCAGAGGTTTCGAGTCCTTAACATAACAGCCAGAGGTCCATAAATATGTATTTTAAAAGTCTAGATGATGTGACACAAGCAAGTCAATCGAGCAATGTACGCTTGCTTCATGTCAGCCGAAAAGATAAATTTAACCCAGCATTCAACTCAAAACGGCCTGTTAGAATTCAACTCAAAATGACCTGTTAGGTTTAGGTGATGAAGACTTGGCTTTAGCAAAATCAACCAAGTCTCTGAAAAGTGCATCTTCAGGTTTTTCTTGCTTAGAGGCGGCTGGTGGTTTGATCGAGAGATTCTGAGTTTGGCCAACTAAGCTATCATAGGAAGACCCAGATCCACTACTCGAACGAGAGGGCCCACCACCATGTCCATGTTGTTGCTCGAAAAATTGTTGTCTCTGGTTGTACCTGGAAGGAGGAGGTGGAAGGTTGCCAGCGGCTGGGACCTCCCAAGGAGCTGGTGGCAATTGGTCTGCAGATTTGCTTGATGGAGCAGGTTCATCATGTGTTGGCTTTGGTGCGAACATTGAAGCTGTGGGATTTATGAAATCATCGGGAGGAGAGGAAGATAGTTTTGGACTTGGCGGAGCAATGGTGGTTTGGTTGGTCGCATGAGTTGGAACAGGAGTATTTGTGGATCCTGAAGTTCTTGAGGACCGTTCTGTCTCATAGACATCACCACTGAGATAATCAACCATGCCAGAATCCATGCTAGTTGGTCTTGCTGAAGACGGTGGAGGAGGAAGAATAGGTCTGATCTGCACAGGCTCACTCTTGACAACTGCTGGCTTACGGGCCAGTCCTTGTGTATCCCTTGAAGATCTGGAATCATGTAATTTCCATTAACTTTTATGGAACAGCATTACCACATAAAGGAGGAGCGGTGAGACGCATGTCAACCTCCAAATTCTGTTCCTCAGATGGGATATTTCAATTTAAAAAAGAATAGATAGGAGAGGGAAAGGCCTTGTTTGCATAATATACAAGAATCATACTCGTATCTAAGAAGATTAAGATATCACTTCTATGTCAGTGTACCTGCGTGCTAACTGAGCAAAGTCGTCTTCAGACTCATCATCCTCATGATTCACATTCATAAGAGGTGCAACTGGAGTTTCCCTGTTCACTGCTGAACCTGCTGGTGTTCCCTGGGCGATATCGTCGTGCCTACGAAGAACGCGCTGCAAATTATCATTCAATGCTAACCCCTTGCATAGAAGATCCTCATCTCTGCAAAGGCAATAGTAACAGTTACAAATTAATATAATTTGAAATGTCCAGAAAGGTAAAAGAGTCAGCAGTATTCTTACGCAGTATTATTCACGAGAACCAAGACACGCTTTTGGTAAGAACGACACTGATCAACCAAGTCAACAATGATTTCGTCCTTCAAACCCTATGGTGACATCCAAAAAATGATAAGTTTGAGTCGCAGCCTGTGGTATTTCTTCCAAAAGACATGCTAGATTTTGTTACATTAGCCACAAAATCAGGCATTAAATATTAAAAGACAAATTATTACAATCACGAAAACACCTGAACAGAGACAGAAAGTACCATTACATGTAGATAAAACATTTTCAAATTTCAACCAAATGCCTCATCAGTCATATGTCAGAAGACAACAGTTTGATACGGTATCTGCAGACTACTTGCATTGACATCTAACCATGCCCATAAAGAAACGTAGCACTAGTGTGGTTTCAAATTTAAAGAATATAAATCAGAAGGAACAGGATTACTGAGCACGGGAAACAATTGGAATACCAAGGACTTACTTCATCAACTAAATTAATTATGAGCTCCAGGAAGAGCATCATGAGATGCCAATAATAAACGATATTCATGCTTCCAAGAATAATAGGGTAAGTAAAACACAAGAATAAAGAAGTTCAACCTGAGGGTCGTTTGGGCCCAAGGCAGTCAGCATTTCCATAAGAACATCTGCAAGTCCCTCAGCATTTTGAATCTCTGGTAAGCTGTATCAAAACAGAGAGGGTAAACATTCAAAGTTGCAATTTGTGCTGACATAAAAGAAAAACAATAAGTGACAAACTGGAAGAATTAACATAATTTTTCACATATCGTATGGTCAGTTGAAATGGAACTCATTAAATATTCACTTCCACTATTTTAAGTAATCAGATATAACAATTAGGAAAGCTAAACTATACCAACTAGAAGCAAACACAGAAGAAAAAAAAATAGGATGCACCTAGTGGTAGGAATTAGTTAAATATTGGAAAAGCATGTTGCACTAAATGATGTACAAAAACGTCACCCAAATCCTGAAAGAGTGATAATTCAGTTTGAAGGAAGCTGATTCAATAATCATACAAAATGCTTCGCAATGGCGTTAAACAGTCTTATTTCCCAGAATAATTTATAGATGACTGTGACTACAGCCCTGGACAAGCAAAAAGCTTCATGAATAAAAAGTTTCACACCAATGAGACCCTTAGTCATTGAGGTCTCACATCATGCACAACTCAAGAAAAATGAAAGACATGTATGATATACCTGAGTCCAGAAGCATCAGACTCAAGAGAGGCTTGAACAGCAGCTTCCTCATATGGGGAAGTAGGGCGAACTACTGGATGTGTTTGTGGTGGAGTGAATAATGGCACACTATTTTCCTCTCGAGGAGGAAACTCTATCCCAGCAGCCTGCCAAATTTTAAAGGCAGAACACAGAGTTGGTTATAACAAGAAGTACTCCAATAAAGTCTAACAAGACTTTTCTCAATCACAGGCCCCTCACCACCCAAAATGGGGAAAATGATCCACATTCTCCACAAAACTGGACAGAAGAGCGGGCCAGTTGACTGGGTTATGCAGTAAAAAGACCAGGCCTCAGAGAGCTTCTTTATATACACTGACACTTTATAAATTCTTTTGGTCGCTAAATAGTCGAGGTACACCTCAGAGGAATTATGGTTTATAATATACAAAGGCCTCAAGTTAATTAAGATTCCAACTCAAAGATGGGTCAACATTCACAAAGCTCGCAATGGTGAACAGATAAACAGAGGCTACCTCAACAGGCAACCAAACTTGTACAGACATAGAAATGAAGCTGAGAGATTTTAATCACCTTCAATTCATTGTAAGCAGCATAATACTGGGGAAACCTTCCCCTAGGTCCCCCTAAAGCTTCTTGCCAGGTATCAATCAGCACTAGAATCTTCTCCCGCACATTTAAATCAGGCTGCAAATTATATCAGAAGGACATAAGGTGCACCGGATATCAGGGGGGAAAGAAAGAACACCATAGGCAGAAAGAGTAGACCACCTTCTTCTTTACAATTTTAACCATCTCATGTAAAATATCCCGTTCCGCAATCTGCTGAAACACGTTTTCCCCACAATTTTTGCTCAGAGTCTCCAGCACCTGAAGCATAAATTATTAGATACTTTAAAGCCAAACTTCATTGCATTGTCTTAAATAGCACAAACACATACCATCGCAGACATACATACAGAGACAATGAGATATATACTAACAGCATGTCCAGGCCAAATTTCTTGAGGGATCATCCTGGAAAAGTTTTTGAAGAAACCTGATGCAATCGTGTCTATTTAAAAAGGAAATACAAAAACATGATCTGAACTCATGCACACAACAGCGGAGTCTTAAACCCAACCCAATTAGAATTGCTGCGACAGACCCCTTACAGTTATATTTAGTTGGAAAAGCGGAGATATTTACAAGCAACCAACAACTAAGAAAAGATATAAAAATTAATAAGATGATCCAGTCAGGCTGGAATATATCAGCACATCTTGAAATGGAGTAAGTAAACATAATTAAAGACAAAAAAAGTTTACAAACTTACAAACAGCGCAAGGATCTGGATTTTAGGGCTTTTGTTTCCCAGTTTTTTCTTGAGTATCTTCAATGCGTCCTTCGCTTGCCTGCAATTAGAAGTCAACTTATGAGATAAGTTAAAGAATACGTCATCTGCAATATATCATTAAATGAAAAGTTAACCAGCACTTTCTCAAGGAAAAGAACAAATACCCGGGTTCCATATTTATTATATCACATAGCTCTATATTCACTGCCCAGTCTGGACCAATCAGCATATCACTGGTAGCCCTCTCCGCAACAGCTGCCGCATTTGCCATATTTGCTACTTCTGTTTTGCTACGTCCTTTCAATTCCTAAAATAGACGATCCAAACCACATCATCAATTAAGTAACACGGATGCGAACAAAAAAGCAGAACAATTGCATATGATATGCACAGAATTAAACCACAACAAACACCGAATCAGACAAATAACAGTTTTTAAACCCTTAAAAACAGAAACCCTTACTTCAAAAATAAAGAAAACCTCAGATACACTAGCACACATGCAAGTTCCAAATACAGAACGAGAAAAATGTAAAGGAAGAGGGCACAATACAAAAATTCAACGCCCGCACAAAACATACTCAGACATATCATGAGCAAATTACCTTCAAATTATGGGGTACAAACCAAAGCCCATAAAAAACAATAGATGCCCAATCAACAGAGAAATCAAAAGTAACCACGCTCTAATTCCTCTAATCTTTGCACAAGAAAATGCAAATCCTGAAGTAATCAAAGCGAAAATTTGATATCAAATGAATAATCAGAACTCACACATAAATACATATACCAAAAGGGTAAATCACTAACGCAAACAATACCCAAGAAAAGATGAAACCCCAAAGTCCAAAATCAAACACAAACTCGAAGCAAGACCGCGAAGACAACCCCAAAAATCATGACTTTTTCCAGAAAATCAAAAGAACCCAGTTCGGATATGAATAACAAAGATGAAGAATTATGGAATCAAATCAAGCGGACGAGAATTCCAAAGAAAACCAAAAAAGAAAAAGCCAGGATCTTTAGAAGATTACCTGCCAGAACCCTTCAAGTCTAGTCGAGTCCACAGAGAGAGAAAACGGAAGAGAATATATATATATTTCGTATATGATAGCAAATTCTTTATACTTTAGAGAGGGAAGAAACAATATAGATGGATTGTTGTGCGTGAAGAATGATTAGATTTTAGCTATGTGTTCTGTTTTGTTGGGATCTTGATGCGAGTAATGCGTGTGTCAAAGTTTCAACCTTTGAACCTTTTAACAAAATAGAAGAAGAAAGAAAATTTTGCACAGAATTTCTACGTTTAGGGCGCGTTTGGCTGCAGAAACTAACTTATATATTTTTATAGTTTTTACTTGAGAATTAAGCAAAAATAAAAAACCAAATTATTCACTATAATCAGGAAGACTCAGTTTTTATTTTTCTCCTCAAAAAAGCTTTGAAAAAATTAAATATTCATTCTTAAAGTTGAAATTTTAGTAATAATTCCAATAAATGCATTCTTCGACTTCAAAAATCCCAATATAAAATCAATATATTTGATTTTCTATAAGACACGGGATCTGCAACAGACTCATTTTCGCTCTTTCCAGTGTTTCTGAAGGCCATAAATTTGAAATTATGAATTTATTTGTATTGTTTAAGGTAAGAATTTTTAACCCTTTAGTTATAATTTTTATTGAATATTATTAAAATTTTAATTGTTTATTATTAAATTATTTGAATATTTTTCAAAGTTTCTCCTCAAATAGAAATTTATCGATTCAAATGTAGCTTTATTTCCCTTCCACCAAACACACCATTGGACTTTCCATGCGCCCTTTGCTAAACCTACAGGTGGGGGTTCTTATGCTCGGGTACAGGCAAATTAGGTCTGTCCGCTGAAACAGTTGACCGGCGTTTGACGGTTGCTGCGTTATCATTCTTTGGTTTTGACTTTTTGATTTCTTGGCCAGCCGGCAAATAATCTAAGGTAGAAAGCGCGTTTTCAGCTGCCCAGAGACCCCATCCCCCAAATTGGTCTATGACTCTACATGTAGCACGACTTCTGCTTTTGCATTGACCTTTCATAGCTTTAATTCCTAATTATAGAACAATTTTTGCACTTTTTTTCCAATTATGAAATTTGTTTCCATACTCTCGTTTGGTTGTTGTGCGGAAATCTATCTATAGTCCCAGTCGTACAATATAATTAAATTGTTCATATTTGACATTTTACCACTCATTTAATGAATTGTACGATTATCAAATTTTTTTAAATTAGAGTACGTCATAAATTTGAACATCACTAACATGTAAAATATTATTCTATTTTTATGATAATTGTTGATTAAATATAATTATATGATATTTATATAATAAAATATTAATTTTGAATTATTGTCGTTGGATAAAAGGTAGTCGTTGATGAATGAATAAACTAGTCATATTGTTAATGATTTATACAAAATGTTGAATGGATTGTAAAATCACAAGTTTACAGATGTCTTCTTCTTTTTCTTTTTTTTTTTTTTTCCTGTTGTAGTCAACATTTTCAAACACTAATAAAATTAGTACAATTATTATAAATAGAGAATTCTCAAAATGGGATATAAGTGTAATTTCAATTTTTTTTTAAAAATATATATATAATTTCGTATTGTTAGAGGAATTAAGTGTAACTAACCCGTTTTTTTTAATTTGAAGGGTACGAGTTTAATTTTAAAATATTTATATATATAATTTATATTTTAGAGGGAGTTAAGTGTAGCTAACCCAATTTTTTTTTTTTATCCCAATATTTTGCATAGTTGGGTATTCAGTCGTTGCTTTAATGTTTTTTAATAAATAATTGTTGAGTACGACAAGTGTAATTATTCATTTCATTGATGAAAAAATGTATTTAATAAATAAAAAATAGTGATTAAAATCCATATTATTAAAAGCATTAGGTCTTATCCTTAGCCCACCCATGATGTATGAAGTGGGCCAATCAGATAAACCAGGTACGGATTGGAGGTATATTAAGGTTTGTTTGGGTTTGGGCCCCAAAAATACTAGTGGAGTATCTTTCTGTTTTTATTAATTTTTGTTTAGGTTGTAATAATATTTTTTTTTAACATATAATGGAAGGTGTTTTGTCTTAACGAAGGTCTGCTGACTAGCTCCCCTTTTCTAGAAATATATAAATTGCAACGATTTTTCTTGAAATTTATCCGCTATAATTTACTGAAAAGAAATGATATTATTAGTTAATAGGAAATGATATTCGAGAATGAATTTTTATTTTAATTTATTTTATTTGAATTATTCAGATAAAAAACCTTGAATTTTGGTTTATGTTTCTTGAGCTTGTAAGTACTCTGTCGAAAGCGATATGTATAAGTATTTGATGCACGAGGTGTTTCTCTATATCTATTTAAATAAATATAGCGGAATATTTATGTTAGTTAGGTGTGAATAAAAAAAAAAAAAAAAGACGAATCAAAATAAAATAGTTGATAGATATGGCGATGCGTAAAATAATTGTACCTTTATGTTAAAAAAAAGTGGAAGTACACCGACAACAAATATAGTAACCTATAATAGTCAAACATTTGAAATTTAAATGTTGATAAGGAGTTAGTTGAGTAAGCAGAGTAAAATTTATTTGATTTTAACTTTAAAATAATTTTTATATTTTTATTTTAAATAACTTCCTTCAATAGATGACTTTCCTCTATTATTTTAAATAAGTTGCTTATATTTAGAAATAAATTAAAATCAACTTGTTCATAAAACACATAATTATTTGTTTGAGATGTTTAGGTAATTACTTTATGGCGTGCATATTTATGAAAACAAAAATATTTGAGTAAATTAATAGGCAAAATTACATTTTTGATCCCTTAATAGAAAGTATTGTATATATTTTTTGTCCCACAGTTTATGCGTTTAACATAATTGGTCCCACATATTAAAAAACTGTAGCATTTTGGACAAAAAATGTTACAAAATTGTATCATTTGGTGTCAAATGTGCTACAATATTTATTATATGAGATAAAAATGCTGTAATATTTTATTTTATGAAATCTAATGTGTTAAGTCTGTAAATTATGAGACCAAAAATGCAACACCCTCTATCTTGTAAATAAAAAATGTTATTTCTCGTAATTAATTTATCAATATATATAGACACACACATAACCCAATTACATTTTCTTTAATAGATCAATTTTGAACCATTTTGGAAAGGGCATTTTTCTCTTGAAAATTTGATTGGAGACGACCACAGTATCATTATAATTATATTAACATCTCGATAAATTGAATAATACATCAATATAATTAAAAAGCAATAAATAAATTACAAACACTCACATAAAATGAGCCAAATATTCATATATTTGGTAAGACTCAAAACCCATGACCTGAAACTTGTTCTTGAGACCTTACTCTTAACTACTAAACTAAAACATCATTAATATTTGAAATTCTGACATTACGAAGCTAAGCGGGCCTTTTTCTAAAACAATAGTTTACAACTGTGTAAGGAAAATATAATTATCACCTTATCGGAGATTTTAGTGTAATTATGGCAATAATGAAGGAAGTTCTTGTAAGTACACCAAATTGTCTAAGAAATGTGCGCAAACATTTCAAATAAATACTCATGGTTAAAAAAAAAAAAAAAGAGAGGCTAAATTACACTAATATCCCCAAAAGTAATTGGATTCAAATAGACAAATATCATTTATTATTTATAAAATATGAGTTTGTTAGCTAGGTACCCACCTGTCCGAATCTCATTTATTTGGAACGCAACCATTTTAATTTGGTAAGGTAACGTAAGTTAGGTGCACTTGTAGAATTTGGGCACATAAGAGTTCAATGTTACATCAAACTTGAAATTGGAAATTAGAGTCAGCTAGTGGTCCTACATTCATAAATACAGACTAATAAGGATGGCTATGTTTCATCTTTCTCTAACCTCCACACAAACACTCTTATGGTACGTGTTGTGCCTCTATGTATCGCCACAAACTTTTATTTCAAATCTAGTGGCTGCTCAACAATTTCGTGCTAATATTATTAACATCAATAATCAAAGAATATACAGAGTTTATTGAGATTAAAAAAAATTGAAATTACAATAATACCTAATGTATGATATTGAATAAAATCCAAGTAAACTAAAATTTCCATATACGTTATTTAGATATTTTTTTTCTAAAATGTTATCATGTATATCTAAAAATTGTGCAAGATGAGGATTCAGGATTTGCTATCAAGAGGAGGTATTACTGTACAGGAAATTCTAGTTTGGATCCAGTTTTGACACAATAACACGAGAAGTGTAATATACTTGTCGTGCTATTGATATACAGTTTAAAGAAAGTGATCAATCACATAACAAGTGTGTTATACTTGCTTTGTGACTGATTTAATTTGACCAAAACTGATCCGATCAACAAGTTTTGATTACTATACAGATTTGCTTCCCTTGGTGTGGGAGAAGGGCCAGCAACCAGTTAGGACTCCGTGTCTTTTCCTGCATTTTCGCCAACATGAATGTTTTACCATAAGCTTCTGAATAAATCATTATATTTTGGGATTTATTAACAAAATCAGGAAACATAAATTGGCACTAACCACCGACATACCTGCCGCCGCCGCTGCTTCCGGTGCTGCTGCCGTTACTGGTTCTGCTGCTATCACTGTCGCTGGATCCCGTAAATCTTTTCTTCCACCAGTCTCTTTCACCACCGCCCTTCAATCCCTCAGGCTTCGGCGAAACTTTCCCTCTACTGTTCTTTTTCCGGGACTCCAACGACACCGGAAACACCACATTCAGAAACACGCCCTTCTTCTCCAAACTCATCTCATTCCTCTCGTATTTCCTGCCGATCTCTCGTTGCCTCTCCTTCACAACTCCCCGCCGGTGCTCGTTTTCGGGGGCTTGAGCTTCTATGCTGCGGTGCTCGACGAGATCCTTTAACGTAAGTTCGTAGGAGGATTCAGGCATGTTCTTCACCATCTCCATGAGCTCCCACTGCCCTCTCGCAATGGCCTGTGCCCGAGAATCCGGCGATAGAGAGCGGTGGTTGAGGAGTGGGTGAGACGGGCTTTTTTGTGGGCTGGGGCTGCAGGTTTTCCATAGCGGCGGTGAAGTTTCGCCGCTGTCCATGGATTCTTGATGATGGTTAGGCCGGAGTTGCAGTAATCCATCACTGTACCAATTGCTATCACGGTTCTCGTGGAGATCGGATAGAGTTGCTGGATGGAACATGGTTTCTTGGAGGAGGGATTGTTGTGTGGAAAATCAAGGGGGGGGGGGGGGGGAGGAGGAGATGTAATCAATATGTTTAAGTCCATCATCACTACCCTTTTAATGGTAATAAAGTGCATAATCGGCAGATTCATGTTATTTTAATTATCTTAAATTATTAATTATTTTATTATATATACAAAAACATATTTTACAAATAATAATACGTTTTATGTATTTTCAATTAGTAGTATTTTATATACAAATAAAGTATTTAATTAATACACTTGATATTGTTCAATTTAAGTTTATATTCTGTATACAAAATTCGTAATTCTTTATATATTTTTGAGATTATTTTATAAACCTATGGTGTGTGTATAAATTATAGTAAACAATAAAATAACAACTTAACTCCAAATTATTATTTTTATTTTCAAGGGTCGACAATTACTTACATAAAAAATTATTATTATTATTATTATTACACATAAGGAGTTGAAAAGACATGGAGATTTTTTATTTATTAACCTTTTATAAAGTAGAATCAAAATTAATTTCTCAATTTTTTCAAAACTCGAGTGCATAACCTATTTTTTACCATAACAAAGTACCAACACACAACAAAGAAAAAGTGAAGGGTTTCTAGAAGGGGGGCGTAGAGCCTATTTTTTTCCGTCGTTTTTGGAGAAATTTTAGTTCAGACCTAATTCAGTTAAATTTGAACCAATCAACTCATATGATAAGTGTACTATACTTATTATGTGATTGATGTATAATTTAAAAAAATTGACCAATTACATGAAAAATATATCATATTTACTATGTGATTGATTTGATTGAAATAAACTGAATTTGGATAAAAATTTTCCAGTTATTTAATACATGGGACTGAAATGAGGCCAACCCATAATTAAGACTAGTAATTGGAAAAATCAGCTACAATTTAATTAGGTATTAACTAGGAAATCAGCCCGATACTGCTAAATTAATATGGGATCAAAGCTAGCTCTAGGAGTATTAATAAAAAGATAAACTAATTAAGTAGCATTTAATTAATTAAACAAATGTTATGAATTATATTAACTAAGTTTTGGATTTGTGTAATAAATACAGGAGTGGTAGGGAAGATTTCTTAATTAAAACTTGAATATAATTAAAATTAAGACAAAAAAAAACAGAAAAAAGCTGGAGAGATTATTAATTAATTTATTACTAAACATGCTTTAATTATTGCCAGGAGCTTATAATAATGAGAAGTTCATCATCAACAGATATGATTCTTCAACATTATTTATTTTTTTATTAAGAAATATAAAATCAAAATTATCGTAAGGATTTTATAATTATGGATTGTATAATTAACGCAATCTAGCACGACTATATATTATTAATTGTCCAAGATTCGTCCTAATGGTCGTAAAATTAACATTATTTGTACACTAACAAAAAATTGAATTTTTGTTACACTATAAATGACTACAATCTAAAAATTATGGTGAATCAATACTATTAACTGCGGTTAAACAAAATCAAAGTAAAAATTTAAGATTTTACCACGATTCATCAATATTCGTTATGGTTTTAAGCCATAAACAAAACATTCGCTATGGTTTTAGCTGGCTAATGTTTAGGCCACACTTGCAGAAACAACGACTAATGGACGTTGTAAAGTCGTGGTGAATTTGAATTTGTCACAATTTTTTTTTTGACTATAGTAATTAATCATAGCGAAAAATTATATATATTTTTTCAAGTGATAGCTAATCATATGAAAATGCAAAAATAATTCATAAAATTATGGGAGTCCATTGAAAAATTTAAGGCACGAAAATAGTAAACAATAATAAAATGTACGTAATTTATTTTCTAAAAATTGTATATAAGCATTTGGAAATTTATGATTCGAGTTTAATTAATAATGCAACGAATTATCAAATTTATCGAAAAGCAAATGTGTTATACGTAGTGTTTGGATTCATTTTTTGAGTTAGCTTATCGTATTTTGTAGAGATAAACTGAGAAAAATAAATATAAATAAATATGTATTGGAGATAGTGTACATGTTTGGATTTATTTTTAGAGTTAATTTAAAATAAGTGTTGTATGTTTAATGTTATCTTTTACGAGAAAAAAATCACTGTTTATTATCAAATTATATCTATTATATATATATATATGTACATATATAAATCTTGTATGTTTCATGTTGTATTTTGAGAAATTATAAGTATATTTTTTAAATGAAAAATAATTATGTAGTCCCTGAATAATGAAATTGACATTACTATTTTATCATTATCGAAATATTTTTTAAAGCAAAAACTATATTTGAAAAAAATATTAGTCCATAAAAATATTTTAGATTATATATAAAATTTTAAATTTATAATTCAAAATGGTATTTTGATTTGTTTATCACAGTAATTGAATGAAAATCTAATGAAAGCTAACGGATTTGAGTTGTTGTTAGACGGACGTTAAAAATCAGAGAATACTGCATTTGTAATTTTTCAAATAAGGAGAAGATAATTATATCGTGGCAAATTTTAGGATGGGTGGTTGTAATTTGCTAAAAAAAAAAAACATCATAGTCTTACAAATAGAATTATCATATGACGAGGGGTGGATTTATAATTTCGGAAAAATCAGGGGCATATACGGATAAATATATCCTTCCTAACACTTGACGTAACAGTAATGAGTACTAATGAGTTAGGTGGATCAAAGTTTATTTCTCCTTTGCGGCTCTCACAAGGGACCGATTATGTTAATTATCAAAAGAAATAATTATATTTTTACCCTTAATCTATAATTTATTTATACAAACTACCTTTACGTTTTAAAAAATATTCACACAAGAAATATTAGCATTATTTACACAAATTATCCCTATTTTTTGGACAAATTAAACTTACAAACTTTAAAAACGTCGACATCATTATACAAACTACCATTATTTTTTGGCTGACATAAGTGATTTATGTAATTACGCAAAAGATATGAGTAATATTTATAAATAGACCTATGAAACGATTTATTTATTAGATGACCAGAGTTTTTTTTTTTTTTTTTTGCGCATTATTTCTTAGTAGAAGATACATTTATTTATTATAACGTATAATAAATTAAGCTATGTGAATAATGCATAATACATTTACTTTTTTTTTTTTAAAAAAAAAAAAGTGGGATGGACAGCAAGAAAAGTGAGATATTTTTCATAATAATGGGGGCGAATGTTGTTACATGAAGATAGTGATGCATTTGTTTTTGTCTTTTCCCTAGCAAGGTTCAAATATGGGGTTATTTTCTAATTTTAATAAGTATAAAGGACCAAATTGATGAACAAAAAATCATAAAAGTTGATTAGGTTCCCTAAAACAGGGCTTTTTTTGTAAAAGGTGATTTAATCATTTTCTTGCCCACTTATAGTAATAAAAAATAATTTTATTGTATTCTTTTTCTTTACTCCCGATTTTCACTAAGAGGTGAGACGTTTGAGAAGAGTAATAAACTAATAATGCAGTTTTCAACTTGATCCGCATTCTATTGTCTAAAATATTGTCCGTTGTATATTTTTATAAATTTTATGATTTTATCTAAAAATGGTGCCTCACTAAGTAGAAGAGGTATTGGGACTTTACAAGTTATTTATATTTTTCGTCTGCAACTAATGTAGGACAGTTATTTACATTATCAGTCCCTCAGACGAGGGGTTTGGAAGGGACATATTCCCTCATTTCCATAGGCTCAAGCGATGCACTTTACGACTCGATTGATGCCACATTGTGCGACATATTATTCACTCTGATTTTGTACGAGTCTCATAATTTTATGTTGGAAATACGTCTTACCATGGAGCGCATGCATTTGGGCTTATAAACCACTTCTCGTTTACAATCAATGTGAGAAGTTTACCTATATTATCATCCTCCAGACAAAGGGCTTGGAAAAGGGACATGGCCTCGTTGCCACAAATGGTGCCCAATGATACGGTTTGCAACTCAATTATACCTTATTGCATAAGGTATTGTCTATTCTGAATTTTTATGAGTCTCACAGTTTTATTCTAAAAAAGTACAACGCTAGAGAATGAGGCTTTGAAGATTCATAAGCTGCTCATGCTCCTTGTCTGCAATCAATATAGGACGTTTACTTACATTAGATAAGTTAAACTTATTCTTTGATGATACCTTAGTTTTGTAAAAGATTAGGGGAAGATGTAGTCCAATAAAGTATTTTATTTTCTTGTATGTGCGAATTAAATTTGGAATTGGACATGATTTATTTAGCATTACAAGAGGTAAATTAAAATTTTTGTCATTTTAAACTCTTTAAAAAAAAATAGTTAATGTCATTTTCAATCAAATCGATTGAGAAATTCGATTATATATTTAGTATTCTATTTTGACATATCAAATTTTCGATTCAATTCTGTATAATTATATCGAATGCACTCCCATATGAATTGGAGTTATAAGAAGGAATTGGAAGAATAATTTTGAGTCTTCTTGAAAAAAGATAAAAAGAAAAGTTAAAATTTCATTTCCTCAAAATGAAGTACTTTTTGACATATTGTATTAATTAATAAATTATTATGACTATATATAGCATACTTACAACAGATTTGGTCATGTTAGACAGATTTGTAGCTGTTTTCCATAACTCAATTTTGAATTTCTCTCTTGTTCATTTTGAGATGGAGGGAATTTCTTTGAAACCCACTCTTTTATGTAGTGTAAAATTCATTTTTTATTTTTCTGTGACAACGCTTTTAGTCTATTTTTCATTGAAATTGTTACACGCTTTTAGATGCCACCGTGGCAGGGCTTAAAAAGTGGATATGTTGATTGCGGGTAATGCAGTAGGCTGAAGTTGGTAATTGGGCTAGGCCCATGTGGGTATGGACTCTCTCTATTGCTTGCCCCAGGTAACAAAGCAAGAAGAAGACAAGTATTTTCGTGTTACATGGCCACGAATGCGGGCTCTGTACTCGGCAACCTTCTTGGCTCTGCTGCCACAAATGTCGCCGGCCAGCGGCCCGACTCGCCGCTCTCCACGAGGGCGCTAACCACCACAATCATCAACCACGTCCGCCTCGGCCGCCTTGCAAAAGCAGTCTCCATTCTCTTCTCGTCTGCAGTTCCTTTTCCTTTCTCTGTTTACGCACATCTCTTCAGAATTTGCGCGTCAAACAGAGCCATCGTCGAGACCCGGAAGCTCGAATCGCATTTAGTAACATTCACTCCGAATCCACCTGTGTTCTTGCTCAACAGGGCCATAGAGACTTACGGGAAATGCAATTGCTTGGAGGATGCCAAGGAGTTGTTCGACGAAATGCCGACGAGAGATGGCGGGTCTTGGAACGCTATGATAACTGCATATTCGAGGAATGGGCGTGCCGAAGATGCATTGGGTTTATTTTCCAAGATGAATGCGGAGGGGGTGCTTGCTAGTGAGGTCACGTTTGCGAGTGTTCTTGGGGCTTGTGGAGATGTCTTGGAGCTTTGGCTGTCAAGGCAGGTGCATGGCCTTGTTCTGAAATATGGGTTTGTGGGAAATGTTATCCTGGAGAGCTCACTCGTGGATGTGTATGGGAAGTGTAGGCGGATGAGTGATGCGAGGAGGATGTTTGATGAGATCGAGAGTCCAAATGATGTCTCTTGGAATGTGATAGTTAGGAGGTATCTGGAGGCTGGCGAGGGAAATGAGGCGGTGAACATGTTTTCTAAAATGATAAGAATGAGGGTGAGGCCAATGAGTTTTACCGTGTCCAATGCCATTCTTGCTTGTTTGAGTTTTGGTGGATTTAAAGAAGGTATTCAAGTTCATGGATTTGGCATTAAGGTGAATGTGGAGGAGAATGAAGTGGTCTCAAGTACTTTAATCAGCATGTATGCCAAGTGTGGGGATTTGGAGAGTGCCAGGAGGATTTTTGACTTGCCTTGTTCCAAAAATCTGATCAGCTATACCTGTATGGTGTCAGCATATGCTATGAGTGGGAGAATGACTGAAGCGAGACAGTTGTTTGATGACATGCCAGAACGGACTGTGATATCTTGGAATGTGATGTTAGCAGGTTACACACGGTTCTTCGAGTGGGATAAAGCGCTGGACTTTGTAATATTGATGCGCAAAAGGACTAAAGAAATTGATCATGTTACACTTGGGTTGATCTTGAATGTGTGTGCAGCAATTCCAGATTTGGAACTGGGGAAGCAAGTTCATGGATATGCATATAGGCATGGTTTCTACTCCAATCTTTTTGTTGGGAATGCACTTCTTGACATGTATGGAAAGTGTGGCAACTTGATTAGTGCTAGAATTTGGTTCTACGAGATGAGCCATTTGCGAGATAAGGTTTCTTGGAATGCTTTATTGACTAGCTATGCTCGTCATGGGTTGAGTGAAGAAGCAATGGTGATTTTCTGGAAGATGCTGGGAGAGACAAAGCCAAGTAAATTTACCTTTGGAACACTTTTGGCTGCTTGTGCAAATATATTTGCACTTGCACTAGGTAAACAAATCCATGCGTTTATGATCAGAAATGGTTATGATATTGATATTGTCATCAGTGGAGCTTTAGTTGACATGTACTCAAAATGTCGCTGTATTATATCTGCCATGAAGGTTTTCAATAAGGCTGCTTCAAGAGATGTGATTCTCTTTAATTCGATGATTTTGGGTTGTTCACATAATGGGATGGGTGGGAAGGTAGTTGAACTGTTTGAGACAATGGAAAAGGAAGGCGTTAAGCCAGATCATGTCACCTTTCAAGCTGTCTTGCGTGCTTGTATTTCTGATGGTCGAGTTGAACTGGGTAGGCAGTATTTTGAACTAATAAGTAAAAGATACTGTTTGATGCCTCAGCTGGAGCATTATGATTCCATGATTGAGCTATATGGTCAGTATGGATATATGGATGAGCTTGAGGTTTTTATGGAAAACATGCCTTTCAAACCGACTGCTACTATGTTGACAAAAGTATTTGATTTTAGTAGAAAGTATAAGTGCGTCAGGCTAGGAGAGTGGGCATCTGATCGACTCAATGAATTAAATCCCTTGGTTCCATTCCGATTTGAAATTTGATAACACCTAATTAGTTGCATGAGATACCCACAACTATATACGACCGATATACTGAATTGTCTGGTCATCAGATAGAAGCCCAAGCAATTGGGGGTTTCTGGCTACAGTGGATGTGGTGACTTCCGGCACCTGTCCTGTCAGTAGAGGTCTACAAAGAGAAGCATATATGGAAAAGCTGTTAAGCTTCATTTTGTTCAATTTGAGAAACAGAGCATATATGAAAAACTATTTACTGGAAAGATGGCACTGCCACCAATGGGCTGGATACTGCTATTGGATTTGGAGCTAAACCACAATTCTTTAGCAGCTCCATGATTAACTAGGTGCGGAATTGTATTAATCTGGTCTTGGCATTAAAAGTTTCATGTCAATCTTGCGGCTTAGTAATACGCCCCTGTCAATCTAATTATCAGTACATTCATTTCAGGAGATTTGTGAAGGATCATGGACCTCATCAATTTCGCGGGCCATGTAAGCATTCCAGGTATGAACTTGAATGGGACAGTGTCTTTGATGAATATTGATATTAAAGATTTTACATAAATCAGCAAGCCTAAGGGCAGAGTAAAAGGCAAGTCTATTTTTAGTTCTGCTAATTATCTCACTTTCATCTATTTGTTCTTTGAATGCGCCTGCATATTTTGTTTGAGTAGAATGTTATCCAACCTGAAATGAGAACCCTTAGTACATGGAGCTTCAAGTCATTGGAATGGTCTCCCTCTCAGATGTTCCATTCCCACTTAGGCAATTTAACTGGATTAGAATTGTTTGCTGTTCAATATTATGCAAAGTGGTACACAAGCAAATATTTAGCTTGGATCACCTGCAACGTAAGTTAACTAGTAGGAGTTTGTGTCTGAATGCTTCTGGGGGTTTCTTCGAGTCAAACATTGGATCTGTGATCAATTTTGTATTGCAGGAACTTGAATGATTGGTGTTTTGTTCACAATTTGGTACACAAGTCTATATCAAAATTTCTTTACAAAGCCATGCAGAAAGATGCTATTGGGATGTAAAAATTAAAGATTCTCCATGTACAGGATACTAGCAGAATTTGTCGCAAGCAGCTTCTCAGGTCAGGAGAAGCAATCAGGCTCTATATTTGGGATCGCATACACATGTCATCGTATGAATATACAAAATCACTTCTCTGATTTTGTATTGGTTGCATGCACAAGGGAGCTAAGGGCTGCTGTAGGCTTGGTGTCGATGAAAACCTCTTCTTATAGATCTTTGAGATTCGGAGACATCAGAGTAGTAGTAAGAGGCGAGGATTTTCGCTACCAAAAACGGGCCAAAGAAGAAAAGGAGATGGGCCGAAAACGATTCTGAACAAAGCGTCAGTTTTTCCTATGTCATTGTATCCTGTTATATATAAGTAGGAGATAGAGTGATACTCCCTGTATGTGGATCAGCATTTCATTCATTCATCCATCCGTCCAATCTGTAGGTGGAAAGGCTGCGAACAAAAAAGTTTGAAATATCCCTCATAACACCAAGCTAATTCTTTTCGATCTCTTTAACCTAAATTTTTAAGAAAAGGGCAAAAATATAATTATATTGATTTATCAATCATTTTATTTAGGAAAGTAATTTAAATATTACTACATTTAATCGGATTAATCAAGTAAATAACTTATAAAATTTATTATTTATGAAATCCTATAAAAATTTTATGCAAACCACATAAATAAACGAGTCCTTACGAGAAAGTGAACATCAAAATATGTATAAACACAGAAGCTGTCAATCAATTGACACCGAAACTTGTTAATCTCACTGTAGAAATGTGGTTGAAGGTTTGGTCAAGATTTTCGACCTTCAGCCGCCAAATTTCAAACCTATATTGCATACTTTCTGTCTCAAACTTTAAACCAACGCAAGAACCACGACCGTTGGTTACCGATGGACTTTCAAGACTTTCACTCCTACGCACGTGTACTCAATTCCTTGAACACCCCCAGTTCCATTCTACAAGGGAAGCAGCTTCACCTTCTGTTTCTCAAAAGTGGTGTCCTGTTTTCGACTCTCTCCATTGCCAACCGCCTTCTGCAAATGTATGTGCGGTGTGGAGGAGTGAATCACGCCCGACGCCTGTTTGATGAGATGCCTCAGAGAAACTGTTTCACTTGGAATACCCTCCTCGAAGGATATGCAAGGTCAGGACTCAGAAATGGTTTGTTGAATTTGTTTTACTCAATGCCACATAAGAATGAGTTCTCTTGGAATGTTGTCCTTTCGGGATTAGCGAGAGAGGGTGAGTTGGGTACTGCGCAGGGGTTGTTTAATGAGATGCCAAATAAGAATGAAGTTGCGTGGAATACATTGATTCACGGGTATGCTAGAAGTGGGGAACCAGGGATGGCTTTGATGTTGTTTAAGGATTTTATAAAGTGGGAGATGAATGAAAGTGGTGGCATATTGAGGTGGGACCCGTTTGTTTTGGCAACAGCAGTTGGAGCTTGCACAGAGCTCGGCGGCGTTGAATTGGGGAAGCAAGTTCATGCTAGGATGATACTTGATGATGTGGAATTTGATTCGGTTTTGGGAAGTTCTCTCATGAACATGTATGGAAAGTGCGGTGATTTGGATAGCGCCAGCCGTCTTTTCAATGTGATGGAGGATCCAGATGATTATACTCTATCATCATTGATTTCAGGCCATGCTAACTGCTGTAGAATGGATGACGCTGGAAGAATATTTAGACTCAAATCTAATCCTTGTGTTGTGTTATGGAATAGTATGATTTCAGGGTATGTTGCTAATGATGACCCAGTGGAGGCTCTAATCTATTTTGAAAGCATGCACAAGAAAGGGGTTCTGGGAGATTTCTCTACCTTTTCTAGTGTTTTCAGTGCCTGCAGTAGTATAGGCATTTGTAAAAATTGTATTCAACTGCATGCCCATGCTTATAAGTTGGGAAGTTTTCACGACTTAGTCGTTGCCAGTGCACTAATTGATGCATATGCCAAGTGTGGGAGTCATATTGATGCTTGTAACTTATTTGGTGAGCTCAAAACTTATGATACTGTTTTGCTTAATTCTATGATCACCATTTACTGTGATTCTGGTAGAATTGAAGAAGCTAACTGCATTTTCAATGATATGAAATTGAAAAGTTTGATCTCATGGAATTCCATGCTAGTGGGTCTGGTTCAGAACGGCTACTCCGTGGAAGCATTAGAACTCTTTTGCACGATGAATAAGATCAACTTAAGTATGGACAAGTTCAGCCTAGCTAGTGCCATTAGTGCATGTGCTAGCATTCCATCGCTTGAACTTGGTGAACAGATTTTTGCTAGAGCTACTGTCATTGGTGTGGATTTTGATCAGGTTATAGCTACATCCCTTATAGACTTCTATTGTAAATGTGGTTTTGTCGAAGTGGGTAGAGAACTGTTTAACCAAATGATGAAATTTGATGAGGTTTCATGGAATTCAATGTTGATGGGTTATGCTACAAATGGCTATGGTATTGAAGCTTTGGCTCTATTTGATGAGATGAGACATGAGGGTGTGGTACCTACAGAAATCACATTTACTGCAGTTTTATCTGCTTGTGATCATTGTGGACTAGTAGAAGAAGGAAAGAATTGGTTTTACCTAATGAAACACGACTATCATATTGATCCTGGTATTGAACATTACTCTTGCATGATAGATCTTTTTGCAAGAGCAGGTTCTCTTCAAGAAGCTATTGATCTTATCGATGAGATGCCTCATCAGGCCAATGCAGACATGTGGTCTGCAATTCTTAGAGGGTGCATAGAACAGGGTGATAAGTCTCTTTCTGAGAAAGTGGCCGGGAGAATTATTGAACTTGATCCTCAAAATTCAGGTGCTCTTGTACAGTTATCAGGTGTAATGGCCTCTAGCGGAGATTGGAAGCAATCAGCATTGGTGAGAGAGTTGATGAGAGATATGAAAATCCAAAAGAGTCCTGGCAGAAGCTGGTGCAGTCTTTGAGGAAGAATGTAGATTACTCCCTGGAGGTAAAAGACTTGTTTGATGCACCTTCACTCTAAATGACTTACGTAAATTATCTTTATAGAGTAATTTTCAGTTCTCTTTGCATCTTGAACTGGTAGCTTTACAGCACCCTAAGGACTTTTACGTTATTTCTTTTCCTTTTATTTATTTATTTTTTGGTTGCAATTATCCTCTGAATGCAAGTAAAGGTAAACTATAGGAGGAAGTTCCTGTCTAGTTAAAGTCACTTGCTTCCTAGTAATGGAGGTCAGATCTGTTATTCAGTTGAGTAGGCTAGTTCAAGCTCGAGCTTTCTACTCTTCTTCTCCTCAGTAGATCAAGAATGGTTTGCAAAGAGACATGCTAATAACTTTCTCTGCCAAATGGAACGTAACCGCAGAAAGCTGTATACATTTGTTGCTACTACTATATGTGAAGTTTGGATCTGTATATGTGCTGTGTGTGACATAGCTTATTTATATACGACCTCTGAGAAATAGCTGCTCCTTTGGAAAATGCTGTTAGCTACTCAGCGTAGAGGACCATGCTATATCTCTTCCTACATTGTAAATAAATTGAATTTATGATGATTTTGAGAAATATTAAGTTTGGGTGAAATGTGTAGTTGTCGCTTTAACTCCTTGTTAGGACTGCTCTTGCAATTAATTAAAGAACCATATTCAACATTGCATTCACAGACTCGCCAAAAGTGTCATTTATGCTCTCGCAGATGTAAAGGTCAGTACATTACCTAGTGGATGTATGAAAGGTGAATCTCTAGAATTGCATTATTTCTGCTATTTAAACTGTTGATCAAATCTAATTAATAATTTTCTTACATCTTCCTCCATTTCTTTTTCCCAAATTCCATCTGTAATTAATAACTTTGTTCCTTCCATTTCTTATATCTTGCAGTTATATGGGCGTTCAATGCAGAAGCAGCATGTGGTTGAACAAAATAAATTGGCATTATTCTTTATGATGCAGATGAGGAGTTTTGAGCTGGTAGAACTAAAGGCGCAATTGATTTATTCCAGATACTGCAATTTTGACCTAACTCGCAGCATTTGTATGAATCATAATTTGTGTTTGTTGGGGACTTTCGAAGCCAGGAAATAATTGAAAGTAGGACAGAAGATAATGCAGTTGCAAGCACATGTATAGCTTCCCTAAATGAATTTGGTTAGCATGTATGGGCACAGTGGTAGATGGGAAACCGTTCTTTAAGTAAGAAAGTAGATGAGGAAAGAAAGTAGCTGGCTGCAGTTAGAAGGGACCACATCTTTTCTATTGAAGGAAATCGAATTTTCCGTTGATTGAAGGAAATCTATTCAGTTTTGCAGCTTTTGGCCCAAGAGACACGGGGATGCAAATAATGCTTAGCAACTGGTAAGTGACTTGCATTCAGTAAATTAATGACAAGCGTTCTCTGAAGGAGTTTGTGGATGAACTTTGAAATCATAATGTATTTGTGACTATTAATTTTCAAATCAAAGAAATTTGTGATGGTTACTTTTGAGTTATGCTGTCATTTCATGCAGTCGTGTGCTTTTATTACATTTTTCTTGACCACTATCATCACTTTTACTGCTGCAGTTGGACACCTTCCTCTGCATTACCTTTTCCGTTTTCATTAATGTCGTTAAATTTTGTGGTTTCTGTACGCAGGAATTCAATCGGATCAATTAAGTTTTCTGGCATCCTTCGCGACCGTAGTGGAGTGAGGTTGCAGGATTATGGCATCAAGAGTTGATACTGTTGGTAAGAAGTCTTCTTCCAGTAATCTTGGCCAATTTTCTTGGTGTGAATACCACAAATATATTTCTACACTTTCAACAACTCACTAGAAACTACATGCAAAAAATCAGGCAAGAAGAAAGAGAAATCCCTTGATGTACATCATGCTGGCCTATCATAACTCAATTGGCCAAAATTTCACATGGATCTTTAATCTGTTCAGTTGAACTTCTACTAGTATGCTTTAAATACTCCAAAATGGGTACTAGAATTAGGCAGCTTTAGCCAAGAACCAGTACTAGAGATAGGAAAATAGAGCTTCTTTATTGCTGTTTGATACCATTAATTCCCTCTTTTGATAGCAAACTTGCAGCCAGCTAGGGCCAGCCAACCCTAAGGCAGGATTGTAATAGGTCGAGAAAGGACAGCAATGAGTTAGGATGTATTAATGATGTGTAAGATTAGAGCGACACGTACTTGTGTTGGTCCTTGTTGATATGCTTCCGTTTCTATCCCATCCTTTGTCTTACACTTTACTTTTTGGCATCTTTTATCACTACAATAATAGCAATCCTTAATTATGTATACAATTTACTACTATCTAATTCTCTCCCACACTTTAGCTTTTAAAATGTAAACTTGATCCTAGATTTGAATTTTGCATCTATGAGTAATTACTCTCATGTTGTTTGGTTGGGGTGGTGGTGCTTTAAAGGTTTGTAGGTAAAGACGTGACCTCTAATAAATGCTAGGATTCTGGACAATAGTGAAATAGTTTTTTTAGGTAAATTACAATAGGCTCGTGTGAGATTTTTTTCATAATTATAAATACTCTATAAAATGAATGGTCGTCTAACAAATATCTATTCGTCAAAACCCACTGTAAAGGGTATTTATCACACGATCATTAATTTTAAGAGGTATTTATAATTTTCAAATAATGAGATGTATTTATAATTATAACAAATTTTAAAATAACCCAATATAATTTACTCCTTCTTGTTTGATTCTTTTACTTTGTGAAATTACTCATGTTAGAAGATTTGAAGGTAAAGATGGTACTTACTCTAACAAAAATGATTGGTGGTTACGGAAAAAATATATATATTTTAGGAAATTATGCTTCCCATTTAAAATGGTACTGCTAAAAGATTAAAGCATCATATTAATTTTTTGGAAGAAGAAAATTTTCAAAATAATTGACCAAAAACGTGGAAGACTTGAATTGTACTCCTCTTAGCCCTCCAATTTAAATTCTGGATTTTCTTTTTTCAGAATTATTTTCTGGTGAATTCAAAAGTTTAGTGTATCACATCAGAGATGTGGATGACTTGAACTTTGCTTACAGAATTCTCACACACACACACACACAAAAGAAAAAAAAGAAAAAATATTTGGTTAGATGATATGGGCTACAGATGTCCCCCGAGTTTGGCACTATAGGATATTTATTGTCCTACTCTCTTCTGTCAGTTCAATCCCAAAGAAATTGGTCAAATATCATGTACAACCCCATTTATAGTCATAGCTTGCCTTATGCATTTAATTTGTCATTACATACACGAACCCCTCTATATGTTCTCACCCATAACACACACACACACACAACACAAACATTTGGTTTCGAATCTTTTTTGGAAACGATTTTTCCCAATGTCTATCTGCAGACTTGCAAGATCAAGGACCATAACACGTTTTCTCAAGACAAAGATTTGTCCCTTTGAGATTCATGAGAGGTTGATTACTCCAAATTATTCCTTCTTTCATGCCTGCTCTTCTTACAAGACCTTGGCTGGTAATTTCACCAGAAAACCACATGAATTGTGGGATAAGACAGCCAACATTCTGGCTTTCCGGCGGTTTGAATCAGCCAGAGCTGGGGAACAAGCAGAAGCAGTATCTTATACTGATGATGATGAGGATGAAAACCAGGTAACTGTTTCTTGAATTTTGCAAGTTTTACTTTTTCTTTCTTCCCCAGAACTTCTTGCATGTAATAACATATCAGTTTAGTCAAATGATTGAGGTTAATGTTTTTGGTGACAAACTTACCTTTGGGTTTTCTTGCACATAGTTAGATGATTGGTTCATATCCTGCTCGTAAAGGTAAAGAACATGCGACAATCATTCATGCAAGTATTTGTTGTAGTCTAGACTTATCGACGGAGATTTATACAACACGTCCTGAATATTGAATAAACATGTTTTTGACATTTGAGGTTGTTACAGATGAGATGACTGTCCAATATATACAAGTACTTATTGTATAATTAATACACATGTATAACTACGTACATAACTGTTCATGTAAGTATGTCCTTATATATATATATAAAGCAAGCATACTTGTGGAAATAATTTTAAGCTTCATACTAACTTTTAGAAAAAAAAGAAAACCTCTTTGTATATGAAATATGCAGATGTCATGTGAAATGTGGAAGACGCCATAATTAGATGTTGATTTTTTTGCCTTTTCATCCAATAAATGACATGTTCTGTTGTGCGGAGTAAATTACACTTTTGGTTTCTCTATTTTGGGTTAAACTCGATTTTGGTCTCTATATTTTATAAATTATTACGATTTTGATTCAACCATTAAATTGGGTTTAAAAATGTTGACTTAAGAGTGTCGGAATGATTCAAAACTATAACGATTTATGAAAATTAGAGATCAAAACCATGTCTGAAAAAAAATTAAAAATCAAAATTGCAATGATATGTAAAAATTAAGAATGAAAATCATGTTTCAAAAAATTGAAGGACCAACGTGAAATTTGCCCCAAAATATAAGAACCAAACTGTGCGGTGATTTGATAGTTTGAAATGAAGTGAGTAATTATTTACACTATTAGCACATTATAGATTGGAATGTGAATTAATATAATTTACAATATAAATAAATAAAACAAAAACAGTTCAAATAAAATTATAATTTGTTTGAAATCAAGTGGATGAGTATAAAAAATCCGTAGACCACAAAAAAAAAAAAATGAGAAATGAGTGATTTGACTGGTGTATTTATTATCCACTTGTCGTTTCTCATCCAAATGTACGGAAATCAATGCTTCTCTGACATGTCAGTTTATAGCAGACCTCTTTCTCCAAATATTATTATTATTATATTACATGGATATGAGTGAGCAGTGTATTGGGTTACCATCTGAGCCCAATGAGAAAGCGAAAGTTTGGAGTGAACCCAAACGATAAGCCCAGAATGTTGGCCCACCAGAAAAAAAGATTCTATTAAGGTGGCCCATTTGGAATGACAGTTCCATGCCTTGTGGGAAGGTGCAGAAAATATCAAACATCAATTATAACAAGAGGCTTCCATTGTTTTCATGTTACTAATAAAATAAATGTGTATCGATTTATCAAAATTAAGGTTAAATGTGAAAAGAATACTAATTTATACTTAACTAACATTCTTGGGTTTTGGAATTTTAACTTCACCACTTGAGTTAAATCTTTTTTAGTTTTCAAGTTTTAAAAAATTGTATTATTATAAGATTTTAATTTTGATATATACACATATCAAAATTCAATATCGTGTGGACTTTATAAATATTAAGGATAATTACGTCCATATCCCTGACTTTAGATCAATAATTTCTGTGTTTTGCATAATACATAAACTAATCTTGATATCCAAATATTAACGTTTTTTAGGGATGTAAAATAGAATATAGGTAAGAGGTATAAATATAATTATCCTTAAAAACTAAAATCAAGCAAGCACAAAGTCCATATATGAAGGTATTTTTGTAGAAAAAAATTCTGAATATTTATTATTTTTCAATGTATGCTTTGGAAATTATTGATATACTTAATTAATATTTAATATTTTAATGTACTCAAAATTATAATTAATGGTTTTTATTGAAAAAAAAATAAAGGTAAAATTACACTTTTAATGTCATGGGGTAGGAAGTTCAACGCTTTTAGTTATCTACTTTACAAAATTTTTAAAATGGTCTCAAACTTGAAAAAATCCGATATATTTAATCCTTTACTTCATAAAATTTTAAAAATGATTCCAAAATAAAGAAAATATGACAATTAATTAACTTTTTTCGGGATTTATGAGATTAAATGTTAAATTTATTCAATTTCAGAATAATTTTAAAAATATCATAAAATATATTATTAAATGTGATAAAGTTTTTTAATTTTAGGATCATTTTTAAAATATAGTAACCACTTACGCACCACTAAAATTGTATTTTTTTTTTTTTAAAAAAAAAGAAAGTAATTATGAAGGTGCAGGCAGGCACAAAGGATAGGAAGAGATGACAAGTCAGCTAATGTCATGTACGGTTTTGTGGCATATGTCTGTTTCACTCCTCCATGCATTTACTCGTGTTCAAAATTTGCTGCTCCTCTGTCTTTCCCTCCTTAAAAATCCATCCTCTCTCTCTCTTCTTCCTTAATTCTGAGCAACAAACAATCCCCACACTCATTTCCAACATGAATTTGCTCGCCAACATCCTCAAACAACCAATCCGCAAATCTGTGTTGATTCATCATAGGAGCTGCAGGCTGACATTGTTTGCCAAACTCCCTGAATCCCTTCAGCTACCTGCAGTCAATGACACTCTTTTCTGCTTTTCCCTCTCCACAACAGCACACACATTGTTGTCACAACATGCTCCTTTATTTGACCTTCAGGAACAAGATGCTCACAATGTTAATGTTCAGGTGATTTTGTTTTGTTTTGAACAATGTTGCATGCTTCTTTTTTTTGTTTTGCTTTGATTAATGATGATCAAGGAATTTAGTATATTTGTAATTCTAACTTCAAGGTTGATTACATGGCAAAAGATTAGAATTTTACCAGAAAGTTTGCAATTTTCTTTATTATGAAGACCCCATGAGGCATACAATGAAGTATATGAGCAAGAAAAGTTGGAAAGGAATTGAACAACTGTTTGGTTTCTGACAAATTTACAGTCCATTGATTTTCCTGGTGGAAGGGTCACATTTACTCCTCAAATAAAGTTCATTTCGGAGTCCACTGACAAAAGAGTTCCTTGCTATCGCGTTCTTGATGATGATGGTTATCCCTTTGCAGGCAGCAGATCTGAGCAGGTATATACAATAATATTCATTTTTTGGTTTAAATTTCAAGAACGTGGACTTGTTGAAAGAGTTTCGATTTTCGTTTATTTGGTGCGTCAGGATAGAGCTTGAAACTTGACAAGAACCATTGGAGTTGCTTCGTACTTTCTTTGTTAGTGATCATGTCATGTAAGGACTTATTGTGTACAAAAATGCATTAGGTGGACAAAGAAACAGCATTGAAGATGTACAAAAGCATGGTGACCCTTCAGATAATGGATCATATTTTCTATGAAGCTCAAAGACAAGGGAGGATATCGTTTTACATGACCTCAATGGGAGAAGAGGCCATCAATATTGCCACTGCTGCTGCACTCTCACCAGATGACATTATATTGCCTCAGGTAAATGATTTACTGTAGATTGTTTTGGATGTTGTTTGAGGGTAGATTACATGTCTACTGATATACGTTTTACTTGTTTTGAGATGGGAAAGGTTTAACTGAGAACAATCTTGTGTAATGCAGTATCGGGAGCCTGGGATACTCTTGTGGCGTGGGTTCACGATTGAAGAATTTGCCAACCAATTGTTTGGAACGAAAAATGATGCTGGTAAAGGCAGGCAAATGCCTGTGCATTATGGTTCTAAGAAACATAATTTCGTCACTGTTTCATCACCTATTGCGTAGGTTCTGGGATCTTTTTTAGCTTTTTGGAACTAATAAATTGTTCATATGAAAAATTACGTGTTGCATTTTTTGTCAGAACGCAGCTGCCTCAGGCTGCTGGCATTGCTTACTCTCTTAAGATGGATAACAAGGAGGCATGTGCAGTCGCTTTCACGGGAGATGGAGGCACGAGTGAGGTAGACTTTGTTATTGCAAGTTGTGGCAAAGATTGTGCCCTTTGTTGTATGTGTTTTTCTTTATATTTGTGCAATGAGATCCTGGCACATGTTAACATGCTCAGATATTTGGCAGGGAGATTTCCATGCTGGCTTGAATTTTGCAGCAGTTATGGAAGCTCCTGTTTTGTTCATTTGCCGCAACAATGGATGGGCCATAAGCACCCCAATATCAGACCAGTTCAGAAGTATAGTTTAGCTTTCATATGATAGTAGCAACAAGTAACTCACATTTAACACACATTTCAATGTGAAAACTGCGATAGTTGAGCAAGAAATAGTAATATTCTTGAAATGCTTTCCGTTTTTATCAACACTGAGAAGCTATCAAGTTTGGATATCTTTGATGACAGTAGAGTAGTTTCTTATATCATCATGTAACTGAAACAGATAGCATTGATTTTTCTTTTCGTTTATACGTGGCAGGTGATGGTGTCGTTGTTAAGGGCCAAGCATATGGAATCCGTAGTATACGGATAGATGGAAATGATACTCTTGCTGTTTATAGTGCAATTCGTGCAGCTCGAGAAATGGTCATACGCGAGCAGAAGCCGATACTAGTTGAGGTGAAGTTTGAGCTACCTGTTTCTCTGCATTTCTTTTCTTCAGCCTGAAACTCTTATCTAGAGAATATTAACTCTATTAGTTTTTCTGTATCAATGTTTAGGCCCTAACGTATCGAGTAGGTCACCACTCAACATCAGATGATTCCACCAAATACCGACCACTGAATGAGATTGAATACTGGAAAACAGCTCGAAACCCATTGGGCCGATACAGAAAATGGGTTCAGAGAAACGGCTGGTGGACAGATGAGGAGGAAACTGAGCTTCGTGGAAGCATAAGGAAGCAGGTTGAGTTTAAGTAACAAAAACCTGGTTTCTATTTGTTGTATCTACATCTGTACTAGGCCCATATAACCGTTTCTTATCGTGTTCTGCTGCAGGTAATGAATGCAATTCAAGTGGCTGATAAAACAGAAAAACCTTCTCTTAAAGAATTATTTACCGATGTCTATGACCGTCTCCCATTGAATCTCCACGAGCAAGAGAAATCACTCAGAGAAACCATCAAGAGACATGAGCAGGATTTCCCAGCTGATGTTCCCCTGTAGATAATAGTTCATAACGTACAAGGTTATGTGCGGGCCGGATATCGTCAAACTTCAGAATGTTCCATTTATAGGCACTCCATCCGCGTGAAGTCAATAGCTTGACAAAATTGTATGTATATAATTAACAAAAGTACGGAGCTGGCAATAAAGACATAGGATTTTCATGATAATTACTTCTTTCTTTCATTGCCTTAATCTAGATTCTGTCATCAGCCCTTTGTTGAATCAGTTATCTTTCAACTATAAAGATGCTTGCAGTCATCACTTATCAATTATCACTAATTCAACTGGTCTTCAGAAAGTTCCTCTGGATGCAAGATCCATCTTTTAGCATTTTGTAAGAAGTTTTAGCTTATGGGATCAATGGCCAAAGCTTTGATCCATGGTCACCTGGTATAAGTTTGGATGATCTTGCATTGAACAATGAATTTCTTGAAATACGAAATTGGCTTACTTTTCTAATCATTTCATTATCTTTAATAATGTTTTTAAAGAGGATATATGGTAGTCGGTAGAAATACAAATTTTTATGGCACCAGATTCAAGTGCCAAATAGAGTAACAAAATAGTTGAAGAACATTGGGCCGATGGGGAACAGATTTAGCTAAATTTAGTAACAGACTGAGTCCGTTGTAAATGAAAACAAACGTAGTTTTGAAGTCTTTTGGAGAAACCTAAGTCACTGTTTGATTGCCCAATATACAGAAACACCCAACTTTGATGTTATCTACAGCAACTTTGCAATCATCATCGCTGTCACTCATCCATGTACGGTTTCTGTTTATTGCCGCCACAACCCATTTCGAATATCTCCCTTCCAACCAGATATATACTCCTAATATTCTCCCTTTTCTACACACACAGCCAGACAGAGTTAGACAGAAACAAAGGTGCATCAGCAGAAAGAAAAGATTTTTCTTGTTTAAGAATTCTTGAAGCCGTACCTGGAACTTTGCCCTTTTTCTTGTGCTACCACAGACAACTGTACATTATATAGCATTCTGGATTCAGCATTAGGACGAAAGGTTCTTTCTTGTTCAAGAATTCTTGTTACAGGAGTTGGGAATTCTCCTTTCTCTTGTGTTATGCTTGTGGATTTCGTATCAGGTCGAGTTAGTTGGAGCATTGCATTAAAAAAATCTCCTGTTTCTGCGACGTTGTAATTCTCTTAGTTATATGGCATCGCCCGGTGAAAGGAGCAGCAGTAGTATAAGTACTAATTATCTCATGCCAGGACGCATTGTGATTGCTTATGATGCGACTAAAAATCATAGTGCTCGGGAGTTTAAGGAAATTATTGCTAATATACAGATGCGGGATGACATGATTCAAGAAGTGGATATGGTTACAGTGCTTGGGGTCTTGCATAAAATGCTTCATCCCTGTAAGTTCATGTCTATTCTGGCAATGTGCTTCATGATGCCTTTTATGTTGAACTGCTTGGGGTTCTGAGAATCATGTTTGGCTCATTATGGGTGTAGTTGGTCTGAATTTGGTTCAAATTTTTGTTTGGGTTGTGTAACTGAGTGATGAAGAGTCAACTTTCTAATACTTGAGTTGCATCCGAACCAGTGATAGTCATGCATTTGGTTCAATGTGCTTTCTCTGTCATTTTGCCTTTTCACTTTGAACACGTCTTTAAGTTTCTGTTGTAACCTTTGTATCCCCACAGTGGGTTTCCAAATGCAAATAGGCCCCGACTCTTTCATTGGAACACGAGTCCGTGCAATCAAAGGAGAAGTCTCAAGGATGGTTGATGCATTAGCAGGGATGCTCCAGCGTAGTGCTGAAGAATGTGAAGGCAATGGGGTAAATATGCTCTTGTATTCATTTTAATGATTGCTCAAAGACAGAATCTTCTGGTCCACCAGGGACGTTTGCTAGCAAAAATGTTTTATGATGTTAGCATTGTTTCTAATTTCTTTTCGAAGAGAAGAAAAACTATCTGTAAGAACAGAATGTTGCGAGCGGTGCTCGTCCAGATATCATGATTTCTTGTAAATAACACTCTCTGTATGTAGGTTGGTATAGAAGTTAAGATTGTTGTTGGAGCTCCGCTCAATAAGGTTGTCGTACAAGAAACTGTAGCTTCAAACGCAACATGGGTCGTTCTTGATAGGTACTGTTTGCCTTTAGTTCACTATCTTGAATTATTGACTGTGCATACATACTGAACTAATGTCATCATTTTTCAATTCTATAATTACTGTTTGTTGCGTTTAACTTCAAATAACTTTTTAGCACTAACAATGATATCAAGATTTTATAATTTGCACCATAAGATGGCTCTATCGATGATAAATCAATTTTAGCATCTTCAGAAGTTGAAGTTGAATAATAATTTTACCTTCATCGCATTCTTGATGTTTATTTTGAACGGGAGCTGATAATTTGCAATGACAGGCACCTAAGAAAGGAATCGAGGTTTTACCTTAAACACATACCATGCAAAGTCGCTCTGATCCTTGATAACTTCTCTCTGGAGGTTTTGAGGCCTTATTATTCTGACAAGGCTACTGTTAATACCGAGCATAAGCTGTTTTACTCATTTTCTAAGCTTGTTCCTCTGTTACCTGTTGAATATAATACCAACAACGAGCAGCCAAGCGTTTCTCCCTGCTACCATGAATCTATGAGTTCCCAGGAAAGCTCTGATAGTGAGAGGAGCAGCTTTGCATCTTCACTTACATCCAAATCTAAGGAGCAAGGCGTTTTTTCACCAGATGAATTTGGCTCAAATCATCAGCAGGAGAAATCAGGTTAGAAATGTTAATTGAACATATTTGAATTTAGAGTTCTGGTATAAGCATCAACTGTAAGCTTTCCATCTTTCTGATTCAAGTTTTTGTTTGAGCTGTTGCTCTTGCATTAACCATGTTTTGACTTTGATGAACCGTTGAAATTAGCCCGTAATAATCAGGAATCATGTTAATTATTGTCTTCAACAGGTAGCTATACTAAAGTGATAAATAAATATGATAATTCTCCACCAGTGATGCAAAAACAAGGACTGAGGAGTCATTCCAATGTCCCTGTTCATCATCCAGCTAGTGAAATGAAATTGGATCTCGATGCAAAGACATGCGATTATTCTGAGGTACAGATTGCCGGGGATGATTTTTCATCGGGAAATTTAGAGGGACGTGGTGGGTGCGAATTTGTATATAAAGGTCCTTGTTCTGTTTCTACTTTCGACATGTTTGTAATTTCGATGAACAATTGACAGGAACCAATGCTAAAGTGGAAAGGGAATCTCTTGATTCCTACATAGTGATGCAAAAGCAAACAAAACTGCAGACAGATTGTGATGCACCTCTAACGTCTGATGAGATGAAAATGGAGCTGTATTTGATGGGCTGTAGTTATTCTGATATACAGATTGCGACAAATGATTTTTCATCTGAAAATTTACTGGGAGAAGGTGGGTACGGAGTTGTGTATAAAGGTCAGCTTAAGGATGGGCAGCTCATTACTGTAAAAGTGCAAAAGGAAGCAAATACACAAGGTCTCTCGGAATTTCATTCTGATGTATGCCTCCTAAGCTTGGTGTGTCACAAGAACATTGTGATGCTTCTTGGGTGTTGTCGCAAAGAAAACATAAACATCTTGGTCTACGAATATATCTGTAATAAATCACTGGAGTGGCATTTATTTGGTAAGCAACTGTGGTAAATATGGAACCTACAAAAGGCAATTATTGCATCTCTCAAGTTAATCTTTTTTATGTTTTGTAGAAAATTACATTCTGTTGTAGCATGATTCCCCCCCCCCCCCCCTCTCTCATGTGTAATGAGTTTGTTTCATGCAACAGATAATATGAAACATGTTCTTGAATGGCATCGAAGACATGCTATTGCTATTGGAATTGCAAAAGGGCTGCGTTACCTACATGAAGAATGTAGGGGAAGTCCTATCATTCATCGGGATATAAGGCTGAGCAAAATATATCTCACACATGAATTTGTTCCGTTGGTAAACCTTTATAGCCAGTACATTTTATGTCAAGTCCTTCAAGACTCCCCATCATGCTTTACTGCACATTTTACATTTTGATCTCACTATTCAAGAACATAACATAACCTGAACATTACTCGGATATTAACTTATCTTTCAGTCTTTATATCATAATTCTTTTATTCATGCACAGCTGGGGGACTGTGGCCTTGCTAAGTGGGAAAAAAGTAGGTATGGCATACAGACAAAACTTCTTGGCACTCTTGAGTACGTATTGGTTTACCATGTAACAAGAAGTGATTGGTTAAATGCCTAGAGCTCTAGTTTCCTGATGATTTGAGATTGAAGCTTCTCACCTTGTGCAGATATCTTGCACCAGAGTATGCAGAAAACGGCATTTGTTCTGTGAAAACAGACGTATTTTCATTTGGCATTGTTCTGATACAGCTTATATCAGGACGAAAGGTAATGGATCCAATGAGAGACAACCACCATCAATCCATTAGACAATGGGTACGATTTCCGGCCCTCCTGTTCCTCTTAATGCCTGGATATATAGTATGACCAGCCCCAGTCCAATCTTGTCCTTTTCTTGTGATCTTATTCTCTACTAATAAAGATACAATTTGTCAATTATCTGTCATTGTGTTTCAGGCTATACCATTGATTCAGACACTAGCACTCAACAAGCTTGTTGATCCTCGTCTAGGGGACTCATACAGCACATATGAACTGTACCAAATGGCTAGAGTTGCATACTTATGCATTCAGACTAAACCTGCTATGCGCCCCACGATGGGGGAGGTAAATATACAATGCTTTAGATTCTATTTTCACTCACCTTACTTCATAGATGATCTAAACTTCACTACTATCCTGAAACAGTTGCTGTAGCTATTCTTGCATTTTCAATGAAATCAATAAATCTTTGTGATATCATGGAAGCATGAAAGCACTTGAGCTCTAATTGAATTGGATTTCTGGCCATAAAACTTGAACGATGTCTGTTGTAACCAACTAAAGCCAGTTACCTTATATTTCTTCTGTTCTCGGATTTTCTATGTTGGCGTAGCACTATATTATTATCTCAATATATACATTTGCCATTATTATAGTTCTACTAAAGGATCGTCTACCTTATCATGTTTTAATCTATACGTGCTACATTCACTAGTCACTATGCTTGCCCCAGGTGCTGCACCTTCTTGAGGGGGAGAATGATCATCTACAACACCTAACAAAGCAGTTTATACCACGTTTCAGTACTGTACAGAAACAGGTCCTACATCAGGTGAAACCGTATTTTTCATGTGATTTCTATCTTCCTTGAACCTTATTGGTGCTCCCAAGCATAAAACGTGTCTGTCTCAACGTCTCTTCTGTTATTATCAGGCCCTTGTGGTTTGATCGCGACTCCCTCTCTTCATGAGATGATTCTACTACATATCAACCCATGAATGAGAATTGGAAGTAGAGAATAGCTTGAAAGCCTTGGATGTAGATTAAGAGAAGTAGAAAAGAAGACCGTCTTTCAAAGAAAGATCTGAGCTACTCAGAATCATCAGGAAGCAGGTTCAGATATTAAAGAAATGGCATGCTTTCGCAAGATTCTGCTCTTACACACACTACAAACGCCTATCACTGCAACATGATCGTATCAACTGCTGACATATCTGCTTGAGCAACCACAATCAGTTGAAATTTTTAGGAGATTGACGCCCTCTGCATGCATGCATGATTTGGCTAACTCGAGTTTTAAGTATTGTTGCCGCACAATTTTTTTAGTTTCTTGTTGAACGATTGCACTCAGTATTTCAAGCATACTGATAGAGACACGGTTTGTTGACTTGCTTTGATTCTTATGACATTGATGATGATATTTGGTGCATATTTTAAGAATTAGACAGATGCACAACATGGGTGTTTGGACATATACTCCAAACTGAACAATTCAAGTAATAAAGGATATTCTTCTTAGTAATCTCGGACACTCCATATTCTTGAAAATCGACGTTTTATCTTTTGCTACGACTTGCTTTCGCCTCTGGGCAGAGTGTTAATCGTTCTTCATATCATTAAAGCGCATATAATACATATATTGATCTATATATACAAACCTGCAAATCTCTTAAACTTATGTGCACAGCTATTTGGCTAATTGACAGCAGACGATGAGTTTAAATGGATTATAGATAAAAGATGGTGTAACTCGTCGTAGTTGAGATCTTTGTTTTAGTACACAAAGGTAGCACCATGCCCTTATAGAATTGTTGTTCGATTGATTTCTTCGCAACGTACAAATGTGTTTGATTATATATGGTTAATATAATTACGATGTTTTCTTGTTTAAAAAATAAAATTATATATGATCGACGTAAAACATAAACTTAAAATGCTATCGAAAGTCTTATAATTTGATTTATACTTAATATTTTAGTTAAATATCAAATTACATTGAAATGCCGACTCAATGATAAAAGATATATATATATATATATATATATGCACTAAGCATATGTTTTTCTTTCCCTCTAGAAAAATTGATGTGTTAAGCTGATCAAAGAATATTTTTAAAGAAATTCATAGATAATTTCCGGAACAGGGAAAATTTGAGAATAACCCAAACTTCAGGGGCAATTTTGCAATATATTTCAAATCGAATACAGTACGGACGCCAAGCCCACGAACGACTTCCGAGAAAACCAAGAAACCTGTATGGCTGTCCACGATTGAGAAACCCCCAAAAATGGGTTCTTTAGAATTGTCTGATGCTTTGCAATCATCTCTCTTGTCACTCATCAACAGACGGCTTCTCACTTCCCGCCACAACCATGAAAGAATATCCTCGAATATCTCTGAAAAATATACCGAATTATTCCTCATTCTCTTTCTCCAACGTAGCCGCAGTCGGGAAGATTGAGACAGACGATGAAGAGGCCAAAAAACACTGGTTCAAGATTTTTCTGAAGCAAATCTTGATTGGTCAGTCTCTTACTCTCAATCCCATTTGAAATTCTGCCCATTTCTTGAATTGCCCCATAAATATGTTTGGTTGGGCTCATCACTGATCGAGTGGGTATACTGGCATTCAACAAGAAGCGTTTAGCTTTCTTGGGAGTTTGATTTCCTGAGTTTATATGCCATCAGCAATGGGGAGCAGTAATAATAGTTCTAAGGATAATGCTTTCATGACGTCAAGAATCTTGATTGTCTGTGATGCCACTAAAGATCGGAGTCCTCACGAGTTTAGGCACACTATTCATAATATACGGATGCGGGGAGGAATCGTGCATCCAGGGGACACGATTACGGTGTTTGGAGTGCTGCATAGAATCTTGCATCCCAGTAAGTCTTTATCTTTTTTTGGTTTAATGCTTTTCAAGTAATCTATAATTTGCAGCTCTCTGTTAATGGGGGTAGGATTGGATATCACTCTTTTTCCTGTTCTTGTCTTATTTCGATGACTTGTTATATTGGTTGCTCCTTGCTGAATGCTACGTGACATTATTAATTACTTGCTTGGTTCTTGCTTTTATGAACCTTTTACCTTCTTCTGGGCCTTGGGCGTGAGAAGTTACATTACATCTTTCATTTAGCCATGTACTTGGAAAAGAAGTTGCATATCCTACAATATCACGAGGAAGTATTGGAAAAAAATTCAATATGGTCAATAAATCTACAGTTGATTTGATTAGTCATGTTTTAGCCTTAACTATGTTTTGTAAGTCTTAATTTATTGATCATTGTTTCTACATAGTGGGCTACCAAATGGGAGTGACTCCTGATTATGTCCTTGGAACAACACATGTCCGTGCAATGGAAGAAGAAGTCTCAAAAAGGGTTGATATGTATGTGGGCATGCTCCAATACAGTGCTGAAGAATGTGAAGAGCAAGGGGTAATATCTCGCCTTTCTATGTAAACATTTAATCTTAGAGGCTAATAGTTTTTTAGAAAAAAAACTTTTTCAGAGAAATTTCTCTATCCATTAGAAGTGCATCGGTTCGGTACCACGTTTCGAGTAGTATGCCTTGATGGCCAAGCACAAAGTTAGGCCTGGCACTGAGAAGTTGTCCAGAGTCCTAACTTTATACCACCTTTTGTTTGCAATGATGGTTTCTTTTGCCTACTCTCAGATTATTCACACATTTTGGTGAGTTCTCGTGAGAGTAGCCCGATTTCTCTTCAAGATTATTCCTTTTCTCAACAAAATTCTCCATATGCAGGTGGATATTAAGGTTAAGATTATGGCTGGAACTCCAATAAGGAAGGTTATCGTACAAGAAGTTGCAACTTCTAATCCAGCATGGGTTATACTTGATAGGTAGCTTTTCTAAATAGATATTTGTGAATCAATTTTTTGCACATTTTAGTTTTTGTAAAGTTCTTCACATTTTGTTGCTCCTACTTTTTGTCTTAAAGTAACTTGATCCTTCCATGTTTTCCATGTTGAAGCAAAGATCCACCAAACCCAACTTTTGACTTCCATTACCAACTACGACTTCTTAGAGGCAGATCATCGCCCAAAAACAATATTTTCATCCTTGAGACTTACAAGTCTCTTGGTTGTCATTGAGAATAAATACTTAAACTGCAGTATGATATACTAGGATATATTTTCTTCTCTGGCAGTCCCAATGTCTTAAGAAATAGCAGTTACTAACTAAATTGTTTCTTCTGATCCTATACTAATTTCATATGGATGTCTCTAACTGTAAATCATATATTGGTTTTCTTTAGTTACTATACTTTTAAAGATAGCTGATAAATTTACAATGACAGGCATCTAAGAAGGGAATGCCGGTACTACCTGAAACACATTTCCTGCAAGGTTGCACTAGTCCAGGATAACTTGTCACTGGAAATTTTGAGATCTTATTGTGCTGAAAGGGAAACTGATTATTTGGATGATAAGCAGTTTCACTCACTTTCTAAGCCTGTTCCACAACCACCAGTTAGCGATAATGAGAACAGCGAGCAGTCAGTCGCTACTAACAGCCATGATGGATATGCGACTTCCTCGGAAAGCTCTGATATGGCCAAGAGCAGCTCGCTATCATCATTCACATCCAACTCCAAGGACTACAGCCTTTCCTGGCAAGATGAATTTGGGTCAAATCCTAAGCAAGGGGAATCAGGTTGGAAAAAGTTTTATACATTCTAAGATATCAAACTTTTAGGACACATGCATCATCTTCCCATTTAATGTGATACCTTCCGGGTCTATAAACATTATTTCTCAGCTAAACATTTTGCTAGCCCTTTTCGACACTGTGGCACTGACAAGATTCAATTAACATTGTCAATGTTTCATTTTCTTTACTTTTCTTTTTTTTTTTAATCTCTCCTTTTGACAGGGAATATACTTATTTTTACAAATATTTCACCTGGCGAGAACAGTAACCTGTAGCTCTTAACTTGTGTCTTCTTGGTGAAAAGAAAATGCCAGTGTTTCCTTTATCAATCTTAGTTCATAATAAGTAAATATAAAGGTCAGGCAGTACATTGGTGTTCGAAAAAGAAAATGGAAATTGCATTCTCTTGTACTGAAATTTGTTTTGACTTTCCTCTTCATTTGGGATCTTTTAACTTGGAAAAAGATGCTGGTCTTGTATATTTTAATATTGCTTGCATAAGATTTCATGGCTTAAGCAGCAGAGAGGATTCACATCTGCATAAGATCTCAGATCTCTGTGATTGTGATGAATGATGTCTGCAGCTAACTGTCCTAGAGTGGATATTAAACGTTATGCATCTCCCACGGTGATGCCAAAGCAACGAAGAAAACCCAGCCGGCGTAGATCCTCTGATGTACCTGTTCTCTGCATTTCTTGTGGGTTGAAGACAGAGCTAGACTCTATGCGATATACTTATTCTGAGATTCAGCTTGCAACGAATGATTTTGCATCTGATAATTTACTAGGAGAAGGTGGATATGGTTTTGTATATAAAGGCAAACTAAGGAATGGGCAGCTTATTGCTGCGAAGGTGCGGAAGGAAGCAAGCACTCAAGGGTTTGAGGAATTCCTTACTGAAGTATTTGTCCTAAGCTTTGCACGCCACAAGAACATTGTGATGCTGCTTGGTTATTGTTGCAAGGAAAACCTTAATATCTTGGTCTACGAGTTCATCTGCAATAAGTCACTTGAATGGCATTTATTTGGTAAGTAAATTTACATATTAGAGCTTCTAAAGCCACCTCTTCACTCTCATAAATGTACTTATAAACCTACGTTCATGAATGCATGAATGTTGACAGAGAATACCAGTTATGTTCTCGAATGGCACCGAAGACATGCTATTGCCATTGGTACTGCCAAAGGGTTGCGGTTTTTACATGAAGAGTGCCGAGGAAGTCCAATCATTTATAGGGACATGCGACCAAGCAATATATTGCTCACACATGACTTTGTTCCTATGGTAAATTCCTGGACCCTATATCTTTTCTCAGTGTAAGTGAATTTCCTAATTACTCTATAGTAATCTTGCAGCATGGGGGATATGTTCAACTGGAGGAGATATGTTTATTAGTTTTCATGGTTTTATTTATAGCTCTGTTGAACTTGGCAAACTTCAAATCAGGTTACCTCAGTTTTAGGAGATAACCCTTGGACAACTAGTGATTAGTTTACTACAAGACTTACTCGTTCTTAGATTCATCTTGAGAAATGTGGACGAAAATTGGTTCATATCTCTTTATGCTTACCATTATATATGAGATATATCTTCGTATTTGCTTTTCTCTAAGAAATATCATATATCATTACTGGATGTAATTTTGAGGTTGTGTCTTCAGTCTATGATTCTATTGATTTTCATCATGAATAGCTGGGGGATTTTGGCCTTGCAAAGTGGAAGACAGATGATGATGACATGCAGACAAGAATTCTAGGCACTCTAGGGTGAGTGTAAGAGTTATACTGGCATCAAAATCATGGGTGCTTCACTGCCTTCTACTGCATTCAGATATCCTTAAATCAAGCGAGGTTGATACTTTTTTTTCCCTTTTTAGATATCTTGCCCCAGAGTATGCAGAGAATGGTATAGTCTCCGTACGAACCGATGTTTATGCATTTGGCATTGTGCTGATACAATTGATATCCGGACGCAAGGCACTGGACACCAGAGAAGGCCAACAACTGTCAATTAGACAGTGGGTATGTTGTCAGAGAACTTGCATTTTCATCTCAGCCATCTATACTTTAATTTCTCAAACATTGCATAAAAGTATGCAGTTTCTCTGAGTTTACGTATTATTTTCTGTTGAAACATCTTGCATTTGGTCTGAGACGTGTATCATGGTACTTCAGGCATTACCTCTGATTGAGACACTTGCATTGCATGAGCTTGCGGATCCCCGTCTTGGTGACTCATATAACACATATGAAATTTACCACATGGCTAGAACAGCATATTTATGCGTCCAAACTGACCCTGAGATGCGACCATCAATGGCGGAAGTAAGCTTTTTTTCTGCTCCTCAATACCATGTTAATCTTTTGGAACTTTCATGCAAACAAATTACACATTATTCCGTCTGATTCTTGTCGGAAAGACCTGACATTAAACTGACAATTCAATTGCTTCCACTCTTTCAGTATTCTAGTTCTGCAGACTATGTTGTGTACAAATTCTCTCCACCTATCTGCTACCTGCATTCATGAACCTTGGTAATTTCATGCAGGTTTTGCGCCTTCTTGATGGGGAAAGTGATCAGTATCAACACTTGACGGAGCAATTTATACCTCATTATAGTAAATAACAACACATACGGCATGTGCTGTATATCTACGCCACCAGTGTAGCTCATGCTCAATTTTTGTATATGTCCTTTAAGTATCTTAATATAGGCTTAAACCCCAACATCCTCAATGCTGGTGGCTATAGCTATTTGGGGAACTTTGCTTTCCACTATGCTTTATACTACTTGCACAAACTTGTTCACATAGAAGCAATATTTGCACGTAAAATGTTGCAACTGCTCTGTAGTCTGAAAAATAAAAGCCAAAATGAATTACCTATAAACTTTTTGATGAGATTTGATCTATTCTTACGTTTCTCCACTTCTGTCTCAGTGAGTACTTCTTGAGACTAGTTTTGATAGTTTACATGATTCTTGTGCTGGTAAAGTTTGACATCATCCATTTTCATATACATATGCCTTAAAAGTCCACTGCATTTTGCAACATGCCTGCTAAGTTGTTCTTTTCTTGAACAAGGTTGTGATCTCCCTAGTTTGCCTTCATATGAAACAATTTTTAGCTAAGCTTGTAATCCTACTGAATTTCTCGATTACTCTAAAGCTTATGGAACCGTAGAAAATTTATACTTATTAGTTTTACGACTTTGATCGACTACGATCAATCATTCCCTTTATATTATTGTTATTATTATTGTCAGTAGCAACAACATCATAAGTATAGTGGTGGTAGTCTTACCTTGTTGAATTATTTGTGACAACCATGATGGAGCAGCAATGACTGAAGCTAGCACTATTGTAAGATTGACCTATGTAACAGTGCTGGCCACCAGTTGAGAGTTTTGTTTCATGACTAGAAATGCAGTAGACAGGTTTGTTGGTGTTGATGATGTTCCTCTTTCCATGTCCTAACTTTACTTTTTATTTCTGACCCTTATTTTAATAAGAAATTGAGAGTTTAAATTATATATTGGAAATTGTTCATTTTCTCTTGCTTTCATTTCTTGCAATTCTGTGCAGTAAAAAACTCAAATGTTTACAGTTTGAAATAATTATTTGGGGTGAGCTGATCATGTAATTCTCTGGGTCTTTTGCACATAATTCGAAGGTTGAGATTAAGCAAGAAATGAATAATGGGTCTCCCCAAAATATGCGGAACAAGAATTAGAGGTGGGGCTGCCCATCTTGATATAATCATGAAAACTAATGTTGGTTTTCTTTCACATTAATTTTAATTGTTAGTGCTGTCAAATCAATATATTTTTATTTAAATAAAATTTTTAATTAGATTTTTTTTATTAATTTTGAATTGTTAGTGGTGTCACACTAAGAAGCTTTGGTTGATGCATGGCAAATTTCACATTTTTAGTCCTATAAAATGAGTGGTTAAACACATTTAGTTTCATATGTTTTACGAGATTTTTAAAATGATCTAAAAATAAGAAAAAATTTCATACATTTAATTATTTATTTTATAAAATTTTTGAAATAGTCCCAAAATTGAAAAGCTCAACACATTTGGTCCTCTATTTACGAAATTTATGTAACTAAATCCGTCGAGTTTTCTTAATTATGGAAAATATAAGAATAAATATATTAAATTTTAAAATTATCTTAAAAATCTGGTAAAGCAAACCAACAAAAATATTGAAGCCCTATACTAGAGAGCTAAAAGTGCAATTTGGGGTTGACGTTGGGATGAATGTTGTTGGATGTGAGAAAAAGGGCACTGAATTGGTTTGTATAAGTAATTGTCTCTTTTGTGCTGCCAATTTGTAGATGAAAAGTTGTGATTGAGAATGAGAATGATGAGCACATGCATCAATTCACTTAGATTCTAAGTCATGAAACAAAAATTTTACAAATCTCCCAATTTTTGTGGTGAATATTAATGGTTCAGACTCATAGGACATAGGTCCCCCCCCAACAAAAAATATGGCAAAAAGGGATAATATGGAATATATATACACACACATTTATATAATTGGCTACTGCAGTTTGCTTTGCATCTTCTACAAAGTGAATCATTTGGGGGAGGTCTATCATTCATGTCAATTGAAATATGCTATATTTTATATATGTATATATAGGCCATAGTTTAAGACGGATCAGTGTTGTTCCAGATGACCTTTGTGAGTGTAGGCGTTAGCTGATTTAAAATTGAGTTGAACGTAAAGTTACTGAATCCTATTTTAAACTTAAAATCAATTTACGTATAGCGTTAACGATAACAAACGCTAGAAAGTAATACAACTATTTCGACAATGTGTAAATTATTATATATTTGATTTTTTTTATTTTAAAAAAAAAAGAAGATAATTGTAAGATTCTTTCCCACGTCAGAAACTTAAAGGGAGAACTTTTGTTATTTTAGAAAGAGAAAAATAACATTTGATCAAAAAAGAAAGAGAAAAATAATATCATAATTATTCTAAAGACAACAATTTCTTGAGCCCACAAAAGTTCTTACATATATATGTATGCATGAAAGAGAAGAATAATTAATTATACTTGTAATAAGTTTGCAGGAACATTAATTGAGTTTTTTCAAGACAAAACTGGTGATTCGGACAGAAGCAACTTATAGGAATCAGAGGTGAAAATTTGAAGAAAGAAATTAAAGTCAAGTCCTATAATTTGGTCCTGCAGATTCATTGTTCTCTCCGAACGAACAGATAAAATTAACCATATCTATATATTATTTTATTTTTTTTATATAAAAAGAAATCGTAAGTTGGAATATGATTCTGTTTCTCATGGTTCAAATAAATTATGCCAAGTCTGAGGTGATAGCACTTAGGTATAATATATAATATGTATGTATATATATATATATATATATGTGCATGGTGGGGACTTATAATAAGCAACGTACTACTTAGTTTATTTTGATACCATTCATCAGCTGCCGAACTCTCAATAGTTGCTTCATAATTATGTTAAGTCAACCAGGTTCAATTTAATAGACGAAATTTATGGTTATGACTTCGAATCCTATTAATGTGTGAAATGTTGTTCTACTCTGTAGTATGTACTGTTTAGATATAATTTATCTATTATTGTTGATCGGGTGTGATTGTTTGTAATAGCAGGTGTTTGTTTAGATATAATTTATTTGATATTATTGTTGGATATAAATATTCACCAATTTTATTTTAATTTTTTAAAAAAGAAGACAATGGTTGAATGGTGATTAATTAATTGGATTGCAACAAAATGAGTGTTGTTATAATTGTGAACAATAAATAGTGTCAATCTTTCCCATCACATTTCTAATTAATTTTGGTATAATTAGTTTCTATCTCATAAATTCACACACAAAAAAGTTGAAGAATGTGTAGATTTTTGTCTCTATTTCTTTGAATTAAAAAACACATGGCCAATTTGACATGTTGGTGCTAACAAATGGACCACAATGGATTTATGAACAAACCAGAGGGGTCAAGAATGTAAATTGGGGAGCGACAGTACCACGCACGCTCTACATGGAGAGTGAGTAAGACAAGTGGAGTGGCGGCATAGGGATCCACTGTTCGGTCGCCGCGTCATTGTCTTCATACTGCAATTGCTGTACTTTTGTCCGATACAATAATGGATGCTAATCTTTGCTTATTTTAATGGCACGCTTCCCTAATTATCCACGCGCTCCACATCACAACACAAACGCCACTCGCTCTCCCATCGCTACTACTCTCATCCCATGCACCCACTGGCCCTTCTCTCCTCCTCCACCTTCTCTTTTTTCTTTTTTTTTTTCAGAGATACAGATTCCATCTCTCGCTCACACACTCTCTCTCTTTCTCTCTCTACCACACTATTGTAGAGAGAGAAACAAACACACACACACACACACAGAGGGAGGACTTGTTAATTGTAGTGGTGGGTAGTGCTCCTCCAACGTCGAAAGTTCTCATTCTTACTTCTTTTTTTCCTTTTTCTTTTTTCTTCAGTTTTGCAGACTCACTCACACGTCATATTTATGTGAAGCCAACTGTCAACCGCAACCAGTGCTCAAACCAGGTCAGTGAATTTTATCTTCTCTTCTGTGTGTGTGTGTGTGTGTGTGTGTGTGTGTGAGATGGTTGCTGAGATGTAGTTCAGTTGTAGTCATGAATTTTCTTGAGGCATCACTTAGATGTTTTACCTTTCTCTTACTGTGATTTGCTACTCAGTTCTCTGCAAATTCCCTTCTTTTTGTTAGAGTACTTCACTGATTTTTTGAATTCTTATGGGGGTATGTTTTTCAATCCCAGGCTTAATGCCTGGATTTGTGTGTGTGGTCGTGGTGGGGGTGGGGGTGTGGTGGGGGGTTAATAGAATTCATAAGCATTTAATCACTCTTTGTGGACTAAGAGTTCTGTGTGGTAAAACTGTAACTAAAAGTCTCTATCTAGCTAGCTGTCTTTTCTGGATTTTGTTTTTAGTTACAGACTGGAACTTGTCAAGAATTTTGGCGTTTTACATGTAACTTCACCGATGATAAATTAAACTCTCTGGAGTTTTTTCTTTGTATAAACAGGCACATACATATCTGCTTCAAATTTGTTTAATTAGACGGTAATTCTAGTCAGGACTTACCCCTGTAATGTGGAAATATGCATACTTTCAGCCATCTCAATATGTTGACAGCTAAATGGTTTACCGTAATTTTACAGATAATTGGTCCCAGCAGAACTCACTGAAATAAGTTAAAGGGTTGTTTGTTTACTTAGTGTAGTCTCTCCAGATTTTATGAAAGGCCTATGCTTGAGCTTGATTTTACCTGCAAGAATTGTTGTATGTTTGTCACGATGAGCTCGTTACAAGCCCAAATTCATCTGTCTTTTGACTTTTCATTGCAAGTAACAAGTTCTGCTGTATGTAGGCTGTATATCAATACTTCTCCTGTGTGCTGAATGGGTGAAATTCCCCTGGTGGATCAATATGCTACTGGTACTAGGATCATCGGGGGCGGGGCTGGGGGTCACTTAAGATATAAAGTGCAATAAAGCTTTGTTATGTATTTCATTCATCTGTATTTGCATGCACGATTAAATTTCTCAGTGCGATAATTATGTACAGTGGATGACAGTCATCTGCATAGTTGTTGCCTTCCAGACCAATGAAATCTTATGTTCTGCAATTGCATACTGCAATTCGTTCACATTGGTCTTTCCTTGGAAACAACATGATGAGACCATATTCCAGTAATTTGACTCAAAAAGTCTACTTGTTTTGGTGGATATTTTTTATTTGCTTACATTGTAAAACTACTCTCTTTCTGCAGTTTCATGCGCTTGTCACAATGTAAAGGTGTTTCTGAATAAAATGTGCTGCACCTGGAAAGGAACTAATCTTTTCCACTGAAGTTCTTGCCGACTTTCTCATCCAAGGTAGTCTTTTATGTTTCTGCAGAAACCAATAAGATGTTCTTTACTTATTATGACTTGTACTGTTTCCCTACTCACACTATCTTGTATGAGAGGGGTATGTTTTGGTACAAACCGACGAACACATATTGCCTATGGGGCTGACTATTTTCTCGAGTCTACAAATATATGCAGTTGCATTTTATTTTATTTTTCTTTCCTTTATCTTCTATCTTTTTTAGTAATTAACGGAAACTAGATACCTTGTTTCTCAAGTATGACAGAGACAATTATGTCAGACAACTATGTCTCTGGATCACCAGTAAAAAAACATACCAATCATAGTACAACCATAAGGCCTTTCAAAGTAGAGATTTCCTTACTTTGAGAGAGTTAACCCCTTTCTTCAGTAGCTTAAATAACTATGGTATTTCTTGAAATGCCATGTGACTTTCTTGTCAGTATCCCTAATCTACATTTGATGCAGAAACAGAGAATGGGTTCGTGGGCATACTTTGATCCGGAGTATGAAACGCTGAGCATCAGAATAAATCCTCCACAGTTCAGTTTCAAAACCTTTGCCCTTTTGGTTTGGATGCATGATGGAGATATTTATATATGCTATCGATTTCAGAGAAACTATACTGCAATTCATTAATTATCTTGTTATGAGTTTTGAAGTATCTTAATGCTAGAAAATTTAAATTGTCTCTGCTAAACTCGTTTAGATTTGAATTTGGATAGCGAGTCATGCTAGATTCAGGTTTTTCACTGTTTAATTGTCTCCGCTCGTTCGTTTCAGGGTTTCTGTGGACAACTCTAGTTGCAAGGAATGTACTCTGGTCAAGGTAACCCTCTACAAGAATTTATTGCACACCAGGAGAAACACAGTATTCTTGCAATTATAATTTTTCAGAAGCAATCACCATATCAATAACTCTCCTTTCTTAATGGTCAACTAGTTTTTTTCTTTTTTTTTTTTTAATTTTTGTCCAAGTAGACCGTATCAAATATGAGTTCTTGGTAAAGTGATGGTATCAATACTTTTATATCACTCAGGTTGACAGCATGAATAAGCCAGGGATACTGCTGGAGGTGGTCCAAATCCTAACTGACCTCGATCTTATAATTACAAAAGCCTACATTTCGTCTGATGGCGGGTGGTTTATGGATGGTACGCATGCGTTTCTGGTTAATATATCTTAACCATGTATTTCTTGAAAAAGATTCACCGTTCTTGCCTTAAGACTCCAATTTTGGTCACTACATCAAAAATTCATTTGAGCTACATTTAGCCAACTGAGTGGTATCCAGAGTTTCATCCATGGCTAAAATACTCATTACCGTCTTTGGTTCTTTCTTGACAGTATTTCATGTCACTGATCAACAAGGGCAAAAGATTAGCGACAGCAGGACTATTGAGCACATAGAGAAGGTAAGGATTTGTTTTCTCCTATTCTTAGTTTATTTGAGGAAATGATGTCTGCTTGATTGACGAGGAACAGCAGTATCAACATTATCTAAATAAAGCTTAGATGATGTGTTTGAAAATTTTCCGGCTGGCTTATAATATGTACAACTCGAACAAAATTGATTAAATATTCCGCATTTTAATTCTCCTCTGGAATACATAAATGATAGGCTTTAGGACCCAAGGGCCACACCTCAGGCATATTGAAGACTTCACCTGGGAAGAGGGTTGGGGTGAACTCTATGGGTGACTACACCGCTATCGAGCTTATAGGCAGGGACCGCCCTGGTCTCTTGTCGGAGATCTCAGCCGTGCTCGCCAACCTCCATATCAATGTTGTTGCTGCTGAAGTTTGGACCCATAACCGGCGCATAGCATGTGTTCTTTACGTTAATGACGATACTACTAACCGTGCAGTGGATGATGAATCACGGTTAGCAGCTATGGAGGAGCAGCTCAAAAACCTTCTTCGTGGGTGTGGTAACGATGATAATGCGGGTCATACTAGTGTCTCCTTGGGTTCCACCCACGTCGATAGACGGCTCCACCAGCTGTTATTTTCTGACAGAGACTATGAAGGTACTTTTGCAGCTACCGAGCCAGACAGTCCTCTTGTACCAAAGGTCACAATCGATCGATGCGAAGAGAAAGATTACTCGGTCGTAACTGTTAGGTGCAAAGATAGACCAAAACTCATGTTTGACATAGTGTGCACCCTCACGGACCTTCAGTATGTCGTTTTTCATGCTACTATCTCATCCGACGGCCCCTATGCCTCACAGGTACCTGCTCGGTGTTCTTTTTCTTTGTATTCAGAACATTGTTTTGTTTTCTACATGTTCTTTATCATAATTGAGCATGGTTTCGAGTAAATGAAGGTGCTCAACTTGTAGGAATATTACATACGTCACATGGATGGTTGCACGCTAGAAACGGAAGGAGAGAAAGAAAAGGTCATCAAGTGTCTCGAAGCAGCAATTAGACGAAGAATAAGTGAGGTAATGGAGATATATTACTCCATTATGGAATCAGTTCTTGCACTTCTGTTGAATCTCACCTTTTCATGTCATTGACATTTTGATCCCCGATTTTATATTCTAGTTTACTTCCATCATTCTTAAGCATGTTTAGACATTCTTTCTGTCAAAACACAATCTGCCGGTATATGCAACTTTTGGATTCTCAAGATCTACAAGGACCTTTACTTCCATCATTCTCACAAAACATTAAAAAGTTACAAGGATCTAATCATTGAGTTCAAACATCATCATCAGGGTCTAAGCTTGGAACTATGTGCAAAGGACCGAGTCGGGCTGCTCTCAGAAGTCACACGAGTTCTCCGAGAAAATGGGCTGTCAGTCACAAGAGCAGGCGTGACAACTGTTGGGGAGCAAGCCATGAACATATTCTACGTGAGTGATGCTTCTGGAAAACCCGTGGATGGAAAGACCATCGAAGAATTACGCAAGGAAATCGGCCACACGATGAGGCTTAACGTGAAAAAGGCCCCGACAAATACCAAAGCACTTGAAGCAAGTGGATGGGCAAAGACGAGCTTCTTCTTCGGAAGTTTACTGGAGAAGTTCCTCACTTAAGTTTGTACAAAAAGTTTCAACCTGAACACTGCCAATGATTCTATGCTGTTCTGTTTCTGAAGTTCTATGTTTTGACATCACTTTGCAAGCTTGTATATATGATGCATGGCTCAACTGCATTCAACATTACAAGTGAGGTAAAAAAAAAAAAAACCAAGTGCAATAAAAGGATGTACAAATTTGATTGACAGTGGATCTCTTAGTGAGTGATTGTGCAGTCAGACCATCAGCATTCAGGCCAGGGCTTCACATTTTACTTGGACAGGGGTAAGGGATTCTGGTTTGCCTGCAGTATTCAGATTCAATTCTTTCCAAATAGTAGGAAAGACGCTGTTTTTTTCATTAAAAAAAGGCAAAGGGTTCAATATTTGTACAATTAATACAGCATATTAATTCTTTGTTGGCTTATCCTAATAATAAATAACCATATTATTACAACAATGTTTGAATTGATTGATTTGTTCATGGTAACTAATATTAGGCTCCTAGTCTAATTCATATATTTGTCACCAAATATTATTCCCCGCGAGCTTGTTTATACTTTTTCAAATAAAATACATCCTGCATTTTAATGACTCCAAAACTGCTTCTCCGTCTCTACGTTGAGATAAGGTCGTGGTGGCAGTGGCTGCAGCGGTGGTGACGCAGGCATGGGGAAACATCGGGCTACTGGCCATGTAATGTCCCCTCAACCCTTCCCTACATCATATATGGACTCTCAACCCTTCTCTAGGTCAAGATAAGCTCGTGGTGGTGGTGGTGGTGACTCGTGCATGGGGAATGTCGGGCTATGGACCCTTTGAGATGTACGAAGTCATTTCTCCGTCTCTATGTCAATAGCTGGAGGAAGACGACGAAACTTCACCGTCCATCATGCAACAGAGTTCTATGGTGCTCAATATCCCTTCTAGGGGGAAGTCCCTGAGGTTCCTGAAAAAGATCAGCATAGGAGTCTAGCAACAGATTGAGTTCAACAATGTGTGGTGATAAAGATGTATTTTCTGCAGAAACAGTGGAAGTAGGAGAAATAGTACAAGTAGCAGATATTGAATGTAATTGACCCACGAATCCGTATGCTCCCTCATTAACAAACTTGGACATGCTTTTAGCAGATATGCAGTGTAATTCTGACTGTTGCCTAAAGGCTTGCAGCTCCCACTTCTTCCCATTTGAGAGACTCTCACTGTCATTGAATTATAAGCGTATGCAACGAGGCTGTACTGCCCGAGCCAATCACCACCAAGGACCATGTGACAGCCCCCTAATGTCAAGGTTCGCATAGGATAGCTAAACAACTTACCTTGTATTTCCCAAGTGAAAGTGGGGCAGTATAATTGACTAACCATCTGCCTAACATCCGCTACACTTACCACCATAGGAGTAGTTGGCTCAAGTTGACATCCCAGCTCACTAAGTTGTTGTTTCATCGAGGAAGCAATGCGTACTCCTTCCATCTATAAGGATCTGCACCTCTCTCCCATATGCTTTGCTCTTAACTCTGAAGGTGTTAAAATTTGTGTTGCCACTTAAAAAGCGTTAATTGACAGTGTCATGTCCTCCTCCTCCGCAGTAAACTCTTCTCCACCCTCTGTTTCCATTGCAGCCTCTTCTTCAGTACATGAATTGTTGCTTGCATTTATGGCCTGGTCCGAAAATTTCATCGCAATTGTAACACAGATTCTTACTCCGCCTGGCCTGCATTTCAGCTTCTGAAAGTACTCGTCGAATAGGTGTTGGCGGATGTGGTTTCTTCGTGAAGGGTTTTGGCGGTGGGTGGTGTGTTTCAGGAATGATAAGATTGTAACCATGATGTTTACAATTCAATCAAATGAAAAAATGTCGTATTTTCAAGAAATGGGCAATCATATCAAATTGATAAACTTTGAATAATCCGTTCAAACATTTCATCGAGACGTCGCAAGAATTCAGCACACGCCCGCATTGTTGATGGGAAATGGGCCTGCCAAGTTAGCTATCACTCACTCGTGTTACTGATTGTCGTCGTTGGATCGTGACTATATATATTGTCGTTAATTGATTTTAGTGAAAAGAGAGTGACAAGTTAGTTATCAGTAACTTGCACGACTAATTGTCGTCGTTAGGCCGTGAGTCACTGATTATTCTTAGTGATAATTGTATACATAAATTTTTTATTTAATTCTTTTCAGTTTATAAGATATTTGTTATTATTAAAACTATAAGCTTTATTATTTTTTAAAAGAAAAATATCACTTATCAGTCATACTTTTTATCTCATCACTCATTGTTACGTTATTAAATAATGTTTTTAATTCATTTTTTAGGGGTTTTTTAATTCGTTCATTAACCTTAAAAATGAGATAAGTTTTGGAAGACACCTATAATTTACAGTTGCATAATCAATTATTAAATTATTAATTTAAGATAGATCTAATCTTACCATACAAAAACCTTAATTATCAGATTAAATCTACTGTTAGTATTTGAATTGATCACTAATAATCTATGGATGTACCATTCTTATACATAGAGCCAAAATAATAAGTATATTTATATATTTCAATTTTTAGGGACCAGCTAAAAATGAACTGTTACATGAATAATATATTAATAATTCAATTATTTAAATTATTGATTTAAACATAATAAAGAAAAAACTTGATGCGATTTGCGATTTGATCGGTGCTTCGTTGCACGAGATATTGTTTGACTTTCTATAAGCCTCACGGGATAGGAGGACTAGGGCTTATAAGTCTTGCCTATATCATCAACTTAAGAGACAAACACATGACCTCGTTTCCACAGTTGGCGCCAAATGATATAATTTGTGATTTGATCGACGCCCCATTACATGAGGTATTGTTCGTTGTGGCTTCGTACAAACCTTATGAATGTGTCATGAAAAAATTATGAACTACTCATACATTGCATTTATAATCAATATGAGATGTTTGTTTATATCATTTATTATCATAAATCATATCCCTTCTAAATTATTATTGTCCCCCGTCTCCCTAATATATATAAGTTGAGAGATGTGGCGCACATTCAACGACTACTAAAGTGGTTCGAATTAATGAAATTCCAATACGTGAATACAAACAAAAGTCCACCAAATTCTGTCATATTTCCCCCAACACGCACGTAAACTAATCGATATTATCAACAAATGTCGGAAGATAATTCCTCAATTACACAGATCAATTATGCGACTCAAACAATCATTGCTGGGCTCAAGAATGCACCTGGACAACAACTTTACTCAGGTTCAAAAGAAATCTGGACAAAGTCCTGGGATTCCTCAGTTGGTTCCAAACAGTGTGTTTTGTTAATTTCTCAGTGGGAAAAAAAGAAGAAGCTTTGTTTGGTTTTTTTTTTTTTTTTCTTTTCTTGTAAGATAAATAGAAAGATAATTTTCAGCATCTTTGATTTTATAATTAATCAAAAGATAAATTACAATAACTTTTCTTAAAATTTGACATAATTACGAATACCCCTCGTTGTTTAAAAAATTAATATTGAACTGTGAGTCTTACAAAAATATAAGTAGATATTTAAAATATTCTCGATTATCTTTTAGGTAAGGGAAAAAGAAAAAACGAAAACAAAGGAAACAAGATATAAATGTTTGATGTGGTACAAGTCACAATTGCGACATGGAAAACAAGATAAATGGATCGGACCCACACCACTCACGCATTTGTTTGCAATCCATGATGTTTTTTTTTTTTTTTTTTTTTTGGTTTCTTGGACTCCGTTGGATTTGATTGATTGTTTGTTTGCAATTAATTGCATGTTAGATGGGAATTTTGGGCTTTTTTGGAAGTTGGTATACATATGTGACAATTGACAACCGATGTAGTTGAGGTATTAAGATGAGTACAACGTCCATTCAATTTGAAGTAAATTCACTGTTTACTATAATTTTATTAGTTATGAGTAAAATTATGGTAAACATATTATTGGTTAATTAAAAATTGATGTAAAAATTTAAATTATGAAATTATTTTTATCAATGACAAATGTATTAGCCATACTTGAGAAAACTATGGCCAACAATTATTATATGACTGGGGTCAACGACTATTTATTTGTAATTTATGAGACTTTCCTCTAAATGATTAAAATTAAAATTTTATGATTCTTGTTATAAGAATAAGGTCATGGGTCATGATACCGATAAACATACAGATATTTGTGGCATTATATGAATTTATTTATGATTATTTTTAGTTTATAAATTATTTATTGCTGATAAAGGTATTATTTTTTATGAATTATCGAATTTCCGATAATAGGAAAAAACTAGTTTAGGAAGCTGAATTAAAAAACGAGAGACGTGTAACAAGTTAATTTACTTTAAATATAACCATTGAGATACTAATATGGATTTAATATATTGGACCTTTTGAAAATAACAATCAAGAAAATATTATAAAAGCTCAACATTTTTTTCCCTACTGAGCATTATAAGGAGAAAAAACATTTCGCATTTGATTTATTTAAAAATAAGTTGTAAATTTATTAAATTAAATTTTTCTCGTTTTTTTTTTGAACTAAGATGAAAATAAGTTTTGCATCTATAGCACAACAATTCATATGTTCGATTTTTATTACCGCATAGTAGTAACAATAGGTCGCCGTGACTGCAAAAAATACACATCATTCTTCTAAAGCTATCGAAAATAAATTAATCTTGAAATTTTGGATAATTGAAAAAAAAAACATATATATATATTGATTTAAAACGATGAAATATTATTGATTGAAACAATTTGATTACAATAATTCTTATCACATATCAAACAACACCTATTATATCAGTAAATAACATCTATAATACAGCAAAACAATCTCTCATATATATATATATATATAAATATTGGAATTCGAATTCATAATTAGTAACTAAAATTTGCATTTTTGTGAATCCAAGAGAAGTTTTTGTTGTTTTAATTTGCAAGCAAGTTCAAAGTGGAAGGGAAAGAACACTTTACAAGCAAAATAAAATTATTCCTTTGAATTTATTACAAGTTCACAAGTGCACGCATGATTTTCTCAGAAGTCTACGTACGTAGCTGATGAACCTTCCATTTCTCACATAAAGTTGTTTCTAAATTACGACAATATTGTCAAACTACGTAATATAATTGAAGTCGTTTTGCACTAAATAATTGCCCATTATTATATATGTGTGCACATTAATTTGTTCTGTTGTTGATCTGTCAATTTAATACTTCATTAAATAAGCCTATTTCTTTCAATCTTATTAACTAATACTAATCCTAAAAATATTAATTAATGCAACTATATAAACTATTAGTGATGCATAATTCAAATCATAAATTTTTACCTTTGATGAATTAAAATTCATCAAAGAATACATTAATTTAATTTGACTTCAATTTATCCACGAGCTTCTACATATGAATAATTTTTAATTCTTAAATAATCTCAAATATCATTTGACGAGATCTTACTCAAGTGATTTTTAGCAAAAGTCTTATAAATATATATATAAAAGGAGAACTATCGATACATTCAAGGGGTGTCTGCAAATGCTTAACATAAGCTTTTATCATCTTTTTGCTAAAATACATTAAAAATGATGTTTTAGTTTTATAACTTCTGCTTTTGAACTGCTTAAATTATATTGACGTATATCAAAAGTTTTAAGCAGCTCTCAACCAATTTCTGCCACTGATTAGTAAAATAATAAATATTAAATTATTATTTTTCTAAACACTCCGACTTTTCAACTTTTTAACTTTTGTTTTCAAATACTCGTAGCTTTTACTACTACTGCTTAACTTACAATTTATTATCACCATAAAAACAAGAACTATTACAAATACCCTTTTAATCAATTTTTGTAACGCGAATGTACCAAAAATGATATTGATGCAGGTCGCACAATTTGGGTTGGGTTGTTGAACCTAGTACCCTGATATCGGGTCGTTGAATCCCTCTTTGAGTTTCCTACGAGTAGATCCTAAGAACAGAACACACGTCAGGCTTGCTGGGTAGCCCCCAACTAAGGCCCTCCCATGTTTAAGTTAGAAAAATGGGGTCGAAAGCGATCAACGGGGAGCTAGTGAAATTAGAAAACGTGATAAATGCACTTGTCATAAATATTCATAAGTGCTGGTATTTATAGTGTACGGTACAGCTTGAATGCTTACCACATGGCATCATCTGGATGATTGGGCGTCAGATGATCCAACGGCCAGAAAAGCGTGCGGGTCGGATGAACCGGGTCAGACAACCCGACCCGCGCCTTCATGCGCGAATCTTGCCTTTTATGGTAGATTTCTTTAAAACGGAAGGACAATTTGATCATTTTGTAATTACCCTCATCAGATATAACAAACTGTATTCATAAAAATAAAAACTAGTTTCAAACATATTTTTGGAAAAAGAATAAAATTGGGGGGGGGGGGGATAAGGAATAATTTGCAGAAGAAAGAAAGAGATAAGTTGAGATGGAAAATGGGATAGTTTAGGAAAAGTGTAAAGATGCAATTAAATGAAAATGGAGGACTACTTTATGAGAGACGGCTTCGTTTTTGCACAAAAATGGGAACCTTCTGGACTTTGATTTTGGTCCATTCTTTTAGGTATCATACCATACTGCCTGCACTGCACTTTCCCCTAAACTTGCTTTGTATCTCAACATTTTAACTATTTTTATTAATTTCTCATCTTTGCTTTGATCACATTACTGCAAATTGCCCATCACATCAAAGGCCATCCCTTAGGTCTAACCAGAGAAGGGGAAAAAATGAAATTGATGCTGTGGACCCCACCACTTCATATATTTTTTCTTTAAAAAATTAAATATTAAAGTATTATATTATATAATTAAGGATAAATTACACCTACTTCTACGGATATATAACATAATTATGAATATTCTTTCATTACTATTTTACTTCTGTTAAATTATTTTTTTAAAAAAAATTAAAGGTGGGTAAAATAAATAATTCATAAAAAATATTAATTAGTCCATAAAATCTTTTTAAAAAATTATAAAAAATTATAATTCAGAATCTAAAAGTGTATTTTGATCCGTTCATCGTAAAAATTGAATGAAAAATCTAATGGAATGTTTCATTGTTAAACAGATTTTAAAATTAGAGGGACGTTTACAATTTTTCAAACAATAAAAAGGTATTTATAATTATATCAAACTTTTAGGGAGGTGGTTGTAATTTACCCTATAATCAAATCATGTATCATGCTTATAAAAAAAACTTATATATTATTTTGATTGATATCGTATAATATGCTTTATTCGATTTATTAAAAAAAAAAATCCTATTTGATGTCACCTTAATTTGATTAGTATAAATTTAAAGAAGTTTGATTAAGGAATACTCTTTCTAATGACAAGTAAGGTACGTCTTAAGTTGAATAATTCTCTTTTTCTCGTTCATAAAGTAATGTTTTTTCCTTAAACTAATGTTTGTATGTTGTGAAATATAATATATAAGTAGAAAAAAGAAGAAAATTTTATTTATAAAATTATTTAGATTAATCATTTTTCTTCGTAAGATGGAGTATTCATTGATAAAGTCTATGCAAACAAGGTTTCAATTAAATTCCATGTGTATTGCCATTGATTATTTTATGATGAATTCTTTCTTGTTGAGTTTTTTCTTTTAATTATTATAACTTCATTTTCAATGATCTTTTGGAACAATTACATTCCGTATTTTAAGATTTGACATAATTATATGTAGATTTCTTGTGATTCGAAAAATTATATGTAATATCTTTGAGGTCCTTCCGTTAGTCTAAATTCACTGAATTTATTAATATTAATAAAAGAACTAATAAAAAATTGAGATCTACCCACTTATTGCAGGTCAAATAAATTTTTTCTATCTAAACTACCATTATAACGGTGAAGATGTATATCCTCGTATGCATTAACGTGTGAAGATGTAGAAGGATAATTTTATCATAGAAGAATTTATTTGCCCTGAAATAAATTAGTAATAAGTCAGTTGAGAAAAAATATGGACTTTTATCTATTTTTTTTTATTAATATCAATAAATTCGATAAATTTCGACTAATAGAGAGACTTATTTATTAGACGAAAATAAATATCAGGGATATTAGATGTAGTTTTTATATCGCAGAAGTTTATGTGCAATTACATCAAATCACCAGAGATGATAATTATCTCTAATCTTTTAGCTATTTTTGGTGAAGTCGAGGCCCCATGACTTTGGACCCTAACAAGATGTGGAATATTATTCTATTTTAATAGAAGTTGTCTTTCTACTTCGACAATAATTGTTGATTAGATACAGTCATCCGATATTGAAGATTGGTATATGATTGTCATAATTACCGGTGGTTGGCATACATAAATATTTAATATTGCCTACACTTTTTACTGGTTATGGACAAAAACGTGATTAGATAAAACTGATACAAAAACTTAAATAATCTATCATGAAAAATATTTTTTGCCATGGTTATGAGATATGACAAATATTTTTCTCATAACTTTTAATTATGATAAATATTCTATTTGCACTTGCAAAAATCACGACGAATAATCATTACATGATTGTGATCAATAACTATGTACTTTTATTATTTATTTTTAGTTATGATAATTAATTATTATTAATATTATATCTCTTCTAATGATTATTCTTGTTAAAATTGGTTCAAATTTAATTAAATCCGATCAGAATTTCTCAATTTGCAATTAATACCTAGGGATCTAGTTTTCTCGAGAAAGCAGATTAATTAGTCTTGTAATGTCCACCTTCATATGACACGTGGCTTTGTATCGTCGCCCAATTTTCTGCCTTCTGCCTCTCTCTCTCTCTCCTCTCTCTTTCTTATAAACAACTGCTGCTAAGTGCTAAATACTAAACAGCCTCCACAAGGTAAACATCCCATTCCCTTTGACTCGAAAAAAGAGAAACGGAAACAGCTCTGAGGTACCACATCTTCCTCTGTGTCTCCACACGCATACACACTCAGAACTATTAATATTTGTCTGATCATCTCTGATATGATCAAGCGTTTTAATTGAAATATGGCAATGGAAAGATACTCTTTTTGCAAATATTTTCTTGGGCCATGTAAAGATTGCTTCTTTATAAAAAAAAGTGGAATTTTCTAGAAGGAGGTGACACTCTCTGAAGAAGCCCCTTTGTATTCTTGACACCTGTTGATGATTTTCATTACCTTCTTGCATTGGTAACTGATAGTTTCCCTTTCCCACTTATTGAAATTATTGCAAGTTTATCTCTTTTTGCCGTTTTGGTTTTCAGATTGACATAAAGGCTGCAACTTTTCTGACTTTCCTGTTCTGGGTTTTATAAAAAGAGGCGTTGATAGTGAAGAATGAGGGGAACAGAGGGTTTGGACTTGAGTTTTGAGAAGCTGATGGTTTTTTCTGGTTTGGAGAATATGAATCGAAGTGACAGTGGTGGTGAAGTGGGGGGTGGTTTAGGTGGAGGGCTGCGAATAAGTGAGTGGAAAGATATTCCAGTGGAGCTGTTGCTGAGGATTTTATCTCTGGTGGATGATCAGACGGTGATTGTGGCTTCTGGGGTTTGCCATGGATGGAGGGATGCCATTTCTTGGGGCCTCACCCATCTTTCCCTCTCTTGGTATATTATCTATGGTCCCTTCTGCAATTATTGCGTATATGATGGATGCTTTCTATGTCTTTACTATTGCTGTAAGTGTACAAGATTCAGGTCTTCTATTCTTGCCCGTTTTATAAGGAGCTTATTTACCCGGGTTTGCAAAACATTATGTGCTCAAATTGCCGTGTTTTGGTTTTTTGCTATCGCAATAGTTGTAGGAGTCCTGTTATGGAAAAGAAAACAGGAGGAAATAATTCCGCTCTTGTTGGTTAATATATTAAAAAAGTTATATGCTTTTAAAGTTTGTTGCATCTGTGCCGCAGGGTTGTTTACAAGTGATGGTAATTCAGTTACTTGTCAAGATCCTCTGTTTTTTCTAGTTTCATATTTTTTCCGTTTGATCCTGTTGTGATTGTATTTGAGCCTGATTAGGTTCTTCTTACTGTATCCTGAAGAGTTTAAGTATATGGCTATCTGAGATCTTCTTCTTTTACCTGGCTCTGTTTGGGATTGAGTTCCAGTCAGTATGCGTTAACCTTGAACGTACAACAACTTGATTCATATTCCTAGTCTGAAGTGGGTGTTCCATATGGGGGAAGAACGACTTTCTTGTTTTCAAATGCAGATATGCTTACTGAAGTACAGTGTTATGCATTCTGTCGTAATTCCTATGGTTGCTGAGTAGCTCCGTTTATCCTCAGGTGCAAGAAAAACATGAATAATTTGGTTCTGTCTCTAGTTCCCAAGTTCACGAAACTGCAGGTTCTGATTTTGCGGCAAGATACACCGCAACTACAGGATGATGCTGTTGAAAAGATTGCAACTTATTGCCATGATCTGCAAGAATTGGATCTCAGCAAGAGTTTTAGACTGACTGATCGCTCCTTGTATGCCTTAGCACATGGTTGCCAGGACCTTGTCAAGCTGAATATCAGTGGTTGTTCGGCTTTCAGTGATAGTGCTCTGGGATACTTGACTGGGTTTTGCCGAAAATTGAAATTCTTAAATCTTTGTGGTTGTGTTAGGGCTGCAACAGATAGGGCTTTGAAGGTATGGAACTTATGAGCTCATTTACTGATATGCCTCCCAACATGTGCTGGCTCACCAAATCTTTTATAACTACTTATGCAGGCTATTGGATACAACTGTAATCAATTGCAGTCGCTGAACCTCGGATGGTGCGACCGTGTTGGTGATGAAGGTGTAAAGAGCTTAGCCTATGGTTGCCCTGATCTAAGAGCTCTTGACTTGTGTGGATGTGTTCTTATTACAGGTATACCTTTCTTTTATTTCCTAACACAAGTGTCTTAGACCTACCATAAAATGAAAATGGAATGTATTAAACAGTGGAACAGAGGTTTGGCTTTCATTTGATTGGTTTATTGCATTGGCTATGTTTCTGCACGCAATGGCTCGATATGATACATGTAAATCCTTGATGTTCTTGTTTGAGATAGCAATACAAGTTTCTTTAGTTGTTTTTTGTCTCTGGGTGCTATAGATTGAACCTTCTGCTGACGGATGTGTATCATCATGTCAGATGAGAGTGTGATTGCATTGGCAAACAACTGCCTTCACCTGAGGTCCCTCGGCCTGTACTATTGTCAGAATATTACGGACAGGGCAATGTATTCTCTGGCACAGAGTCGGGTGAAAAACAAGCATCAAGTTTGGGCGCCTGTAAAGAACAGATATGAAGAGGAAGGGCTCACGAACCTTAATATCAGCCAATGCACTGCCCTCACTCCCCCAGCCGTGCAGGCATTATGCGACTCTTTTCCAGCTCTTCATACATGCCCCGGTCGACATTCCCTCATAATTAGTGGTTGCCTGAATTTGACGTCCGTGCACTGTGCATGTGCGGTGCAAGCACACCGTGCTACACCTGCAATTCCTCATCTAGCCCACTAAGCCGAGAGTTGAGGAAAATCTCCAAGTTTCCAGGCTGAAAACAGAGTAGGCCTCTTCTGTATATAAGCTTGTTTTACTTTTAAATCGGACATTTGTGGGGTGTCTAATGTGTTGGAGATTTGGTCTCTGAGACTACTTTATCTTGTGCTGTTGTGATACTTTTAAGAACTCTTTTATATCTAATATTGCAACATTAAGAATAACCAGCGGGGAACAGAGAATGAGTCGGGATTCATATTACAAAACATGGATTCTCACCTCAATAATGTCGTCAAAAGCTAGTGTTATAGGCCTAACAGTGGGCGATGGTCGCACTGTCCAGATCCATACCTAATAGATACTCATAAAATTATTTCAGCACTCTACCAGGTGAAAATGTCCTCTTCTTCGTTGCAATCTATGTACTTCCAAATGCTCTTCCTAGACACAATTCCTTATGTGAGTAGATGTATCTGTGCAACTAAATGGGTATTTGTAACTATAATCTTGCTGAATCCTCCTGGTACACTATCCCAACTGTTTTCATCTGAATGTAATCTTTGTATATTTCAGACGCCATCCACACCTCTGTTAAAATATATAAGACGCCTTGTAGGCAGTTTTGGGCTGTTAGACTGTCGCGGGGGTCATGGCAATCTTCTGTTTTCAGGTCTCAGCAAGTCTAGGAGGTTTACATGAGTTAGCTGGCTTGTTGATAGCACATTATCTGACGCGTGGGAAGAGGTTAATCAGGCATCGAATATGTTGGCAGATAGGCCGTTGTCCATGTGGGGTCAGCTAGCTCCATAACTAAAGCCTACATCATTAATCATGTTGGACAAATTTGACTAGTCATCAGCCAGCGTGGCCGCCAAGTCAGTGTTCGTGCAGCAGATGGATGATGGTTCAGCTGCCTAGCTGGAGAGATAGCACCATAGACGTAGAACTGCATTGATGATCATTAGTCACGTTGGCTGATAGGTCATTGTCTTGCGACGTTGAGCCATCTGTTTAGTGTGAGGATCAACATATTCGACGAGGTTGATGATTCATAAATTGTGTTGGATGCCAGGTTAGTTTTCCAAGGAAACCACATCTGCATGGTCATCCGGATTCGTCATCAGCCGCAGGAGACTGCACTATGTCGACTCGGGCATACGTTGTAAGAGAGTGATGGTTTTTACGGGTTGATCAAAGGCAGTAGATGATCCGGGCAGTCCTGTGCCTGGTTCATGAAATAATTTCGACCAAGTCGGCGGCATAGGAAAGGCTGTCACTATGTGGGTCTGGTCTTGATCTTGAAACTGGCCCATTTAAAATTAATCCTACCAATTTCAATCTCATGCTTTTACATTCTCCTTAATGGTGGTGATGTGTGATTAATGAAGTACACTAGGGAAATACCCAAAAAAACTTTCATTAAGGGCATTTCCGTCATTTAAGTAAAGATCACCGGTTCTGATGGATGGGAATTGGGAACTCGTGCAGTAGCCCAGTCTTGAAACTGTTTCAATTTTATATTTAATAATTGAGAGAGGCGAAGTCAACAAAAATTTCGTATGTATCTGAATATTATTATTCTTTGGAGAAACCCTAGATTTTAATTCACCACTCTCCGGTTTCTCTCTATAAATTCTCTTCTCTCTCTCTCTGTGTGTGTGTGTGTGTGTGTGTGTGTCTCGAAAGATAGCTAAGAATCGGGAACCTGAGAAGCCCGTGGAATTCGAAACGGAATCAGTGGAGGAAGAAGATGACGAAGCTACTTCTGAAGACGCTGGCTCGTAGGATTCCGACTCCGAACCCAATCTGGCGCAAGTTAGCAAAAAGCCCTCATCCTCAACACAGGCAACTCCCAAGTGTTAGAAAATAGACCTGGTCAAGATGGACATCCTGGAATATGAGGCGATAAAAAACGCACGAATTTGTTAACCCAGTTCGGATATAAATCCTACGTCTGGGGGCGATACCAAGCCAGGAGAAAACACTCAAAGAGGAGAAAAATTGAGGAGTACAACACACACACACACACACACACTTGTATGTAAGTCTTCACCACACGTGAAAGACAACACTCACTCTCGTCTCAACTCTTTCTTTTATCTCTCGATTACACAGAGAACTTATATGTTTTTCTCTCTACTCTGCTCTACTAAACAATGCCAATAAAAGTATTTATAGCCATGACTTAGAGTCTCCAATTCAACTTGGAATCTCTAAGTTGGCCCGGGTTATCCTTGACTTGACTTAGAGTCTCCAACTTAACTTGGGATTTCTAAGTTGGACCGACTTAGAGTCTACAACTCAACTTGGGATTTCTAAGTTGAACCGGGTCATCCTTGACTTTTTCAACATCTTTGGCAACATGTCAAATCAATCTTCACACCTTAACACCAAGAAAGCGCAACCTCAGTCCTCCTCTAAACCCCAACTGCAGCCGCCTTCATCCTCGGATGAGGAGGAGTCTGGATCTGAATCGGAGTCAGACTCCGACGAACCAGACTCGAACGTCAAGCCCGTAGCATCCAAGCCCATGGAAAATGAACAGAAATCCAGTGACGGGCCTAGGAAGTTTAGATCCAAGCCCATTGCTTCGGATCTCGTAACTCCTGCTAAATCCACCGCCGCAAAACGCACTGCCGAAGAAAAAGAAACGAAGACTAAGGATGCTAAGAAGTCGAAGAACAAGGCCGAGCCCGACACTTGCGAGAAAAAGTCTACTGATGATTCGAAGAAATTGCTTTTCCAGAGGCTTTGGAGTGAGGATGACGAGATTGTGATTTTGAAAGGGATGATAGATTATGTGACCAAGAAGAAGTCCGATCCGGTTACTGACTTTAATGCTTTTCATGATTTTATTAAGAAGAATTTGCATGTGGACGTGACTAGGACTCAATTGCAGGATAAGATTAGGAGGCTGAGGAAGAAGTATGAGAACAATAAGAGCAAAGAGAAGGAGGGTAAGGATAGGACCTTCTCGAAGCCACATGAGCAGAAAGCTTATGAGTTGTCCAAGAAAATTTGGGGGTAATGATGTGTGATTAATGAAGTACACCAGGGAAATACCAAAAAAACCCTTCATTAAGGGCATTTTACACCTTCTCGGTCCTTAGTACCCCTTAGGTACCTAAGAATCCATTTCACAGCTTCCCAGTGCATCACTCGTGGATTGCTCATAAAATGGCAAACTACTCCCGCAGCATGTGCTATATCCGGTCGAGTACAGATCATAGCATACATCAGGCTCCCAATTGCGGAGGCATACGGTGTGACTCTCATCTTTGCACGTTCGGAGTCAGTCTGTGGCGAATCACTGTTGGATAGTTTGAAATGATTTCCCAATGGCATTCCAACCGGTTTTGCATTTTTCATCTTGAATCTGCATAATACCTTTTTCAATATAATCAGATTGAGATAACCACAATTTACCAGTACCTTTGTCCATTGTGATTTTCATGCCCAATATCTGCCTTGCTTCGCCAAGATCTTTCATGTCAAACCTCCTCGACAACTGATCCTTGAGCCTATTGATCTACTTGACATTTGATCCTGCTATCAACATGTCATCAACATACAGGAGTAGAATGATAAAAAAGTCATCGACACTTGCGAGAAAAAGTCTACTGATGATTCGAAGAAATTTCTTTTCTAGAGGCTTTGGAGTGAGGATGACGAGATTGTGATTTTGAAAGGGATGATAGATTATGTGACCAAGAAGAAGTCCGATCCGATTACTGACTTGAATGCTTTTCATGATTTTATTAAGAAGAATTTGCATGTGGACGTGACTAGGACTCAATTGCAGGATAAGATTAGGAGGCTGAGGAAGAAGTATGAGAACAATAAGAGCAAAGAGAAGGAGGGTAAGGATAGGACCTTCTCGAAGCCACATGAGCAGAAAGCTTATGAGTTGTCCAAGAAAATTTGGGGGTAATGATGTGTGATTAATGAAGTACACCAGGGAAATACCAAAAAAACCCTTCATTAAGGGCATTTTACACCTTCTCGATCCTTAGTACCCCTTAGGTACCTAAGAATCCATTTCACAGCTTCCCAGTGCATCACTCCTGGATTGCTCATAAAACGGCAAACTACTCTCACTGCATGTGCTATATCCGATCGAGTACAGATCATAGCATACATCAGGCTCCCAATTGCGGAGGCATATGGTGTGACTCTCATCTTTGCACGTTCGGAGTCAGTCTGTGGCGAATCACTGTTGGATAGTTTGAAATGATTTCCCAATGGCATTCCAACCGGTTTTGCATTTTCCATCTTGAATCTGCATAATACCTTTTCAATATAATCAGATTGAGATAACCACAATTTACCAGTACCTTTGTCCCTTGTGATTTTCATGCCCAATATCTGCCTTGCTTCGCCAAGATCTTTCATGTCAAACCTCCTCGACAACTGATCCTTGAGCCTATTGATCTCCTTGACATTTGATCCTACTATCAACATGTCATCAACATACAGGAGTAGAATGATAAAAAAGTCATCGACACTTGCGAGAAAAAGTCTACTGATGATTCGAAGAAATTGCTTTTCCAGAGGCTTTGGAGTGAGGATGACGAGATTGTGATTTTGAAAGGGATGATAGATTATGTGACCAAGAAGAAGTCCGATCCGGTTACTGACTTTAATGCTTTTCATGATTTTATTAAGAAGAATTTGCATGTGGACGTGACTAGGACTCAATTGCAGGATAAGATTAGGAGGCTGAGGAAGAAGTATGAGAACAATAAGAGCAAAGAGAAGGAGGGTAAGGATAGGACCTTCTCGAAGCCACATGAGCAGAAAGCTTATGAGTTGTCCAAGAAAATTTGGGGGTAATGATGTGTGATTAATGAAGTACACCAGGGAAATACCAAAAAAACCCTTCATTAAGGGCATTTTACACCTTCTCGGTCCTTAGTACCCCTTAGGTACCTAAAAATCCATTTCACAGCTTCCCAGTGCATCACTCGTGGATTGCTCATAAAACGGCAAACTACTCCCGCTGCATGTGCTATATCCGGTCGAGTACAGATCATAGCATACATCAGGCTCCCAATTGCGGAGGAATATGGTGTGACTCTCATCTTTGCACGTTCGGAGTCAGTCTGTGGCGAATCACTGTTGGATAGTTTGAAATGATTTCCCAATGGCATTCCAACCGGTTTTGCATTTTCCATCTTGAATCTGCATAATACCTTTTCAATATAATCAGATTGAGATAACCACAATTTACCAGTACCTTTGTCCCTTGTGATTTTCATGCCCAATATCTGCCTTGCTTCGCCAAGATCTTTCATGTCAAACCTCCTCGACAACTGATCCTTGAGCCTATTGATCTCCTTGACATTTGATCCTACTATCAACATGTCATCAACATACAGGAGTAGAATGATAAAAAAGTCATCGACACTTGCGAGAAAAAGTCTACTGATGATTCGAAGAAATTGCTTTTCCAGAGGCTTTGGAGTGAGGATGACGAGATTGTGATTTTGAAAGGGATGATAGATTATGTGACCAAGAAGAAGTCCGATCCGGTTACTGACTTGAATGCTTTTCATGATTTTATTAAGAAGAATTTGCATGTGGACGTGACTAGGACTCAATTGCAGGATAAGATTAGGAGGTTGAGGAAGAAGTATGAGAACAATAAGAGCAAAGAGAAGAAGGGTAAGGATAGGACCTTCTCGAAGCCACATGAGCAGAAAGCTTATGAGTCGTCCAAGAAAATTTGGGGGTAATGATGTGTGATTAATGAAGTACACCAGGGAAATACCAAAAAAACCCTTCATTAAGGGCATTTTACACCTTCTCGGTCCTTAGTACCCCTTAGGTACCTAAGAATCCATTTCACAGCTTCCCAGTGCATCACTCGTGGATTGCTCATAAAACGGCAAACTACTCCCGCTGCATGTGCTATATCCGGTCGAGTACAGATCATAGCATACATCAGGCTCCCAATTGCGGAGGCATACGGTGTGACTCTCATCTTTGCACGTTCGGAGTCAGTCTGTGGCGAATCACTGTTGGATAGTTTGAAATGATTTCCCAATGGCATTCCAACCGGTTTTGCATTTTCCATCTTGAATCTGCATAATACCTTTTTCAATATAATCAGATTGAGATAACCACAATTTACCAGTACCTTTGTCCCTTGTGATTTTCATGCCCAATATCTGCCTTGCTTCGCCAAGATCTTTCATGTCAAACCTCCTCGACAACTGATCCTTGAGCCTATTGATCTCCTTGACATTTGATCCTGCTATCAACATGTCATCAACATATAGGAGTAGAATGATAAAAAAGTCATCGACACTTGCGAGAAAAAGTCTACTTATGATTCGAAGAAATTGCTTTTGCAGAGGCTTTGGAGTGAGGATGACGAGATTGTGATTTTGAAAGGGATGATAGATTATGTGACCAAGAAGAAGTCCGATCCGGTTACTGACTTGAATGCTTTTCATGATTTTATTAAGAAGAATTTGCATGTGGACGTGACTAGGACTCAATTGCAGGATAAGATTAGGAGGTTGAGGAAGAAGTATGAGAACAATAAGAGCAAAGAGAAGGAGGGTAAGGATAGGACCTTCTCGAAGCCACATGAGCAGAAAGCTTACGAGTTGTCCAAGAAAATTTGGGGGTAATGATGTGTGATTAATGAAGTACACCAGGGAAATACCAAAAAAACCCTTCATTAAGGGCATTTTCGTCATTTAAGTGGGGATCCGCGTCTTTTCCATCAGTCGGGTCGAACAAGACCCAACTCGGATCCATCCGCCTTTAAAGACCCGGACAATGATAGCCGTCCGATCGTGGACGCTGGCCAGCAAGATGAGGCCACGTGGCTGACAAACTCTGTCCTGTTGAGCCCTATATATAGACCCAAAACGCCGTCATTAAAGGTACCTGTTACACATTTATTGAGATCGAATCTTGAGATAGATGATGGGTTCGAATCCACCAAAAGTAATTTCTACGAACACTTGTGTAGATGTGTGAGTAGGGTCGAATCCACATAGATTGGTTTTAAATTAATTCCTTCAAAAATGAAAATAATTAGGGGGAGTTTTGATTGTGAAGAAGAATAAAACTAAAAAGCTAATAAAATTAGAAGAGATAAATTTAAGAGAAGAGTATTCCAGTTGAAGATAGGTTCACGCTTAATTCCACGACTGATCATAGATGCAAAGATAACAATTATTAATGATAGATAAATTAGTTATGGCAATTGGTAGGACTTCACCTTTCCTTACCTTGTAGATAGTCAAGGAACGTCCATTGACTAAATCCCTAATCAGTAAACAATCTTAGGAACGTTCTCAAAATTTAATTTACCGACAGCATTAAGAACTAGAAAGGCCCAATTCTAACCAATGAATTCCTACGAGGATTTATTTAAGTTAGATTGTGTGTTCCCCACAACATAATCGAAAACTTCTACATAATTACGGATTTGAACTAGTTATTGTGCGTTCCCCACTAGTTATTGAACTAAACAAACAATTACGGGTTTGCAAGTTCAATTGGCTAGGCAAATATTTTTGACAATAAATCAGATTATTTGTAATAAAAGTACAGAGAACAACACAAATACCAATATGAATAAAAGTAGAAAGCATAAATTAGATCTCACAACTCGTTGGATTTAAGCGTTCACCAAGTCTTCAACCGGAATGAGAGATTTAGCTAGACATGCTCATGGAAGAACGCATGAAAAACAAAATAAGAAAATATCATAAAAACGTAAAGAAATAAAGGAGTTGAAAATTTGTCTCTTAAAGTGAATTACATCACCTATTTATAATAGCTAGATACCTAGTTCTACTAGGATTAGAAGTAGATTCTTAGTTAAACTAAAAGACTTATAGAGATAAAATTATAATCCTTGTTAAACTCTTCCTTCATCAGAGGTAGTCCAAGCAGCTCCAAACTCTTGCAAAAAATTGAGTTTGAGTCTTGTTTGAATTTTCATTTTGGTGCTTTTCTTCATTTTCCATTTCTTTTATCCTAATGCTGCAAAATAATATTTAATTAGGAGCATTTGGTCACAAAATAGGCTAAAAAATTATATGAAATAAGCACAAAATGCGATCCTATCAATAGAACACATTTCTCTCGATCAACCTAACTTGAGCGTTGTAGGGTCATTGTCGGGGACGTGCCCGACGAGCTCACTGTTCTTGTCTTATTCTCAGGGAACCCAAAATCTGACCTTGGAAGAGCTAGCTGTCTGAGTTGAGATCGTTTCACGAGATCGCTAATTTCGACCCGGATCAGGTGGTTTATTTATGTATTTTTACGACTCATGGTATTATTTAATACACTCAAATTTAATATTAATAATTTGAATCATTGAATAAGTTAAAATAAAAGAAGAAACAAAAAAACAGTAACAGTTTAGTACATTTAAATAATTTGACTTAATACATCACTAATGGATTACAACAATAATTCAAACCAACGATAAATAAATAAAAGAATCAACAAACTTCTGTAGAGGTAAATACATATACCCTCACACACAGAGTTCGAACTTAAAATTTAGAACTTTTTAATTGCGAAATCTCAATCTCATTGATTGATCAGAGAGGCATCATCGGGATGAAATATCCCATTTTTATTGATCAGAGAGGCATCATCGGGATGAAATATCCCATTTTACATTATTTTTTATTAATGAAATATCCCATTTTTATTGAAGAAATTATTTGGGCTACTTTGAACTAGGTGATTAAAAACAATTTATTATTCTATTACGTTACGGGGGAGACTGGAATATCAGAGATTAAAAAGAATTTTATCTTTGATTTTTAGAAAACTTAGAGAGGAAATATTCAAAGTCAGAACACATTGAGACGCGTTCTCGTGTTTTGTAGTTTATTATTTCAAAGTTTCTGACAAAGAAATATATAATTACTAATTTAGTTTTAATCATTTAATTTTATTCTTAAATCATTGTGGTTTTTCAGTTAATACTTTATTTTTTATATTATAAATTGTATCAGCAAGCTTGTGTGTCATATTCTCTACAGGTTAATTATAACCAAAATAGTGGATTATTATAATTAATATGATTGCATTTGGCACAATTTATTATGATCTTATCTTTGATTAATTTATAAATGCTTATATATATATATTTTTTTTTGAACAAATTGTATTGTATTATATAATTTCAATTAACAACATAAATAAGTGCGGGAAAATAGCATTTTTAGTCATACAAGTTACGCCCATATCACTTTTGGCCCCATTCGTTACGGGATTAATACTTTTAGTACCATAACTTATAAAAATTAGCATTTCTGGTCCTTATGTACTTTTTCATCTAAAGTTTAACGATTTAGGTGACGTGCCTAACACGTTGCCCGTTAAATATTTTTGGTTGGAAGAAAAATTGATCATTTTTCAATAGTAGCATATGAGTGTTTCATTTGACCTACTTGATTGACTTGTTGAAGACATGATTAATTCTTTGTGTTGTTTCTACTTGGCCTCAACTTATAGAAATATGGGAAGGATATGATTCAATTTTTGTGAGAGAAGAGAGAAATTGCTATGCTTTTTGCCCTATTTTTCTTTTAAATTTATTTTTTCCGCTCAAATGTAGTTATATTTTTATTTTTCAAAAATGGTCCCGAGCTGAAACAAGATCAATTTGCTCTCGAACCAAAAATACTTAACGATCGCATGTTAGGCGCACGTGCTTTACACCGTTAAATTGTAACAAAAAAAGTGGATAGAGGATCAAAAGTGCTAACTTTTATAAGTTACGGGACTAAAAATGCTAATCGCGTAATGAATGGGACCAAAAGTGAAACGGGTCTAATATATGCGATAAAAAATGTTATTTCCCCAATAAGTGCCTATCACTAATATTAAATATGTATGACTTACAATAATAACTATTATTATTGCAAAAATGAGAGATATACGTGAGTTGTGTATTAGAAAGTTGATGTAATTTTTAAAACAATTATTATTATGCTATGGCGCTAACGGAAACAAGAATTTTTTATTTATCTCCTAAAATATTATGACTTACAATCTCAAATTAATAACATGCATACTAAAAACTTTGAGAAAATAACAAACCAAGCAATATGTTGAAATTCTCTTAATAAATAACAAAATACTTTTATCGTTAACATTTTGAAATGCTTTAAATATTTTTCAAATCTCTAGAATGAAATGAAATGTGGGGACCTGTTTGTAAAAGTTGTAAAGATATCATTGAACGGGCATGTTCCATTAGAAAAGATACATTTGAAAGATTATAACTTTTCATCAAAATGGACGTAATATTTCCCCCAAAGAATACCATTCACTCAGATAGATGCATGCGTCGTTTCATCCAAAGGGTTTCAGCCAATTGACACATTATTTCAATTAAAGGAACACATATTCAGTTGATTTGACATAATTGAACAATAATTGAACGTTATTAACCATCATCAACGTGTTACGAGCTTTTTATGCGTCATACATCATAACCATTCATTTATTATGATTTGGTTTGATCGAAATAATTTCTTTAATTAAATTTATTTATTAATTTATAATTTTTCATTTTTCAATATTAACCATGGCGAAAGTTTAAATTTCTGTATTGATCTTATCTGGCCATGATAGATAATATTACTTTACAATCATAAATAATTTGTAATGTGAAAAATAATCAATTCTTTTATAATTTGGGGCCTCAGCTTCGAAGCGATAAGGTCTCTTTGAAAATTGCTTACATGTTTAACATATTCTGTTTGAGAAATCAAATTTCGTGATTGCTGGTCAACACAAATAATCAAGTTAGGATAAAGTTCTCCAATATTTGTGGACTACTTTTTGTTTGAGTAAATGGTAACTTCGTAATTAACATATTCTCCAATATTTCTGGAGCACTGACACACATAATTTTTCTGTCTGAATTTTGCATGAAAATCAAATTTTTTTCTCAGTTTTTGCTAAACTAAAACAACTATGAATTCATCACTTAACACATGCGTGAACAGTGAGAGTAGCTTCAAACTTGCAGAACATTTCTCAAAACGAATTTTATATAAACCCAAATCAATTTAAACTCAACTATTAAAACTTAAATTTGAATTTAAGCGCGGACATAAATGATTAATCTAAACAAATTTGACTAATTAATCAATAATCCTAATTAATAAGCTGCAATGGCGCCATATATAAAAATTAATAAAAGTTTAATTAAATTCAAACCAATATTGTGGATTTACCTTAACTCTATATGAAAATAGTGGAAATTTAACTTTCCATAATGCTAGTTGTTACCATACACATAAAAGTCGTGTTACAAAATAGTCAACTTACTAATGATCAAATTGAATTTTATTACTATATCTTTAAATAAGAGATAAAAATGAAATAACTACTGACCATTTATATACATAATCAAGGGATTATTTCTTTTATATAACATTTAATTTTGTGCCATTATACTTACCTTATAAAAATGGTACATTTTTTTTTTGTTTTGATTTGGTATGAAAATGGTACTTGTCGAACAATCACGACTATAATTTTGCCTATAAATACGAAAGCATCCAAGAACAATCTGAAAAGATTAAAGAGAGATACAGACAAATCTAGAGAGAGAGAGAGAGAAATGAAGCAAGAAACTACAGTGGTAATTGTCGGGGCAGGGCCTGCAGGGTTAGCAACTTCTGCATGTCTAAACCTTGACAACATACCAAACATTGTCTTAGAAAGAGAAGATTGTTTTGCATCCCTTTGGAAGAAAAGAGCCTACGACAGACTCAAACTTCATCTGGCTAAGCAATTCTGCCAACTACCCCACATGCCATTCCCTCCCAATGCACCAACATTTGTGCCCAAACATGGTTTTATCCAATACTTGGATGACTATGTTGCCAATTTCAACATCAACCCATTGTATCATCGCAACGTTTCATGTGCCTCGTTCCATGACAACAAAGATGGACAGTGGGTTGTGGTGGCCACGAATACGCTACTTGGGACAACCGAGGAGTACGTGGCCAAGTTTCTTGTGGTGGCGACTGGGGAGAATAGTGAGGGCTACATCCCTCAAATTCCAGGGTTGGATTCCTTTAAGGGGGAGGTGATCCACTCTAGTCGTTACGACAACGGGATGAAGTTTGCAAAGAGGGATGTTTTGGTCGTGGGGAGTGGAAATTCCGGCATGGAAATTGCACTTGATTTGTGCAACTGGGGTGCTCGCACTTCTCTGGTTGTTCGTAGTCCTGTAAGCGACCTATTTACGACTATTAGTCCTTTTGAGTTGTGAATTAATAGTACTAAATGATTTGAGTTTAATTTGATTTTTTGCCGCGTCACAGGTGCATATCTTGAATGAGTGGATGGTCAAACTTGGGATGGAACTGCTGAAGTATCTGCCGCTAGAACTTGTGGACAACATCGTACTAATGTTGAGCAAAATCAAATATGGAAATAATCTGTCTGATTACGGCATCCAACGGCCTGGAAAGGGACCCTTTTTTCTCAAAAGGGCAACTGGAAGATCTCCTGTTATTGACGTGGGGACTGTCTCCAAGATCCGAGCAGGAGAACTAGAGGTATATATATATACACACACACACACACACACCCTTTTCACGCACTTTCACACATACAAACTATGTTGCATGCTAGCTACACACACATACACACGTGTGTGAGTGTGAATGTTGCATGCATGCAGATGCTGATTATTATGTTTGATCAATGTATGAATTAGGTTTTTCCATCAATCAAGAAGGTGAATGGAGATCATGTTCAGTTTGCCGACGGCGAGACAAAGAGTTACGACGCCGTCGTCTTTGCAACTGGCTACAAGAGCACTGTGAGAAAATGGCTTAAGGTGATTTATCATTTTATTCTCATTTTTTCTTCATAATTTAAACTATTTTTAGTTTGATTTCATGTGTATAAATGTTCCAAACACGATTTTATGTTTGTTATATATATATATATAGGACGATGGGGGGCTGTTCAATGAAGATGGAATGCCGAAACAGAGAAGTCCAAATCACTGGAAAGGAGAAAACGGGATTTACTGTGCTGGATTTGCAAGCGCCGGATTGTTTGGCATATCGAACGATGCCAAAGCTATATCGCGAGACATAAGTGCGATTTTAGGCCACAATAATTGATAGGTGCCTACAGTATATCCAGTGAACTTAAAACAGTGTTGCACCCTTCACATATTTCAGCCTGTATTTTTACTTTACAAAAAAACCAAAAATATATATATATATATAGAAATAATGTATACTGCAGCCTCTTCTTTTATATATGTATACTGTTATTAATGAATATCAGTATTTAATTATTTTTTCCCCTTAAAAGTTGAGATATTTAGAGGTTTAATTATAACTTAAGAACTTGAATTAAAATAAATTTAATTTATAAAATTATTTTGATGAGATCAAATTGTAATAAGTGATTGGTTACCTAACTATATATATACCAAACCGAAATTATTTTAGTCCTACTACACTCAAAATAAACTTGTTAGGATTTTAAAATGATCTTCTAATTTTTTTTAATTATTCAATTTTGGGACAGTGTTGGTCGGCATTTGGCCAACCTTGCTGGAAAGTAGCCAAATTCCAACGAGTATTGTCCCAAAATTGAGTAATTAAAAAACTTAGAGGACCATTTTAAAACTCTAACAAGTAAAAAAGACTAAAATGGAAAATGAATATAATTAGAAGACCAATTAAGCCCTCAAACTAAACTATAATGTCATCATTTATTCTATAGTTGCACGCCACGTCCTAATTAATGCTGCCTATTTGTTTAAATTTTGATCTTTTGATTCCTTTGGAGGGTTCTCTGATTCATCCTTGAGAGATTCGACCAACGATTCTGCCTTTTCCTGCTCTTCTTGAACCTGCATTTACCACTCAATACATGTCTGTTTCAGAATAATCACAATATATAGATGAAATGAAATAATGAGACATAGATAAAATTAATAAAAAATAAATGATACTTGTATATAAAAAATGAAAATAACATATTAAAACCTTATTATATACAAGTAATTAAGCTTAATTAATTACTACCAACAGGATCACAGTAATACCTTGCTTATAATATACTATATTATTAAAATCTTAAGAAAACTGAAGCTTTATTATTACTAATATTTAAATCACAAGTTTATCATGATGAAAAATCGTGACCAATTTACGGCAACGCAACCGCTATTAGATTTTATTTTTTCAAGTGATATTAAAATATTAACTACATCTAAAAATACGATAAATGTTCTGGCCATAAATAAAACTATGATTTTTTATTAACCTGTTAAATTTTTTCATTAATTTTGTTTGATTATGATTTTTAAATTATAGTAACAAGCATTTGAGCGAAACACTCAACCAAAAACACTTGAGAGATTGAGAGATATGAGAGCATAGTCCACTTGTTTCCCATGTTTAGTTTTTTATGAAAATCATCTTGTGAAAACTTGTTTGAAGCTTGCTGAGTTGTCTTTTATCATATGATGTACCATTCTTTGAACACTTAACTAGATTCTTGCTTGTTACTTTCGTCTGTGATACATAAAGTTTGGAATGAACTTCTTCAACTATTTTATCTCTATTTCTTTGCATCGAGGACGAGCAAAGGGTTAAGTGGGGGGATATTTGATAGGATCGCATTTTGTGCTTATTTTATATAATATTTTAGCCTATTTTGTGACAAAATGCTCCTAATTAAATATTATTTTGCAACATTAGGATAAAAGAAATGGAAAATGAAGAAAAGCACCAAAATGAAAATTCAAACAAGACTCAAACTCAATTTTTGGCAAGAGTTTGGAGCTGCTTGGACTACCTCTGATGAAGGAAGAGTTTAACAAGGATTATAATTTTATCTCTATAAGTCTTTTAGTTCAACTAGGAATCTACTTCTAATCCTAGTAGAACTAGGTATCTAACTATTATAAATAGGTGATGTAATTCACTTTAAGAGATAACTTTTGAACTCCTTTATTTCTCTACGTTTTTATGATATTTTCTTATTTTGCTTTTCATGCGTTCTTCCATGAGCATGTCTAGCTAAATCTCTCATTCCGGTTGAAGACTTGGTGAACGCTTAAATCCAACGAGTTGTGAGATTTAATTTATGCTTTCTACTTTTATTCATATTGATATTTGTGTTGTTCTCTGTACTTTTATTACAAATAATCAGATTTATTGTCAAGAATATTTGCCTAGCCAATTGAACTTGCAAATTCGTAATTGTTTGTTTAGTTCAATAACTAGTGGTAATACAACATAATTGATTATGTAGAAGTTTTCGATTATGTTGTGGGGAACGCACAATCTAACTTAAATAAATCCTCATAGGAATTTATTGGTTAGAATTGGGCCTTTCTAGTTCTTAATGCTGTCGGTAATTAAATCTTGAGGATGTTCCTAAGATTGTTTACTAATTAGAGATTTAGTCAACAGACGTTCCTTGACTATCTACAAGGTAAGGAAAGGTGAGGTCGTTAGATCGTACCAATTGCCATAACCAATTTATCTATCATGAATAATTGTTATCTTTGCATCTATGATCAGTCGTGGAATTAAGCGTGAACCTATCTTTAACTGGAATACTCTTCTCTTAAATTTATCTCTTCTAATTTTATTAGCTTTTTAGTTTTATTCTTCTTCACAATCAAAACTCCCCTTAATTATTTTTATTTTTGAAGGAATTAATTTAAAATCAATCTCTGTGGATTCGACCCTACTCACACATCTACAAAAGTGTTCGTAGGAATTATTTTTTGTGGATTCGACACCCATCATCTATCTCAAGATTCGATCTCAATAAATGTGTAACAGGTACCTTTAATGACGGCGTTTTGGGTCTATATATAGGGCTCAACAGGACAGAGTTTGTCAACCACGTGGCCTCATCCTGCTGGCCAGCGTCCACGATCGGACGGCTATCATTGTCCAGGTCTTCAAAGGCGGATGAATCCAAGTCGGGTCTTGTTCGACCCGACTGATGAAAAAGACGCGGATTCCCACTTAAATGATGAAAATGCCCTTAATGAAGGGTTTTTTTTTGGTATTTTCCTGGTGTACTTCATTAATCACACATCATTACCCCCAAATTTTCTTGGACAACTCGTAAGCTTTCTGCTAATGTGGCTTCGAGAAGGTCCTATCCTTACCCTCCTTCTCTTTGCTCTTATTGTTCTCATACTTCTTCCTCAGCCTCCTAATCTTATCCTGCAATTGAGTCCTAGTCACGTCCACATGCAAATTCTTCTTAATAAAATCATGAAAAGCATTCAAGTCAGTAACCTGATCGGACTTCTTCTTGGTCACATAATCTATCATCCCTTTCAAAATCACAATCTCGTCATCATCACTCCAAAGCCTTTGGAAAAGCAATTTCTTCGAATCATCAGTAGACTTTTTCTCGCAAGTGTCGGGCTCGGCCTTTTTCTTCGACTTCTTAGCATCCTTAGTCTCCGTTTCTTTCTCTTCGGCAGGGCGTTTTGCGGCGGTGGATTTAGCAGGAGTTACGAGATCCGAAGCAATGGGCTTGGATCTGAACTTCCTAGCGCCGTCATTGGATTTCTGTTCATTTTCCATGGGCTTGGATGCTACGGGCTTGATGTTCGGGTCTGGTTCGTCTGAGTCTGACTCCGATTCAGATCCAGACTCCTCCTCATCAGAGGATGAAGGCGGCTGCAGTTAGGGTTTAGAGGAGGACTGAGGTTGCGCTTTCTTGGTGTTAAGGTGTGAAGATTGATTTGACATGTTGCCGAAGATGTTGAAGAAGTCAAGGATGACCCGGTCCAACTTAGAAATCCCAAGTTGAGTTGGAGACTCTAGGTCAAGTCAAGGATAACCCGGTCCAACTTAGAAATTCCAAGTTGAGTTGGAGACTCTAAGTCAAGTCAAAGATAACCCGGTCCAACTTAGAAATCCCAAGTTGAATTGGAGACTCTAAGTCATGGCTATAAATACTCTTATTGACATTGTTTTGTAGAGCAAAGTAGAGAGAAAAACATGCAAATTGAGTCCTAGTCACGTCCACATGCAAATTCTTCTTAATAAAATCATGAAAAGCATTCAAGTCAGTAACCGGATCGGACTTCTTCTTGGTCACATAATCTATCATCCCTTTCAAAATCACAATCTCGTCATCCTCACTCCAAAGCCTTTGGAAAAGCAATTTCTTCGAATCATCAGTAGACTTTTTCTCGCAAGTGTCGGGCTCGGCTTTTTTCTTCGACTTCTTAGCATCCTTAGTCTCTGTTTCTTTCTCTTCGGCAGGGCGTTTTGCGGCGGTGGATTTAGCAGGAGTTACGAGATCCGAAGCAATGGGCTTGGATCTGAACTTCCTAGCGCCGTAATTGGATTTCTGTTCATTTTTCATGGGCTTGAATGCTACGGGCTTGACGTTCGGGTCTGGTTCGTCCGAGTCTGACTCCGATTCAGATCCAGACTCCTCCTCATCAGAGGATGAAGGCGGCTGCAGTTAGGGTTTAGAGGAGGACTGAGGTTGCGCTTTCTTGGTGTTAAGGTGTGAAGATTGATTTGACATGTTGCCGAAGATGTTGAAGAAGTCAAGGATGACCCGGTCCAACTTAGAAATCCCAAGTTGAGTTGGAGACTCTAGGTCAAGTCAAGGATAACCCGGTCCAACTTAGAAATCCCAAGATGAGTTGGAGACTCTAAGTCAAGTCAAAGATAACCCGGTCCAACTTAGAAATCCCAAGTTGAATTGGAGACTCTAAGTCATGGCTATAAATACTCTTATTGACATTGTTTCGTAGAGCAAAGTAGAGAGAAAAACATATAAGTTCTCTGTGTAATCGAGAGATAAAAGAAAGAGTTGAGACGAGAGTGAGTGTTGTCTTTCACGTGTGGTGAAGACTTACATACAGGTGTGTGTGTGTTGTACTCCTCAATTTTCCTCCTCTTTGAGTGTTTTCTCCTGGCTTGGTATCGCCCCCAGACGTAGGATTTATATCCGAACTGGGTTAACAAATTCGTGTGTCTTTTATCGCCTTCATATTCCAGGATGTCCATCTTGACCAGGTCCATTCTCTAACAACTGGTATCAGAGCCTGGTTCAAGGAGTTAAGATGGAGGGAAAGATTCCAGTCGAACGGTTCAATGGTTCTGACTTTGGGTTTTGGCGTATGCAGATTGAGGCCTACCTGTACGGGAAGGACCTGTACGAACCACTTGCAGAGAAGCCCGAGAAGACGAGTGATGAAGAATGGAAGGTGCTCGATCAGAAGGCGATGAGCGCAATAATCATGTCGCTCTCTCAGAATGTCGCCTATTATGTGAAGGGAGCAAAGAACGCGAAGGAAATCCTACAGACTCTTGCCGATATGTACGAGAAACCCTCAACAATGAACAAGGTCATGCTGATGAAGAAACTATTCAGGTTGCAAATGGAGGAGAGGAAGTCGGTGGCCGATCACCTCAATGACTTCAACCAACTCATGACACAGCTGGCGTCTGTGGATATCGTGTTTGACAATGAGGTAAAAGCGTTAATTTTGCTCTCATCTTTACCTGACAGTTGGGATGTAGTTGTTACTTCGGTGAGCACTTCGTTTGGGAAGGAGAAGATGAAGTTCGACAACATCAGGGACATGATGTTGAACGAGAAAACCCGTAGAAAGCAAACGGGTGGATCATCTGGCTCTGCACTACATACAGAGTCCAGAGGGAGACCTGACACACGGGGTAAATACCGTGGAAGATCAAGGTCCAGGGGGAAGAACAAGGGCAAGAAGGAGATGGTGTGCTGGAATTGCGAGAAGCCCGGACACATAAAAAGCGAATGCCGGGCGCCAAAGAAGGAAAAGGAGGGTCGGACAGCGAATGTCGCGACGGAAGAGATCAAGGATGCACTGTTGTTGAGTGTGAGCAGTTCTTCCGATGATTGGGTCGTGGATTCAGGGGCCTCATTCCACTCATGCAGCAACAAAGACATCATGGAGCCATACACCTCAGGTGATTTTGGCTTAGTTTATCTTGCAGATAACAAACCCCTCAAGATTGTAGGAAAGAGACATGTGCGGATCAAATCAACGAATGGGTCATGCTGGACCCTACATGATGTGAGACAAATACCAGGACTGAAGAGGAACTTGATCTCAGTCGGACAGCTGGACAGTGATGGATTCCACACGACGTTTGGAGACGCAAAGTGGAAGATCAGTCGGGGAGCAATGACTTTGGCACGAGGACTAAAGTCGGGAACGCTCTACATGGCGGGAGGATCCAGTTCAAACATCCCCTTTCCAGGAACTGTATCGCAGGCTAACCTGTGGCATAATCGCTTGGGCCACATGAGCGAGAAAGGAATGAACGTGCTGAAGTCGAAAGGACGGATGCCCGAGTTAAAATCGGTAGAGGTGGGTCATTGTGAACACTGCGTGTTCGGAAAGCTGTACATTATATCTATGCATGAAAACAAGAATTAATTGGCTACTACTGGACAGAATTTCAAGATGTCTTAATACTAAAAAGCGTGGAGAAAAAAATATTAGGTGAAGACAAAATTACCTTATCAATAAAGTCGTCAACTGCTCCAGCATCCCTTGCTGCTCTTTCAGCCACTTTTTCCACAAAATCCACAGCGTTTCTCAGTTTTCCGCCTTCCGGAAGGTCGTCGGCGATGTCCTCCGCCACTTTCTCCACCTCCCCCGCCACTTTCTCCACCGCCTCCACCACCTCTTCCGTCATCTTCATCGCGGTTTCGATTTTATCTGAATTAATTACATATTTTAGGAAAATAAAATTAAACAATTATTTGATACTTAAACGTTAATTACATATATTTTCGTTTTTCAATTCGAAATTTTTGTCGCAAACTCTTTTTCATTTTCTACTCTATTTAATATACACGTATCACGTCTATAAAATTTATTTTTTAAAAATAAAATATATATAGTTTTTACACACGTAATATGTATATATTGAACGAAAAAGGACTTGCAAGTTGCAACAAAAAATCTGAACAGCTCACTTTTCAGTGATGGCCCCCATTTGTAATTGATAAAAGGCACCACTATTGCTATAGCTACTCCCACGATCCAGCTTCTGTCCAATCAAAAAAAGGCAAAATAAGAATTATAGAACAAATTGCATAAGAAAAAAAATAAAAATAAAATCCGGGATGGAAAAATAAAGAAAATCCCAGGATTCTCTAATAAGGTTATAATTTTTTTTGATTAAAATGAAAAAAAAAATTAGACGAATTTAATTGACTCACAAAATGTTTGGAGGCGGGCCGGTAGGTGGTGGAACTCCCGGTTCCACACTGCTGCGGACTGCAAAGTCCCTGAAACGAAATGATCCTTTAGACTTTCGAAATTAGCATAAAAACTATGACATAGTAATTAAGGTTGGTAGAAATAAGATCGTCCACGTTACTTACAGTCGATCTTTATCTATCTAACAATGAAAGGTATGCTAATAAATTACCTTCTAATGTTGCCATAATTTCGCAGTCGTCTTGCATACGTACTCCTCAGAGTTTGGAATTGTTGGTTTTCGTATAGGTTGAGGATAGGCAGGTTTGAGGAAGAATTATGGGGAAGAATTTGATGAGAGGTATGACGTTGGTGGCCAGTCAAGGTAGAATGACTTGAAATATGTCTGATTTGGAGCATGTCTATGATTTCTGCACTAATATCTGTGTTGTATGGATTATGAACTGATGATGAATTTGAAGTAGGATTGTGATATAAAAGGGTTTATTGCAGGAAGTGACTATTGGGGCTGTGCTATTCTCAACTACCCCAAAAGTCTAGATTTTTATAGGAAGGTAGTGTTGGTGGAAATGTGGGAAAAAGATGCCAAAAAATTAAAGGACAGAATTCCCAGAATGTTGCGTAGGTAGGTACGTGGTCCACTAATATTGTAAAATGTTTAACTTTGAATATTCGGATGATGAGAAGGATTGGTTTGACCGAAATAAATTATACAGTAAAGTGTAATACTCTTGTCTTGTGATTATTGTACTATTTAAAAAAAGTGATTAATCACATTTTAACAATAAAATATATTACACTTGTTTTTTGATTGATTTGATTTGTCTAAACTTGATTCGAACAAAAATTTTCTAAAGACGGGAGATGCAGATTCATTTTTCTTAGCAATTTCGTGGGCGGCTATTGAAGAGTTGTAGTACTGAATCTTGTATCACTTTTTTGTCTTAGAAAGTTACATAAAAGTATGTATTTATCTCAGTTGTACATACATTAGTTTTGCATTATATATATATATATATATATATATATGCTGTGAGTGTAAACGAAAAAAATGCGATAATGTTTTGTCAGAACTTGAATACCTTTTTATACAATAGTTATATTATGAGAACAAGCAATTACGTGTTACACATGTTAATTGGTGTCTTTATAAGTTTATATAATTTATGTAATTGTACCTTGGGATATGTTAATTTTGAGGAAGGATGAATTTCTTTTACATTACTTGTTTTAATTCATAAACGTATCATGATGTTTTACTATAAACTAATAATAATTAATTGAGAAAAACATGCAAGCAACCTCTCTGTGATATTGCAAATAACCAAATTACATCCCTATGAAAAAAAAGAGTAATTTACTTTTATATATTTTTAAAAATACAGCAATTTACCTCCTTATATTTTCAAAATGAAGCAATTTACCTTCTTAAACATGGAGATAAAATGTTTCATTTTAACAAAAATACAAAATAAAATTACTATTATTTTTTCATATAGTAAAAAAAAATGGCCAAATTAATTTAATGACAGAATTCTCGGCAAATGCTATTTTTGTTGGATGTTAATTACACTTGAAAAAAAATAATATATATCGAATTATATACAATAAAGAAATTAATTTTTTTTACAGGGACATTAGTTATAATTCGACCCCTATCCATTAATTCCATATATAAATCAATTGGTGTAATCATAATTTCCCTGGGGCGGAATGCTGATCGGCTTCGTCACTCAGAGTTTCAACAATGTTTTCCACCTTCTCTTCCACGTCTTGAAACTGAAAGATGAGTGAAATTTTCAAATATATCAACATTTAGTTAAATTTCTGCCTACCTACATATATACACCAAAATGAGCTGATTTTCATTAGTTAATAATACAAATTTTTGGTAATTTTACATCCAGTAGACTCGATTATTTTTATTCGATAAACTAAAAGTTGCATCGTACAAGTTTAAACATTTTCAAATTTTTATATATTAATTTATGCAATCATAACACATCGAGTGTATTTTGAAATTCGATCGAGCATGCGTGTACCACACAACGCGGAAAGGATAGAATTATGTGATAATGTAGATCTTGTCTTATGATAATTGACTAAATCAAAAGTCAAATAATTGACTAAATCACTTTTTAATACAACAAGGCATGAAACTTGTCTTGTTGATTAATTAATCTAATGACTGATTCCGTCGCATTAATTTAATTACCCAAAATACGTTACGTATGCACATTACTTAAACTCTTAATTAATTATTAATCTTATTAGTTTTATGCAACAAAGCAAAATAGATGATATAGGTTTAGTTGAATTTGTGAACATATATTACCTTGTCAATAGCATCCCCAACCGTACGAGCATCTTGAGCTGTTTTCTCAGCCACATCCTCCACAGCATCCACCACTTTCTTGAGTTTTCCGTCGTCCGGGAGGTCACCGGAGATATCCTCGGCCACCTTGTCGACCACCTCTGCCACCTTTTCAACCACTTCCACTATTTCTTCTATTGTCTCAATCGCGGTATCAACTTCCGCTATGAATATTCAGAAATAGGACATACCTAATTTATTAAATATGTATAAAAATAGTATTTATGTAAATTTAATTTAAAAGTAATGAAGATGTACATATCCTATAATATATAATTTAAATATTTGGAATTAGTCTTACTTTTGAATTTGAGCAATGGTCCCCATTTGTTGCCCACGAAAGGTAAAATAATTGTTAGCACTATCCCAAGAATCCAACTCCTGCATGTACATATAATTAAATATATTCATTTAGATTATTTAATATTCAATGACTTTTTATTAACGAAATAAAATTGCTGACAAATACATACAAAGATGAAGAGGGAGGCTGAGGAGGCAATGGAGCACCTGGTTGAACACTATTGTAGACTGAAAAATTTCTGAAAAATTCAAAAACAATAATTATAATTAAGACGATATTGAGAAAATATAACGAGATTTCCGAAAATCTAATCACCAAAAAGAGTAGTAAAGCAAAAATCAAATTAATTGCACAAAAAGGAAATTAGGGTTTATATATAATTAACTACGTACCTTCTAAGGGTACTGTTGTTGTAGTTTTGCCTTCTGCTGTAGCTGCTAAGATACCGATATCCCAAGCTCTGAGTAACGCTTTGATGTTTGAGTCGTTTAGCACTGTTTGAAGCAAGAACACGAGACGCATAATATTTTGTGATCGACGTGATCATGAATTTAGTTGCAGACGACATAACTGATCAACGGTCAATATTGAATTACAATATATTGTACGTTTCGCTGATCAAAATATATAGATGTAGCTGTAGTACAAGTAGTAAACAAGGGTTGTAGTAATAAATGAATTTGTGTAAGATATATTTATAGAGAAATTTGGGAGAAACAAACGTGTTAATTGGAAGACACGCAGAGGGAGGGACAAAGGAGAAATAAAGTTGTAAGTTTGAAAAAAGCTATGTTGCTGGCTGCTAAGTTTTATTGTGTATGTTAGAACAATTACAAATCAAACGTTATCGTGGAATAGGTCAGGTCATGGACAAAGGGAGTAACTTGCTAGTTATTTATTAAATTGTACTTAATACATAAAAGGGGCAAATTGCTAATTAGAATAACCTTATTAAGAAAAATATAATTTTAGTCCTGTAATTTAATAGAAGCGGCGTTATTTCTGATTTTGCACGAATTGATTTATTGGACTAAAATTAGAATTTAATTAGCTAGAAAAAAACTAAAATGTTTGCCAAAATTTTAAGTTACAGGATAAATTATGAAAAATAATTCGTGCAGCAAAAAAAATACCACCCAAATTAAGTTATTGGACTAAAATTATAATTTTTCTAATCTTATTTTATATAAGTATTAACTAATAATTATCAATATCTATGAAATCATTGTAACTTATCCATATATTATTAAGGATTACATATATTTAATCCTTTAGCTACTTCACGACCTAGAAATTAATTAATTAATGAACATGTTGAGGTCCGATTCAAATCCCCTATACACATTCAATTTTTAATTAAATAAAACAAAGGAGCTATATAAAATTTCAGAGATGAAATGAAAATATACTAAATTCAAATTATGGGGCGAAATAAAAACAATTTCCTGTATAATTGTTGAAATACCCCGCCTCCATAGTGGATACTTTTTTTTCGATAAATTGGTCATAATTAAATTTCAAAATGTATCTGATGGTTTGAAAGCACTTCTTGCATCCAATAATATATTTGCATTCGCAGAAAAAATTCAACAAACCTCTAACGTTGTTGTATAGAATTAATAAAAATAAAAATAATACAGAATCTAACCATATTGGATCACGTGAAAATATAGTTAAACATGTTTCAACCATGAAGGTTATCATCGGAAGCTGTTATTGGTGGTTGACGTTGGTTGGTGTGTACCTAAAAATTTCAAATCTGGGTGGCTGCTTTTACCCTAAAAAGACAAGGATGGGTGTGGAAATTTGTGAAAAATTATGGTGTAATTTTCAGAAAATATTGGAAGACAGATATTTATGCGTGGTCGTTTGCAGCTGGCTGCTTTATCGGAATACATAATTGGCCTTATCTGGAGGCTCTTCCAGCCACCGCAGAATATTCCAGACCCTTTTATCTGCTTCTGCAGTCCGAATTTTATAAATATACGTATTTCATTTATTTTTAATAATTTTTTATTTATTTTGAACTTGTTATTAATTTAAAAATATTAATGTATTACATATTGAATATAGTAACAGTAATATGTCCGTAAATTTCAAACTATCAAAATATTTTTCTTAAAAATCAAATTAATTATAGACGACTTTAAAAAATACCGGACTTAATTAACTGTCAACCATTGGGTAAGTTGGTATCACTACCTCTTTGAAAGAGAGCATCTTGAGTCCAAATCCAGGTTTACGCGCAACTCCTCACCCCCATTGCACAGTAAAGTGGGGTGTAATTGAGATTAAAAATAAATATATAAAAAAATTAAGGAAATAAATAAAAAGAAAGTAAAATAGAATATACATATATATATATATGAAATTAATTAACCCTTTATAAATCAGTTTTGGGATAAAAATTCTGAAGCATAATTAAAGTCCAAACCACAGAAATCCTCATTTTAATATTTATTACTCTAGCATATGTAGTAGAAATAACAATTTACAGGTAAAAATATAAAAATAAATCTTTAGGTTGGGGCGTGAATATCTTTTAAGGAAACTCAAGCCCACTGCAACAAATTTTCCATTGATCAAACAGTATCACTCTTAACTTGTTCCCTCCAGGATACAATAGCCTTACAACGTCGTATGACTTTAAATCACTTTGGATAAGTAGTTGAGCCCAAACCTCAACAAAAGAAGAGCACCTACCAACAACTAATATAACTCTCTCTTATAGTTGCATGTATTATATTTGAATATGTGTGTCTCCAAACAAGTAGAATGGTGCCCCTTTTATAAGTATAGAAATCATCGCCTTTTATCGTTCTTTTCCAGTTATCTTATAAAAGTCAAAAAATAAAATAATGTTATTTTTACTTTTGCTTTTCACTTACCATACAATGTTTGAATATGAACTTTATTCTGAATAATTTAAAATTGGGTAATTATACTTTCTTTCTTTGTACTTTGGTGTAATTATATATAAACCTTCTGAAATTTGATAAATTATATTTAACACCTTAATAAGTCAGTTTTAAGTCAATCAAGGATAAATATAAATTTTCATTCAATTTTTTTGTTAATATCAACAAATTCAATGAATTTTGACTAATTGGGTAACATATCTGCTAGATGAAAGCAAATTTCAGAAATGCTAGATGTAATTTTTCAAATAACAGGGGATCTATGTATAATTACACAAAATTTCAGGAGAGGAGAGTGTGATTATCTCTTTAAAATTATTTTGAGGGTAACTTATTTTCTCTATTATCTAACAACAAAATAAAAATAATTAATCGCTAAAAATGTTTTGAAATTTCCCCTTCAATATTAGTTTACCAAATAAGAAAAAATATTAAAATTTTTATCATTGGAATTAATATAGTAGATATTTTAGAAGAAAAATATTATATCTCCCTATATAAAGCAAAAAATTATGCATATCTCCCTCAATTTCCGGCCTAATTCTTTTTCCCTGTTGAACCAAACAAAATTTTAATTACTAAGTACTAGTAATTAAATCAGATTTAGGTAAGCCCGCCCTAAATAATAATGTCCAATCTTCTATTACATTTTTATGTCTAGTATTAGTATCAGATCTAATAAATGATTGATACGTATTCTTTTTAAATTTAAAAATTATAATCAAATTAAATTATGATTTAAAATTTTGAATAGTATATAATACACACATAGATGTGCGACTGAAACTCCTTTCCCACTAGAATATTTTCAAGAAAATAGTTTAATGCTCGTGTCGTGTGCTCGAATCGAATTAATCACAAATTTTTAGGTATGGATTGAAAATAATAAAGAAATGTTCTTATACACTATCTTGTTACATCAATTGTATTGTATCTGTTTTAGGGACAATCCGACAATTCGGACTATTACCTTAACAACTTTGGTTGTAATATGATCACTATACATTTCAATTAATTAATTTTGGATCAATCTCTAATGATGTTTGTGTGCGTAGTCATCAATATTTTCTTGATTGGGAGGCTCATGGCCTTTCTCTTGCTCTTCTTTGGGATGATCATGGGTGGTGGATTCCTCACCCAAAGACTCTACATACTCCTCCACTCTTTCCTCTACTTCCTGAACCTGCATTTTATTACAAATAAATATATATATATATATATATATTTCAAGTTAATATAATTATCAATTTTGAATCAATATCTAAGTAATGTAATTTGTACTATATGAGGAGTGAAGTATTTAATTTAATTAATTAGCTAAATATATAAATATAAATTAATATACCTTGTCGATAAAATCGCCGACTAGATGAGCGTCCTTGGATGCTCTTTCAGCCACACTTTCAACAAAATCCACGGCTTTTCTGAGTCTTCCACCTTCTGGGAGGTCGTCGGCGATGTCCTCGGCCACTTTTTCCACCCCCTCTGCCACCTTCTCCACCGCCTCCACTATTTCTTCTACCGTCTCCACTGCCGTCTCTACTTCATCTGAACATCAAAGTAGGTATAAAATTAGTCAAAAAATGATGAAAAAATTGAAGCAGAAGCTGCTAATTAGTTGTATGTATGTGAAGCTTACTTTTGAGTTTGAGAAGAGAGGCCCATTTTCCACTGAAGAAGGGTAGAACTACTGTTATTGCAACTCCCAAAATCCAACTTCTGCAATATTCTTAAACCATTAATAATCCACAAACCTTAAAAGATGAGATGCTGATGGAAGAAATGATCAAATTCCAACTAATTATTGATTAATTTCGATTCTTACATGAAGTTGAAAGGAGGCTCAGATGGCGGCGGAGCTCCGGGTTGAACTACGTTGCATACATGAAATCTCCTGAAAAATATTAATCAACAAGTATAAGCAAAACACATAACATACGTTTTTCTTGCAACTCTATTGCAGTTTACGTGACTACGTTCATACCTCGTACTTTTCTCATCCTTTCGAGTGTTTCTAGTTTTGCCCCAGCAAACGCTTTGATCTGAATTATTGAAAGTCGCATAGTTTGAAGAAGAAATTAAGGATATACGGACTTGAAACCTGCGGGAAGGCTTGACATCGAGGCTAGGCAAAAAGTCACTAGTTGTAATAGATTTGGCTGTGAGGGACATGATCGATGTTTTAGCGAAAATCTAGGATTCAATTTAGAACGAAGAATGAGAATATACACGCAGGCAAAGGGTTATACGTACGTACAAGAAGTTTGTAAAAGAATATCGCAAGTTGTTATCAGTAATCAGAAGAAGTACGTCGTATACAAGTTTTTTAGGAATATATAGGAAGAAGAAATGCTTGGATAAAAGTGCTAGCAGCAGACACGCTTAATATTCAACACATTACATTTGCCTACATATTGACTATTCTTCACAACTAGTTGACTTTTCATTTTATGTAAGTAGTACCAACTTGGTCGTATATATATTTGTACTTATATATATATATATATTTTTTTTAGGGGGGGGGGGGGGGGGGTTGGTTTCGTGATAACTTCTCAGTTCATCACAAGGAAGTTATCTCCTTATGCTTACTTGACTTGTACATATGTAACCATAGCTCAATAAGAATTGGTCGCCTTCATTATATATCATCTTGTAACCCTTTTTTCCCTCCCTACAACTTAAATTATAACATATTTATTAATTTTACAAGTATTGACTTTTTACATTTAAGTTCCATAGAAAGCGAGGGATAATGGTTTGAGTCTATCAGATGTATGAGTTTTACCTTTCTGTTTAGGGGTACATTATTTTATTTTAAAAAATATAAAGGGATGAATTGTTGTATTTTAAAAAATACAGGAGGATAAATTGCCATTTTCTCTTCATAAAGAAATAATTTACTAATTTGTAACATCACAAAGAATGCTTGCTTTTTTTTTTTCCCGATATAGGGAATGTTTGCAAAACCTTCTACTTTTAAAGAAGTGATTTTTGTAGAAAAAGTTGAAAATTGTGCAGAATTAAAAGTGGGTAGTGTTTGTAAAGAAAGTGAAAAGCAGATAAAATCTAAATTAGATATGTTTGGAGAAAAAAACGCTTTTAAAATAAACTTAATTGATTAAAGACGGTTTCATCCCTATATGTTAAAAATTTATTATTTTTTTGCTTATTATTTCACTTGTTGTTTGTCACTAATAATTATTTTTTCACAAAAAATCATAAATTTTATTTCAATTAGTATTACATATTTATGTTTTTAAAAAAATATATTTAATTTAATAATGCTCCCACTAAGTAATATAATGTTCATTCATACACAATAATTAAACTTACATGATTGCAAAAAATAATTATTTTATTAATTGATCAAAATATGTGAACAAAATAATATAATTAGATGATATAAATCATAAAATATAAAAAACTTAAAATATTAAATATATAAAAGTGTAAATTTAATTATTGTTCAAATTTAAATTATTTGAAAACTCCAAAATTAATTTTAAAAATAAATTAAAAATAATAAAATTAAATTTATTAATAACAAGGGTAAAATAATAAAAAATAACGTTGAATTTATTTATAAAAAAAAAATCAAAGCAACTAAAAGTACCCTCAAGGTGCTTCTAGGTTTTGGTTTATAAACTTTTCTTTATCATTTCAAAAGTAGAAACAGGCATTTCAAACACTTCAAAAGTATTTTCAAGAACTCAAAAGTTAAAAAATGCATTTTTAAATATTTTCATAATGCATCTGTCATGTGATTAGAATATTAGATTTAGTTGGAATAAAAATTTCTCGTCAGTTGTTAGGTGATTTGTATGTCCACTAGTTGTCGCAACTGCTCCATTAGTTCTAAAAAATTGATACTGTAACTAATCCTTTAATAATAATAATAAGTATATAGTAAGAAAATGGTGATTAAATCTATCACATTACTGCAAAAAGACGTACAGTTCTGATGTCATATTACTGTCATATAGGCGAATTGGACATAGCGATATTAATATATGATCGACGGTGGATACGCACGCCGCATCAGCATTCTTTCCCTAGATCTAGAATGAAAACGTCGGAATGAAGTGTTGCAACCCGGTTTCATCTGAAAATGGGGAGAATATGGGTTTCAGGAGTGGGTCGGGTGATCCAAATGAAATGGGTTGGGTCAGTCAATTGGGCTTCTTATCTCAGTTGTGTTGGATTTTCAGGAAACTCTACCTTGATCAACTGCAACATTTCATCAGGAATAAACATACACACACATGACACATATGTCCAAGCCAATATCAAAATTAATCAATTTTCAATCAAGGGTTTAATTGTATTTTTATATCTCTTTAACCTTTTAGTCATTTGTAATTTGTTAGGTTGTAAAATAGTCTTTCACCTTTCGACCAGTTTTATCATAAAATCATGAAATTATAAAAAGGTAAATTAAGGATCATTTTACAAATTAAATGACCAAAATACTGCTAAATAACTGTAATTATAGTACCAAAAATATACTTAAGCCTGAAATCGAATCCCTCTCTTGTGATTCCCTAATAAATTAAAGTAACATGCAAAATTTTAAGTGTTGTAAACAAATAAATCGGAAACACACAAAATTTAACATCTCCACATGATCTTTGTAGGAGTAGATACAAAAGAAAATCTTCCCAAAAATTGTAAGCTACATCACAAACATTCAAGCCCTACATCCATCTCCACCCTACAAATTTCAGGAGGGATTCTAAATTCAACAAAGATCTTAATTAGCTATACGTAGAAAACCAAACATCCTCACCTATCATCAACTAATCTAACTTACAGAGGGGAACTACATTAACTAGACCAACATGCATACATCCATGCAAACACACAACACTACACAACCCTAAATTCGAACGTTGCCGACCTAATATTCCCCAATTTAACATTGTAACTATATATGTAAATTGAAGATAGAAAAAGAAGCGAATAATATACCAATCATCAAGAAGAGATTCCGACACCAAGAAAATCTATGAAGGGAACATTCTTCTTTTCTTCAAGCTGCTGCTGATTGACACTCGTCCTGGTCTTGCCAAAGGGGAGTGAATTTTCTCCAATACTTGAAAAATCTCTGTTAATTTTCGACCCATAGTCCAAACAACTAAAGGTATTTGAAAGGGTCCTCTTGTTATTGAGGGCTGAAACGGAATCCTCATTGGGACTGAATATTGAAAAGTTGGTCTGATGGTTTGAACCGATGGATGCAGAACTAGGCGACTTGTAACTTTTTGTTCCGAATAAATCAGGAGATAAATTATTAGGCCAGGGTGTGTACGAACCAGAGAAGGAGGACATAGAGAAGATTTTGTCTTTGCTTTGGCTGTGTAAGTCCAAAATCCCACCATTCTCAAAGCTGATCTTCGAGCCAAACGGATCATGATCCTCTTGCAATCTTGAATTTTTTCGACGGAAAATGTAAGTAGTGGGAGATTTGGAGTGAGGGAGAGCAACATTATAATTATCTTGATCAAGGGTGGTTCTCTTGCTGCCACAAAGCTTGGATTTTTCTCTTTGCTTTCTGGCCATGATCACATGCCAATGGTTCTTGACTGCGTTATCAGTTCTACCAGGGAAAAGCCTGGAAATCAGTGCCCATTTATTGCCATGGATTCTGTGAGCTGCAAGCAGCCTTTCTTCCTCTTCTTCTGAGAATGGCCTCCTGTTTATTCTTGGATCCAGTTGATTAAACCATCTCAATCTGCAACTTTTACCTGCATATATATATATATATATATATTAATTTATTATATGTAATTATTTAAGAGGACAAAATTATTAAATTCTTGAACTGTTAATTATTAATTAACTATTTTATTTAAAAACAAGGAATATATATATATATATATATATATATATATATTCTTCAAATTCATAAACTAGCAGCTAGTTGATCAGAGGGAGGCTTAAATTTAGGTCAACAGCTCTTCACAAATTATCCTTAAACATCTGCCAACTTTGTTTGCGTTTTGAGAAAACCATGTGAAAGGTGCAAGAAATATATGAAACCCTAATTTTGGGAACAAAGGCACACATTGATCGAAACGACAACTTAAACATAACTAGGGTTATATATACAATTATGCTCCACACAACACAGACAACTGCATGTTTACCTGATCTTCCTTGAAGCTTTTCAGCAATAGAATTCCAGTTCTGAGGGCCATATTGCTGGACGAGCTGCCGGAGCTTTTCATCTTCAGCTGGTCTCCAGTGCCCTCGAGGACAAGTTCTTGGATCGTCGTTTGAGCCCCCACACGTAGTTTGATCATCCATGGCCGGAATTACTAGTTATAATAACTGGAAAATTTTCAAAGTTATATATTCTATGAAGATGAGTAGGTGAATAACTAGCTACCATATCATCCTAATTAATCAAGATTGATGGAAAGGAGAAATGGATATATACACACAGAAAATTGTTGCTTACGTTTTGCACCACAAAATGGACTTTTATAAGACTTGTTTGTCTTGCTAATTAATGGCCCATCAACAGTAAAAAGTTGTTTACTTTGTGTAAAAATGACTTCTCATGAATGTCAATAAATTACCTTATACCATAGCAGATATATATATATATTAGGAAAACTCTAATTTAGATTAAGTTTGACTGAACCTGAAATAATTATATAACAGATACAATACACTTGATGCGTGATTGATTTTACAATTGATGAAAGATGACCAATTACATGCCAAATATATTACGCTTGGTTTGATCCGATTGAATTTATTAATTTAGGTAAGAATTTTTCAAATATACTACTATCAAATTAGGTAACTAGTAAACAGGATTGAGGAGCATTCATTGAACAAACACACTTATATAAACATATATATATATATACATATATAATATGCGAATACTCTCGTAGATCACCGTGCATGCGAGCAAGAGTGAACAAAACTAACTTTGAGAAAAGTTGTATGCCTTTGAAATTTATTGACATGTTTACAGATATATATATAGATATGATCTAGGTTATTTTTCTAAATATCTAGTATTCTAGCTCTCATATTGTGTGAACAGAATTATATATATATAATCTCTGAAAAATATATGGCTTTTTTTCCCTGCGTATATGAATTATAAAAATTGAATTATTTCTGGGTTTATAGCTAAGTATATTAATGGAAAGGGTGGATGAACAAATGAATAGCATAAATAGGAAGAATAACATGATTGGTTGTCACAAAATTTGGACACCAAAGGGGAGAGGGGGTACATATAAATGCATTAACTTCAACACTAGAAATTAATTAGATAAGATATGATTGATTATATAAAGTGAGAAAATTAAATGCTAATCAAGAAATCACATATGAAATTAATTCACTCCGAATATGCAAAGAGAAGAAGAAACTTAAACACCCCTGCAGATTAATGTATACAATTGAATATATTACCTTTATCAATTCAACTGGGAAAATATTCAGAACCGGAATTTATGATCAGAGTGCGGCGGCCGACGAAGATCAAAAGCTTGGGGAATTAAGCGATTTTTACTTGAGACAAGCTTTGTTATATATATATATATGTTGTCAAGAATTAATGATTGTAAGCTTTTAAAGCTTAAAAGTAGAACGTCAAGTTGCTGCAGGTCAGGAATAGGACTAGGAATGAAAAGCTTGCTATTCAATTATTGTATATGGTTGGTGACCTCTCCATGTTTTCACTACCTCTACATATATTTATATATATATATATATATATATATATTTGTGTGTGTATATATATATACTTGAAAAGTTTAACGTTATCGGATTATTTGTCACTATACGTCTTTAACAAGAAATACCACCTTATACGTATCTTGCTGCAGATTTTCATTTTTAAGAAACATGGTAAAACTGAACTGTTAATTTACCTATCAATATTAATAATTACCCTTATAATCAGAAACTACGTGTGTGTATATGTGTGTGTATATATATATGTAGTTGTTCAAAGTTTAATTAATTTATTGTTGAAAACTTGATTTGATTATGGTTAAATTAGCAGGATGATTACCAGTAAATTTACTTCTAACTAATTGGTTTAAGACAGGAACTAATGAATTCAAAATTAAGAAACTTAAGTAAAATGAAAACCTAGCTAATCACTCTTTATTTTTACATTTATTGGGTTGGTTAAGTTAATTAGGTAATTAGTGAAAATGTCTTCGCTTCGTAATTAATTAACGAGGGCTTGTGATGTATTGCCAAGGTTGTAGAGCTTAGTTTGTGAAATTAAGGTTTTATGACAATAAGATGGTGAGTTTGAAGATAGTAATACTCTACTTTAACAGTAGTTATTGATTTGATGTAGTAATTATTATAATTGTTGATTATTTAATTGGTATATATTGATTATTAATAATTATAATTCATAATGTATTTGTGACGGTGCTTCAATAGCAAAAAGAAATACAAAAATATAATGTACTAATGTACTGTTACGATAATCTCTTATATTAAATCTTGTATTAAAACTTAGATGTAAGGACTTATAAACTTTAGCGTCTTCTCTTTCTAACGACATGCAGAGATATTGTCAATTCTAACTTCATATATATATATATACATATATATATGCCTCACGATTTTATAATACTAATTTAAAATTTTTTCCTTTTCCCACCTCAAAGAAATATGTATATATAAAATTGAAGTAACGAAATTAACATTAACAAACTTATATATAATGAATATATTGTATTAATAATTTTGATGCAGATGGTAAGTCGCAAACGTAGAAAGACATACAATGTGTAATAATTGAAAACTTGATTATAAAAATGATTTCTTAACTGACTGATTATTCCATACCCCCACGAAATTTAATTAATTATTGTATTAATCCGAGGGTTTAAAGAAGGCGTTTGTCCGTTAACATCAACGTTTATTAAAACACACAAGCCATCTCCAACGGTGGGTGTAAAATCAATTCATCAGTCTCTGTGGTGATATGTCTAAATATTAATTTCCCATCATTGTTTATTACTCAACTCCCAATCTTCTAATCACAACTTAACCGCTTTTCACTTGTGTTTTACAGTTTAATTTTAATTAGTAAGACTAATTGTGTACCATAATCATCATTAATTTATATATGATCGCTAGACTTTGAACAATTGAATATTACTTTTCTTAGTTAAATAATTAATAATCTTTAATTAAGTATAGTGTGTACATATGTGTATACGATATTCAAATGTTTAATATATTAGCAGAAAATCTGTATAAATTGAGTAATATATTCAATCACTCAACATACACAATAACTTCCATGCAATTGACATATTTCATATATCTAAGCGTTAAATAATCTTAAATTGTTTGTAGATATAAATTATTAATTGTTAAATGTCATCCAATGAGCAGATAGTGTGTTTTTTTATAGAAAAGTTCTACCTAAAAATATTGATATTTAATTAATATGTTTTCTTTATTCAAGAATAATATAATTAATATTGATATAAATATATTTATTAAATTAATAAATTTAAAAAAAAATCGAAATTAAATTTATAATACTTTAAAAAATTTCTATATTAACTATTAGTATATGATCAATATATAATATTTAAAAAGTTACTATCTTAAAATATAATATAAAAGCATTTTTAAATATATCAACTATAACATATATATCTACCAATTTAATAAAGATTTATAAATCTTTCACAACATAGAATATATAATAATATCTTTATAATACAAATAATTATGTAAAATATATAAACTTTAGCATTAAAAAGTAATGCATTATTTCTGAAAATATACAATATATATTTTCTGCTAACATGTTTATTAGTTTAATACAGATCTCTAAATATTTCAAAACATATATAGCATTAAAAAGAACACAATGGTTTTCAAAAAGAAGACATTTTTCCAATTACTCAACTGCATGCACATTATCAGTTTCCTTGCTCGGATGAAAATTCCAGCGGAAACTACTGAAAAATTGCGTAAAAACCCTAAATTGGACCATATTTACATCTTTTGCAAATTAATCGTAAAAAAATTGACAATGGTCTTAATGGAACAAAATGAATCGAGGACAAAATTACAGGACTAAATTTTTTTTCCCTTCAAAGAATTTAAGACACGACAGAGATTTATTATATATATTTTGAATTTTGCATAAAAATTAAAAGATACATATGAAAATATCATGATAAAATATAAAATAAGCATGTCTTATATCTAAATTCTTAACCAAGTGTGGCTAAAAAATATATGTATAACATCGATTTATTTTAAAAGTATGTAATGAAAAATTTTGAATCATCATGACCATCTCTCGAATTTTAAGTGATTTTATCCCAAAATTTTTTGTCTGGAGACGAGTAAAGTAATTTATTTTTATTAAGCCACAAACTCTTTTTATTAAAGACAATCTAATTTTTTTTGAAAACTAAAAAAAAAAAACCCTAAACGTATTGGACACATCTTCAAAACATGTCGAACAGGCATGTCCGACATCATGTTCTATTTTGTTTATATTTTATATTTATTCGCATGTCCAACACTTGTCCTTGTCCGATGCTGCATCGAGTAACTTTATGGAGTAACCGTGCATTATAGTAATGCAATAATTATAATGTTTGAAGAAGTAACAACTATATATGTTGGATGCCCTGTAGACGAATATCTAACATCAAGTTTCAGTAGCACCACAATGATCGAAGGACTTTCAGAGATATTCTAAGATTAATGGGGGGCTATTATACAAAATAAAGGTTAACACTCTAATGCTTAAATCAGTAATGATTTACTGAACAAAATGAAGGAAAAGCCCAAAATGATATGAGAATAATGGTGAAATATGATGATAAAAATGATACAATTTATGTGGATTGCAAAAAGTAGCCAATTTAGTAAAGATAAGTGTCTTTGGGAAATATCATAGTTAGGGGTACAAGATGAGCCGAGCCTGCTCGAGCTCGAGTTGCATTATTTTCGTTCTTGAACTAGCGAGCTGGCTAAGGAGCTCACACTTTATTTTATTTTTTCAAATTTGTATTTATAAATATATTTTTACATATTTAACTATGTATTCAATATTATATCAAGTTTATATTCAAATTCACTAAATATCATAGTATTAGTAATATATCTCTTATTTTAGATAATAACAAAATACGATTTTTTTTATTTATATTGTCTAAATTTTTAACTCTAAAAAAAAGCTCAAGCTTAATCTAGTAAGTTTTGATACTTTTTTTTTTATATATAAATGAACATTTAATATAATGAATATGGATTTTATTTTTATAATTTATAATCCACTAACAAAGAATGCATTATTTCAAAATTCATCATATATGAGAATTATTAGTCAATATCTTATATTTTAGTATATTGAGTAACGATTATTTTAGTACCTGAGTTTTGGTATTATTATCAAATTGATACATGAATTTTTGTAAATGATCTAATCGAAACCGAATTTCTTCATAAATATCAAATTGATATATGTATTTTTGCAAATATTTGGATTGATACGTGAATTTCTTCATAAGTATCGAATAGAAACCTACATCTATCTTAAAATATTTTGTATAAACAAATATATCATTTAATCTAAAAATAGTCCTCTCTCTCCCTCTCTCTCATTTGAATCGAAATTAGTCCTAAGTATTTATTTTTTTATCATGGTACACTCTATGACTAAATAAATATTATGGTTTAATTATTATAATAAAAGTATTAAAAATAGTAATATATAAATAGTTTGTCCCTTACTACCCCGAAAAATTAAAAATACACTGGATCGAAGCCACTAGTGTTATAAATAAAAGGGTACAAGTTTTAAATTAAAATAAATATTAATTTAAATTAATGTAAAGTTACAATATTTAGGAAAATAGTAAGAATAATAAAATTTTATTATTTAAAAAAATACACAATAATAAATAATTAGATTTAGAAGCTTTAAAGTTCACAATTTAAAACAATAAATAAAAATAAAGTCACCTTGATGAGGTATACAGTTATTAAAATATAGATATAGGAGTATATAATTTATAAAAATTAAAACTTAAGAAAAAGACCGGTAAAATTAATTTTTTTTTATTTTTTTGTCTTAATATATTTATTTTCTCAAAATTATAATATTTTAGAAATTAAATCCAAGAAATTATTTGTTGCTTAAAATGTCTTTAACCTTTATTTTTAAAAACATCACTTCCTACCCAATCTATTAAATATTAATTTTAATTATTGAATGAATATTTTTATATACTAAACTAATTTACTATTACTTATTATTCTCATTTAGATTGTTATAATATTATAGTTTATTTAATTATAGGACTATATTGTGTTATAAATAAATGGATATATATAAAAATTAAGTTAGATTAAAAGGGTAATTTTATCATGATAAAATATTCTAAATAGAGATATACATCTATTTGACTTTTATGTAAAAACTCAAGTACCAATTTGGACATTTATACAAACTCATGCATCAATTCAATATTTATGAAAAAACTCGAGTATCAATTATATCATTTGCAAAAACTCATGTATCAATTTAACAATAACACTAAAACTTGGTTACTAAAATAATTATATTTTTTAATATATTTTGATAATATTTTTATAAATAAATATTTAATATAATGGATATGAATTTTATTATGATACTTCAATACTATATATACAACAAAATGCATTTATTTGAAGGGAACAGCCTTTAAAAAAGCACCAATAACAAGCATTTCAAGTGAAAAATTACAGTATGTGCGTGTAATTGTGTTAAAAAAAGGGTGAGGTGGTGGGTGGCAGCCCCCCCCCCCTATTTCAATTAATTTTTTTAAATATATTTATTATAATTTCCTCTCAAATATTTTATAATAATTTCAATTTACTCTGTTTAAATTTTAATATATTTTAATTTACTTACAATTAAATTTAATTTTTTTTATAATTACCAATTAGTCTCTTAAATTATATATAAAATTCTATGGACGTGACATTTATTTTTAAAATTCACCAAATATTAGAATTATTAGCCAATGTCTCATATTTTAGATTTAGATGATATTAAAAAATTATTTTTTTATAATAAAAAAATAATTAACCCCAAAAATCACAGGGAAACACCAAAACACAGAGAAAGGTCTTGGGTAAGAGTTTTCCCAAATGCATTGCTTTATTTCTGGAGACATACAAAGTGTTTTCTATGAGCGGTGACTGAGCCATAATAATGTCTGCACTGCATGCATTATTCATGACGACCTCCTAATCTTGCTTGCTCCGCCACGGCATCTTGTATGAGTGAAGTCACATTAACGTAAGAAGAGCCCCCTTTCTCCACTGCCTTTTTCGCTGTTTCCCGGAGCTCTTTCGCTCGTTTTCTCATCTCATTCGCTTCTTCGCCCTCCTCCGTCAACTTCTCAATAACCCTCTTAATCTCATCCTTCTTAACCTGCACTGTCACCTCATCAGGATCTTCCAAGAATACAGGTTTTTCAACACCAAGTCTTAATCCTATCTTTGATACTTCCACAATCAACTTCTCATTGCAAAAATGGTCCGCGAAAATCGGCCATGTTATCATCGGCACGCCGGCCGCTATTGCTTCAAGCATCGAGTTCCCTCCACAGTGTGTCAAGAATGCTCCGATAGACGGATGAGGAAGTATCAGCATTTGGGGGGCCCAGCCACGGATCAAGAGGCCTCTATCCTTGATCCTTTCCTCGAATTTTTCTTCCAAAAGCCATTTTTCGGATTCTTCAGATGCATTTTTGAGAACCCAAATGAAGGGTTTATTTGAAGATTCCAACCCTAAGGCGAGCTCGATTAGTTGTAAAGTAGCCGGGATGAACTGACTGCCGAGGCAAACGTAAACAACGGAGCCTGGTTCCTTGGAATCGAGCCATTCCAGGCAGCGCTTGTTTTCAGCTACGTGGACATTGTTGCCTCTTTCAATCTTGTCTGAGTAATCTTCGTTGCATAAGGAAACAGGACCAACACCCCAGGCTCTTTTTCCTGTGTCTTTCTTGTATATTTTGACGTATTCAGATTCCAGCTCTTCAAAAGTATTGGCAAATACTGATCCAAATGCTCTTTCCTCAGCCGCTCGCATTTCATTCCAAAAATCATCCCATTCAAAATTCGGATTACTCAGAGCGCCTCTGATCTGAGCTTTGGTTAATTCAATTCTATCAGGAAAGCGAGGCATCACAAAATACTCAGTATCAGAAGTCACAGCTTCTAATTCTTTGCAGGTGTGTAGGATTTGCTTGCATAGTTGAGAAAAACAATTACTTGCATAAAATAGAGTTCTTGGAATGTTCAACTTTAGAGGAACCTTCGTGGCCCAGCTGGGAAAACACGCATCAGCAATTAAGCAGTTCGGAGAGGGCTTCAGTTGCCGGAGCGATTCTTCAACCTGATCTTTCAGCATGTCTATAGCTTTGAAGATTTTCATTACATCATCATTGGAGGTGAGCAAGTCGAAACTCTCACAACCATCAGGAAGCCCGACTTCAGAACATGGAAATTTGAGGTGGCGAACATGAATGTCGAGTCCAGTGCCGATTGCACGATCGATGACTGACTGAAACCGGGCGGCATTGACGGGGGTGGTTAAAATGGAGATGGTCACACCGCGCTTGGCTAGCAGCTTGGCAAGATCCACCATTGGAATGATATGGCCTTGGGCCAGGAATGGAAGCATGACAACATGAGGCTTTTGTTCTTGGATTCTTGGCATTTTCAATGGAAATTGAGGAATTTTTGTTGTAAGATAATGTTTTTGACGTGTATGCACTCTACTTGGTGGAGACCTCTTCTTATAAGCACAAAAAAAAGGGTTACGTAGCTCGTGGATACGGTAAAACCTTTATAAATTAATAATTTTGGGACCATGAAATTTTATTAATTTAAAGAGATATTAATTTATCGATAAATTAATATTTTATTAATTAAAAAAGAGACTTTTTAAATTCAGCAAATTTAGTACATATGTATTGAAAATAAATGAATTCATATATGTTTCATTGATTATATTCATGCATCAATCAATTCTTTGTAACTAATTAAATATATTCATGTATAATATCAATTTATTGTATACAATTAACTATTATATTTATAGACGCATGTATCAATTCATTGGAATTACTTAAATATACATATTTATATTAATTCGTTGCACTTAAATAACTATTATAACTAATTAAATATATTCATGCATGATGAATGAAACATATACTATATAAATCTCAATATGAAAATAAAATAATTCATAACACACAATCATGTCTTCTCATCTAAAAGGCATTACAAAATCATCCATGAATGATCATATGCGTAAAGCATTACAAACTTCATATTTTTACAAATTATCATAATATTTCTAATTGTAATATTTATGAATTATTAATTTAGAATTTTAATGGAACCTAATATTTATAAAGAAATTTTTTTAAAAATTATTATTTTATTATCCTATCGAATTTGATAATTTTTTACAAAGGCTCAAATCAGGATCGAAATATTTTATTGTTTTAGAGAATTTATTAATTTATAAAATATTAATTTATAGAAATTTTACAATATATAATAGTCCCAATATAATGAAACCCCCTGTCAACTGGATTCCCACCCCTTCAAATGCCACGTGAAGCTCCAATGCCACGCCCTTCCCTCTGCATAACTGCTGCTTTCGATGCAGCGCGGCTGCCCGTTGCTTTGAGTTGCGGTATGTTCCCATCGCGGGCAGCATTATTAAAGAGAACACAATTGTATTAAAATAATGTTGTAATTTCATCTTTTTTACTCTTGACTTTTTGATCGGTGTTGTTTGTTTTCTATTATCTCTTGTATTATTAAGAGTGTAAACGAGTGGAATTTGAGCCGAGCTCAGCCAAGGAGCTCGATCCCGATCACCAAACAAGGCGCTCGATCTCAATCACGTGCCGAGCTCGAGTCAAGCTCACGAACAAGCCAAAAGTTTGAGCTCGAGCTCAATTTTTTTTTCTTTTTCTAAAACATCTTAAAATAAAAAAAAATATGAACTATTTTACAATTTGCAATATATTATATTTTCACTATCTAAATAAGAACTAGGAAGAAAGCATTCACAACAAGTCCAAAAAAAGCAATACAATGAAAATAAATATTTTGACAGCCACAAAAAATCATTTGTTCCAATCATTTAATGAGAAATACCAAAAATAAAATTAGAATATGAAATACTAACTAATAACTTTGCTATATAACAATAAAATCCATATGCATTATAATTTAATATTAGACTTGTTTTTAGATAATATAGATCAAAAAATATAATAATTTAATTAAATATATTAATATTTTTATGACGAGTCGTGATTAGAAATTATGACTTGAATTAAATTTTTTTTTTTTAAAAAAATGCCCATGTCGTTCACGATATCATGTCGTGATTTGTAATACGACATGAAGTGATGATGATCCAAGTCGTTTATTGTATTCACGACTTGGGTCATCTTTTTTTTTTGTTTAATTAATTAATTAAGTTTGTTTAATTAATTTTTTTATAAATTAATTATATAAAATTAATTTTTAACAAACATATTAAAGTTTAAAAAATTATAATATTAAAATTATATTAATTTAAAAATTACAATTAAGTGTACAAATGTAATAGTATATATTTTTTTTGTAAAATTATTAAAAATACAATGAAGTATACAATTTCAAATGTAAAAAATGTCCACCCGATTCCACAATTGCGTCTGTGGCATGTGATTCTTAGTATTCATGAGATTTGCTTTCGTCTAATAAATAATTCGATCAATTAGCCAAAATTCATCAAATTTGTCGATATTAACAAATTGTTTTAATAAAAATATATATTTACCCCCAATTGACTTATACGATTTAATAAACATATACTATGGGACAAATTTTCTATATGAAAATATGGGTTATTTTCAATGTACATCATCGAACATATTAATTAGACATATTGGTTTCAATTTGACAATAAAGCAATTTTTCAAACTTATAATATCATAATAGTTAGCATCCCTGCAAACAAAAGTCAAATATGAGTAGTTATTAATAGTTATTAAATGTGAGGACTGAAATTGAATTTTACATTGGGAACTAGCTAGGACAAAGAACCATATGCCCACTGATTCACCAAGAGAAAAGTCATTTATTACGGTTACGTAATTATAGTTTTTATGAATGTGGCTTAAAATCATGATAAATATATTTATTATAATTCATAACTATAGCAAAAATAATTTTCACGGTAAATGATTTAAATTTTTATTAATAATTGTTATTTTCGATGATATTAGTTGATAAATAATAAAATTATAGTTAATAATGAATTTTCTTTTAGTGCAAAATTTGAAGGGTACTTAGACCTAGGTTAGTACCACGATCAATGTTTTAAAACCTAACTCGGCTCGGACGATCGGACCGTTCGAACCATCACTCGGTCCGGTTGAAACCAAAAAAAAACAGAGAAGCCCAATTTTTTTTTTTTTTTTTCGTGAAAACTGTTTGGCCCAGTGGTTTAACTGATGAACCGTGTGACCCAATACTGGATTGATTGAACCTATCGGGTCAACAGTCAAGTGTAAATACATGATAAATCTTTAATTTTTCTTCTAAAATGTGTATTATTTTTGTTAAGTATCTTAATTTTATGTTATTTCTGAAAGAATAATAGATTATTTTTAAAAATGGGCATTATTTATGTTGAATGGGATCAAATCTGTTAAGTTTAACTATTTTATGTTATTTCTAAATATAAAATTCTGATTTCTCTTCTTAGTTTGATTTTGCTATTTCTGTTATATTATTTCTAATAATTTAATGTATCTAATTTTTTATTAAATTTAAAAATATATAATATCATTTCTTGTATTGGATCTTTATAAGTTTGTTTTTAAATTTATTTTATAATATTGTATATCTTATTGAACTATTAATGTTAAAAAAAATATTGATGTTTTTTTTTAAAAAGAAAATAAGTTGTTAATATTATTTTTAAAATATTAATAATAATTTATAATATAAAATTGACGTCAGTAAAAATAGTGACCGATAATTCACTTAATTTTTTAATTCAAGGAATGATTTGGGATTGAGCACGATTCCGAATGACTAATCTAGAAGCAAGAACCTATACTAGCCCCATCTCCTAGTTGTTTTTATTTTGCATGGGAAAATTGCATTTGGGATTCAAAACATAGACCACCATTCCCAATTACTAATCTAAGAGCAAGAACCTATATTTCAGTGTATCGTGGGTGGGCGTCATTCAAGATCTTGATTTGATAAAGAAATGTGTTGAGAGGAAATTTACGGCTACATAAAGTATGCAACTGCTTCGTGCTTAGCTGCCACTTAAAACTTGTATTTCAGCAACCCAGCAAATTGGACTTGTGTTCGTGATAATCAAACCCAACTTGGAACATAGATGTAGCAAAGAGTTACCAGGCAGCGGTTTGGTAAAGAGATCAGCAAGTTGTTGTTGTGAAACTAAATATATAGGTTGAATAAGGCATTCTTTATATTTATTCCTCACGATATGACAGTCAATTTCTAAATATTTGGTCCTTTTATGAAACACTGGATTCTCTATTATATATAGTGTTGCTGTCTTATTGTCACAGAAAAAGGGCATAGGAGTAGCCACTTCAATCTCCAAATCCTTGAGTAGATTGTTCACCCAAGTGATTTCACTGACTGTTGCTGTCGGATCTGGATACAATTGTTTGCTTCTTGGTTTTTTAAGAAATTGGACTCATTCCAGTAAAAAATAATACTCTGTTAATGATCTCCTTGTAATTTGACATGCTGCCCAATCTGCATCAGAATAAGTTCTCAATTTGAAATCATTATTTGCAGGGAAATACAAACCTGAGAAAGGGCGGGCCTTCAGATATCTAACCAAATGTACAGCTGCATCCCAGTGTTCTTGGTATGGATGTTGTACAAATTGACTCAATTGTTGTATTTCATAACAAATGTCAAGCCTTGTGAACCCCAAATATAATAACCTGCCAATTAATCTTCTATATGTAGAAGGGCCTTGAAGAGCCCCTCCTGGTTCAGAAGAGAACTTCAGCCCTGCTAGAAGTGACCATTGATTTTCCTTTGTGCAGCCCAACATCTCTAATTATATCAAGTGCATACTTGTTTTGTGTCACAATCAAGCCTTGTGGTGACCTAGCTAACTCAAAACCTAGGAAATATTTAGTTGCTCCTAGATCTTTAATAGTGAATAGATAATTCAAATACCTTTTAACTTCTTGTATACACTCATCTTTAGCTGCAGCAACCAATATGTCATCCACATAAACAAGGAGTGCAATGAAATGTAAACCAGTACCTTTGGTGAAAAGACAATAATCATACCTTGAATAAGTGAAACCCAAAGCTTTGATCTTTTCTGTGAACTCCTGATTTCACAGTCTTGAAGCTTGCTTCAAATCGTAAAGTGACTTCTTGAGTTACATACCATTCCACTAGGAACTTTGTAGCCTTCTAAGGTTCCATGTAAATGATCTCATTAAGTTTCATGTAAGAAGACATTATTTATATCTAAGTGATGTAAAATCCGGTCTCTTGCTGCTGCAACTACCAAAAAAAACCTTACTGTGACTGTCTTAGCTGCAGGAGCAAAGCAGCCATTATAATCAATCCCTTCCACTTGACCGAACCCCTTCGCCACAAGCCTTGCTTTGCATCTCTCAACTGATCCATCTGGCCTCAGTTTGACTTTGTAAATCCATCTGTAGCCTATTGTATTCTTTCCTTGAGGTAGTGAGGAAACTCCCAGGTTCTGTTCTTTTCCAGTGCATTTAATTCTTGTTACATAGCATCCCTCCATTCTTGTCTTTCATGAGCTTCTTTAAAGTTCTTTGGCTCCTGCAATATGTTTAATCTTTCCACAGAACAGCTATACGTTGGAGTTAACGCAATGTTAGTAGGAGACAATCATAATGTTTGGTTTCAATTTTATTTCATCTCCAAGATGGGCCAAAACATGAACAATGTTTGCCTTGATTTGTTTTGGAAATTTTGGTGGTGTTTTGAGATGTTTTGAAACAGTGTCTCATTTGTTTTTTGTCAAAATAAGTCTACACTAATTATAGGCCCTACAACTAAAAAAATTATATACATACTCATACATATATATAAATATATATAAAAGAGACATGATTTGACAATAAATAGTAGTTTTTGTCTCCTACTAAACAACATCAAACATACCATACTTATTTTATATTATCTCCAAAAACAAATCCAAACAAACACACTATCTCTAATACATACTTGTTTATCTTTGTTTTTCTCTCTCTATCTCCATAAAACACATGAAAACAAGTTAAAAATAAAATCAAACATAGCGAATATGTTTTCAGTAGTGCTGCAAACAAAATCATCCATCCAGGCTGGCCTGGTGACCTATCTAGTTGATCTTCCAGGTAAAATGGGTTGTTTGTGTGGGGTATTGGTCTGATCAAGGTCCTGCAATATTTTGGTTTCTTCATTTTCATTAACCATATGCAGTGGGCATGAAGTGTCTTCAGACTCCATATGATGAAAATATAAATTTTCTTCATGAAAGGTCATATCTCTGGCAATGTGTATTATATTTGATTCTAAATTGATGACTTTATATAATTTTCTCCCATGTGCATATCCTAAGAAGACACACTTCATGGCTCTAGGTTCAAACTTTTCTTTATGTGGCAAAGTAAAGGCATCTAAAGATTTTAAAGAGTTCATAGCTAGGTACAATTTTATATAACATTTCATAAGGTGTTTTCGAATTTAATGTAAATTTGAATGCGTTCAGAGGAAAATTACTGAGATGAAGTACAGCTCGGGCCCCTTTTAAAGGGGAAGGATTACACAACTAATTAAACTAACCAAAACTAATTAAATTTAACTAAATAACCTACTCAATAAAACTTAAAAAAAAAAGACAACGGCTACATAACAACGCGTTTTTGAGAAAACGCGTTTTTGGAGAAAAGAAAAAAAAGAAACTGGTGCAAGTCTGCAACTGCTTCGTGCTCAGCTGTCACTTGTATTTCAGCATAGCCCCATCTCCTAGTTCCTTTCTCTTCCTAATTATTTTGCATGGGAAAATTGCATTTTTGTCTCACATGATAAAATTTGTTGTATTTTTAATTACATTGTTTATGGGCTTTGTATGTTTGGTAGTATAAATTAAAAAAACTATTATATTTTTTGTCCAATAAAATAAAATTTGATTTTTTATTCCAAATATTATAATTTTTTAGCCTATGGGACCAAATATGCTAAATTTATAAATTGTTAAACTAAAAGTACAATATTCTCTATCGAGCGGGACCAAAAATACAATTTTTTCTATCTTGCTGCTATTGTCTTTTAAACTATACCCAAAAGTATGACAATGTACGGATATGGTTTTATATCAACTAATTGTTGTTGCATGCGGTTCACGCGAGTATATAAAAAGAATATTATGTAAGATGAAGAGAATTTATTAAAATTGTGTGAGATTAAAAAAAATATAGGGTACGTTGAGAAAGAAAACATAAATTATTGCGCATAGTGACAACAATTCCTATTATGCAGTAGACAAATCCCACACACATGGCGGGTTCAAATTCATGACTTTTATAATCATGGAGCCTCAACTTCGCCAACTGAGCTAGGCCTCATTGGCAAATTATGGGGATTTACTAAAACTATGAAAGTTTGTGAGTGAAGAAAACATGGAGAATGTGATAGAGAAACATGAAGTAGTGGTTCGAGAGAAATAATATATAATTATGTGATTATTAAAATATATTGAATTTACTATTTTGATAAAAAAAAATTAATGAAAAAGAGATAAATTAAAGAATACTCAAAAATTGATACGATAAAGGAGTTTTCTTTTATAATAGTATAAATAACTTTATAATCAAAATGATGTCGTAGCACTTTGCCATTGGAATGCTGATAAAGAGAAGCAAAATCCGATAATATTGCTATTAAATGCTCTTGAATGGAAATTTTTTTGTATAACGGAATACCAATCAAATCACAGTTCACATGAATATGGACAAAAGGAGTCGATCATTTAGTTCCTAATTGTAATACCAATTTAAGAATTTTTGTTTTTACCACATCAAAGAAATATCTATATATAAAATTTAAATAACGAACTTATAATTGACAAATTTATATATAATTGAATGCTGCAGTACGTAGTAATTTTGATGCAGATGGTAAGTCGCAAACGTAGAAAGACATACAATGTGTAATAATTGAAAACTTGATTATAAAAATGATTTCTTAACTGACTGATTATTCCATACCCCCACGAAATTTAATTAATTATTGTATTAATCCGAGGGTTTAAAGAAGGCGTTTGTCCGTTAACATCAACGTTTATTAAAACACACAAGCCATCTCCAATTGTTAATAACCATGGCAATTAATCGTAAATAAATATTATAATTCTTATAGTAATAATATTATATATATATATATGTGATCAATTGATATATATTAAGATTCAAGTGTTTAATATATTATCAAAAAATTTGTATAAACGGAGAAATATATACCGTATAGAAGAAGTGAAAAAACGAAAAAGGGTACATATAAATGTAATTTAACCCCCGATAATATATAAAATGAGTAAAACAATCCTTGTAAAAAAAAAAATAGCAAACTAATCACTCATGTATTTTTCCCTATATATATAATTAAAGAAAATGGCGAGGAGAAAACATCAAACCTTATCTCATGATGAATAGAGATTAAGGTCCAAGATTGCTTTCAATCAATGAATTCATCAAAAGTTAACTTGCATAGCTTAAGCTATATATATATGTATGTATGTATAGCAGGAGGAGCAAGCATGTTTATACATACATACATATATATAATGAGATATTCCAAATTAATTAAATGTCCTTATAGTGAAAATAATAATACACCTTTTTATGTACTTCATCTTTCCAAGATACCTACTACCCATATATATATATATATATATATATAATCAATCAATTAATATTAGCATCACATCAACAAAGGCTCATACATAATTAACCATCAACGACCAAACTTCATTTGACTAATCCATTCAATTAACCCTCCACCAATTTTACATTAATGGAATAATGGATTTAATGCATTTCATTCCCTATAAAATTCCTCCTGTTATAACAATTTACTATAATAATAATGATCAAGATTTTATTTGTATTAATTTATTATTTATTTCTTAACCTATTTATTTGCAAATAATTAACTATATATGATTTCACATATCAAGGATGCATTTTCCTCTAAAATTAGAGGAATGTATTTTTTTATAAATTATTGTTTTCAATTATGAAATTGAAATCGAAAGTCGTAAAATGAAAAATGCAATGTTGAATAAAAATATTTATGATACGGTCATATACGTATTTACGTATATATACATATTGATCTTGGGCTTAATTAATTAATTATGTTATATATACACATAGATGGTATAAAGAGAATCACATGCAAAGTTGGTGGAAATTGATACTTGTTACTTGGGTCAAAGGCAATGAAGTGCCCTAGCATCGCAGCCACTTTAATTATTATTTCAAAACCAAAACGGTGGCGTGTCGTCCAACAAAAAAATAAACATTAAAAAATCCAAATGAAGTAACCCGTAAGAATGTATGTGTGTGGATGGATTAGACATTTCTTGCTGAAATTCAGTTAATACCAACCCACAATTTCTATCTGTACTAAATCAATATGTCCAAGTACAGTTAGTTGGCATTTTTGTGTCTATCATTTCGAGAGATTGCCTCTCCTTTTCGGTTTCATTTCTCAATTTTAAGGTGAAGTGATCAGACTGTGACACTTTAGCAAACTTTTTAATAATAATTGTGATCATCATATCATGTTATACATTCATTCTTCATTTTATATTAATTAAAAAGAGAAGAGGGACTTTTCAGACAACACCTCAGACTTAACTTCTGCCCCATTGGTTATAGTTAGTTTAAGTTGGCAAGTAATAATCATGTCAGAATGTGGAAATTCAAAGACCATTCCGATTTTATTTTCTTTAGATAATGACAACTTCGTATATATATTTGGTATATTTCATGTTAGCCATTAATAATCGAGTTCAAACGAACTTAAATTATTAGATCAAATATGAGTCGAGCCTCCAACAATCTGATATTTTTAAGTGAATTTTACTATTTTTGTACTGATCTAACCGAGCTCGGACTGAGCTCAAAAGTTCACTGAACATAAGATTTTGTTTAAGTTTGATTTATTAAATTCAATAAATCAAGTTTAAACAAGCTTTTATTGACCGATTCAATTTTACGAGTATTGAATAATTTGATTCTTTATTTTTCAGCTCTAACTCACGAGACTAATTCTCCAAAACCACGTAAATATTGTATTTTGCAAATATTTTTTTTTTCATACTTCCTATATACGTTCACAATCTTACTAAAATCAATTCCCAACTAAAAATAAAATCAAATTTTAAGTGGATCAGTCCCAATTTAATGGTTAAAGTTGAGATGCGTAATTTCATAAGTAATGATTTGTAATTTGATAGTTATTAAATGAAGTGTTAATAATTTTCAAATTATATATTAGAGGAAGTTGGTTAATGGTAGTACGCCGCCATTATTGTAAGAGTCATCCAATTAAATAGTGGATTACTGTAACTTTTTAATTAACATATAAATATTAGTGGAAGTTGAATAGTTACTGCATCTTACCTACCCCCAATAAATTCCCCAAAGACTTATCAACAACATACCTTATATCATTTTTAACTCATTTAATATTAATTTTACTCTTTGGAAATTAGTGACAGATAAACTCATAAATCCTTATTATCTTTATGAAATAAGAGCGATTAACTACTATTAATTAAAATAAATTAATTATAATCATTTCTATCGGATTAATATCTAAGAAAGATCATTACAACAATCATACTTAATGTCAAATAAACTTAATTTATCCAACACCTATTCAGAAATAACATCCCACACATAAGGCGAACTTCAGTTGTTATGGGGCCTCAATTTCGCCAATTAAACGTAGGCCACGTAGACTCATCAATCGTTATCTTAATTTCTGGTGAATTTCTGGACCATTCCTGGGCTTGAGCGCATTTTACTAAATCACTATGATTAATAAGATTAATAGGAAGCCCATGTCCCTAAATTATGGTCTCCTTTATGCAACTTTCATGTAACATTCTATAATCTTTTTCGTAATTAAAAGGTTCAGTCGGATTAATTCCATCAGAAGTATTGTGGCATAGTTCCTCGTTCAAAATATATTGGACTATTGTCCAATTTAATCACAGTAATTTCATCAACTTATATTAGTCTTTGAAAATATTGCGTTGTAAAATCGTACAATTGTAATTAAAGAGATTAAATTTTTATTTATATATTTTATAGCCTTCATCATAATTTGGAGAAATTATTTTAAGATATAACTACATTGTCCTCTTATGATATTCGGCATAATTAAGTGGACTTCTAGTATTTATAAAATTATATCTAATACCTCTTAAAGTGGTATCGTCTAATAAATAGATGCATCTATTTATTAAAAAAAGTTATCTAATTGTAGATATTACCCAGAAAAAAATGATGAAAATTTATATTTACCCATAATTGACTTAGTAGTGATTTATTGCAAGTCAAACAAAATCTTTTCTAATTAAATTATCCTTATAAGGGTGAAGATATGTCTCTTCAGATGCATTATGATGTGAAAATATATAAGGGTAGTTTGGTTAGAAAAAAGAGTTTTTTGACCTACAATAAATTACTAATAAGTCAATCGTGGGTATAAAGTTTTATTAATTTAATGAATTTTAACTAATGGATAGCTATTTGTTATATGAAAACAATATCAAAGATATTATATGTGATTTTCAAACCATAAAGAACGTGTAATTACTCAAATTTTAGGGAAGACGATGTAATTATCCCTTATTTTAGTACCATGCTAATATGGGCTAAGATGCTTGGATAGTGAGGTAGGTTTGGGCCCAATAAAGGAATAATAGGGAAAGCCTAGATAGAATCTTTAATAGTTAGAGGCCAAGATACGCAAAAGACCAAAAAGGGGAGCCATTAACCCAACCGAGCTCCCGACTTAAGAGGATGGGAGACACGTGTCATCATCCCATGCTCCGACAGATGTAGACCGTACAATGAGGACATATATAAATACCCTCATTTATGAAGATTTCAAGTATCAAATTCCTATATTTATTACTCTTATATTTCAATCTATAGACATTCCATCTCATCTAACTTGATTGTTGCAATGCTTATATCATGATCAAGCCCGGCATCTCTGTTTCTTGGTGATGTGGTCGAGGTTTTTTTGCTAATGGATAAAATCGAGAATTTTACGCCCGGTGAAACAAAAAAGAAGGGTATTCGGGTCGGAGAGAAATGAGGCAATAAAAATTGAGGTGGATAAGCTGCTAGAAGCCAAGCACATACGCCCGATGCAATATCCAAAGTGGTTGGCTAACGTCGTCTTGGTTCCGAAGCCAAATGAAAAATGGCGCCTTTGCATCGACTTCACAAATTTGAACAAGGCGTGTCCAAAGGATCCCTTCCCCCTCCCACGCATCGACCTGTTGGTTGGCTCCACCTCCGGATGTGAAATGTTGAGTTTTCTTGACGCGTATCAAGGATACAATCAAATTCTGTTGGTCCCTGAAGATCAAGAGAAAATAAGTTTTGTCACAGACCAGGGGATCTTCTGTTACAATGTTATGCCGTTCGGCCTAAAAAATGCAGGGGCAACATATCAACGGCTGGTCAACGACATGTTCAAAAATCAAATTGGTCGAAACATGGAAGTGTACATAGACGACATGCTGGTTAAAAGTGTTAAAGAACAGGATCATGTCAAGGACCTAGACGAATGCTTCCAAATCCTGAAAGCCTTTGGCATGAAGTTGAATCCTGCTAAGTGCACCTTTGGGGTGCGGGGGAGAAAATTTCTCGGATACATGATCTCCGAAAAAGGGATAGAAGCCAACCCTGAAAAAATCAGCGCTATCATGCACATGCCCCCACCCAAATCAATCAAAAAGGTACAAAAGCTTGCGGGAAAATTGGCTTCCCTGAATAGATTCATTTCGCAGTCTGCGGATAAGGGCTTTCATTTCTTCAAGATACTTCGTGGCACGGCTAAGTTTGAATGAAACAAATCTAGCTAGGAAGCATTCGACGAGCTGAAAAGGTACTTGTCTTCACCGCCTCTATTGACAAAACCAAAAACAGGAGAAATCCTCTACCTTTACTTGGCAATTTCTGTTGATGCTGTCAACTTAGTTTTGGTACGAGAGGAAAATAGAGAACACCGCCCGGTGTACTATGTTAGTAAGATGCTGTAGGGGGCCGAATCCAGGTACTCCCAAATTGAAAAATTAGCCCTCTCTTTAATCACGGCAGCCAGAAAGTTGAGACCGTATTTTCAATCGCACCAAGTGGTGGTGTTGACGAATCACCCCTTGAAACAAGTACTGTCAAGTCCAGAGCTCTCCGGAAGAATGGTCAAGTGGGCTGTAGAGTTGAGCGAATTCGGCGTCGAATTTCACCCCAGGCCAGCCATTAAAACGCGGGTGCTAGCTGACTTCATCGTAGAGTTGGCGCATGATGAAGCAAGTATTTCTACGCCTTCCTAGACTCTACACGTTGATGGATCGTCAACGATGACGGGGAGTGGGGCCGGAATAGTTCTAGAGAGCCCTGAAGGTGACAAATTCGAGTATGCTATAAAGCTGGAATACCCCTCGTCGAACAATGAAGCAGAATACAAGGCATTCTTAGCAGGAGGTGAGTTAGCTTTAGCCGCGGGCAAGGAAGATTATCATTTATAGCGACTCACAGTTGGTGGTCAACCAGATCCAAGGCTCTTTCGAGACCCGAGATGAAAAAATGGCTAAGTATTCGTCGAAAGCAAAAAATTCTACTTGAAAAGTTTGAAGAAGCCTCTGTTATCCAGGTGTCGAGGACGGAAAACGCCGTAGCTGACCAACTAGCTAAACTAGCAAGTTTGATGGCAGCCATCCGAAGCAGAAAAATCACTTTTCTCTCTTCAAAAAGAGCCGCGATAGAGTAGAAAGAGGAGATCATGTGCGCCGACCCAACACCTCCGAGCTGGAAGGAAGAGATCGTCAAATTCCTAACTAGTGGAGCTGTACCAGAGAACCAAAAGGAGGCAAAGGCCTTGAGAGGAAAAGCATCCCACTTTGTCATGATGGATGGAGAATTGTACAAACGTGGTTTCTCGCTGCCTCTCTTAAAATGCCTAACTCCCGAAGAGGAAAATTATGTCTTATGAGAGATACACGAGGGAATTTGCGGAAACCACCTCGGAGGAAAAGCCTTAGCGGGAAAAGCCCTCAGGCAGGGTTTCTTTTGGCCAACGATGCTCTCCGATGCGCATGGGTTGGTAAGGCGATGCCGGGCGTGCCAAGAACATGCAGACATTACACACCAGCCGGCAGCGCTGATGCATTCCTTGGAAAGCCCATGCTCCTTTGACCAGTGGGGTATGGACCTTGTAGGGCCATTTCCGCAAGCTACAGGGCAAAGAAAATTCTTGATCGTAGCAGTGGACTATTTTACAAAGTGGGTAGAGGCCGAACCGTTAGTGAAAATATTAGAAAAATAAGTGATCAAGTTTCTGTGGAAGAACATCATATGTCGCTTTGGCATCCCCCACGCTCTAATTTCCGACAATGGGACTCAGTTTTTGGGGAATAAACTTAAGGACTGGTGCAAGGGATTCGCGATCAAATAATTCTTCACATCGGTTAGTAATTCCCAAGCAAATGGGCAAACGGAAGTCACCAATCGGACGATCCTTCAACATTTAAAGACGCGCCTGGGAAACGCGAAGGGGGCATGGGTGGACGAGCTCCCCAGTGTCTTATGGGCATATCGAACGACATTGAGGACTCCCACGGGAGTATCCCCGTTCAACCTAACTTCCGGGACGGACGCCGTGGTGCCCGCGGAAATAGGGGAACTTAGTTGGCGAGTGAGATATTACAGCCCAGACTCCAACGAGCAAGGATTGAGGATGAACCTAGATTTTGTTGAAGAAGCCAGAGAAAAAGCCGCAATCCGAGCTGTCGTGTACAGAACTAGAATGGCTAAGGCATACAATGCAAGAGTCAAGCCAAGAAACTTTCAAGTAGGAGATCTGGTGATGCGAAAAGCCGAGGCTTCAGGCCCCATTGATAAGCTGGATCCCAAATGGGAAGGCCCCTACAAAGTTGTAGAGGTGGTGAGTGCAGGGGCTTACAAGTTGCAACAGCTCGACGGAAAAAGCATCCCTCGCACGTGAAACATCAAAAATCTCAAGAACTATTATTGTTAAGTTCTCTGAGTAGATAGTTTACTTGTTGAACATTTTGTACTAGAGGGCGAAGTTGAAGTGTAATGTTTTTGTACCTCCCCAGTGACCCCTTGTGAAACCCCTGTAGCGCATGCTCAAGTAATGAAGTTAATTTTTCCGCTGTAGTAATCTTTTCAACAAGGGGACTATGGGTGTTCGTGAGGCCTCCTTGAGGCATTACTTGCCCCGGGACCCCTAAATGAAAGTCCATCAGAGATCACCCTCCAACGATGTTATCCCCGGAAAATTTTGCCCTCCCTAAATGAAGTTGGCAGAAATCCAACTCAGGGACTCTAGCAAAACCATCCCTTAAGGCGACACCCAATCAAAAAGAAGCGTTCAACATAAATAAAATAAAAGCCGATCACATACAATACCATTATCGCGAATTAGAACCGCCTACTTACAAAAGTGCCTCGTACGAGGCGAAGCGATCAACCTGAAAAATATGCGTCGATTACATGCCGAGAATCAAAGTCATATTAAATAGAATAATCTGATTACATAGCGATAATAAACCTAAGTAACACAAGGAAAAAACTACGAAACTTTGGAACTTGGGGGGCTCAACCATCGGCAACTTGCATCACCTCATCTTCACCCTCTGACACCTCAGGATCAAGGAGTCTAATGTCCTCCTCAACAATTCAGCCCTTCTCGCGAAGGGTCCGACGAAGGACTCGACGGCACCTCCGAACTGCATCATTATAAATCGGAGCGGCCCTGTCGGTTAGGATCGTCTCGAACTCCTCCAATTCTTGGAACTTTGAGACCGTCTCCTCTTGAGTCTTAGAAATAAAAGCAACACAAGAGGCTGAAGCCAAAAATTCTTCCCACTGGAGACCTCTCGCTCAAATCGACGCTCCCAAGAGGCAATATGCCCCAAAGCCTCATCCCTCTCCTCCTTAAGTCAGGAAAAGTCGCCCTCCGCTACTCCAAAGCAGCCTCCAAACGTCGCATTTCTGCCAATCGAGCGGCTCGTCGATGTGCAGCGGCCATTGACACAATCAAAGCCTACAAAAATAAAGTAAAACAATCAAAACCAACAATGTCACACAAAGTAGTTGGGTAAAAAACACAACACAAACCCGAGCCATATTCTCAGCCAGCAACTCATCCATCTGCTCCTCCGAGAGGTCCGCCACCTGACTTAAGTCTTCTTCACTCACAACACCTCGGGTGCGGCTCCAGTAAGACGAAGGGCCTCCAGCTTGGCTCACCCCTGCATCACGAGCATTGTCGTCTGCCACGGAAACGGCGCCTCTCTACCTCTTTGGAGGAGGGGAAGGACCAACCATGGGAGTAGGGAGTGAACTAGAATGGCTGCTCCCAATAGAGACCCCGGCGTCATTGTTTTGATTCCTCGTTGGGTCTAAGTTGTTAGCCGAATGAAATCTCGTCCTCTTACTACGATCTAATTGTGTGAACTTGGATAGGGGTTTGCGCATGACTCCCCTAGCTGCTCGAGTGAGGGCCCTTCTAGCATTGGCCGAGTCACCCCCAGCGGGGCCATCCAAAATCACGGCGATGACCCCTGCCGTAGGGAGGTTGTCGTCATTCCCAGCTTTTTTGGAGGTTGAGTCCATGTTGGGGCTTCGATCCCTGATTGGCATATTCTTTTAAATATCCTCTCTGGATCAACTTTTCGATCTCATTTTTCAAATGGTAGCACTCCTCCGTTGTGTACCCTCTGTCTCGGTGGAAACGACAGTATTTGTCGGATTTGAGCCTCTTACAATCATCTTTCATTTTTCTCGGCCATTGATTGATCAGTCCCTACTGCTCAGCTACAACTAGTATCTCCTCTTTGGGAGCATTCAAAGGGATATAGTGGGCGAAACTAGCTGGAGGTACGTGTTTGCGTACCTCCTTCTTCCCGATCCTTCCTTTTATTGTTGAAGGAAGGATCCATCGCGTTCGACTCCTCAATGCGGATGTATTTTTGGGAGCGTACAAGTAAGTCCTCCATAGTGCCAGGGGGCTTGCCAGCTATAGATTCCTTGAATCTTCCCGGTTGTAGATTCTGCTGGACAATACTGGCTAACAACTCTTGATTAACATGTGGAACCTCGTGCACCGCATCTATGAACCTTTGCATGAAGTCTCGCCTTCCCTCTAGCGGATTGTGAACAAATATGCTGCCGTTTTCAGGACCTTTTTGTTCATGAAGAAGTGGTGCAAAAAACGCTGCACCAACTGCTCGAGGCTAGAAATAGTTCCAGCGGGCAGTTGGTTAAACCAGGCCAACGCGCGTTTTGAGAGTGTAGTGCGAAAAACTTTACAGTACGCGGCATCACTAAGATCATCCCAATCAATCTTGGTGTAGAATTTGTCCAGGTGTTCCTGCGGGTCTCCTGTCCCATCATACTCCGATAGATTCGACACCTTGAGACCAGCTGAGAGTGCCTCGGTCAGAATGTTGGAGGCAAATGGGCTCCGTCTTAGAGGTGCCACAGTCAACGGCAAGTAGGAATCCTCAGCTCCTCGAGTTGATGGGGGGGCGGAAGATTCTCGATTATGGAGATTCCGATCTTGTGTCTGTGCAACTGTCGGTCTGGAGATCCGACTGTTACTTCCTCTCGTCTCTGCTCCTCCTCCTCGGGAGCCGAGGATAGTTCTCGACTTCTGCGAGGGGAAGGAGGGGGCAGGTTCACTGGTTGTTGCGCCACAAATTGGTCCACGGCTTGAGCCGCAGCTCGAGTGAACGCGTCTCGTATCAAAGCTAGCAAGGCCTCCTGTGTCAGCTGAATCATCAGTTCTTGGGGTGGAGCGTCCGGGGGGAGTACTCCGGTTGGGGGCACGGCTGGAGATCGTTGATGTGATGAGGGGGCTCCCCCATTGAGAGGTGCCTGCTCATGCGTCAGGGGGGTTACCTCCTGAGGAACTGACTGTTCGCCAGGGGGGTTCTGTTCCATTCCGTTTACTTGGGCTTCTCGGATTACGTCCAGATCGTGCGTGTCACGGGCTCGAGACCTGGTCTGCATGCTCAACGTCGAAGGAATGCTACATGAATACACTAAGTAAATGAAGAGACACACCATAAGCAAATACAACCCATCACACCGTATAATTGCCAATACCACTATAAATACCAAAATACTAATTTTTTAATCCAAGTTACTATTCATTGATTAGACCTATCTCTCTTGAAATCAGCACCCCTTTTCGGAAATTGCATTTCACTTGGTGTGCAATTGCATCGTAGTAAAATTCCCGATTTTATCCATTAGCAAAAAACCTCGACCACATCACTTGTAAACATCACTATCTTATTTCATTCAAAGCTACTAGTCCCACGGGACATTCCGGCCTTACGGCCCTTGGGTGGCTACCTCATCATATGTACTTTCCAGTGATCTCTTTGGTCAGATGAAGTGAACCTTCACCCTGCTAGCTAGTTTCGTTCCAGCTCTAATAATTTGGTCGGAATTTGACCTTCTAGTTTCCGACGCTCACTTTCAGTTTGTTCAACAATTGAAGCACAGTTGACTATGTCCAGGAAAATGTCTTACCATATACATGGAATAGTAATACTAACCACAGTGATAGTTTGACCAATTATTGTCAATTTTGACATTTGACAAGATCATAAACTCAAACAAGGACCTAAAATTAGGTTACGAAAGTTCGGAATTAAGATAAGGAGGTTCACGCTGTTTGCTTTTTTATGATTTCGTTCTTTGTTTTAATGTCTATTTACCAATGAGCTCGTTCAATTATTTTAATGTCCATTTAACCACATACTTATTCCATTAGCCTCCTTTATATTTTTATTCAATTTTTTTAGTGAATTGATTAAAATGTACTTATGGATTATAAATTATAATTTTATATATCTTTTAGAACTTTCTAAAAAATATTTTTATGGACTAATATGCATTATGGATTAATTACTTTACTCACCCTCGTATTTTTTTATATATCTTTTCAAATACTTTTTTAAAAAAAAACAAAAAATAAAAAAGTAGTCATTTTCACCTCATTATACATAATTATTTTTCATTTGAGGGGTATATTTATATAACTTTTCAAATAACGAACAAGTATTTGTAATTATCGTATTCCCAAAAGAAAATAGTTGTTATGTACCCAATCTCTTATGCATCCGTAGATGGTGGTAAAGTAGTCACTATTATTGTCGTCCTCCTTAACAATAAATATATATATATATATATGAAAGAAATGAAGTTATTATTAGCGATGAAGAAATTTCAAAGACAGAATATGAGATAGAGTCATTGAGCAATTATTATTGTTTCAAGTGGATGTGGAGGTGTGCAATATTTAACGACCTTTTACTTTATTAAAATGTTTGTATTTTAACTGTACAATTGCATGATGTGGAGATGGCTTCTGTTTTTATGGATAAGGAAGCATATATGATGATGATTAAGACCACCTTATAATTGGAAAATGGGAATTACACGGATTTGTGTAGGGTTTATGAGATGATGTTTTACCTAATTATTAACCCCCAAAATTCCACTACTCTCCATAAGATTCATTTCACACTTGCCTTTCAACCATTCTCTCTTTTCTTTTCTTTTTTCTTTTTAAATAACTTACAATAATTCATCTCCATATATTAAAAAATATCTCTATGCAATCCAACATCGATATAACTAATATATAATAACTCATAAATTTTAGATTAATACTCACACGTCCAATAAGACTCGAGACCATGACTATCAAACTCAATTATTTTACCATCTCAATTTTAGATTTAGTGACTACACTAAAACATCATTGACAAATATCTAATTAAATTCGACATACGCTTTGAGGTATTGGGCTGTAATTTCACTTGCTTTATATTTGAGTGATTATTTTTTGAAATTGGTAAATGTCTAATACATATATATAATTAACTTAAACTATTTTTCAATAAGCATAAATCGTCATAAGTTAACGAATATGGGTTTTGAAAATTTACGAGCAATCAATTATAAAAAAAATAATTGATTTCAGCATATTAGTTTTATTTTTTTATATGATTGTTTGTAATTTATTTATTTATCATATTTATTCTAAAGTATTAATCCAATTAATATATCATTCAGTTTAACAAATATTGACGTAATCATGTAATTACCTTTTCAAGAGAAAAAAGAAACCATCCTTGAACAGTTACAAATTCAATGAACACCTCGATTCTAAAAGCTTCATAAAAGACGCTCAACAAGCATATATATACATATATATATGAATACTATTTAAAATTTTCTCATAAATATAAATTCTTAATTTAAAATTTAAATTATATTTAATAAATTTTAAACACTGAATGCTATAATAATCTATTATATATATATATATATATGTGACATAGGATAGACTTCATGATCCACTTAGTTCAACTACAGCTGATAAGTTCTGCCTTCCTATCCACTTCTCCAACTTCTCTTTTTAAATTATTTCGAAATAATTATACTTATATTCTTAATATATGATTTATTTATAAAAATTATTTTTTTGTCTTTTTTATAATTACAGATATCACTCCTAATATATAATAAAAAAATAAAAATAATTTATGTAATAACATTAGCGTTTTTTTGTGGGTGTATATATATATTATTTAAAAGATATATAAATAATTTATACAAATAGATCATACATCATGAACGTTTCCAATTATCCGATTTATTACTTTTGTCTGTGATGCCCCCGCAAACGCGAGGAATAGTAATCATTCATCAAACACGCTTTTGAAAATTGGATCAGACACGGAAACTACTGAATGTGTCTTTGTTGAGGTCACAAGGATTTTAAAGTTTGGGGGACCTCAACACTTTCAGCTTTTCTTTCATAATAATTCTCATCATGATTTTATTAATTACTAAGTAATATAATTATTTTTGCGTATCCTCAGCGACCATATCAAAAATTATGTACTCATATATATTATCTATGTGTACATGTCTGTCATAACTTATGATTCTCTATTGTTTTTTTTAATTTTACAATTAGATCACGAATTATAATATTAACAATGAATAATTATTAATATCAAATACGTATAATTAATCGATAATTATTAATACAATAAATCAATAAATATTATTAAAATAAATGATTGAAATACACGACTCTTTGGTCATAAGCTTCCATTCCACTTATTAAGTTAGGCTTCGTTGGCTACACAGATCCCTTTTTTTTCAAGATCAAACTTCGATTATAAATTTGAATTTGATGACGACGGATGTGCGTGGCTTAAACTAAATATTTTAATCCAGATTATATTATGAATAGCTTGAAATAAAATAGCGAGTCCCAATTAAATAAACATATCATTAAATCATTTCTTTTTAAAAATTTCAATATTTTTCTATCAGATCAGACGTACTTATTAAAACTTATCGTTGTACTTAATTAAACATAACATGTAACATCATAAAAATAGAGATAGATAGCAATATGGCTTAAAATAAAGAGTATGGAAACTGTATTCTTTATATTTTGGGTTGCATAAAAATATGGTCTGAGGTGTGCGCTTACGCGTATTTCGCAGCATGCATTTGGATTGCGACTCAATGGCCAGGATTCGATTGATCAGTCATTTGTATGTATAACTTTTGTCTGAAAGTGGAACCCTTTTCCTTTTTACACACAAATATATGGGTCAGAGGGTCGGACTATTCGATGTAAAACAAACAAGAACTGGTTAAATTAATATATATATGTAAGAAAATAAAAGTTAAAGAAGGTTCTGTCCAAGGAACAGAGAATAGTGGAGTGGTGGTAAGTTCTCATTCACTTTCTTGGATTTCCAGAAGACTTTTGTGTTTATTTTCCTTGAATGTCCCCTCTTTTTCTGCTATTCTTGAAATTCTGATCAGTTCATATTATGTTGAATGAATGATTATTGAGTAGGAGTGGAAAAATCAATCTGATTCTCAGTTCTTAGTGCCCTTTTCTTTTGCTTTGTTCTTTGAATAGTTGTCTTAGTTCTTGTTTGTAAAGATTGAAGCTTTATTGCTCTTCCTTTGGACTTTTGATTTTGTGATGATTGTTGCTTATTCACCGAACCAACCTGACAATCTGGGATTTTTTTATTGTAAAGAGATGCCATAAAAAGGTATATCTGGTTAGAGGGTTGCCTTTGTTTACTGTTTCTTAGTAGTCAAAACCCCTCCCACTGCCTTCCCCTCGCCTCTCATGCCCAAATCTGAAGCTCAAATATCTTAACTTTTTTCTTCACTTGTGGAACTTGCAGATTCTTGCTGGTGATTTAACTTTTGTGGGCTCAATCTTGATTTTTTGTCCTCTGTTTGGTTTAACAGGTAAAATTAGATATTAGCTTTTAGGATATAAGTTGTTTCTTTTTATCCCTGTTTTCTATGTCTATTGGAAGAGGTATTTGTTGCAACGTCCGAACTTGTATGCTACTATCTTGTTATGAAACTTTGAGATTCATCTATGTTTGAAGAAGCTGGCCAATTCAGTGATTAGTTTTAAGATCTTTTTTCACTTGCACATATAAGTAGTTGGGTGCAGTGCTTTTAGGATGACTTCTATGTTTCTTTATTCATATGTCGATGGAGAAGAGAAAAGCCACACTCAGGTGCGGGTTCTGCGTGTTGTATGAGAATACAAATAGGCTGAAAACATAAGATTTATCCCGTCATCTGTCAAAAACTAGCTCAAAACCATGTTAAGAGTTAAGAACTAGAGTTCTTTTGGGAATTACAAATTCATCATTCATTTCCTTATTTTAAGGTCTATGAAATTGTCTACTCCTGTAGTGATGAGTGTTCTTACTCTTGCAAAGGAAATTCTTTCAATGGACATAAGTTGCGTACTTGCATATGAGTAAGAAACCAGCTACATGAGTTGTCAAATAGAACAAAGTAAAATCTGGAGGTTTGGAGAACTGAAAGAAAGCCTGTGATGTAAGGTTCTGTCATTATATTTACAAATTCTGAATTTCTTTTACCTCTCTTTTAATTTTGTTATTTTTTTGGTCTTTTTCTTTTACTCATACAGGAAACCATCTAGCTCCTGTGTTTTACTAATTAGAGAATTTAAGTTTTTTCTCTGGAGGAAGATCTGCCACGTTCTTGCTACCGGTGCTGTATCCAGCTTCATTATCTCATCAGAGACAGGCTCTGTATTTTTCTTGTGGAGTGACCCGTTTCTTTCACTACTTGAAATTTGAAGTGAACCATGTCTTTAGTCAGATCTGCTGCGTTGTTCCGGAACCGTGAGGTTTACTCTCGGAAGGATGGAAATGACAGCTCTGGAGTATCCACATCCATCTTTAACACGGACAACCGTGGGATTATTTACTCCAGTGAATCATACAGCAGTGACAGTTATGATCCAAAGTATTTCCTCGACTCGCCGTCAGATGATCTCGTCCACACATCCGGCTCCGATGCCTCTGAAAATCCATTTCACCAGCCACGCGCCTCTTCTTACCAGCTTATGGCTGGAAATGGTTCCTTGACCTCCTCTTTGGCAACCAAAAGACATAATGCCTATGAATTCAATTATGAATCAGAATACTTTGACAGCCAAAGTCCTGATGCTATCGACTATGATGAATCTAAGATGAGACTAAAGCTTCAAGAACTTGAGAAGGCGCTTCTTGATGATAATGCCACCAATGATGATGATAGTGATAATCACGAACACAGTATGGAAATTGATGGAGAATGGTCCGATACCACTCGTTATCCTTTGCTTTACAACTCACCAAAGGAATCTTCATCCTCGGATTCCATCCTCAGTAGCACAAGCAGTACCAAGGAAATATCATTTACCACTCTAACTCCCAAGAGTTTGCTTCTTGAATGTGCTGCTGCCATCCACAACGGCAACTTCGAGGAAGCGTCACACATGATAAATGTGCTCCGTCAGAGGGTCTCCATCCAGGGAGAACCTTCTGAAAGGATTGCAGCGTACATGGTAGAAGCTCTGGCAGCTCGGATAGCTACATCTGGAAAAGGTCTTTACAGAGCACTAAAATGCAAAGAGCAACCTTCTTCTGAAAGACTTTCTGCAATGCAGGTCCTCTTTGAGGTATGTCCATGTTTTAGATTTGGTTTCATGACAGCAAATGGGGCGATTTTAGAGGCATGTGAAGATGAAAAGAGAGTTCATATCATAGATTTTGACGTCAACCAAGGAAGTCAGTATTACACTTTGCTGCAAACGCTGGCCAAATCTCCTGGAAAGCGACCCCATGTGAGACTAACTGGAGTTGATGACCCGGAATCAGTTCAACGTGCTGTGGGGGGCCTGAAAATCATAGGGCGGAGGCTCGAACAACTTGCTGAAGATCTGCAGCTCTCATTCGAGTTCGATGCTGTAGCTGCTGAAACTGCTTTGGTTTCTCCATCAATGCTTGACTGCCAGCCAGGAGAAGCTGTGGTGGTGAACTTTGCGTTCCAGCTCCACCACATGCCCGACGAGAGTGTATCAACTGTAAACCTACGAGACCAGCTTCTTCGGATGGTCAAAAGCTTGAAACCAAAACTTGTTACTGTTGTCGAACAAGATGTGAACACAAACACTGCCCCATTCTTGTCAAGATTTGCGGAAGCCTACAATTACTACTCTGCTGTGTTTGAATCTTTAGATGCAACTCTCCCAAGGGATAGCCAGGATCGAATGAACGTAGAAAAGCAGTGTCTGGCTCGTGATATCATTAATGTTGTTGCATGTGAGGGAGAGGAAAGAATAGAGCGGTATGAAGTTGCTGGGAAATGGAGAGCAAGGATGAGTATGGCTGGTTTTAGCCCATGTCCAATTAGCCAAAATTTGAACATTGAGATCCGGAAACTCATAACGCAGTACTCTGATCGATACAAGGTCAAAGAAGAGACGGGTGCGCTCCACTTCGGGTGGGAAGACAAAATCTTGATAGTCAGTTCAGCATGGAGGTAAGTAAAATGGTGCCCAGAGACTAGGATGAACACTAATGCAGTAGGCCGATCCAACTTATATATAACTGTAACAATATTTTCCTTCTCTCTTTTTTTCCATCCGATCGCCGCATAACAGTTGTGTAATGCATGGTCGGACGGCAGTATACTTTCTCAGTTTGGTTTATCTGATGTAGGCTATGTTGTAAGCTTTAACTGCGGTCTCCCTGATGTAGGCTATGTTGTAAGATTTAGGAGCAGCGAACTTTAGTTTGTTTTAGAGTATTCAACTTTTTGTGGATAACTATCCTTGAGAGTGTTATCTAGTATTGCGAGTAGTGTGTTCTAATGACATTGATGAACTGCATGTATTCTCTTATGTGATTTCTCAACAAGATCAACTTTTGGGGCAGAAATCCTATTGGCGGCCAGAGGTCTGGTAGACATTAAGTTCATAAACCATCTGTCTAACAGAGACTGATATGAAATCACGGACTTAATGTTTCCACATCGATCAGCAACTGAAAATGCCCAGCATTGGCAAATACCACATCAAAATTTGCCTAACAAACTTTTGCAAATCTCAGATCTCCATTACATAAGCTTGCCAACTGAATGAGGTATTTGTATACGCTTAAATTTTTTTGATTATATTACAGCATAGAGAGAAGGGAGGCAGGCAAGACACAGGACCATATGTTTAGTGTTTAATGCCAACAAAACACAAGCCTACTTCAGCTTGCGCCTGCAGCTCTTCCAGCACTTTCACTATCTTCTCTCGGCAGAGTGCAGTTTCTCTCTGCTCCGAAAGCATTTTCCGTAATCTTCAAACAAAGAAACCAAGTCAAGTAACTTAATTAGGTAAGAACTCTGAAAAAGACTGTTTAGGGAAAAACAAATTGTAAATAAGTATTCTGTGCAGTTGAAAGACTAAAACCTGCCTTGATTAACTAGTGGGGAAGATGTAAACTGTACTTTTCCATAAACAACAAATTTACTTTTAAGATGAAGCCCCTTTCGATTTAAAACTATTACATGGTAGTCAATGCTATTTGATCATAGCAGTCAATGTAGTAAATTATGATATATGAAGTTCATTTTCTGCTGCATTTGTTGATTCTTTAAAAACAAAAGAGTACAGGTAGAAGAAAACCAAAAGAGAGGTTATAACAGAGTTGAAGCAAAATCATTCATGATAACTATTCAATAATGCACACTTACTTTTGTACAATTGCAGTGTCTCCATGGCCTGTACAAATAACGAGCATAGCGTTGGACGGTAGACAGGAGTAAAGGTTTTTGACTCTGTTATCAATCCGACTGAGAATGTTCTTTAGTTCTGAGGTTACATTGTATGTAATGCTTTTTCTACCAGTAGGCTTGCTACAAGTAAGCAATGAAATCATCTCTGCTAACTTCATGTTTAGGTTCTCATCATCATCTGCTTGTTTCTTGAAATAAGAGAACAATTCTGTGAACTGGGTCCAAATAAAATGCACCCTTTCATTTTTTACCTGAGAATTGCCAGAGGCATTAGGTAAAAGGGCAAAGGATCAATAAGCAGTCTTCCCACTCCCCCAGAATTCAACTCACTAGAAATAAAATTACAATTACCTCTTTTCTGGCTTTCGTAAGAGCTTCATCATCAGAGGATACTGGAATAGCATGAGATGTCTCAGAGGCATATCGCTTCACTATGGACACACTATCGATCAAAGATGAGCTTTTACCAGAGTCACTAAATAATGTGAGGAGTTTCTTGCGCACAAATTCCGAAGGGAAGCCAAAAGAAGGCCCTGATTCCAGAAAAACAGGCAAGCATATGCAGCCATCATTATCCGAAGTAAAATTAATAGACACAAACATATATGAGATTCACCCTAAGAAAAAATGGCATCAAATTGCAAAACTTTATCAGAATAAAAGACATTAATACTAGAAGAACAGATAATGTTGTAACAAGTGTTCTACAACACTCAATGGGATCATTTCACATCACATCAACCACAAAAAGATGCATAAGTGTACTCCTGGATGTCGTTAAAATCATTGAAAATTTGGCCTTATCCATTATTCTGTCCAAAAAACAACAGTCAGAAAGTCGTACCACATTTAGATTCACGACACAGACTCTATGGCTTCCCAAATACTCTACCAAATGTATTAATAGCAGCTATTTTTGCACTCGAGGGCTAGACTACATACATAGCATGTTGTCTAGATCATTTAGCATCATCTATAATCATACTAATCACGACTTCAACAAAAACACATTGAAGATCCATTAGCATCATTTCTTTATCCATTTATAGCATGGAGATCAATCATATACCATTTCCAATATTTCCAAAAGTTGGATATATGGAGACAAATTATATACCATGTCTAATTTTTAGCAATGCAAGCTCCATCGTAGCTCTTGCATCTTCGACACTATCATGTCCATTTCCTGAATCCTGTATCTCTCTGGAAAGAAATCTCCTGGTTAAAACACGCAAAGCTGGTTTGTAAGATCGACCTCGTGGATGCCTATATAAGATAGCGGTATCAATCACCAACTCATGGCGGATCTTCAAAGCCAACAGATCATTTTCTAAGGAATGTCCAACGAGGATGGTCTCCTTGTGAACCAGTTGAAGAAAATCTTCCTGAACAAAGCAGTAACAGTTACAATAAATAGAGTATACTCAACAAAATCAATTCAATATTGAGGCAAACAGTAAAATGTCAATTTGGAAACCCAAGATTATTAGAATTGACAATGATAAAAAGCAAAAGACCCAAACTACACACCTGCACATCTTTAAGGGTTGTGATCACACCTTCCAGCATCTCATGTGTAATCCCACTATATCTGCGACATCAGAAGCTACATAAGTCTCAAGCAGCAGAACTTCTGTGTGGAAATTTGGAAACTAATGAAAAGACTAAAAAGGATAAAAAAGAAAAACTTTTAAGCTCTAATTAGGCTCTCACAATTTTTAATAATTCAGCCTACATCTCAAAATATTTAGAAATCATCATTCAGAGTCAATTAGAAAGCAGCACACTACTATAGTACTTTTAGCCCAAAAAATCAAGAGAGGAAGTACCTTGTGTTGTAATCAGTGATGGCATTTGCTGGTTTAACAAGTTTATCTAACAATACCTGCATGTACAATGGAATTAGCTAAATATGTTTCCCAACAGCATAAGCTAGAGGATACAATGATACAGAAAACACAGAAGCATTTTGATCCTACATAAAAGGCTTCGCTCCTACATATCAATGGTGCATATCACATAGCGTAAATGTCAAGAAAGAAGCAGATTCTCAATAGGATTAAACAGCTGATATCATGCTAGTGACAATAATACATCATCACTGTGATACTACAACAAACAGAATTTCTAAAAGAACTATACTTTCTATCCCATGGTTCACATGATCAATAGTGCAAGCGTTTGTTAGATATAATGGTTCCGAGATTTGGGAATGGCAAATATTGTATGATAAATTGTAACAAGTAGATCCTAAACCTTATTCCCAGATTCCCAAATTTGATTTACAAAAATTACCCCCCAAGTTCAGACTATACTGAAGCAGTAATATTTCAACTATTTGACCCTTTTCATATCAGTAACTATGATGCATCCTCAAAAAATTCTTAGATGAATAGCATTCATTACCAAAGTAAATGACATCCAATGGTATCTACTTGTCTTTGTTTTCTGATGACATTTATCATCCATTGACAGTAAACAAAGGGGAAGAGGAGCTAAGAGATTAGGTCTACCTGTCCAGTAATATCCACCAGCGTAACTCTTGTAAGCTCAAATCCCTTACTTGTAATGCACTGGAAAACAGATTCAACAAACCAAAAGGCAAACAATTAACTGTTGACACCAAATCAACCATATTTCAGAGGATGTTCCTAAAACTAGAGAAAGGCAAAACAAAAAAGTTGTTAACTAAAAATGAATAAATGTCAATCTTTAGTCGAACTCTTTATCATAGCTAAAAAACAATTGATTAAATTTATTAATTGAAACAATCAATAAACACATCATGAAGCTAATTTATTACACAGTCAAAGCACACAAGCTCCATAAGAGCAAGAACCAAATGAAGCCAATAAGCAAGTATACGACTTCGTTACAGTTGGTTTTCCTTTATTGTCAAGCTGACAATCCAACATGAAATGCTACTCAATTAATGCAATACGTTTTTTTTATACCCAGAGTTTCTACCTTGTTTAAACAAACCAGAAAAGAAATATTGGTATCTGCAGCCAAATTTATATGAAAACCATAATCTGCAGGCATACCATCTCACAGTCCAGAGCCAAAATCTCATGTAATGGAGTTCCTGAAGGAGCAGGAATTGTTGAGATAAATTCTGCAAGAGCCAAAGATTTTGAGGAGCTATATAAAAACAAACTATTTCCAAATACAAGAAAATGTAGAATGAGAACAACTGAAAAACCTTGCTGACAGGTTATAGCAATACCTGGATTTTTACAACAGTAGCCATTATCTTCCAATTCTTTGGCAGTAAGCGTGTAGTAAGAAATTGGGAATGGCGAGTTTTTTGTTAAATCAGCAGCAGATTCCTTATCTGATATAGAGTCATGATTATCTGCTCAAAGTATGATATGGCAAAAGCCTCAGTTAAGTTTCAGCTAAAACAACTTGCATTCAAGACCAGGTTATACAATGCTGAAACCAGAATCATAAAATCTTATCTTCCTTCATTTCCTTCATTAATTTTATTTGACATATATTCCTTGACCCCTGGACTTTGCTAAGGATATGCAAGCTTCATATCCGCAAAAATGACTAATGCTCCGACTAGCATGTGATTACAGTCATTACACACTTTATAAGCAACCAAATAGTTGTGTTGGCTGTTACAGTAAGATCATTACTGGCAAAACATTCCAATGAAGTGTCTGGAGACTACTAATAAGACAAGCTGAAAAGTTCTCCTAACATACCCTGATAAGATGTCCGGGCAGCTTTCTTTTGAATGAGTTCTGCTTCATTCCTTTTTCTTTTTAATTTGCATGTTAGAAGTGCATCCACAGTCTGCATTCCATCTGATACGCAGCTAGCAGATAACAAAAATGGGAACCACAGTAACTATAATAGTAAAAAGAGTAATGAAATTGAGATTAAGTAGGTAACTAATCACCTGAGCGCTAAAACTGCTCTAGGAATTCCACAGCATTCTTTGAAAGTTTTTAGCACTTTAGACTGAGACAAATAGAGTGCTGCATCAAGGCCAGGGACATAAAGCATGACCACTTTGGGAATTAAGGGCTTGTTCTGCACATGACACAAAAATTTAGTAAAATAAGATAATAACAAGCTCTTTGCTTTACTTTCTTTTTCTCATTTTTATTTTTTGGTGGTCTTGAACTATAGGCTCTTTACTCAAGTAACAAAGAAATAAGATCTTCAAGGAGGTTGAAAATATTAAACAGAACTCGAAAGCACTAGATAGGTTCTTTACTTTAATAAAAACCCACGAAGGCATGAACCCTTCGGCAAGCACCCAGGTGGCAAGTCCTTGGACATCCTGTAACAACACTTGAACCAATGAGCTGCCAATTTTGACATGACCTGATAGGACTACAGAAATCCAGGTTCTAAATTCATAACATACATGGAGATTCAGGGTTGAGTTAGCTTCTGGCTGCTTAAAAACAACTTCTGCTCTAGCCTGCAACACACTCAAATCTCAAACTTCATCCCGCTCTATTACTCAGCGACTACAAACATCTCAAGTCAAGCTAGGAATACATATATAAGTGCAATGACTCACAGGACCACACAGGCATAACTACAAATTTCTAATCTACAGACATAAAAGCAGCTCAGTACTGCAAAAGAAAGGAGCTTTTTAAGAGATCAAGCGCACACATACACCCACACAGAAGCCACACAATCTTCGTTAAGTAACCAGCTTCTGAACAAACACAGGACACGCTGAATAAACATGTCACCAATTTTCTAGAACACCCTTCTGTTTCCTCCTTGAACACAAATATCAAAACCATTTTCAGTAATCTTTTCCGAATTTGCAGATTCCAATGGTACCAAAAATACCACATGAGGATACATATGAACAAGAAAAATTAAAGAATCCTTGAGAAGTATCCATAACTTCAAATGACTATGTAATTAAAAAGCGTTTAACCTCTGGACCATAAACATCAAAGAAGGCTTTTGCATTGATCTTGACATCGGACTTCCCTTCACTGCATGCTTCCGTTTCATCGTCTGAAGAACTCATGTCGCACAGAAAATAAAGAGAAATTACGAATTTTTACGGATTGATTGATTTCCGCCAAATCCCTATATTTAGTTGCTCAAATTTTAGATTAATTTGAACATGTGTAACTAGATTGTGTGTAGATGTGAACCCAGGGTTTGAAGTTCAGTAATAGACAGGAATAGCCCTAATTTGATAGACGCCTGCTAAGTTATGTCCTTGATTCTTTTATTCCAATAGTGCAAAAAAGCAACACAGTTTAGAACAATAATGCGCATGTGGAGTTGAACAAAATTGTAAAATATGGTTATAATAAATAGATATTTTTTATAATTACCAGAATTATTTCTAATTTCAGCCCAACACTTATCAGCCCATCATCATATTGGGCCTATATAGTTAAAGCCCAAATGTTTAACAAAAAATTTCAGCCCATTCTTGTCAAAGTTACTCGGTATTTTTAGTTGTCTAATTTTGAATCCCTATTGGGCCTCCACTTAGCCCATTTAAGCTAGTTGAAGCCCAAATGATATCAGACTTTCAGCCCGATTTTAGCATAGGCACTTCCGGTATTTATCATTTCCTTGATCAACCCTTTGGTTGATTCTAGAATAGAACCACCGCACGCATCGCCGGCACCTCCAACAGCCACCGCATAGAGGCAGAGAAATGTCGAAGACACTGGTGCAGCCGATAGGGCAGAAGAGGCTTACGAACGTCGCAGTGGTCCGCCTCAAGAAACACGGCAACCGCTTCGAAATTGCTTGCTACAAGAACAAAGTCCTCTCTTGGCGCTCTCGCGTGTACGTATTTGTTCATTTCTTTGTATTTTTATCGGGCTGGGTGGTGATCATGAATTTTAGGCCTTCGAATTTGAAGTAAAATCCTGCTCTAATTGTTTATTTAATGTAAATAAGACTAGAGATGTAATATATTGTACTGTTAAAAGGTAAGTTAATTGTTTGTACTGGAAAAGTTTTGATTTTACGGCTGGCATCTGCTTTGTCATAACTAAAAAAAGAAAAATTGATAGGAGGACGAAAACTCGAAGATGATGACTGATATTGGGGGGAGTTATTAAAGTTGCAATTATGAGATGAAGTTTTTGAATTATTTTTGTTCTTATAAGTTTCTTAAGGTTTTGAGAGAAGAAATGACATTGGTGATCTCTTAACGCAGAGAGAAAGATTTGGATGAAGTCTTGCAGTCTCATACAGTTTATTCCAATGTTTCAAAAGGTGTTCTTGCTAAGTCAAAAGATTTACTGGCGGCATTTGGGACAGATGATCAAACTAAAATATGTTTGGAGGTTTGTGGTTTCACGTTTGGATTACATTTTGATTGATGGTTTCGACAACCCTACAATGTTTTTATGTGTCACATTTTGTGCTCTACTGTAGGAATATTTGCCATATTAAATTGATTTAGAGATGGCAATAGTGCTGCAGCATATGGCTGGTTGTCAATTGTCTTTAAAAATTGGCAAAATGTTGTTTGGCATCCTGGAGCACACTTTTTCATTTGGTGTATCATATGCTGTTGGTTGTTGTGCACATTTTGTCATATGAATCATAATAACAAAAAATTAGGAAAGAATATGGAAAAATATATAATTATATTCAATGTAAAACTCAGTCTGAATAATGTAACTAGATTCATGGAGTACTGACACTAGACGGATCATCTTGATGAGGTAACCTGTCAATTTCTTTACTGCAAGTTGTGACACATGATATAGATTTAGCATGAAGTGTGTATTGGAGTAAACTCAGGCACACTAATAGATATCTTAGAAAAGGTAGAATCTGTGATAGAAAAATGTGGAAATCAGAAGACACTAATCCTATGGGAAAATGAATTGTGAAGGTTGATCTTCATAGATGATCTAAAGTCACTAATCCATGGGAAAATAAATTGTGAAGGTTGATCTTCATAGATGATCTAAAGTCACTAATCCTATGGGAAAATAAATTGTGAAGGTTGATCTTCATAGATGATCTAAAGTCCTTTATTACAGAGGAAAAAATTGCAACCAAGTCTGAATCATGAATACTGGGGTAATGGTCTGGCCATTGTGGTTGTGAGTCTTAGACTGGGTGCAGTCTTTCAAATATGACGAAGATGGTACATATTTGATGTGGTTCAACAGAATTTGTTGCATTTATTAGCCTCTTGGTATGTATTTCTGCTGTGGTTTTGGTATAAGGCTCTGGAGATGGTGGGGTGTGGTTGTGAAGGGACTTCAGGTTTAGATTATTACTGCTGTCTTATTGATTTCATATAGCATCACTTAACATTCGCATGAAATGTTGGCTTATCAAAACATGAAAAGACTAGTGCATGCATCTGTTGAATGAGTGGTATGCTTTCCCGTTTCAGATTTTGGAGAAAGGAGAGCTACAAGTTGCAGGGAAGGAGAGAGAGTCTCAACTATCCAGTCAATTTAGGGATATTGCCACAATAGTTATGCAGAAGACTATTAATCCTGAAACTCAACGACCTTATACCATAAGTATGATTGAACGACTAATGCATGACATACATTTTGCTGTTGATCCACATAGCAGCTCAAAGAAACAGGTGCCTTGCAGACTGCAGTTTTATTTTGTCTTATCTTTAACATATCACCTTTCTGCTCATAGTCCAAATTTTACTTAACTTCTTGCCCTTGTTATCAATTTATTATTTATCATTGTTTACTTTTAATCTAGATTACTCTTGCCAATCAAAGCTTTGTTTTACTTACATATTCAAACAGGGTAACTCGCTAGTTGTCCATGTTCAGCTCAGTTATATCTTTATCTCATTTGTTTTAAGAATGTCTCTGGTACTGTTGTTGCAGATTATATTGCTAATACAATTTTCAAATAAATTACAGGCACTAGAAGTAATTCGCGAGCTTCAAAAGCACTTTCCCATCAAAAGGTCCCCCATGAGACTGCGATTAACTATACCTGAAGAGAACATTTCACCTCTCTTGGAAAAGATCAATGGTTGGAATTCTACCATTATTTCAAGAGATGAATCGGGAAGTCAGCGATCCATAGTAAGACCTCGTGTCTTAAAAAAAATAACACTTTTTGTTGTGATGGCCTCATGAAAAACTTGCTATATAATCATGTTGTGGGTATACCTTATGCCACTTCCATCACCTACTCGATAATAATTTCCTCAACTTGTATATTTTGTTCATTCACCACCCCAAGCAGCAGCACCCTCACCTGCTGAAACTATAGCTGACTGCTATCGATATAATCATGCTGTTATTGCTACCATTTATCTCTAACCTATGTCTAACTTGTGAGGTATGTAACAGATCTACATAGGAAAGATACAAATGTGAATTATTATTCATTTTAGCAAAGGAAGGGATCCACCTCTTAATTCTATGCTCGTCGATTTCCTTCCATCTTCACTGGCACCATTCCGTTCTACAATATTTTCTCTTTTCTGGTCATACAGTAGGTTGACATTGTCTCTTTACTCTATTCTGCCACAGTCCTCTTTAACGAAATCAAATCCTTACTGTTGGCAGATCTGTGAATTGGAGCCAAATTTTTTTCGTGACTGTGATGGTCTGGTCAGGAATCTGCAAGGAAGATTGGACATTCTTGCAGTAAATGTGCACCTAGATAGTGATACCCATGTGGATAATTATGATGATCTGGAAGATGAGCCATTGAGCACGCAGAAAGATTCCGTCGGCCCTGTTTCTGAACTGAGTGAGAAATTGCAGAAGCAGGCCATTTCTGCCAAAGATGGGAGTTCTCAGGATGAAGGAAAACAGCAAAAGTGCAGTACTTGCAATGCATTTATTGGTGATGCGAAAGCGTATAGGGAGCATTTTAAGAGTGAATGGCATAAGCACAACCTAAGACGAAAGACCAGGCAACTTCCTCCTCTTACTGCTGAAGAATGCATGGCTGACTTGGAACTTGGTGACTCGAGAGCTGATTTGAAGGATTATTCCTTTTGATTTCATTCTTGGGGCGCCTTCCTATTTCTGTTTTCAGCATGTTCGCAGCAGTTGGCACCAGAGGATATGATGATGGATGCTAACATTTTATTCTTATGTACTGTTATGTTACAACTTGAGAAGTCAGGTTACATCTCTTGGTGTTTCTATGAAGGTTCTGATGTAGTACACGAGAATGGTTCATAGATCTGCGCTTGTCTCACGGATAGCTAGTATAAAGGTGTGCATTTTTGAGTAAATCTTGGTTCCTTGATGATAAATTAGCTAAGGAAAATACATCTGAAATTGAGCAGTTCGCATTTGGTGCATACTACCAGTTGTGGTTAGTTATACTGTGTACGTATAAATAATTACATTTTAAAATATACAGTAAATAAGAATAAATTATTCAAGATGAAAAGTTATTGCAAAATTTCCATTTCTTGCAGACTTAAGAGTATGGAGGTCATTGCCAAAAGAAATGGGCGATAGTTTTGGTGCATGATTCTAGTTAATGTCCTTGCGCATTTCTTGTACACATGGACAATGTTAAGAGAACTATCGGCACAAAACTGGTGCAGTAAGGTTTCAAATCGCATTTTGTATTATATGTATGATGATTTATAGATATAGATTTATGCTTCACCTGCTGCAGTATCCGTACAAGGTTTTTTCATATCAAATATTTGTCATTACTTCTTTGAGCAAAGTAACTTTCGGAATTCCCTGCATGAATAAGACGCTCTTGAATTTGAAATGTAAACGAAATAAAAAAACGGAAGCAGCCGCCGCAGCATATCCCGTTTGCAATTTTAAATGTTTTATCAATGTTCAGAAACATAATTGGCTTGACATGGGTTTCTAAACACCAAATCGATCCAACACGGTAAGATGGGAAGTTCATGATGCCTTTTGGAATAGGAGTTCTCCATCTCCCTTGTGCGTTGAAGGACACCATCAGTATGCTAAGTTCCACGACAGGCACCCCAGCTTGCGTTTTGTTTCCTTGGACCAACTCCCACAAATAATATTGGCTATGTTTTGAGTCGCTGCGTTGTAACACAAAAGGGGGGGACTTGAGTTTCCTCCCCTCTCCCTTGATGACACAACCCATTGTATTATGTGGATGTCAGGCTTCCCAGCAGGTGTATTTTCTTTTTCAATTGAGAGAATCATCTTTTGCCGCTTGTCTCGGCCCCCACACCCATGCAGACTTCATGGGGTTAGTTGGCCTGTTTCTTTTCGTCTGTCACGTTGAGGGTGGGGTGGCCAGCTATGAAGACCCTACCACTCAAGCGACCTATAGGAAGCACTTACATATGACTATCAAAGATGAATACAGTAATCACAGAGTGAAAACCAATTCTAGCAACTCTTCAAACTTCTACAATAAGATTGGCTTAACGCAATCCAGACTATGTACACTCACATATTACGAAAAAGTAGGAGCCTTGGAGGGAACCAGAAGGCCTCAGCAGAAAAAGTAGTTTACAGACACCTTCAAAGCAGGGCACAAGCAGAAGACTGATACAAGGAGAATCCAGTCAGCCAGGTCGTTGCTGCTGTTCCCCTAAGACAGTCGGTATAGATAGCCAGCTGTTACAAACCACCGCAAAATTTGGTTAGAAGAATTTTTTAGGAACATAATAATAAAACATCTGTATTATGCTTCATATTTTCCTTTATCAGAAATTAGCAAAACCAGGAGGTGAGGCGCACACACCATTTCCCTTTTCTCTTAGTGCACTTCCATCACCCCGACCAATGGAAAGTCGTGATTTCCTATGCTGCACAAACAGCTATTACTTAAAACCCAACAACAGAATATGATAGCACGGATCAAGGTGATGCCTTCCAATCGAATTGAAGGTTATTAAAACCATTGACTGCCCCAAGACCACTAAGCAGTTGATTACCCAAATCCTGCTGCTGCTGCTGATTCATGCTCTGTTCTCGGGCCATTGTTATGCCTGCTCTCCCATTCATAGACAGCGAGTTATTTCCAAGCGCTGATCGAATCCCATTTACTGTGGCAGTTTGCCCAAGCCCATTCCCTATGCTCCCAAATCCTGAACCACCAATACCAGGGTTGCCATTAGTAAGTCCATTTCCTACGAGAGTATTGCTGCCATTTGTGCCAGCATTACTGCTTGCTGACAACATTCCGTTAACATTCTTCATGTCACTGCCCATTGTCCCCATTCCCATCATACCACCCCCACCAAGCTGTGAAGACATCATCATATCCTGTATAATTTTTTGGACTGAACTTTGTGAATCGTTTGCATCAGCATCACCAGATAGAGAAGGTTGCTGCATGGAAATATTAGGTGAATTCACTGAGTTCACCTGAGCACCAGATAAACTACTATGTGAAGTTGGTTGTGGATTATTTGACGAGGCTGGTGTTGGGGACTGGAAGGGGGAAGGAGCTGGTTGAGTTTGTGGCATGGTGCTTGAAGAACCTGGAGATGGCATCTGAACACCATTACCTCCATAGCTGCTGTTCGAACCAGAAATTGGATTCTGCTGTCGAGAGTTAATTGAATTTTGATGAAGCAGCCCAGCAATGGTACCAGTTGATGAAGTAGCAGGCACTGAGTTCATAGTGTTATTAAGACTTGGGATGCCATTAATAGAGGTACGTTGCGTAGCTGTGGCCTGGACAGAATTATCAATGTTCGAGTTTTGACCCATTGTTTGTTGTTTTTGCTGCTGCTGCTGACCTTCAGGTTGTTGAGCTTGATCTTGAAACCCAGGTGAAGTATTTGTTTTTCGAGGAAACTTCGTTAAGCTCTCTGAAAAATAAAAATTAACAAGACATGGTCATACATAAAACAAACTTATACATGCAGTAGCGTATATGGAAAAGCTTGGAGAGTTGACCTCTGGCTGGACAGTAGAAATTCATTACTTGTGGAAAGATGAACTGAAGAAATACTAATAATATGATAGAAACAAATGCAAGTCCGTAATTGTGGGAAGATGGATAAAATAACCAATCTTGAATTCTTAATATATGCACCAGCTAGTCAAAACAGCAATCACAGAGTTAAGTTAACTTGCAAATATTCGCATCAGGCTTGTTGCATGTTTTATATATTTGCTTCCAAATTATGTTTCAACTTGCCTTTCAGTAAGGCTTGTCATGGAAGATCATTCTAGTGAACCAAAGGGGAGCATAGGCTTATTGCAGAGACCTGCAAAGCCTTGATATAAGAATTAACTAAAACTTGGGAGGTTATCTTCCTAAGCATAAGAAAAATGCCACGCTCTTACTAACTACCTCCAGCAGTCAACAAACTTGATCATAGTACTACCAAAGTCCTTAGCACTTGCAATTACTTCAAAACCTCATTATCTTCACAGATAGTGATCGCCAGTATGACAAAGGATATACATAGATTAAAGACATGAAATACCCATGGTCAGGCTATGTAATTAACTGCAGTAGTGATGTTACCGAAATGGTATTTAAATTAAATAAAAAATGGCAGTTCCGAAGAACACCTCACACATCTTTTTTAAGCTGCTTCACCGTAGCTACAAATGAATGAAAACACACTCAGCTTACTACGCATGGTTTACTAATTGATAGTTTCTTAATACGGAGACAAAATAAATACACCACAAACTTATTACTGTCCATAAATCTTAATTTATGCAATTTACTGAACCACGGCGAAATCATTAAATCTCCCGTGCCACTTGTCCAGTTTAAGCCCTATGGCTTACTTCCTAGCTGGCCATGTTGAATAAACAAAGACACTGAGAGCAAATGATCAAGCTTACCCATAGGACCTACTCCAGTTTCACGGCTATAATCAATAAGATCTTTCATGCTATTCACAACTTCTGATATCTGCAATTTTATCAGGAAAAGAAGTATAAGCAAATGATCATCCACTAGCAGGGACAAATAGTAAAAAGACATCTTTCATACTGTTGATTCGTTGAACACTTCTTATACATGTGAACCTAGCGTAGAAGTTTCAAGAAAATATGCATTAAGTACAAAATATTGGAAAGGAAAAATAAACCACCGTTTCATGTCCAGTCACTCTCCAGGTTAACAAATTCCAGTTCTTCAACTGAAAAGGCATGCAAGTTGATTTTACCTTCAGCAACTAATTCATGCAAATACACCAGAAAATGCTACTCTAACTCTCATTTATTCGACAGCCCTAATAAGTTTGCTTATGTAGGAACTCTCATTCAATTGGCAGTTTCCTTTTTAATTGAATCCAGTTAGCCAGCATCTAAACTTATCTAGGTATCCGGACGAATTTGAGAGGAAATTGCCAACTGCAGCGTGCTGCTGTCTAAGTTCGTATAGGGTTCAGGTTCCACACTTCAACAAATAGGTACAAATATATACTGCAAGAACAACTTCTGTGAACAGTTTACATACACTTTTGGTGGGTATCATATTGCAACCCTTAAATTATTTTTTTTTTATTCAATATTTCATCTTCTATCATGGGCAGCACACTTTTTCTTTGGGATTACTGAGTTAAAAAATAATGACTCGTAAGTATAAATGAAAAATTCAAGCATGAACAAGCTATTATCCTTCCTGATGCAAATTGATGCACAACTACAAGTTGATGACAAAAGATACTACAACTGGCAATCACAATGACTAATGAAAACATGAGCAAACTATGATAACAAGTGTTGCCCTCACCAATCAAGTGAAGCCTAGATAACACCAAATTTAAATTGGCACTCACTAACTAAAGAGGGTCCTAGCAAGAGCTAACAACCTCTTGAAACACAGTAAAAGGGGCAACGTACAAAGAATTAAAGTGAATGAGTGGAAGAAAAGCTCATGAACCATGCCCTTTCAATTCAATCATAGTGGGTCAAGACTGCTGGTAGGAGAACTAAACCATGGTTTTCAATTCCTGAAGCAGGAATGTACTAGGAGGATGTAAAATGCATATTACCTGCAGGCATCTGACATATCTCTTTGTATATCCCAAATCATTTACCAAAGGAACTTCCAATGCCTTGGCCAGTTGACGAGCTGAAGCCACAAACCTGGAAAAGGAAAGGGAATAAAACAAGTAAATCTCTATTCCCTACTACAAAATCTAGTTCAGAATAAGAAAGACTTTACCGCAACTTTCACTCAGACAGAGAGTTTATTTCACTAGTCATACATTTCCATCGCAAACTAGATACTTCTTTTCTCAGGATCCCCAAGAGACACATAAAGGCATTTATGTAGCTCAAACACACAGTGCACAAAAGGGGACTCGTTTCCACAGCTTACTACATGCATCGACTGTGTAACCATGTTCTATTTCCATCCTGGTGAATTGCAGACCAAAAATTGCGACCATCAATAGAGTGCAACAACTCCATACATGTTCACAAAATTCAGTTATTCTCCGCCATTTCATCATCATTGTAATAAAAAGGAGACGATGTTATAGAAGCCATGTAAATGAACTTAGGAATTTCAGTGATAGAGACAGAAAATCACTTTTTTCTTTTGAATCAATTCCCACAAGCAGATCAGGATGACAGTCAAACTACAAACCAGATCTTAACAATCAAGCCACAGTGCCTCTGGTGGAAATGGATTGTCCTCCCCCCGAAGCTACGGGAGCCTTCCCCTCCTTTTAACAATTTTAAGAGTTGAAACCTAGTGCTTTGACCATAAAATTATCACATTCATGCAACAAAAACCACCAAATGACAGACTAGAAAAAAAATAAACATCATTTTCCACCTGACAAAAAGAAGAATGCATTGACCAAACGGGCAAACCACAGGGACTGCATAAAGGCATATCAAGATTCATATTGAAGGCAAATAACTCTAACTTACAAATTGCAGTTATTTTGTAGCTCAGAAGCAGAGACATTGGTTGACGAGTTCTGTGTAGCAGACTGGCACTTTTGGGCAGCAGCGCCAAGTTGGCTAACCTGCAATTTGCAAGCAAATAAGTGAGATATGTTACCGGTGCACATTAATATTAGGAGACACTGTCTCTGCTTAGACCATGAAAAGACTTGTAGATGTGGACCACCTGCCTCAACCAAGCTATTTCCAAAAAAACTTTGCACATATAACAGGAATGCTTGTTCAAGTTGATTACCAAAATAGCTAACCTGGGGTATCAGCAACCTCCTGGGAATAAGTTCTTCATGACGTCGCGCACAAAACTCCCAAGAGCATATCTGAAAAGTTAGTTCAGTGAGGGAGACAGCGAAAGCAAATAGCAGTTTTAAGACAACAATAAGAGTAAAAGTAAGTCTAAGTGTAACCTTAAGGTCAGGAGAGAACACAATGCGTAGCTGACCATCACGAACAACACGAAGTTGCTCAAATACACTCTCCTGTATGGCTTTTGCATAGTCCAGAACAATTTGCCCAGACGAATTCTGGTACTCCCGAGGCATGTCAACATAGAGTAGTTCTTCTAAAGTACCACTTTCATATTTTATTTTGAAGAGCCTGGGCAGAACCTCAACAGTGGCCTCTGACAGATCATACAGAATACTGTTACATGCATGCATAGTCTTGTTTATCTACCAATTTAGTAATCTTTTCCCTTTTCCACATATAGCGGTTAGTTTTGCAGGAGTATCGGAGGTGGGGGTGGATTTGACATTCTGAAGCAGGTGTTCTGAAAAGAACACCAGATCAGAGCATCAGAGCAAGGGGATGCAAAACCATGATAACCATAAAAAGAAACAAAGAAGTGAACAACACACCAGGCAAACAAATCAACATATAGACAGCAAGAAAAGACAAGGATAGCAAAACATAGAAGGAACGCACCAAATCCACGACCAGGCTTGCGGTTGCAGATTTCACAGTGCCAAACATCCTGAAAAGCAGATGGTCACATTGCTTCCCTTAGTGACAACATTAATAGGTGAACAATGAATCTCAAAACTGCATGGGATATAACATCATTCTTCACACTACCTCTGACAAAATTCAATTAACATGGAGAGTATATTTGTGAAAACAATACTAAAAACATATAAGTTGATTATCTTTAAAGTATTCAGATAACCATAAACAACATAACTAATTATATTTGAATGTTTTACAATTTCAAAATTATCACGAGATCAATTAATTACTCAAAAGATAAGAGATCTCGACTTTGTGATGTAGCCAAATACACAATGAAGAGAGAGGGAGTATTTCGTTACAGAGATGAGCTGCACCTTTTAAATCATTGAAATATTTTGTTAAAGTTGAAACATAGGATAATAGTCAGGGTTGCCCATCAATTATTGAGTCTGTAATCCAACTGACCTGAGGGAAAACTCCAGTAGTCTGCCGGCCACTTCCATACATTGAGACGCACCATTTTTTCTTGGCATTAGGTGCAAAATATTCCGCAACAAATTTCCTCCAGAACTCAATATTGTTATCCTACAAAACAAGTGATGAGTGTGCTTCCATTAGCAACCAATGAAAGTCCTCTGTTTACCAAAGTAACAACTGATTCAATAACAGTGTCTTACTTCAGGTCTATGTTGTTGCTGGTACATGTAATGTGTCAGCCTACGGGCACCCATTCCAGGCTCATAAACTGGTTTTACAGGAGATCTAATAGGCAAGTTCTGTGGTTGAAACTGTGGTTGCAGTTGGGATCTTTGTTGAGGCATAGATTTCAAGAGTTGCTGTTGTTGCTGATGTTGGATTTGCATAAGCCTCTGTTGATGCAAAATTTGTGCAGCTGCAGCAGCCTGAGAGGACTGCCTGGACAGGAGGAGCTGCTGCTGCTGTTGCTGCTGCTGTTGTAAGAACAGAGAAGGGTCAGAATGCTGAAGTTCCATTTTGACGGGGCCCAAGCTTCTAACACTCTGTAATTGCTGTGGTTCCAATTTCACAGAACCAAGATTTCGCATAGCTTGCAGTTGCTGAGGTGCTTGCTCATTAGTCACTTGTGGCTCCAGCTTAACAGGTCGAACACCTCCTAATCCAGCTCGCATTGCTTGAAACTGTTGCTGCGGTTGCTGGGGTTGTGGCTGTTGTTGGGGATTGCTGGGTACAGAAAACTGCTGCTGATTGTGTTGAACATTCTGAGGATCAAGTTGCTGAGATTGTTGTTGGTCCATCAACATCTGGCTGCCAGACGTGTTTGCAAGTTGCTGTTGCCCTTGAACTTGACCAGATGAATTTGGGTTGGCTGCAATAGATGAAGACATTAAAGATGAAGAAGGATGATTAAATCCCATCCCAGTTCCAACATTAGAGAGTGGGTCACACTCTGCCCCACCATCAATAAGCCCCCTCTGGGAGCTCCCAGGACCAGGGAGCCCTGAACCTGGACCCCCATTTCCAAATGACTGATGGAGCAAAGATGAGACATTGGGAACATTTCCGAGCATGTTCATGTTATTAAACTGATTGCGCGGCGAAACCAAAGATGAAAATGCATTCTGTGAAGGCATTCCAGCCCCTTGACCACCCAACAGCCCAGAATTTGATCTTAACAAAGAAGGTGGAATGGGCTGGCCTCCACCAAGCGGTGTGGGAGGCCCTTGAGGCATCATAATTTGCTGAAATCAACACAGTCCAAATTACAAGACTCTTAATACACACTACAGATTACACTTCCAAGAAACATTAATCTAAAACCTTCACCTCATTAAACTGCGAATGGACTACACACTCAGAAAAAATTATAGAACTCACTATCAAAATACACACACAGTCAACCAATGTTAGAATCTTTGGAAGGTCTGCAATGAACTTAAGGCAAAGGGATAAGCCTCAAGCATGAGGACATGCTTGTGTATTTCGCATAATTCAAGTTGAGAAAAAGATTCTATGAAATCAAAGAAGCTAACTTTATCCCTGAACATCCTAACTTTTGCCGCTCTTCTATTCAAATTCAAGTGACAATCGTTCACACCCTGCGCTATCAATACCTGCATTAAACAGTCAATTTAAGTCAGATTTCTCGTCTTCATCCCAAAACAGCAAGTAAAAAGCATGAGTCTGGTTATAATGGCGAGCAAAACAAGAAACAAGGAAACTACAAGTAAAACATAGATCTTTAGGAACCAGATTGAGAGTAGAAAAGTTGATATTCTTTTAGGTTCAAAATAGCAAATTTATTTATAAGAAAGGTAATGGCTAACGGTAAGCTACAAGAATTATTGCTTTCCTTTCCAAGAAATCCAAGAATTTAGTAATATTAGAGTAAATATAGGACAAGAAAAGCTAACTCGATCGAACCCTAAATCTTGCAAGAAAAACAAAGGCATTCGATCTAAAGCTGAAATAAAGCGAAACTATCTACACTTCAGATAAAAATACAAAGCAAAACTCTAAATCATCACATGCCCACATAACTTCCTTAAAACATTTGAAGTTGAGGAAAACAACAAAATTCAAATTTAGAAAACGAACACTGAAATGAAGAGCACAAACGTACCAAAGCAAGATTAGCAGCACCGGTGTTAAATCCACGAAATTGAAGTTAAAACACGGCACTCTTTGTACTCGTCTCTTTTTCAAGCATCAATTAATCAAACAAATCAAATTAATTCCCCTCAGAGATACCCCGAATCAAGAAAACAAAAGTATAGACAGATACTCAAGTGTACATATGGATAGTAGCTGCAATAAAAGTCTTGTCAAAATCAAAGACGCAGTTGTATTGAGCAAAGCTTTTTAGAGGGAGAAAGATGAACAGAGAAGAGAGAGAAAGGGAAAGTGTGTGTACTGGGTGTGGGTTTTTATGGCGGACGTCAAACTTGCATTGGATCGGATTGAATTTCTCTCTCTCTCTCACCCATTTCATTCTTTCATCAACTTTTAACTCTCTCTCTCTCTAGTCTAAGTCAAATCTTCTTCTTCTCTTCTATTAATGATGATGGATGTGGAAGTGGATATTTATTTATGGATGGATGGATGGATGGATGGATGGATGTATGTATGTGCGTCATTGTATATGTACATGTACATGGGTCATGAGCAACAATGTCCATGTATGTGTCTCATGATGGAATGTGTTTATCAAGATTCAACACACATGACATGAGTCCCCAGCTTACATGCTCCATACAGCACCCTCTTTTAGGGTTTGGTTTGTGACTTGCAAAAACGGTCTTTTTCTTCTAAATATTTGCTCTCGTGGCACGTAATTTTTGCATGTATATAATAAACAAATTTTATATTTTAAAATATTATATAAATAAACGTAAATATAAGAATCATAGTATTTCAAAAAAAATTAAATATTGTATTTCAATTGATTTTCTTTTTTATATATTAGTATAAATAATAATAGATCAATTACATATTAGATTAAGTAGGTATTGTATTCTAGTAATAAATATTTGTATTATATTTTTAATATAGCAAATACTTACATTATAAGTAAAATGTTGCATGTTATATACATCAATAATATTCAATTTATCTATAAAATATGTGCACATAATTTCTGTGCGTATATATACTTTGATTATTTATGCACCACTTGTGCACAAAACATAAAAGAATGCACATATGCATAGAACTTGCACATAGTTAAATATATATGTTTTATGAATTGGGAGGCTGCACAATACATATTTTTCAGTTGATAATTCTATATTTCAAGTGCAATAAAGTAGAATTTATGATCAAGTTCCTCTAAATATAATCAATATATCCCAATTACTCTTTGCTCTCCTATTTCTTCAAGCTTCCACCTTACATGCAAGTGTGCATTAAGGCCACCATATCTATTCTTCCAAGTTAATTCTCACATGCATTATGAGATTATTGCAACTCTAATTTCTTGAGTAGAAGTTGTAGCTTCCTTGTTTTATCTGATTCAAATTATGTTTTTCTAGTCTTCTTAAGTTAGATTTTCGTTAGATTGTATTGTTTTGTTGATTCAACTAATATTCGAATTATATAATACAACAAGAATACTTTTTCATTTATGTTTTGGTATTTGAAGAAATAAAAGGTTGCGAATTCAAGTTCCATAGATATGTGAAGCTAGGTACTTAAATTTAAGAATGATAATATATTATGTGACCAAGTAAGAAGATGAAAAAATGGACAAGCATGGCAAATATTTATTCAAGTTTATCCCTAAATATCATATGACATGCACAAATCTTGCACGGTCTTATAAATATGGCAAATGTTCTTTCATGATACTTCACTTTTCACATACCTTTGTCAATGCCAAAGTGTTAAGTTTCTTTATACTTTGATACTTCCTTTCTCTCTCTCCCTCTCTCCCATGGATATAGAATCCGGCACACACTGTAGTTGATAGGATTTTCATCAACATAAAAGGTTAATTTGTTGATTCTAACAACTTTCCCACTTTTTGTTAGATACTTGTATGCTGGGATTAATTTGAAAACTTTGTCATTATATACATAGCGGCAATACTTTGTCGGATAGCGATGAGTTTGTAGTAATGATGAAGCAAGATCATAGAATCTGAAATTTCTGCCTTGCTCCATGTGTCGGTATAATGAGGCATGGAGTAATATACTCGGCACAATGCATGTAAACTTGGATGCGTGAGTCTCTGCTTCTGCAATCAATTTGTGAGGTGCAGTTATCAATAAATTAGATGGTATATCAGTTACTGAATAATATCAATATACTACATATTTGAGGACAGGGCAGGATCTTGGAGCAGTCTAAGTTGGAGTAAAATGGGAAAATCAGCAAAGAGATTAAGTAAAAATTGCAAGATGAGAATATAATGCCAAGGCAACATCGAGCCGTTCATTTATTCATAATTTAGGCCATGGTAGCTGTGTATGCAATTTACTCCCATTGACTCTTTATTTATTGTAGCATACACAGGAAAGCTCCATTCACTGCTTTGAAACTTAAGCCTGATTCTTTTCTGCCGTGACTGGTGCTTTTGGAGGATCTTCTTTCTCAGTAATTATCTCACCTGTCTTCTTGGTGGAGCAGGCATCCTCAGTAGAATTAGGCCCAGAGGAAACTTGGAAGGAACTGCATTTCCCTTCCTGATCACATGAACAAGTACTTCAATTTAAAATAAGATGGGAGTTGGAGAATTCAGAATAAGTTTGGTGACAAGGATTAGAGACCTTAGCTGCTTGTACCTCCTTCATCATCTTGTCAAGAAGATGAACAGGCATGGAGTTCTCCCTCTGAAGCCTCAGCTTCTGCATTTTTAGATCGGTTGAGAAGAGACTTTTTCTTACTGAATATGATGAATGAGGTGTGTGTGTGTGTGTCTGTGTGTGTGGAATTAAATAGGGAGAGGAGTTAGGAGAGGAATTGACACATGCACTGTGATGTGCCACTCCCACATTTCTTGCTTCTTACTCTTCTCTTTTGATGTTGTCATTGTTTCGCCACATTTCTTCTCCATCCACTAACAGCTTCCACCTCACATGCAAGTGTCTGAAGGTCTATCCCTAACTATCTCAGGACAAGAAGGTGATGCATGAGACCCTCCAGCCTTGTTTTACCTGATTCAAATTCTGTCTTTATTTGGTTCAGTTTCTGCATTGACTTTGATCCCTAATTATGACAGAGATTCTTCCTTTTACAGCTTTACATGGGGGTTAGTTCAGTAATTCAGCCATTCTAACTGCTACGTGCAACGTTGATTCACAAAACATTGTATGGAGTCCATTAGCCTGCTGCTTTGGGATTTCAGGGGAAGTTAGATTAAGTAACACTTTAATTAGGCCATTCATACTTCCCCATTTTATCTTATCTTAATGCACTTTGTCACATCTCTAGATTGTATGTTATTGAACAATATCACATTTTTGAGGAATGAAAGATCAAATCCAGGCAACTTGCAAATGCTATCATTCAACACCGCATCATTCATTATTCATAATGGCCAGAAAATGCATGTCTTCTGGTCCAGCTACACAGTTTCTTACACCATCCTTGCTTTATCATAGAGGGGCAAACTGCCCGAGCTTGCTGCAACTTAAGCCGGACTTTTGCCCTTTCCTGATGCTTGTCCAGTTTTTGACACTGAGGGGTCTTCTTTCTTGTTGCATATATCTTCAGTTTTCTTGCTGGAACCATCAACCAGACCCGAATCAAAGGCACTCCCCAAGTGCAACCGAGCCAGTACCCCAGCAGCATTGGCAACTTCCTGAAACCAAAGTAGTTAAAAGTTTTAGAAGCAATATGAAGTTAAAGAAGCATGGAAATTGTACTTAGAACAATTGTCACAGACCCAAGCCACTGTTGTCTCTTTCCCTTTCAGGTTCTTCAGACCTTCAACAGCCTCTAAGTCTTTCCCCAGACTCGACATATCCTCTATTTCCAAGTCTGGTTTCATAGTCCTTTTCCTTCACTATTCTGAGGTTGGCAGAAGGGGTGTATTATATAGGGGAGAGAGGGGAGGAGATTTTGACACATTTATAGTGATTTGCCCTTCCCACATTGTTCTTTCTCCTCTTTTCCTCCTGCTGCCACATTTATCTCTAAGCTTCCACCTTATCTGCAGGTGTCTGCTGTGGTTACTGAAGGTTTATCCCCAACTGTCACAGGACAAGAATGTGATGTATGAAGTACCAACTTCAACATCTTCCTTGTTTTATCTGTTCCAAATTCAGCCTCCATTGACTTCTTTTTTCCCTTTTCTTTTTCTCATTTTTGGCTGCTAGTTTTCTTTGTTTTATGGGGCTTCTCATTACTGCAGTAACTACTGTTACCAGGTGTAAAATTTCTCATTATGTGGACTACATTACCTACTGCAGAGGAGACTATGTGGATTGTAACATAAAGAAAAGTTCCCATTGATATGTTTAAGTTAGACTAAATTTCTCAGTAATGATCAGAAGTTAAAAGTAAAATTCACACAGTTTTTCCATTTTCTGTGCTACATTAGTCTTGCACTTTCGGTATTCTGTCCGTAAAGCTAACCTTTTTATCTAAATTAGGAATTGGCGTAATTCCTGTGGACAATCTAACCAACTGTTTTTGGGTATTTGTTGTCTACATTAGGGAATTGCCAGTCATTCGTTAGTTGTGCTGTATTCAATAACTCTCCGCGTTATATCAGTAAAGCTGCTAGTTTGTCGCATAGCCATTAGTATATAATGGCTGAAGGCGCGAATTTATTGAGCGATAAATTTGAATTGTGTCCGGTATCACAGATGTCGGAAGTTAAATGCTTCACACATTACACGTATACTTCAATGAATCGTTCTCCACAACCACAATCAATTCATAAAGTGAAACATTTGTGACACGTTCTTCATTTCTAGACGGTGCTGATGAGTTGAGCAATATCCATATGTCTGAATTGTGGCAATGTATCAACTTCATAGCATCTTGAGACTGTGAAGGTTGACATTCATGAATTGTGTCAGAATATAGGCAACAGCATCAGCATCCTTGGCAAACTTGAACACAAAACAATGTTTTTGTACAAAGTTGAAGCTGACAGCAGAGAGAATATTGGATTCCAGCCCTTAGCAAAACTTACCTTGTTTCTTCTGTCTTGTCTTCCCTTTTTTTTTTTGTCGGCGTCCGGCCACCTCTCTCCTCCTTTGTCTCCGATATTCCAGCCTGATCTGCAGGTGTCTGCTAGCGCTGCTATAGGTTTATCCTAACTATCTTAGGACAAGGATGTGATGTCTGAACTACCAAACCTAAGAGCTTCATTGTTTTATTTGATTCAGGTTCTGCATTCATCTTTCCATTTCTGCCTCATCTGAAACTAACCTCAATATAAATGCAAATCAATTCTTTTGTCGGATAGCGAATATTAATTCAAAAGATTATGAATTCCACATATATATTCCTTTCCTCATCGATAACCTGGTTACTTTAGTATGATTGTCACATTTGTTGTGTGACAAATCTTTGTTCTTGTCCTTCTGCATAGTTTCATAGATTTAGCTATGACTTCAAATCTCTCTGTTTTAGTTTCAAAGGTTCTAACATTGTGCACAAGGTTTTCTAGCACAGCTAAACTTATAAACTACTAGATGAAGCAATCAAGAATATTTTCACTCTTTGTTTTGGCCAAATCTCAGGGGTGTTCCTATAATTAGCCTGTCACTGTACTTGGTTTCATTGTACACTGACACCGTATATAGTTTTGTTAAGTTCACACCAATCACACAATGAATACAATATAATTGTCATATAATTAGTCTGCGTTTAACCAAATTCGATCCAAGACACAAACTCCAGGGAGGACATTAATTATACAAAATGCGGAATGAAAAAAGCATTATCTACCGACTCGCATGTTTCTTGTGCACTTGTCCTTCAGATTAGGACATTAATTATACAACCGTGAACACAGGAAGCAAATTCTTAACAGAATTGCCTTTCTCAACAGTACAGCTACAGCCCTTTCACCAATATTTTTAAGGCCAGATTTCAGCATCCTAATCTGTTTGGCTATATAAAAGAGAGTGAAAAAGACACATTCCTAAGAACCCATTCTCTGTCAGGCTAATATCCATAACCTTCTAATAGTGGGCCTCAGGGCTAAATCCATCTCTTGTTCTTGAATGCATACTTTTTTCACTTAATTCAATAACATAAGAAAGCAGGATAACTACAAAACAAAAGTTGTGAATCGTCCCGTTAAAGTCACAGCCACGACGTAAGAAGATCGATAGCAAAATGTCAGCTTCAGGTACCTTCAGCCACAGGAAATTGAAAATGACATTCAACCAAAGCAAGTATGATGGTGTTATCAAACTTAGCATAGAAAATCGTTGGCCCAAGTGAATCATTAACATGGCCTACAGTCAAAGGAGAGCACAAAAGGCTTAAAAAGCAGTATCTCCACATAACAGATAAGTTCAAGATGAACTGGAATCGGGCAACAGTCAGTCGAGATGATGTTCTTGGAGACTCTCATCTACACTTGTTCATCTTGAGAATGAAGACTGTTCGATGGCTTCTCTTGGTGGGATTTGCTGTTGGTCTTCTCCATCTCCAGGGATCCCTTGTTTTGGCCTTTGTTATCACGGTATATGGCATACAGTATCAGTTGCACTGCTCCTAATCCACAGCCAAATCCATTCGGAATCTGGAACGTTTTGGATCAGTGACAAAAAAGACAGAATTCGAAATCAATTGGCCATTCTTTTACTTACAGATGATGATAAAGTGACTTATATCTCTGAAACTGATGAAAGTCATGTGAGATTACATTGTTTCCAATATATACTTACAGCAACAAAGGGGTCCTTCCCAAGGAGGCCAAAGACAAACCATGATGTACCGCACAAGAATACAAACAAGGACAAGAAGAACGGCATGAATTCCACACTTTTTGTCTTGATCACCAGCCTCTGCGGTTTTTAATGTCAAAATCACGAGTAAGAAATGTCACAAGACCAAAATAATTGCAGACACAATTTTAAAGTTTTGAACTAAGGACCCACACTCTTTTTCCTTACGCGCAATATGTGCAATATTTCCTTCATGCTTATAGTTTAATTCTGAAGGGGGTTAAATTTAAAATTGTTCAAGACCAGAAAATCTTAGACTAATAGATATAGCAAACATGCATTAAAGAAGGGGCTGGAGACGTACTATGATTGTCAAGGGTGAACCATACATAATGATGGAAAAGACGGTGGCCGCAATTCCACAGAAAAGCTTCCTGGCATTGCCATGGAGGGCAAAGAGAGAGACAAACACAACAGTTGCAAAAACGGCGAGTACAATAGACAGCAGTCCCAGAATCTTGCCCTTCTCTTTCTTTGGTGCAAATATGAGAAAGATCAACACGTAAACGGATTCAATGGCAGCGCCTGTTCCGTTTATCGTTGACACAAGCAGGTTGTTTGGAGACACAAAAGGCAGACCATACCTATTATAAAGTCATCAAGGCAAAATTCAGCATATTATGTATATGAAGCTAACAAATTACTGTATCAAGATTATAGACTCGACAATCAGGAGGATTAACACTAACTGTTTCTGGAAATGACAGATAATTAAGCCCTAATATGAGTTCCTTTTGCAAAAACCATAGTTAGTACAACGACAAAGTACCACGTTTTTCATGAAATGTGTGACTTTTGGACATACAGAAAGAGAAGAACTACAGCTGAAAACAGTGTGAAATTGCTTTGCATTCTGACAATCCTTAGCTTATTTGTAATACTATCCTCAGTATGTAAGAATTAGAAGCCATTGTTCATTATGCTTCAAGTTGAGTGTTCGACAGAGGGATGCTCATACACCCAGAAGACAAATTAAAATCATACAGTTCAAAAACTCAGGATAAATCTATTAAAATAAGACCCCGAGGAAGAACGTGTAGGTTTGGCCTGTCTGGAATTGAAAAGGGCATCGTGAATTCTTAAAATAATTGAAGAAATTTAAAGAAACTCACCAACAAGAAAGCAAGCAGTTGAGTAAGGTCATGACATAGGGAATTCCAGAAAACTGCTCTGTGGACCTCTTCTTCACAATCCTCTTGAAAGTAATCCTATTAGGTAAATTATGTTATATTACATATCAAATAACCTTGTAGAGATGATAAACAAGATTCTTGAACTAACAATAGTAGTAACAAAAGAAGATTGCTTCCAACAATGGGCCAAACAATGTCCTCTTGATTTCCACAAAAGTGAACATTCATCCTTTTCAAGATAAGTTGAACCGTATATACAAAAAGAGTAGGAGTATGCTAACTCAAAACAACAACTCATTGTGATTTGTTTTCCTATTTAGAATTCTTCCTTTAATAACAAGAACTAAGGAGAAAAACCCATCAATTTTGATATCCTAAACAGTGAAATGCTAATCATTTTTGTGTTCAGTGTGTTATGTTTGAGGAAGAAACAAAAGCAAACAGACAGATGAATTCTTGTGGAGATTGGGAGAAGAGAACTCACAATGGTGCCAAGAACAGAAACAGAGCAAAGGCATTCCCTGTTTGAGAAAAAACACACCAGAAAATCAACCAGCCTCAGAAACCACAGCAAGAACTCAAAGATAACACCAGAAAATCGGAAACCCAAGAAGAACAACAGAATCAAAAGCATATATGAACTAACAAAGTAGAGAAAACACCCACCAAAAATTCCAAACACAAAGTGTAGAGTATTCTCCATATCTTCACAGTCTTGTTAGCCCACAAACTCAGCAATGAGAGTGTCAAATGAAAGATAAACCCTGATCAAGAAACACCCCAAGAACAAGAAAACAAGAAGATTTTCTAGCTGTTTTTTCCACTTTTCAAGAAGGCCTTGTGTGTGTAGCAGAAAGATGAGGAGAGCCCATATATATACAAGAAAATGGGCAGGCAAGAAGCGTGATACAAGTCGGGTTACAGTAGCAGGCATAGCAACAAAATGCGAAAAATTACAGCTTGGCTGTAATTATTTGAAATTTTTGTACTCTTTTTATCTTTTGATCAAAACTATTTGCTACTTTGCTTTGTCACCTTCTGCAACCAAAACTCTCCATCACTGTTGAACACACGGAAATTTCTGCTGGTTTCATTATCACATCCAATGAATAATAAAACACAACACTTACTTTTAATATTTGCATGTAAATTGTACAGTAAATATAATTACTTGATGGTAAACTTAAATTTAGTCATCTGAAAATATATCAATGAGTTCTCTTCTCTCTTTGGATAGTGTGTTTTTCTGCATGTTTTGGTTTCAGTGAAATGAAAATGAATTCTTGGGTGTTAAATTTGCATTAGAAGGAAGTAGGTGCCTTCAAACAGGCTGAAGCAGCAGTTCTTGTATCCTTTTTCTAGCAATTACTAAAGCGGTTAGTTTGCAGGTAGGTGAAAAGTCTGTTCCAAAAAGCTAGTCCAGTCCATTCTTGAATTTCCTCATTTTTTTTCTTAAGAAAAAAGGGAAATATATATTATTATCTAGGGATAATTACACTTTATTCTCATTAAATCTGGTGTAATTAAATACAAATCTCTTATGATTTTTAAAAAAAAATTATACGTAGTATCTTAATATTTATTTTTATCTACAAGTAAGTATTTTTATTAGTCAAAATTCATTCAATTTGTCGATATTAAAGAAAATCGGATAAAAATTTATATTTACCTTCGCTTGACTTATTACTTATTTATTATACGACGAATAGATCTTTTGACAACTAAATCATTCTTACATATCTTCGTACGTTAATTAATGTGATAAAGTATCATAATGTTTGTATTTATTTTCTAGGTGTTTTGTTTTGTGGAGATAGAGAAAGAAAGAAACAAAGATAAATAAGTATGTGTTAGAGATAGTGTGTATATATGGATTTATTTCTAGAGATGATTCAAAATAATTTAAAATAAGTATTGTATGCTTGATGTTGTATTTTGGGAAGCAGAAATTACTGTTCATGTCAAATCATGTTTTTTTATATATATTAATATATATATATGTGTGTGTATGTGTTGTATGTTTGATGTTGTATTTTTTAATACGAAAATCACTATTTATTGTCAAATTATATCTTTTTTATATTATATTTATATATCTGTGTGTTTATATATATTATATATAGAAAGTTCAAAACAAAAAATTCACACAAATAAAGTATAAAAAAAGAAAAAAAGCAAGTAGATATTGAATGTGTTTTAACCCATCTCGAAAATCTCCCAAAAATGAAACCAAACAAAGTCATATCTTTGTTGTTATAAGATTAATTTAGTCAGGAAAATGTGTTTGACCTGTAATACATCATTAATAAGTCAATTGAGAATAAATATTATGTTTTATTTAATTTTTTTTATTAATATCAAGAAATAAAAAATAATTGACTACAGATAGAGCTAAAGGCCAGACGAAAACAAATATCAAGAATACTAAATGTTATTTTTCAAATTATAAAGAGTTTATGTATAATTACACCAAATTTCAGAGGAAAATAATGTAATCATCTCTATTATTTACATTATAGATAATTATAATTTTAAAATAATAATAAATTAATATTATTTACTCTTGATTAAAATTAATATAAAAATTCAAATTTCAACTATTTACAATTTATGAGATTCCTTCCCGGTTAAACTCAAAGCTGGAGGTGTATGTTGAAATGAGTAACACTTGTATCATCCTGGTACTAGCCACCGCAAATGTTTTGTTTTTTATAGGAATTTTTTTTTTATATTTTTTTAATCAAAATGAATTTAACTGCTAAAGAAACCAACGTGCCCTTATGATGAATACAACTAATAATTAGCGTACTATTACCAAAAAGTTTGGTTTAATCAACAATCTATCATCAATTAACTCAAATAGGGCCTACGTAGGTACAAATGTTGTAACTTTTTCAATTAAAGTGATGCTCTACAATCTACTTTATATTGTCGAATTGCAATATGAAATGTGTGATGGATTGGAACCCACTAGAAGTTACTCCCTTCTCCCTTTTCTTCCTTCACGTCAATCATTTCAGCTTATTTTTTTGTTAAATAAAAGGATGTTTTTTTTATTTTTTTGTATTTTTATGTTCAATTTGACACATTTTTACTAAGACATGAAATTAGGTATTACATTATATTTTTTTAAGATATTATAAATACACTCCCCGAAAAACAACTTCATTACAATTTAATCTCATGGGTGCATGTACTTACAAGTTTTTGCACGTAAGAAGGTGTGGATTTATAATTTTACATATTGATGTTTGTATAATTATTTCTCTCTTAGTTGCTTGTTTCTATAATGTCAAAGGTCAAATATTGCACAAGGCCAAACCAAAAACATATGACGGTAAAAATAATATATATATATATATGGGAAAATGCAAGCAATTTCTTTGTGATATCGAAAATGAGCAAATTACCCCCTTATGAAAAAACAAATAGCGATATACTTCCCTATATTTTTTAAAATACAACAATTTACCCCCCTATGATTTTTAAAATGAAAGAGAGGTGAATTGCTACATTTTTTTATAAGAGGATAATGTGCTCATTTTTAATATTACATAGGGTAAGTTGCTATTCACCCTCTCTGTATATATACATTTAGCATCATTTAATTCTTAATTCACCAAATCCCCACCATTCACCAAAAAAGTAGCAGCATAGTATACGACACGTGGTCCAAACAAATATGCATCAGGAAAATAAATTTTCCTTCTCTCTTGTTTTTCTAATTTTTTCTTGGTTCTACTCGTACAGGACCACTTTAATACGTACATCTACACAAATACGTCTACTATATATTTTATTAATATTATTGTTTTGTTGTTCTCCGAAAAATTGTTATATAAATTTATCAATCGAGTAAGATCTTGTTGCTACATTTAAATCCACTGAATTTATGATATTTTGTGGTTATATTAGTTCCGTAAATGGTCGGTGATGATTTCAGGAAGGGAATTCTGAGACGTAACAAGATTTGAATCGATCGGGCGACAATTTGTGTTCACATGGAACTATAAGCAAATGAATTAGATTTATTTTTTTCACATTCTTTATTTTATTCTTGGATACATTCATGCATCACTGCAGAGGATCCATTAAGCAGCTAGCTAGGGTAGGTAAAATTATTAAAAATAAGATCTGGTGGCAGTAAAAATTAATTAACCATCTAATTCTTGATCATAGTTGGAAATCATATATCCGAAAAATTATAATTTTCGTTGTGTAAATACGAAGAAATAGTAGGTTTGGTGTACTTGAAATTCATTTTTGTAATGGCAGTCATATTGAGAACATTTATCGTCATAAATTAGTAAGTTGGGCAGAAAATAGCATGTTACGCCTGCAAATTGGAGACATTTTTGGTTAAATTGGCGATGAATGTCTTTCATATACCATTGTTTATTAAAAAAACAAAGTATTGTTCTTCAACGCCAAACAAAATTAAAATGTAAAAAAAATGTCACCCCTTTTACATTCAGACGACAAGAATTACAATTCTTCCCATCAACTTAAATTTATAGATCTGCTAGTATAAGCAAATTTGTATTTAGATCAATTTAATCTCATGACCGCCTCGTAAAAAGACACGAACCCTTGTATTTGAACTGCTATCTCATTTTGTTGATAGAATTTAGTATGGATATATCATGGTACGTACGGCTATTCCAGCATGCAATGGATCAACACGAAAACACATTGCACAATCGCAATCAAAAGATTGTAACAAAGAAATTGGGGAAGATACAGCATTGACACTGCCCTCGAGACAAGGGCTCTTTACTTGGTCCGAAACTAATCCACCGGTCGCGGGAAATATATAAGTACTCATGTCTGCGCGTGAGTGTGTTGTGAGCGTGCGTCCGACTCAGCCACAAATAGTCATCAGCTGCATTTATGACACTGATCATTCAATTATGATCTATCAAGCTTATCAACTACTACAATACACAATTCCAGTTTCTTCATCTTGCAGCCGCCGGGCCTCAACCTCTCAACTCCCGGAACATCAAAATTCTTCTGGTAATAATGCAGCCAGGTTCAATGGCTTCCATTTTCCCCACGACGTTTCAGTTTCGGTACACAATTTTTGTAGAAATTCAAGCCACCGCAGAGCCCGCAAACTACACTTGTTAGGCAATCGGTGTATGTACATTTTGTAGGAACGTGACAATAACTAGAGTCCGGTCAAAAATTCAGGTTTATGATGTCGTAACAAATATTTCTTGCTAATTGCTGGCAAAAAGTTGGTGAAAGTTTTGAAGAGTTAAGCATGAGATGAGAAAGTCCTTGACCTTGGCACCAGGTGCGTACACGCATGCAAAGCTCAAGTTAGCTAAATGTGTATATTAAGTGAGCAAATTGGCATTGATAACTATGACCAACTATCACATTATAGTATATATGGATGGTTAGTGTGTCTCAATACAATTAGTTAGTCGATCATAAATACTGCTCTTTACGACAGATTTTAAGTGAAGGATTTTTAATGGTATTTTAAAATCACAAATTTATGTTGATGAAAAATTAAGAGAACAACCATGGAAAAAAGTAAAAATGCCCTCGAGATAAAACAATATTACAAGAATACTAGGAAAATTCAATATCCACGGCTTAGAATATCGGGTCAGGGCCGACCAAGAGAACTCACTTATTGTGGTTGTCGATCAGGTCTGGATCACGACCCGACCAGACCCTAAAGACTCGCACTTGTAGACTGTTGATTTATATGACGTCACTGGACTAGGATGACAACACGTGGTAAAATACGAGTGAACCTCTCAAGTATGCAAGTGGACCCACTCAGACACTATAAATACTTTATGTATAATTCATTTATGGTAAGACATTTCATTGCACCCCATAACCCACTTTAGATCATACTCAACTTGCATTTGTCCTCTTCCTTCTATCTCGAACTCCACTAATTTAGTGAAGGGTTTTAGTTGAGAATCTTCCAACGAGCCTAACGATCTACTTTCTTTTCTCAGATCCCAAAACCATTCTGAGAACGTGAAATAGTTGACGACCTGCTATCCAAATCATATGAAATAATACTGAGAGTAATCAAAATATGATAGAAGATTCAATCCCGTATAATTTGAAGCTCGATTATTTTATAATTGAGATAAGTGTTATGAGTAGGAGTGTGGAAGTTGTTAATTAATGTTGAAATGACACATGGGTGCCTTGAGCATAAGGTAATAACTGTTATTATTGCAGCGGTGTGTGAGATAGAGAGACGGGGACACTTCTCCAGGTTGGTGGACTGCCTGCTCTTTCCGTTTTCCTAAACGGATTTTTTTAAATTGTTTTCTCGATTTATTCTGGAGTATAGACTATAATTAGAATTAATTATTAGCCCACTTCCATATCAACAGATCAAAAAAAATTCTTATTTAAAGCAATTTTGGACCAAATCAATCACAAAATAAGTATGATATATTTGGTTACTTTTTGCTAAATTGTACACCAATTACACATCGACATGTGTATTACACTTATCATTTTATTAATTTAAATTTAATTTAATCAAATTCGAGCTAGAATTTTCCATAATTCAAGCAACCACATATAAATTTTTTTTGACAGTATCCTACTTTATCTTATCAATATTTTCTATAACAATATTGACAACTCAACCTTTCATTTTGTAATTTCTATACTTTATATTTTTGTTTATATAAATAAATTTCATGATTGTTATTTCATAAAAATATGGATGACAAATAAAAAATTCTTACTCATGTTAAGTTCGGTCGAATCAAACCAATTATTGAACAAGTGTGATATATTTACCTTGTAATTTGTTACTTCTTTTTATAGATTAATTACACTACAAATATATTATACTTGTCATCTAATTGATTCGAATTCGATCAAATTAACTTTTCCCGATGACAAATATTCACTATTCACATGATGAGATGTCCACGCAATGGTCCTCGGGCTTGGGCATGAATTTAGGCCTTTGATTTTCTGAGGTCTATTCAGGATATAGGTTTTGGACTGGAGGGACAGTAGGCCCAACATCAAGAATCATCACTTTGGTTAGGCCCATAATCACAATACTTAAACGCGACTCCTCAGACTGTTAAGTCTATTATTTTTTATTCAAGTAAATTGATTACAATTAAATTAGGATAAATTACAACTACCACTTCTGAGATTTGATATAATTATAAACACCCCCTTATTATTTAAAAAAATTATCAATATTTTCCTAATTTTAAACGGTCGTCTAACAATTACCCCAATCCGTTAGGTTTCCATCTATTTTTTTGGTGAACTGACTAAAATGTCCATGTGGATTAAGAATTTTAATTTTATTTATTTCTTAATATTTTGTGACTTTTTTATGAACCAAGTGGATAATTTTTTTTATAATTTTTAAAATTTGTTGATTCACCCCATTCGAACTTTTTATAAACTTTTAATTTTTTTTAAAAAGCAAAAAATATAGTAAGGGCAAAGTTGATGATATATACATATATCCAAGGATTACATAATTTCATCAAACAGTATGAGGTATTTGTAGTTTTTCAGACAACGAAGGTATACTCGTAATTATGGCCAACATCATGGGAGGTCGTTGTAATTTACCTATTAAATTATGAAACAATCATCAAGAACTAATATGTATCGGTTATCAATTATTATTATAATAGAACCAACAATACTATTAAAATAGATTGGTACCTACACATTGACCTCTTGATCATAAGGTCTTAATCCACCAACTAAATCAGATTTCATTGACAAGTACTGTAAGTTAGCAATCCAATTTTTCTAGCAATACCTTCTGAACTAATTAAAATATCACACTAAGAAATTAAGAAAATGGAATACCTTTCGAAATTATAAAACATTTATTTTCGTCTTTATGCCCAACAACATAAATTAATAATATAAGTTGATACAGATACCTGAACGGACCATCGACTCGTCCCAATTCGTTAGAACCCTCATCTTAACAAGATGATCTACACTTGCCATTACACACAAAAAGTCCAAAATAAAAAGAAAAAGGATAAATTAATTTTCTTAATGGAAATTAATTAATTAATAATTAGGGTTGTCATTAGGAAAATAAGTGGGTTGGTTCTGGTGGTGAGGCTTGCCATTGGCAATGGCAATGGCAACACCCATTTCCAGGCTTCCCTCTGTGGGGGACGCAGGTTTCTTAGCATCATCACCTTTGTTGTTGCGGTAAATAGCATATAAAATCAGCTGCATTGCTCCTAATACACACCCAAATCCATTTGGAATCTGCAAATATCATAGTATGTCATTTAGATTTTACTATATATTCTATGAATTTCATTTAATATTTATATATCATATGTGTTCTACGATGTACTTTTATATTTTTATATACATGGTCTGTATATATTAAATAAAATAGAAAATAGAGTAAAATACAATTTACTCCTACGGTATATGAAAAAAGAGCAAGAAACATTATGTGAAAAAAAAAAAAAGTATTTCCTTATGATTTAAAAAATGAGGGCAAAAAAACCCTTATTGATAAAGGAATAATTTGCTTTATTTTTAAAATACAGGACGTAATTTTTTTTAAAAAAAATTGCATTTAACCCGTTAAAAATATAATAAGATTTAGAATAGAAAATGGGAGGCACACGAGCGGACTTATGGACAAAGAAGAAACAAAGGTTGATGGAATTGAACAACTTACATAAAGAAACTTGTCGTTGCCGATGAGGCCATAGATAAACCAGGAAGTACCACACAGGAATACAAAGAGCGACAACAGGAACGGCATATACTCCACACTCTTCGTCTTGATCACCATCCTCTACACACACCAAATAAACACATAATCACACGCACATACCCAATCAATCAAGAATTCAATCACGCAAATTAAGATGATCATATATACCATGACGGACAACGGCGAGGCATACATGATAATGGAGAACACAGTGGCTGCAAACCCACAAAGCAACTGCCTCCTCGCCATGCTCGTAAAGGCGAGAACCGACACCAAAGCGATAGTCGCAAAAATAGCAAGAATGCAAAGGAGAAGCCCCGCGATCTTGCCCTTCTCCTTCTTAGCTGCATATATGAGAAAAATCAGCACGTAAACCGACTCGATCACTGCCCCGGTGCCGTTGATGGCAGACACTAGAAAGTTGTTCTTTGATATAAACGGCAGACCGTACCTGCATGCATTCATATATTATTAACAGTTAGTAGTAAATTAGATCAAAATTTATTTGCATTTTCAAGAAAAAGTAAGTAATTACTTACCAGGCTGCAAGCAAGCAGTTGAGCAAGGTCATGACATAGGGTATGCCGGAGAACTGTTGAGTCGATTTTTTCGCGACAATCCTCTTGAATGTAACCCTTTAATCTCAAAACGACGTTTATTAATTAATTATATACATATATATATCTGCAGAAATTAAATTAAAAGTACTTACGCTGGGGACAAGAACAGAAACAAACCAGTTGCATTTCCTGTTGAAAATCATCAGAATTTTCTTGAACATGATTATATACATATGATCATCAACACATTAATAAAAAATAAATAAAACATACCAAAAACTCCAAACGCCAAATGCAGGGCTTTTCCTGTGCTCATATTTAATTTGAATAAATATTTATATATGTTGAAGAAAAAAAGAAATAATTGAAAGGTGGTGATGATGAAAGAGGAGGAAGAGGTGGGGGGGTGGGGGGTGGTATATATAGGATAGAAGAATAGAAGAGAAGCAAAACTAACATTGCTTTTGCAGTAAATGGCCAGATTACGTCCTTATCCACAACACCACCTCTTGGGTAATGCAAACTCTGTCTTCTTCTTCTTCTTCTCACTGTCACTTTCTCTCACTTCACCTCATCAAACCCGCCCTTTATTTTCTCTCTCTAACACATATGTGTATGTATATCCGTGTGTGTTTCTGAGAAACAAAATTGAAATTGAATGTGCATGACGACAGTGTCTGTTACTGACTCTTGTTTAATTTCTGGCCAGCCATAAATGCATGGGGTGCGGTTTGGGTTACTTCAAACCCTGGTTTTCTTCTCCCGGTAAAATCAGTAAAATTGCTATTTGTAAGCCCGATTTCCTTGTGGGCTTCTATTGCATCTTTTAGCAACTTATCAAATATACATATATTAGAATTACGTACTTAACTCCCACATGTCCGGGCATTATTTTAGAATTGAACAAAATGCTGATTAACTTAAATGGAAAATTTTTGTATTCAATTTTCAGTAAGAAAAAAAAAAAAAGTAAATATGGGTGTATTAATTTTAAATTTTTGGTCTATGTTACTATTGGGTTAAATTCGTATACACGTACTTATTTGAAAGTACGATTGAATTATATATTTACATGATATTAACTATGTTTTACAATAAAAAAATGTATAATTCTGAATTTTTCGACTAAAACTAAACTAATTTCAGATAAAAGTGAGATGTTTAGCATTCATTTCTACTATCATTAACGAAATTTATGAAATTAAATATTAATGCTAATGACTTAATTATATGTGGGATATGGCACAAAATCTGAATTAATTAACCCAAAGTTTACAAAAGAGGAGGCCATGAGCGTATATATATATGTGTGTGTGTGTGTACATTTGGTGATACCAACTTTATGTCCACTTTGATTTGCTGATGCAATTTTGTTACAAGTGATGACATTTCTTTATCTATGAAAATTATTTATTATATCTTTCTTGATTTATTTATGATTAAAAAAAAAGTGAATTGGGATATAAAAATAAATTACTTATGGGACAGAGGATGAGATGATGTATTCCTAATCAACGGGACATGTCTGATATTTGGCATCAAGTAATTATTATTATTATTCGTGTTATTATTATTGATAAGAGAGAATATATATACATACATATATTTATTTATTTGGTGAGTGCATGTGTCGTGCACTCCTTACCTCAATTATGTGTTTATTCAGTGTTGATGCAAACCATAATCATTATTTTCAAACTCACAACTAATTCTAATCTATTTCCTAATATTTGAGCTCCACAAAACAATTATAGATATATATTTTTTTTAAATAAATCGAACTATTAATATCGTAGAAAACCAACTACTCCTAAAGGAATAACAACCCACACTTGATAGGATTTGAACTCATGACCTTATAGTTATGAAATTTGACATATTTACCCGACGTGAGACCCAAATTCCAACCAAATTGTAATTTTTAGTGAATTTTATTTTTAATGTGTCAATTTTTTAAATTATAAGGTTTAATGCTGAATTTAATCTTAAGACTAAAATTGCCGCCCCGTATAGTTACAGGACTAAAATTATAAGTTTTTCTATAATATTGTGTATTTTATTTTTTAATTTTGTATAATTTTATAAATTTATGTGCACATATTAATTAATAGTTTAAAAGGAGGGATCAGCTAGCGTCGAGTTAATTAAGCAAATAATGTTAGTAATGATGGAGTGTCGCGATATCTGACTTGAAATAAAATATTGTCTTGCGTCATTAATTAATTAATTAATAATGTGGCCAAAAAAATGAAGTTGCAAATTGGAGAGATAGTTTTTTTTAGATAATTACACTCACGTCTCCATAAATTTGGTATAATTACACGTAAACCTTTTGTGATTTGAAAAGTTACATTCCGTATCCTTGAATTTGCTCTCATATAATAGATTGGTTTATCCATTAGTCGAAAGTCACTGAATTTATTGACATGAGCAAAAAAATTGAATGAAAGTCGATATTCTGTCTTATTGCAGGTGAAGATATATATACCTCCTCACATGCATTAATATGTAAAAATATATAAGGGTAATTTGATTATAAAAAAATTTATGTTGGACATGCAATAACTCAATAATAAGTCAGTTGTGGGTAAATATGAATTTTTATCTAATTTTTTTTTTTGTTAATATCATCAAATTTAGTAAATTTTGACTAACGAAAGAACTTATTTATCAGATAAAAATAAATATTAAGAGTGTAAATTGCAGAGATAGTTGGGGTACCTGCTTTTAGGCTTGCACAGATATGATTTTTTCAACCAATACCATACAAACTAATAATATATTTTTTCATAATGCATTGATATGACATCACACGTAATTTTAAATAAAAAAAGATATAATAATAATAATCAATTTTATTCATATAAAACTGTACTAATTTGACACCACTAATAATCTATATTAAAAACAATTGTCATAGCTGTCAATTATGAATAATGTTTTTGCTTCGTTTGCAAAAACAACTGTCGTAAAAGTAAAATTAATTAATAGTCGATCACAGTAATTCGATATTTTTGATCATGATAATTAAATAGGACAAAAAATCTCATTAATTGCGAAACGGTCCTAACTTTGGAACGGCAGGTCAATTGTTTCCGAAACCTGTGTGCCAAACCATTGCAATGTGCACATGCAATTAAATAATGTGATACCTAAAAATTATTGTCGGAGAGAGGACAAAATCTGGTAATTTCATTTGGAATTCTTGTCTTAAACAAACATGTTGACAGTGAGTCCCCAATTGCAGAGCCAGACCACATAACCCTCTCAATATAGGAAAGGAAGAACTAAAGCACCTAACAATTTATAAAATTCTTGTTCAAATTAAACTTATTGTGTGATTGGTATTTTCTCTTAACTATACACTCATTATACCTCAAGTATACTGCATTTATTATATATTAGTTCACGTCTCGACGAACCGACCAATGTGGAATGGAATTTTTCTTTAACATTTTAGTCAATCTCCTAATCATGCAGGGGGAACATAATTAATTAACTTTTCCCCCAACCATAGCTCATCTTTTTGCTACAAAAGGATTATAAAGCCTACAAATCTTGAAAATGAAAAGGAATAATTTCCTTCTTTGCATGCGTTTTGATTAAGACTAATCATTAATTATTGTGCTAATTCTTGTTGTGCTGGCAGAAAATTTTCATTGCATTTGAGGTTACCTACCTTGTTAAAGCGAAAACCTAAAACCTTCCAAATCAAAAAGAGAAAAGGGAAAAAACCCTAAAACCTTGTTTGATCATTTGAGTGGAAGGGTAATCAAGAAAGATATGATTATTACAGACTCCCACAAAAAGTTGACTGGGAAAAGTGAATCAAGATTATATGTAGTTCTTGATCAGTTGTTATAACCTAATATATATTAAATCAAAAAAAAAAAAAAAAAAACCCTATGGGTAGAGTACAGGTTTGGCAATATAAATTAGAGGATTAATGCTCCAGACTTGGTGAGTGCTTGCAAATTTTTCAAAAGAGTATTTAATCTTTTGGGTATAAAAAAATTATTTATGAGTGTTTTGAGAATTAATTCAAATTTGGAACCCTAGAAGAAAAAATAGTGTTGGAACAATAATTGCGATTACTATTTGGTTAATGTATTCGACATAATTTTTAAGGATAATTACATTTATACTCTCTTTCTTATATTTTGTTTACACACATCACCTTTTTCTTTTGTTAAATATCATTTATGACAGCTTCAAAATAAGAGTACTTTGTGTAATCATATTGATGTTATCGAAAATGTATGTGAAATTATCCACAAAACAAAGATAGTTTGCGTAAACGGAGCATTTAGATCAGTAATGTAAATGTAATTATATCCCTCATTTTGAACTATTGTGTTCTCCTTATAGCAGTCATATCTAACATACGGGTTTAAAGTTCTTATTTTAATTAAAAGTAAATGTTTTCCCAAACATTCAAATTTAATGTTTTTTACTTCTTGATATTTTTTTTGGTAAATGATCTCATTTTTCAATTCTATTTTAATTTTAACATATTTGTCTACAAATTACAACTTTTTTTAAGAGCAGAAAGTGTAACAAACACTACCTTAGAATTGTACCCGTCACCACAAACATATGTCACCAAACACTCACTTTAAGCTGATCCCTTTGTTGATCCAATCACTTCAAGAAACCTTAGGCTTGGACGGTGCAAAACAATGGAAAGAAAAGAAAGAGAGATAATTAAATAAAAAACACGATACTATAATAATGGCCTTGAGATTGCATTATTGGAAACCCCAATGTTCACATTCCCTGTCAAGATCCCTCAAGATCAGTGGCAAAGTATACCAAATATGATGAGTGGACCCAAGATTTGGAGCTAAGTTAAAGCTACTAAGCAGCCAAGCAACCTCGAATGGCCATGCTGAGAGAATCTTGACCAAATTTGTCACTCGAACTTTGTATCTCATCCATTGAAAATGACTTCCTAACCTACATTCTGATGTTTCACCTGTGTCCTGTCTTTCTGCATGTGCTTTCTGATTGAAGTCATCTAATGTCTGAGGGGGGTTTTAGGCAGTGATCCCGACTAGTTTATTAGTCGTGGACTCTTGAAGTTGCTATAATGAGATGCTAGTGCTGACCGCTCCTATCGTTATCTTGCCAAAAAATCATCTGTAGCGCATGCGGCTTGCAGCATACTGTCATCTTCAATAAGTTTTTGTTCCTCTAGTTAAGATACAAGTTCTAAACACAACCTTCATGTTGTTCAGCTGCAGTTCGGAAGAGTTAAAAAGACAAGAACTGAGAAATAACTAGAATACAAATATAAGTTTACAGCAAATGCATCAACAATATCTTTCTTGTTCACACATCAAGAAGTTGAAGTTGTCCACCCAGGGGTATGAACATTTTGCTTTCCTATACAGCTAAGAGACATTTACGCTATGTGAACACTCTTTGACTTGTGTTTTTCTTTGTTCGCTGGGAGAACATGTACGACTAACATGTTACGAAATTCGATAACACAAAAAGGTTAATGCGTCTTTTAAGAATGCGTAAAGAATAGTGGAGAAAAGCCATAATCAATATCTTTATTCCCAGATCATTTTAAGGCAAAGGCATGGGTGGTTTCCATTTGCTGAATTCTACTAAATCTCTGTTGACTATAGATCCATTATGCAGCCAAAACGTCTCAGCTGACTGATGGAATTGCCTCACTTTCTTCTGAAGTTCCCATAGAATTCCACTGAAAGCAGAGCAGGATTCAGATTCAGGAGCATAAACCCATAAGCACCTCACTCGTCTACCCTTGGCGATCATCTCCTCCAAGTCTTTATCTGTGAGAAAGCAAAAGGTATTAGCCATTACTATAGTGATGCCAATAGGATAGAAAAGGGAGGAAAGAGTCCACTAGCGTGACCTGGAATTGATTCCAAGTAATCCAGAAGTTCTGTTCCTATCCGAGTGGATGGCCATTTAATTGAAATTTGCATGTAGTCAACTACATTTTGGAAAGGCAATTCCACTTGATCTGATAATATAACTGGAACACACTCCTGCTCAAATCAAACCAATGCACCAACTAGTTCAACAGACTGTATTTCTGTATTTAAAGTATTGGACAACAAAGCAAAAGGCGAGATACAGACCACAAAGAATGATTCGTAAAAGCGAAGAGTCCATGATGATTCCCCACGTGGAGCCAGACAGAATTTTGCATTGCGAAGATGTTGAAAGTATTCTGTTCTCCCAAGTTTGTCTGGGCCACTGAATTTCAACTCTGGAGATTCCAACTGTTCACAGAATCAACATGGATGTCCCTTGGAGGGGTATTACATATATTATGGCAACACAAACCGATTGCTATCCGCTAAGGTCATTCACATGTATTATAATATAGTAAAAAGTCGATACATTTCGAGCACAATCTGACATGACGCAACGTCGCCTCCTTCACCAGCTGAGAAACTTAACTGCCTTCTTGATATTTCCATGAGTAGTATGATATAAAGAATAATCTACTGCTGATAGTTTGAAGAAACAATCTACCATTTATATGATTTTCCTCTTGGAAAATTTTTAAACTAAGGACTTTTCAGTTGAAACAGAAAATGAAAAAGGTCTGTATCACAATCCAGAAATGAAAGATGTACCTTATCAGGATATTGTCTGGCAAGATCTATCAATTGTAGACGGCCAGCCTTTCCTTGTGCTCGACCTAAATAGTTTGCCAAATATTTCCTCCTAGATAAAGGCAAAGGGTCAACTAGCCTAGGCTTCCGAACTGTCATACCATCATCAATATTACCAGGTATGATGATATCTTTCCATGTGTTGAAGGCACTGGTATCTCGTTTATCTGTGCGGTCTCCCTTTCATGAGAGGAAATAGACATTCATAACATCAAAAACTGATGAAGGGTAATGATCTTGCAACTATAGTTAATTCAAAAGTTATTTATTGCTGTAGATGACATTACATAACATATGCGACTCATAAACCTAATATAATTGGAAACCAAATGCTAGAGATTTTTAGGCAAAATTATTTAAAACTAGTAACCAAAAAAAAAAAAAAAAGGGGACCAAAATACTGGGTTCTGGAAGTGTTAAAAGTTTAGGCAAAACCTGCCATTTTTTTAAAATATTAAAGAAAAAAAGAAACTGTCAGAGAACTGCTGCTGTCAAGGTTCTTAAAAAATTAAAGAATTTATTAAAAAGAAAAAAAGCCTCAGAACCGCAGCCAGTGGCTGTAGTTAAAATAATATGTAATTGAGAATTGCGGCTATCTAACTTCAAAAAGAAAAATATTGTTGAGAAGACGCATGCAAACAAGCAAGCAAAGCAGCATACAACAACTTTGCTTGCTTATTTTCACCCATGGAGGCACTGTTGCACCCCGTCCACCCATGAGTGAAATAATGGTATTGAGTAAAGCACGTGCAATTTTGTTGCAACCTGTGCACTCCTCATGCTCGCCGCTTCAGGTCAATAGTTTTTTCAGAAGGAAAATCATATAGAACACTTGAATTTTTACCCATAAGGAAGGAAGCTGAACAAGCAACCGCCAAAGTTGCTAGTCAAGTGCTGCCTGTGGATGAGATTCAGGAGGCTAGAATTATTTTACAAAACATAGCACTCGACGAGCAACTAGAATTCTGCCTTGAATAACACACTTGACAAGCAACAAGAATACTCGTGAATCTCATCCACAGACTATCACTCATAAAAGTGATAAAACTTATAAAAGTACACGTGCTTCACTCAATACCATTATTTCACTCACGGGTGCAACAATGCAGCCGTGAGTGAAAACAAGCAAGCAAAGCTCATTTTTTAAAAATATTTATAGAGAGTCAGAGCTAAAATGTCGAGGTTCTCAAACATATATATATATATATTAAGTTTTATAGTTCTCAAACACAATTTTTTTTAAATAATTTGTGGAGAACCGCTGCAAGTTCTCAATTTTTTTTTTTAATTTTTTAACTTTTTGAAAAACCACTATCAACAACATCGGTTCTCCAACAGTTTTATTCTTCCTCTTTTTTTTTTTTTTTAAATATTTAAAAAGACTTGGGGAAACCACTTTCAGCCAATGCGGTTTCGCCTAAACTTTTAATACTTTTTAGAATATGGTAGTTGGATAAATTTTTATTATTTACTATATTTAAATAATTTTGCTAGGTTTCTACTCCATTTCAACTCAACTACTTAATATGAAATCTTTTAACCATGCATCAAATGCTACAATACATCTAGTTTGTAGACTTAAAAAGATTCAAAAGGCCCGGTCAGCATGGCTACACAGGGTCATGCAGCAAAATAACAGTCATCATTTCGGTCCCCAGCATTTTTACAGTGATATTTTGTGGAATAAAGGTTAACAGTGTAAATCCAGTAGGTGACGCATTTCACCATGCAATCTAAAGAACACGACCTTGTAGGTAAAGCATACCTCAGGCGTCAGAATTATAGAACGATTTAAATACACGGTCCAGGACTTGAACAAATGAGCTCCAGCACCACTGCAATGAAGTAACACAGCACAAACAATAGAATATCAGTTGAACTTATACACTGATGAAAACCAAGCAGACAGCACACAAACTCTGCTCATTTTCTTCTCCCTGTTAAGAGTGTACAGCTTTTGTTCCTATTATCTTCTAAGATAAGAAAATCAATCTTGATCTCAAGAAAGTGTTGGATAGGTTGCTCGGAAAATCAGTGAAAAGAATTACCAATTCAGCAAAGTGTATCTGCAACTGAAAAGGAGAAGAAATAACACCAGGGATTGGTTAAGCCTTAGTTTAGATAAAAACTTCGTCTCCATTTCCAGCATACTTTCAAGATTAAATGGATATACAAGAACCTAATCCATTTCTTCCTATAAATTCATGGACTGAACACATTTTCAGCATTGATCATCATGTAAGAATCATAATTGAACACCAGGACATTATACCTTGGAAAAACAAATATATGGTTGCGGCCACCAGATAACCTGAAATATGGCATTTGACTTAAAACCTGAAAACAAATAGTGCTAATTTAAATAACAAATGCAACGGCAATAATTTCTTTGAAATTACCAATGTTTCATAAAAACAGTATTACCTTGACGTAAGTTTGGTTGATCTCTTTATCATTAAGGCCACCCATCATTCGAACACATTTCACGTAAGATGGCACAAAGAAGAGATCTGCTTCCTCTTTCTTTCTAGTCCGATATGTTGATTGTAAAAGCAACCTATGTATTTTAACCTAAATGGAATGACATCATTAGATTAATAAAAAATTATTGCATCTGGAGAACTATAAAGAGATCCCAAAATATCATTCCTTAAGTTACCATCTCTATATGATGAGGATATAGATCAAAGTCAAGTTATTCATTTTCGTCCACATTAGCTTAGGTATCAACATAGTAACTCAATAACACTATCATCTTGTGATTGAGCACTAACTTCTGATACAGTTCATCCACATTTGTGCTGCACCCTCTTTCCCTATATTTTATCATGTGAGGAAGCAGGGACATTTGGATAGACTCACTCATCCTTTCCAACAACTTGATTCTGAGAAAGCCATTAATTTTTTCGAACTCTTTCTATTTATATTACCATACTTGTAAGAAGCTGTTTAGCCATTAATTTCTTCGAACTCTTTCTATTTCTATTCCATACTTATAAGAAGCTGTTTTCATCTATGCAAAAGCCCCGACTGACTAACATCCCATGCTGGCTATGTCATTGTTCTAAATTAATCATCACCAATCACCAATCACCTTCATTTCTTGTTTCTTTCCATGCTCGTTACCATAATCACAAATTAAAACAAGGGAGCATCTTTAATAGCTCTGCTTCACAGATGACAAGGGTACATACAGCAGTTCATTATTGTTGTCTTTTAGTACCAGCAATTTTGCTCAATTCAGCATTCTATATAGGGATTTGAAAAAAGAATAAAAAATTTCCAATCTTTCTAAGCAATTTATGGTGACAGTCAAACAATAGCATGAGTCCCCTTGATTTACAACATATACAATGGTAACAACAATGTCATTGCATTACACGCATCCTCTTAGTAAATTCGCAACAAACAAGCATGTAAAAATAAAAGATACTACATCACTTTCCCACAAAAAAGCCCCAACTCAAGTAGATGAAAATTACCTGAGTGCCCCACTGGCCTTTAACGCAAGCCTCCGCGGAAATCTTCCCGTCGCGTCCGTACATTAGCAGCTTCAAACCCTCAATCTCGTTCTCGTCGTACACGTAGATCTTCAAGGTCAGGTGGGTCCCATACCCTGGGGAGCCCCCGAACCGCACGACGCCGTCCGGTGCGGTGTACTGATTTCCATCGGAAAAAGAATTGAGGTAGGGTGAGGAGCAGGGACCCAGGGAGTGGTCGAAGAGCCTGGTGAGAAAGAAAGTCGCGACAACCAACGCGAAGGCGGCGATCTGGTGAGTTCGGGTGCAGACGCTGTGGTGGTGGGCGTGCGGAGAGAAGAATCTGGTGCTTTTGTTGTTGGAGTTTAGGCTCGCCATTGATGAGACAGTGGAGAGTGGAGCTCTGTCAAGTGAAGTAAAGATTCTGTGGCGGGGAAGCACACAACGACGTCGTATTCTCCAGCAGCCTGATCTAAGGGAAAGTTGGCAAAGTTACATTGTAAATACGGACAATTACAAGTGAGGTTAAACATAATTACACATCGACCCCATATAATTTGACAAATCATATTTAATAATTTTTTATATTTATTTTTGTTTTATAAATAAATTTTTATTAGTGAAAATCTATTAAATTTATTTGCATTAATAAATTTTTTTATTTAATTTATTGTTAACTTATTACAAGTAGAATAAATTATTTTTTTAACTAAATTATATTTATATATTCTCACTTTTATAATGATAAACTAATAAAAAAAATTATTCAACTTATAATAATATATTATATATATAAAAAAAGGTCCTTCATACTCATAAACGACAGTTAATAACACCATCATACTATTTTTTTGTGATGCTAAAAAAGCCATTCAATTAATAAGACAATTAATTTTTTTTAAATTTTACATTAATTGATATTTATTTATTTTTTCAATGTAATAATTGGTTTATATATTTTCTTTTTATATAATATATTTTAAAAAGTGAAATATTATTTATTATAGGTACGTAAAAACTATGTCACAATGGCTAATTTAGTAATTGTAGGTAAATATAAATTTGATTTATTTATTTTAATTATTGACAAATTTCTTTGTAATAAATTTGTTGAATATAGGGCCAATTGTTGTTTGAGAAAACCCACAGAATACTGAGCCGGAAACATATATGAAAAAGCCGTATGGAATGGCCCAAATATAGTTTAGAAATCCCACAAAAATATTGGGCCCAAGCCCACATTTTGATACTGCACCGCCACGTCTTCTTCAGCTATCTAAAGAAAATCTCGATCTCTTTTCCCCTCTCTTTTACCCCTTGTCGCTCAGCACCCTCGCAAGCTAGGGCTTTCTCGCACACACACACTGGCACAGAAAACGTTTCCACCTCTCTCGCCAGAACTGCTCTCGCAGGCGAATTCAGTCCGAACTTCAGCTTGTCACACATAGGTCGCGGAGAAGTTTAATTTGTCAATCGGCGATGCCGCGGCGGAGAGACGACTACGAGGACGACGACGTTGAGCAGGACGAAGAGGAGGAGTACGACGCCGTTGATGAGGAGGATGAGGAAGCGGATGATTATGACGACGGCGGGAAGACCAAACGCAAGAGGACTAGATCGGATTTTATAGATGATTATGCGGAGGAGGACGACGAGGAAGAGGAGGACGATGATGAGGAGTATGGAGGAGGTGGCCGCGGGGGGAAACGGCATAGGAAGGCCGCTTCGGAGTTTTTTGATGAGGAGGCGGCGGTGGATAGCGACGAGGAAGAGGAGGAAGAGGAAGGGGAAGATGGTTAGGTTTCTTTCCTTCATTTCTTGTGTCTGGAATTTATTGTTTTATTCATGCTCTTATTTAGAATTCCTGTTTACTTTGGAAAATGATGAAGTTTATGTGATTTATTGAGGGTAGAATTTTGAATGAATTCGTCTAACAATTCATACGAACTGGAAACTGGAGAAGAAAAGGTATGACATTGCCTCAAGAAGACGAGTGAACTTGTCGTAGTATGGGTTTTTGTGGCTTCTGCTTATGTTGATTTCGCAGTAAACTGCTAGATGGATATTTTTCTTCACAACATTATAGAAATTTTAAGGAGATTTATGTTGAGTTTTCATACTTGAAGTTTCATTTGGTTCAGTGTCTTCTTTATATCTTGGTATGAGGGTTTGAAATTTTTGTCAGAACTTTGGTTTTGGATATTGTTTGGTGGGATATGGACACAAGTTCAGTGATTCATGAATGAGTTTGTGGTATAACTGTTTTAAGTACTGCAACACGGAGGAAGGAAATTAGTAAGTTGGTAGCATCCTCGACTATGATAGTGATATTTGAATGTTGATGTAAATCTTGGCATATAGAGTTTTTCTTTGCAATGAAGCATTAGAATAAATTCAAATGAAGCACTTCTATATTTTCGGGTTTAGTAAGTTGTTGATAGTCAGAGTAGATGTTTTCATTTATTGGTTTTCTATGAATCAAGACTTCAATTACAGAGGGACTATCTGTAGAATACATTATTTCTTCTATGCTGGATGGATTATATTCTTTTTACATTGAGTATCATCTTCAAATTGCAAGGATCGGTAGCTTAAGGTTCTCATTGTTTTGATACGCCTGAACCAGTGCTTCCGAACTTTTTATGCTAAGTTGAGTGAATTGATAGTGAAATAACAAAATCAGTGTACATACCAATACCTAATATGGGTAAAAGATTAGAGATCGAAAGAAATAACTCTCGTGGTCCAGAATCAACAAAAATAAGAGTTTGGAGCATTAAATATCCTGTTGAGCGACGGCCCTTCCACTCGGCACCGTCGGATAACTAAGGCCCGCTTTCATCCCAAAAAATCGGTTCGGAAGTATTATCCACATATATCCTATTCAAATGGACTTCATGGGTTTTAGGACTTGTCATATTTCCTGCTAGAAAAATGAGGTAACTGTAAATGCTTCATTTGAGTTCCTAACATTCTGCATTGGCTGATTGGTTGATCTTACTGGTTCACATCTGCTATTATCACCTGTTGTTCTGATGGCCTGGGATCTGGATATACAGATTTCATTGACACTGGGGCTGATATACCTGATGAGGACGATCGGCGAATTCATCATCGTCCATTGCTTCCGCGTGAGGATGAGCAAGAGGATGTAGAAGAAATGGAGAGGAGGATTCAGGAGAGATATGCAAAGAGCCTTAATGTGGAGTATGATGAGGAGGCAACAGATGTTGAACAGCAGGCTCTACTGCCGTCTGTTAGGGATCCAAAATTATGGATGGTCAAATGTGCGGTATGATGTTAAGACACTTAAACTATTTGAATCAAGTGGAGAAGAGTTGTCAGCAGTACTGGTTTCTTTTACTCTTCATCCTCCGATGTATTTGAGCCTCTTGTTGTGCAATACAGATTGGTCGTGAAAGGGAGGTGGCTGTCTGCCTTATGCAGAAGTTCATTGACAGAGGACCTGAATTGCAAATTAGATCTGCAATTGCACTTGATCACCTCAAAAACTATATCTATATAGAGGCTGACAAAGAAGCCCATGTGAGGGAGGTATGCATAAGTTGATTCGTTTTCCTTTTTGGTTTTCATGAGGATGTGACTTTACAGTATTCAAATAATTGGTTGACTGGGAGATACATGTGAAATTCTAACATTTGGTTTTCCTACAGGCTGTTAAGGGCATGCGCAATATATATCCAACTAAAATAATGCTTGTCCCTATCAAGGAGATGACAGACGTTCTGTCAGTTGAAAGCAAAGCAATTGATATTTCTAGGGATACCTGGGTTAGAATGAAAATAGGTACATATAAAGGGGATCTTGCTAAGGTGTGCATTACTACTGGATTTCTTCTTTCCTTTTCCCCTCTTCTTTTGTGTTTTTAGCATTTAACATGTAAATCTTTTCTATTCTTTAATTTCAAGGTTGTGGATGTTGACAATGTACGGCAGAGAGCAACAGTGAAATTAATTCCAAGGATTGACTTGCAAGCACTGGCTAATAAGTTGGTTTGTATCTGTAACTTCTTGTTAAGAACTTCTTCAATTGTTTCCCTTTATTCTATTCTTTGATGTAATTCCCTGATTGTTGGCAAATTGTCTAAGAGAAGATTTATCTTCACCTACTCTATATTCATTACCTTGATTGTCATTTATTTAATCTTCAATAGACAATTGCATATGATACCAATTATCTCTCCAGTAATCATGCATAAGTTTCATATAGATTTTTGGTAATGAGCTATGTGGCATTGTTTCAGGAAGGGAGGGAAGTTCAGAAGAAAAAGGCATTCACCCCTCCTGCCAGATTTATGAATATTGATGAAGCTAGGTAAGTGCTATGTTCTTTTTCTTGTCTTGTCAAATTTATATGTAACAGCTGTTCTAATTTTGTTTCCTTTTGATTAATCCAGAGAGCTGCATATTCGTGTAGAGCGCAGAAGAGATCCAGCTACAGGTGATTATTATGAAAAGATTGAAGGGATGATGTTCAAGGATGGTTTCTTGTACAAAAATGTATCACTGAAGTCACTCAGCACCCAGAATGTGCAACCAACCTTTGATGAACTCGAGAAATTTAGGCAACCTGGTGAAACCGGGGATGGTGACATGTCAAGTTTGTCTACGCTCTTTGCAAACAGAAAGAAAGGTCATTTCATGAAGGGTGATAGGGTGATAGTTGTTAAGGGAGATCTTCGAAACTTGAAAGGATGGGTGGAAAAGGTTGAGGAAGATACAGTGCATATAAAACCAAATGAAAAAGGCCTTCCTGTGAGTAAAATGGAGTAGTTCTTTGAAGGGATATCTCAAATTTTATGTTGGATAGAGATGCTGTTGATCATGAAACACTAAACATTTCACCTGCTATTTTTCAGAAAACACTTGCTATCAGTGACAAAGAGCTTTGCAAGTACTTTGAACCAGGAAATCATGTGAAGGTTGTATCTGGTGCTACAGAAGGTGCAACTGGTATGGTTGTTTCAGTTGAAGGTCATGTGGTGAATATAGTTTCAGACACAACGAAGGAACTTGTATGTTAAGCCCCCTTGTAGCTTATAAAGTACACTTTTGCCTGAGCAGATGTTGATTTGCTACTATTTGGTTGTATAGCTTCGTGTCTTTGCAGACAATGTTGTGGAAAGCTCTGAAGTAACATCCGGTGTCACACGGATTGGTGACTATGAGCTTCATGACCTTGTGCTACTCGAGTGAGTTTTTCTTTGCTCGGACTTGTTTTTCCAATTTTCCCTTTCTGAGTCTTACATAACTCTTTCATGTGCAGTGATAATAGTTTTGGTGTGATTATACGTGTGGAGAGTGAAGCTTTTCAGGTAAGCAGCATAAATTTAAAGTCGCCGATCGCAATTATTGGCTAATCATTCTGAAATTGTGTGATGGTGAATATAGGTCCTGAAGGGTGTTCCAGAGAGACCTGATGTTGCGCTTGTGAGGTTAAGAGAGATCAAATACAAAATTGATAAGAAGATTTTTGCCAAAGATCGATACAAGAACACATTATCCGCGAAAGATGTTGTAAAAATCCTTGAGGGTCCGTGTAGGGTGCGGTTCTCTAACTTATTGTTTATCTTCTGGAATTTGAATCCATTGTAATTTCTGAGGGGAAAAAATGATCACCTTGATTTGTTAACGCTGCTACCATTTTTCCATGTCAGGGAAAGCAAGGTCCTGTTGAACATATCTATAAAGGAATTCTGTTTATTTATGATCGGCATCACCTTGAGCATGCTGGTTTCATTTGCGTCAAATCTGAGTCTTGCATGATGGTTGGTGGATCACGTGCAAATGGTGATAGGAATGTATGGATCGAACTTTTGTATCCTCTATTCTCCTTGATCTAGTCTTTTGCAGTATTTGCTTGGTTGTATGCTTTAAATTGCTTTTGCTGTAGGGTAATGCATTGACGTCAAGATTCGCCCATCTCAGAACTCCACCGCGTGTTCCCCAGTCTCCCATGAGATCAGCTAGAGGTGGTTCAATGAATTGTAAGTCACTTTTGTTAAAGAGTTTTTACTCCTGGCTTTGTCTAGGTGTCTGTACCCAGGCCCTGGGGTGGTGGCAGTGCAAGGTGGACCAGTCACTTCAATGGTGATGTGGTTGTCTTGATGTCTTTTGTTGTCATAGTTTGCACTGCAGATGTGCACTTACTTGGTTACTTGATTGTTATATCCCAATCGTGTGTAGCTCTGCAAGTTTAGATGATTTTGTTAACTTCAATTGGACAGTTGGAGGAAGACATGGAGGAAGGTCGGGAGGTGGAAGGGGTCATGATTCTTTAATTGGGGCTTCCGTCAAAATTCGTCTGGGCCATTATAAGGGATGCAAAGGCCGTGTTGTTGATGTCAAAGGTTCGATGGTCCGGGTTGAATTAGAGTCGCAAATGAAGGTTGTCGCAGGCAAGGTTTCTGCTCTCTGGCTAAGTAATTCTCTGATTTTGTTCGTTGTCTTCTCAGTACTTGGGTTACAACCTTTTTGTGCAGTTGATCGCAGTTATATCTCAGACAACGTCAATGTATCTACGCCATTCAGGTCGTCATATATTTTGTTTGTTTGTCTGTTTATTTTATTTTTATTTTTATTTTTTGATTTTTCCCCTTTTGAGTTAATTGAATTTTAAGCTTTCTGGCTTGCTGTACGTCACCAGGGAAACATCCAGATATGGTATGGGAAGTGAGACGCCTATGCATCCTTCTCGAACTCCACTTCATCCATATATGACTCCTATGAGAGATTCTGGAGGTATGCTATTGTGGATACTTGATGATTTGTCCCACAGCACAATTGTGGTATATGGTCTGAGTGTTAATTGTTTGCAGTAACCCCTGCTCTTGATGGTATGAGGACGCCTATGCGTGACCGAGCATGGAATCCTTACACGCCAATGAGTCCACCAAGGTATTTCTTCAGCTAAGTTGCAAACACACTGAAGATTATTTGTGAAGTTGATTGTATAGAAATAATAAAGACTAGGAGTCAGGCTCGTTATTCTTCTAAGTTGCTGCATCCGAATAAACTAGTCTATACATGTATGAGTCGCCTGGGAGTATGTCCAACTCCTGATAAAAGCTTTTGTTCTAATTTGTGGGTTCTTTGAACTGGAAGAGGATATGCCAGCTTCCGTTGACATATGTTTGATGTCATTCTTGCTCCATTGTGACCTTTTTGTGATGATAGAATTGCATGTGCCATTGGTTTGATGTTAATAGAACTTAATGAATTGACAGGGACAATTGGGAAGATGGGAACCCTGGTTCTTGGGGAACTAGTCCGCAGTATCAGGTGTGTTTCTCAAGTTAGGTCAAGCTGCTACCTTTTGATTTTACAGTGTTGATAAGTCTCATTATTTTTCAGCCATCAAGTCCTCGTTCACGAGCGTATGAAGCGCCGACACCTGGTTCTGGTTGGACAAGTACTCCTAGTGGCAATTACAATGATGCCGGCACACCAAGAGATAGCGGTTCTGCCTATGGTGATTGCCTATTGCTCTCATTGTGTTACAGTCATGGAATATTCTGAATGTTGGTTTTTAACGTAACCTATATCGACTTTTTCAGCAAATGCTCCGAGTCCGTACTTGCCTTCTACGCCTGGTGGGCAGCCGCCTATGACCCCAAGTTCCGCATATTTGCCTGGTACACCTGGTGGGCAACCAATGACACCTGGAAGTGGTGGTTTGGATATGATGTCTCCTGTAGTAGGTCTGTCAGTTTGGACATTTTACTTGGTCTTAGTTTTAATTATGCTTACAGACAAACCAACATGCGATGATGTAACACAGCACTCACTGAAATATTGCTTTGTTGCAGGTTCAGACAATGAAGGCCCTTGGTTCTTGCCTGATATTTTGGTCAATGTTCGTAGGTCTGGTGAAGACAGTTCTTTGGGAGTTATAAGAGAAGTGCTTCCGGTATCTTTTCCTTTAATCTTTATGAGCAGCTCTTATTACATCATACCATTAGATAGCATAAATAGTAGTTTTCTGGAATGATCAAGAAAGGTCATTCTGGTGTGTTTATCATCGAGTAATTCCGTGGCTTGGTATATTAATTTTACATCAGGTAAATGGGCTGGGACTAAATTTGCATTCAGTAAATATATCAATATGGTAATCTAGATCCATTATTTACAAGCAAAGCAATCTTTGGCAGCTGGGTTATATTTGAACTGGCTGCCTTTGGGAATTGATTTAATATCCTTGTATAACGGATACAGTTGGTTTTATAATGTTTTCAATGTGATATCTACTGCTAGACTTGCAGACCAAGTGTACAATAACCAATTCAGGACTGATGGTATCCATCTTATTGTCTTTTAGGACGGCTCATGTAAGGTAGCTCTTGGATCAAGTGGAAACGGAGAAATGGTCACTGCCCTTCCCAGTGAAATTGAGATAGTGGCTCCTAGGAAAGCAGAGAAGATTAAGATCATGGGTGGTGCGCACCGTGGGGCCACTGGGAAACTTATTGGTATTGATGGAACTGATGGCATTGTGAAAGTCGATGATACACTGGATGTTAAAATCTTAGACATGGTTATATTGGCAAAACTAGTTCAAACGTGACAACGACCTGTAATTACCTCGGAGCAAGCTTTTGTAGAGAGCAATGTAATATTGTTTCTCTCACAAGTTTTTGGAGTGGTTGTGAAGTATTGGGTAAATCAAAGACCCCCCTTACGCACGCAACAGACTCAGTCAAGACTGGTAATACAAGTGTAAGGAGCAATGATTTCCACTGTTCTGTATGATTTGAGGCAATGACGAGACTGAGGAAAGAGTGGAGCATAGGAGAAACGCCTCAGCTGACAAGCATATTAACTGTTACTTTCTCCTGCTTCATTTGCCAAATAGAGTTGTATATTTATGTTATGCCAAGCTAGCAGAAAAACAATAGCTGGTCACAGTTTGCAGCAGGTATGAATGTTCAATTATAGAATTTTTTAATATGTACATCAAATTGGTGTCTGCTTTGCATATGTAGCTGTGCATTACGGGGAAGAGCGGATAGTTACATATAACTTGCCCATGACATTCTGGAATTTCCGAGCCGAATGACTTAGGAGGGGCTGCACCAAGTTTTTCTTGTCTTCGCACTGGGCACTCATCTCAAGTGTTTGTTTGGCTCTGGTGAGAAATGGATGCACAAGGAAAGAAAAATTTAGAAGTAATATACAAGGAAAGTCTTCCTTGCGCTTTTTTCAGTAACCGAACCAGACGAGAAAGAATTAATTTACAGCATAATTAATAAAATAAAGTAGGCGGGTAATGTTTTTGTTTGTCCTTTGTTCTTCCCGCTCCTGTTAGCTGTAGGGACTACAGGAAGATGCATATATCCTGTTGGTTGTGGTTCAATAAAAACTGTATGGTGGTCGAATATTGCACTCAAGATTGATTCCTGGAAGGTGGGGCTACTTACTCTTATATTAATAGAATTTGTGGGTTTGCCTCGTGGTTTATTAGTTCTAAGCATATACGTCTGCGTCCTAAAACAAATTTTAGCTACATTCTTGTTTTCCTTGTAGTTCCTTCTAACGGTACTCAGAAATAGTCATGGAACGGAAACGCTAGCTAATGTTAAGACTCTTTAACTCATAAGCGAACCCACCGTGGATGGAAAATGGAAAAATAACCTTTATACCAACATTATGATATTACAATACATAATAATTATGACATTTAACTTTATTTTTACATTAATACAACGTGAAGAGGAAAAGCAACACTCAAGTCAAGGTATCAGACATCTCTGGACATGAGAAACACTGTAATAGTGTAGTTCATTATTAACGAGAGGCTGTTTGAGCTTCAGGTCATTCTCTCATTCATTCCATTCTGATGATGCAACGAAGGCCTTCACCTTTCAGCATCAGTTCAAAAGCTTTGTTTATCTCCGCGAATCCCACTTCATGGGTTATAAACTTCTCCACTTCAAGTTCCTAAACATTCACAACCAAAAACTAAGTCGTATATATTCACCTATATATACATATATTCCAACTTTCACAGGGGAGCTTCAACACTAACCTTCTTCATGTACATTTCTACGACGGATGGAATATCAGAGCGCGGTTTATAGTTACCGTAGAAAGTTCCCTTTAGAGTCCTCTCGTTCAAGAAATTCATCGGATGAGTCTTGAAGACGGCGTCTTTGTGAGGCACACCGACGAGAACAGCAACACCCCACCCCTATCATAAATGTTGTTCCAGAGAATCAGCTAACTAGATTGCATCACATATAGCCGGATTATAATCGATATAAATTTTGGCCAAAGATGTAGGAGTTCAAGTAGCATACATCGTGAACGCATTCAAAGGCTGAGATCATGGCATTGATGTTTCCGGTGCATTCAACGCTCCGATCCACTCCTCCATCAGTCATCTCAGCTATCACCTATACACACGAATTTTCAACATGTAAAAAGTGTTGACATACATGGTACACAAGGATAGAGGGATATATCGTTATTGATGGATCCACCAACCTCTTGAACTGGTTTGTCGTAGTCTTTTGGGTTTACAAATTCAGTCACGCCAAACTTCTTTGCTGCATAAACCAAATAACAACACTTAGCAAATGTATGGTACTGCATTTTGCCTCTACTGGTATATACATATCAAGAACCATGCAGGCTCCATACTGCATACCTTCTTCAAATCTGCCAGAGTTCAGGTCCACACCGATTATTCGTGATGCACCGGCCAATCTGGCTCCTTCTGCAGCCTGAAAATGAGACCGAAAAACAAATGATTATCCACTTTACCTTTTGTCTTTCTGATGATGATAAAAACTACTAAAAAAAGAACGAAAGTGGTTTGAACTTGGAAACATACAGCAAGACCAACAGCCCCAAGTCCGAAGACAGCCACGGATGAACCCTTCGTTGGTTTGGCAACATTCAGTGTAGCACCAAGACCTATGACACAAGCAACCAAGATCAGTTCACTCCAAACAATGCATCTAGAAAGGAAAACACCAAGCTAATCGTCTTACAGATTGATCCGATCAAATACCTGTGGATATCCCGCAGCTTAATACACAAACTTTGTCGAGAGGAGCAAGGGGATTGATTTTGGCAACACAACCAACATGAACTACAGTGTATTCACTGAATGTCGATGTGCCAACGAAATGGTAAATGGGTTTCCCATTAATTGAAAATCTTGTTTTCCCGTCGTTGAGCATCACTCCCCTCTCGGTGTTGATCCTAAGCAGGCTACACATATTGCTATCTTCGGATTTGCAGTGAGCACATTCTCCACATTCCCCTGTGAATACTGGGAGAACGTGATCACCTGGAGCGAGTTCCGTCACACCTTCTCCTACGCTCTCCACGATCCTACATACCCATTACCCCACAGTCAATGCCTGAATTCTTCCATTGCTTCAGAGATGAAAATTTATATGATTGTAGATTGATTAAGTTATGGAAAGTAGAGTAAGTTAACATACCCTGCTGCTTCGTGTCCGAGAATTCGTGGAAAGACAGAGTCTTGAGCCTGGAAAGATCAAGAACATAACATGGGAGTCCTCATGAGTAAATAAAACCAGTCGAGGTTCTTTTGAGCTTATGAAGAAAATATAGGAGTAGTTTCTTGATTTATTACATACCTTGGCTTCCCAGAAGTAGACGTCAGTGTGGCAAAGGGATGTGAAAAGAATCTTCAACCGGACCTCCATTTTCTGCGGCGGCGCCACCTCCACCTCCTCAATCACCAGTGGCTTCCCGGGTTCCCATGCAACAGCAGCTTTCATCCAATCAAAACGAAAAAGAACCAATTAGCCAATGAATTTACACAAGAATGCAACTCATTCACTGTACACTTAGCTTGCGTAGAAATTGAAACAACAAAGCTAAATGGCATTAAAAATCAAACCTTTGCACTTGATGACTTGACCAGCAGTGCTCGACATCTCGTACTAGAATTCTTGATCTAAGTTGCAGAAGTATTTGGTCTGGAAGTAGACAGTAAAGCTCGATATATATATGTAGAGTTGTTTGATGCGATCCCACTACACCAATGAGACTACTTATAGATGAAATCAAGTGGGAAGAACGTAATCCTGCTATTAATTTGATTGGTGCTTGTAGTCATCGCACAGGTTGTATTGCACTGTTTCAATTTGACATCATGAATCAATAAGAGATGCAGGCGACACCTAACCCCAATACCGTGGTGGTTCCTGCAGTGGTAACTTGCCTCTGGTTTTGGCTGTTTGTTTCAACTCATATTCTTGCTAAAAAACACAACTTGGTTGAATTTTCAATTTCAATACAGCCAAACACTAAACTGGATCACAGGTCAAGATTAGTTTATAGTGAGGTTTCAACTGATAGAGACATCACCCAATACCGTTTTACATCATTTCTCTCTTCTTTGATGGTTTTTGTTAAAAAAGCCAACCGTTTTCCTTTCTTATATTATTGTTTTTTCCCCCCAAAAACTAGTAAAGAGATTGTTGGGGTCCTTCCCATCTCAATATATAAGCATACAATTAGTTAAATTTAGATTCCATCTTGAAATGTTAAATTATAATCCATCTTGAAATGTGAAATTATAAGCTTTCTCAAAAGAATTCTAAAATTGCACTTATACTCACTCAGAAAATTTTATTGTTTACACCTAACATCCTTTCATACAAAAAATGTCAATGTTAGCTAAAACAAATTTCATAAATTTGTAACTTTAATCCTGATTTAATATTCCGATATGATAATTTTGTACTTATGAAAAAAAAAAAAATGTTGTTAACTTTCCTGCATATATATATATATATTCCTTTATAAGTACAAAAATATACATAAGAATATCAAATAAAGGGCAAAATTAAAAATTTATATATATATTATTCTAATATTAATATTTTTTGTTCAAACCCTAACAAAAACAGATCGGGTGTATATTGAGAATTTTCAGACGAGGCGTAAATGTAATTTCAAAACGTTTTTGAAAGATATGTGATTTTGTATCTTCAAATAGGATTTAAGTTTAATTATTCTTTTAAATTAATATATACACATGGATACAATTCTTTTAAATAAAACAAATTACATTATATTGTACATATATCATATATATTAAATAAAATGAAAAAATCAAGCAACCTCTATGAAAAAAATAATAATCTATGGACTTTATACAAATTCTATACTCATAAAAAAATCATAAATTTTGAGTAGTGTATATTCTAAATAAAAAAATAATGATAATTCTGATTATATTTACATAAAGTAATGGAGAAAAAAAAAAACTTGATATGATAAGTATGGAATCAATCAATAATATTTGGTGATAATAATATTTCATAAGTTCAAAGTAGTGGAGAATAACATAATTATGAATTCTATATATGGGGATTTTTTTTTTGTTCGATTACCAAAATAAATCTTTTTTATATTTATATATGTGGGTGAATTATATTAACATCTATTGAAATTAAGTTCAAATATATTAATACGTTCTGTTATTTATAAAATTATTGATACATCTTTTTAAAAAAGTATTAATATATATACTTTAGATGAATTTACATAAATTTTTACAACTGAATAGAAAGTGCCTTATAATTAGGGGTGGCAGATGAGTCGAGCCGGCTCGCGAGCTCGACGAGCCGGCTCGACTTTGAGCTCGACTCGAGCTCGAAAAATTCGAGCTCGAGTCGAGCCAGCTCGAGCTCGAGCTCCTATCGAGCTCGAGCTCGAGCTGGGTTTGAAGTGTTCACCAGCTCGCGAGCTGGCTCGCGAGCTGGTGAATATTTTTTAATTTTTTTTATATATATATATTTATTTTTGAATTCTTTATATATTTAATTTTATATTTAATATTTAATCAGTTTTATAATATAAATTGATCATATATTATAATTATTAATCAACATCATATATTTTATTTTGGATAATAATAAATTATGGTACTTTTATTTATACATTTGATCTTTATATAAAAATAAATTCAATCAACAACTTAGTAAATTATAATATTTTTTATAATTAAAATTATTATAATATCTTTATGTTATATTTTAATATATATTTGTATTACGTTATACATTTTTTAAATTGGCAAGTAATTCACTTATGATTTTTTATTATTTATAAATTTATGTCAAAATTTAGTAATTCTATATATGAATTAATCTAATAATAATAATAATAATAATAATAATAATAATAATAATAATGATGATGATGATGATGGTTGAACAATTCTAATTATTATTTTATTATATATATAATGAGATTAAAAAATTTAATCAATAATTACCATATCTTAAAATTCGGGCATCCGATTCATATGAAATTTAAATATATACAAGACTGTGTCCATTAGATTATATCTGATGGTATGATTTAAAATCACATGGCCTGATTTAACGATACACCGTCTTGAATGATTACTCTTATGTTTTGAGTAGGATATCTCGATATCCGTATATCCAATAAGTTTAGAACTTTACCAAACGTATTTTTATGTAAGTTTGATCATATCTAACGGTCTGATCTGAATTTTGATGGTTCGATTAACCCATGTTGTTCAACAATGTGAGATGATAGTTAGATCAATGTTATACTAACATTTATCAATATATAAGTTTTGCAAATTGTGAATATATATTAATTTCAACTATATCTATGTAATAATTTGATGATTCAATCTCATAATTTAAAATAATAATAATAATAATAATACATTAATACTAATACTAATACTAATACTAATACTAATACTAATAATAATAATAATAAAATAATAATAATAATAATAATAATAATAATAATAATAATAATAATAATAATAATAATAATAATAATAATAATACAACAAAAGTCAACACCCATCTCTTTCTCTCTCTTTTTCTCGTTTCTTCTTTCTTTTTCTTTCTCTCTTTCTCTTTCTAATCTCCATTCTTTCTCTAATCTTTTTTCTTCCCCAAATCCTTAGAACCCTAGCCCCAAATCCATCTCTCCCTCCGCCACCGCCACCGCCACCGCCACCGCCACCCACCACCCACCACTTCTCCTCCCCCTCTCCCCCCCCCACCACAAGGAGAGAATTGCAAACTCTCTACAAGAAGAAAAAGATCCCTGTCAATATCACAAATGTCGCCGTGGCCGCGCTCTAAAAACTCTTCACATCGTTGAAGAGATTGAGGAATTTTTGCAGTCATGGGCTCAATTATGTCAATCTGAAACTGCAGAATCATCTATTGAGTCGCCGGTGACGTCGGAGGTAACATCTCCATTTGTGTATTTTTGGATGTGATTCGGCCAAATGCGGCTCGACTCGTCCGCCTGAGGCACCCTGGAGTGGTTCGCGTGGTCCAGGCGCTGTCGAGCTGACGAGCTCGAGCTCGAGCTTGGGCTCAATTTCTCGAGCTCGAGCTCGAGTTCGAGCTTGGGAATGCAGTGTCGAGCTCGAGCTCGAGCTCAACCTGGGCGAGCTCGGCGAGCTCGAGCTCGAGCTCGAGCTTGAAGTTGCAGAGTCGAGCTCGAGCTCGAGCTCAACAAAAAACCACCCCTACTTATAATTATAATTATGATTTAAAAAAATATAAATATAATTCTACAACTGCCAAATAATAATCAGAGGCCCAAATAATGGCAAGCTCATTTTATCCATTAAGGCCCAATATTTATTTGTTATTGAACCTTAGTTTAAAAGAGGGTAATCGGCCCGGCCCAATTGAAAGTAAAATAGAGTTGTAAAAGTCCACATTTTGTTACCGTTGTAAAATGCAAACACACACTATCACTGTATAAATATTGAAAATTCGCTGAAAATGCAATAGAAAAATAGCAAGGAAAAACAAAATTCATTCGGTCATTTCTAACGTTCTCATCATCTCAGGCTGCTGCATTCCTCCGCCGACAGCGCCCGCCTCCAGCCTCGGTTTCTTCTTTGTTTAGGTAAGGACCTCTTGAAAGTCATCAACTCAAACCAAGTGTTTTCTTTCGTTTTTTTTTTTTTTCTTGAAGTTTCTTAATTTAGGGTTCTTGATTTTTTAAAGCAATTCTGAAATTAAATGTATCTTGGTTAAAGGAATTTCTCTGTCCGACGGTAGATTTGATATGAGTTCTTCTTGATGATCATCGAATTCTTGAATTACACACACGGTCTTATTCTTTTTTTTTTTTCCCTATCCTTTTTGAGGTTCTGGGTTAATTATTTCAAGGTTCTTGAAATTCAACTATTAGCTCTTGTATGCTGCCGATTTCTACTACGGAGGATAAGGGTGCGGGATTAAATGCAAGAATGGCAGTGGAGACATTGATGTTGGTTCGAAACTTGTGAGGGGAATAGCCAAGACGACTCCTATCATTGGAGATTCTCAGGGCTCTTTCCTTTGGGTATGGTTGTTTTTTTCATTTGATTATATTCTGTGGTGATGTTGTTGTGATTTTGGTTGCTGTAAAGCACTCGGTATGAATTTTGCTTGTTTACCTATTATCAGTTATGGCATGAAGGTAAAAAAGGAGGAGAAAATTCACACTCATCTTTTCTGCTCTCACATCACTGATTCTTTGTGTTTCTTCTCAACGGATATTATTATATTTTTTCTGAACTAATAAACTGGTCATGTTTATCTGTTAGTATTCACATCTTCGAGGCTTCTTTCTTAAAACAGACGTAACTCTGCTTATTCCACTTGCATCCCGTGTGTCTTCCAAATTCGTTATACATTTCTAGATATTCTTCTATCATTTTGCTTTAGCAATACATATATCTGGTCTTTATATTGTTTTCTTCTTGGGTCTTTATATTGTCTTTATATTTGGTCTTTTTTCCATCTTATAATGTAATTTAATCGCTTTTGAATGCTTTCACGAGAGATTCCTACTGGCTTTTAGACTGGAATCCATGAGATTATTGGCATTCCTTTGGTGAATATGTTGGTCTTTTGCATGTTCCTTGAGTAATGCTTGTGTTAATTGCAATTTTTTTTTTTTTTTCAGATTGTGATGAGTTTAATGACACAGTCACTTTGTTTCCCCAAATCTGCAATGAGAGCCTTATAGGCTTTGGTTTGGATTGTCATTTTGCTGTGTTAGCAATAATATAAATGTTGCATGTTCTGTTTCAGAAAAGTTCTTTGCTGGAAGTTATATAACATAAATGCATGCAAACTGTACTGGAATTGATTTTCTTTCTTTGGAAAAGGTTATCTGCATTAATATTAAAGAATCATGTGTACATTTACAAGCTCTTTAGAAAAGGTTTTCTGGAAATGATTATCTATCTGTGTAAAAGGTTAGTGATACCTTTTCAAGTTTTCTGAAAATTGCTGCCAAAGATCCTTGGTTCACGTAGGACTTTGGTGCTGAAACGTTTTGGTTCCACTTGTTAAGGTATGGAGCTATACGAGCAAGATACTTATGTTGTCAATTACACAATTTTAAAGTAAGACAACTGCTTGAAAGTAATGAGAAGCCATGTATATCTTCACTTTGATTTGTGACTGTGCATCTACTTTAGGAGCAGTAAAATTATGTTTTCCATCAATTTACCTATCTCCTCTCTTAATGTGCATGTGTGATTCACTGAAATCTAAGTGCCATCCATACATTTGAGCTTGATTTTAAGTATCTTAGTATTCTCTTGGGACTGTGAGGAAACTTCCTAAACCATTTCATGGACCAATATGATATTTTCTCTTAAGTACCATCTAGTAAGGTGTCTTGGTTTATGCAGTATCTGATTTTATGCCTTTAAAATAGAGCATGCCACAATGATGTATCTGTGTTGTTTTCTTTCATGCCTTCATAATTCTGTCTTATTGCAAAGAATATATGTCATATTATTTATAATCTCTTAGAGAAGTGTTGTTACTGGTAATTTAGCAGGATTTGTTGAAAGCACTATACAATACGTTTGATGCATACCAACGCGGTCAACTAATTGGTCCCTTACCTATATTTATTTCAGTTGGTCACTCATCGTATATCGAATATCTATTGCTAGTGCAATTAAAATAAACTGGACCATTTGAACTGATTGTGGAGGCGCCATGTGATTTCCTTTAGCCTCAACACATGTAGCATACAACTTTAAGACACCATATACTTGATATATCATTTTTCAGTTATACGTGTAAATGCATTCATTTGATTCTACAAGTGAAGCACGTCAGTTGGTATATGTGATTCATACTTGTCTTTTACAAGAGAGAGGACTAGAGTTTGAATTTGATTTGCTAATTTCGTGCAAAGGAGATAACCTCGTCTCGATAAGGATTATGTGGGAATCAAAAGGTTTAGTAGGATTTAAATGCTTAACATATGTTGGCTGCTAAAGTGTGTTTTTTGACGACATTTTAGAACCTAATGGTAGCCTACTTATCTTGATATTCCTCTCTTCAAGTTTCTAACTCTAAAGTAACCGGTGCCCCTATTAATTCTTTTTTGTCAAATTTTCTTCCATATTTTGGAATCAAGAAGGTTGAACCATTGGTTTTACACTTTGCATAATTCGAACCCAATATTTTACTGCTTTGATTTCTTTGAAAAGCCACGCAATCACCATTCTCATTTGGAAAGAAAAGAATTATGGATTTTTGACGCTGCTCCAAATGTGATGGATGCAAGGATAGGGTTGAGACCTAAATTGGAGAATAAAGCCTCCTCTCTTTTTGTAAATTTATTCTTGGTTCATTGTTGTGTTTGGTTTTCTTTTCATGCGCTTACCTTTAAATTTTTTGTACATTTGACATTCTTGTATGGATATGCAAAATCTATATTGGTTCATGTTATTAGCCTCTTATTTTTGCAGGTGTATCATAGTATAATTTGTTGAAAAATCTATATCATACAAGCATGAATTATTTTATTTGTGAACTTTGAGGATTTAATTCTATGCTAAAATGCCAAACGGTTGTCCAGATGTCAATTTAAAATTTCTTGTCAAGAGGACTTGATAAATCTTTTGTGAGTATTGAAATTTCATGAGTTGATAAATGGTTTTTGAGGAATACATAGTTTTTGTAACTTAAATAGTGTTTGAAGAACTTTTTAATTTTTATTTTTAAATAATATTATTGGAAATTGGTTTTTTTCTACTCAAAGATTTGTTTTCCTTGTCAAGTGTTCTTTTGATGTCAATTCATGTTCTCAAAATGGGTTTTCATCTTTTACATAAAAATTTGTTTTTCTTGTCAAGTGTTTTACAATAAACTCATATTTTCAAAATCAGCTTGAAGTGCACTTACAAATATTGAAGACTAATTAACAAAATATTTTGATTAGCAATCATTTAATTATTTTTGGATGAAAGCATGAAAAGTCATATGTTTGGACTTTAAGTGAAATTTGTTGTTGAATTTTATTATCATAAAAGTATCAGACTTTGAAACAATTTTTGAATATTTTGAGAAGCATTTAGTTTATTATTATTTCTTGTCAAATAGCATTCAGGCCGAAGGAGAAAAGGTGGAGTTGAATTTGCTGAGCTGAACTGAAAGTAACATTCAGTTTTTCTCGACCTTGGATTTTTCATTCGTTCTTCCCCTTTTTCTGGTTTTATATCGCATTCTTGGACATAATACATTGATAAGAATTCTCTGTTAAAAGTTGGCTTAGTTTCCTTACTGATTTTGGTGAAAATGTTCAGGGGAAACTAACATATGAATTCATGTTCAGATTTCTTGCAATCTGGAACGTGATCAGTGAGAGATGGCAGAAGGGGGAGAAGATGATATGCCAAGGGATGCAAAGATCGTAAAGGAATTATTAAAATCAATGAATGTCGATGATTATGAACCACGAGTCATTCACCAGTTTTTAGAACTTTGGTACCGGTACGTTGTCGATGTGCTGACTGATGCACAGGTCTACTCAGAACATGCTGCAAAATCTTCAATTGATTCTGACGATGTGAAGCTTGCAATACAGTCTAAAGTCAATTTTAGTTTCTCACAGCCTCCACCCCGAGAGGTAAGTAGCTATGTGTTTGTTTATGTTAATTCTTGAAGTATCTTTAGAATAGTTCTGATCGTTGTTTGGGGGTGTCGATGCTTCTTATACTGTAATACGAAGTGGATGAGAAGTGTAGTTTAAGCATGCAGAACCAACACTTGCATGTAATTGATAAGTCAGTTTAGTTCAAATATGCGGTATCAAAATGAGTTTCTTTGATACATTGATGCAACTTGGATGGTCATGAGATTTGGTCATTCAAATCTTGCCTTTTTCTTAAATTGAAATATGTTTTTAAACTCCGCTCGTCAGTACTCGTACCCCAAAATGCACCTGATCATTTCTTAGGACTAATACTTTAAATGGCCAAGGAGTAGGTTCTTATGTGGAAAAATGCTCTATACTTTCCCTTTCTGTTAATACGTGACTTTGTTATGGATGCCAAGATATTCACACCAGAGCGTTTGACAGGTGCTGCTGGAGTTGGCTAGGAGCAGAAATAAGGTTCCATTGCCGAAATCAATAGCAGGGCCTGGAATCCCTCTGCCACCGGAGCCGGATACCCTGATTAGCCCAAATTATCAATTAGCTATTCCCAAGAGGCAGAATAACCAACCTGCTGAAGAAACAGAAGAGGATGAAGAAGCTGCTGATCCCGTTACCAGTTCTAATCCAAATTCTCAAGACCGTAGAGATTTGCCCCAAGGAACACCCCAGCGAGTTTCTTTTCCCCTTGGAGCTAAACATCCACGATGACTATTTTGTAATCATGTCAATTAGATCAGAATAATATATTGCGATGATGATGAATGAAATCATGTCTCAGTAACATTGAGATTCATGTATGATAACATCATCTTAATTGCAATTAGATTGGCATTTCATTTCATTGCAGAACCATGAAAATCAGTTTATGTACAAGAATGACTGGTTCCTTTTTCTTCTTTTCAATTGAATGGTACACTACGAAAGAATGAGTTCAACTAAGGTCAACTTCTATAGCTAGGCACAGCACTTGATATGCTGCGACCCTGGTCATACATCCGCTGGATTTCTTCCCGATACACAGTCAATGACTTATCTGGTATTGTTGGAGTCAGTTCCACCACATCCCCCATTTTCAGTTTACATGTTGGATCACTGACAGGCTCATGGTTTAGCCGTGGCCTAAGGTCTGCCTTCACCGGAAGCCCATAAGAAGTCCACCGAGAACTGCCTCGACCCGTAGTTTCCAACAGATCCATCACAGATGAGTTTGCAGGTAACTCCTGAACTGACATCTGCAAGCCAATTACTGGGTCAAAAGCTGATTCATGCAAGAACATACAATACACCAGAATAACACAAGTGCACCGTTTGACAATGTATCCATGTTTAACATTTGAATACTATTGATTAATTTAGAAATTCCGCAACGAGAGATGCATAAGCAACCCTATATTAAATTCTGAATAAGCTGTTATCTACTTCCAAGTCTTGTGCATATAAAAGATATCACAAACCTTATCATTCTCAATCATGATGACGAAGACAGGTCCATCAGAGCCACATTGAGGTTTGCATGAAAATGTGCAATCTTTCGAATGGGTAGGGAACATGCAAGGTAGCTTTGTGGAGTCAAAAAGATCAACAGATGACCTGTCTTTGCTCATGGCCTCGCACTGCCAGGTAATGACCCATCGCGCCCATTCAACCATCTGAAGGACAAAGGAAGAGTATTTACAGTCACCTTCTTTGTATCTCCAGTGGGCAGCAAATCCATACTCAGCTTGCAGATGCATCTTTTTTGTTCGGATCTGAACTTCTACAGGAACCATACTCTCAGATATGACTACTGTATGTAGGGACTGGTACCTGCAAATTGTAAGATTAACATTAGGCATATCATGTAGCAAAACCCATTAAAAGTTGCATCTCCACTTTGAAGTCAGGCTTACCCATTACACTTCGGATAAACTATGTAGTCCTTGAACCTCCCAGGTATTTCATGCCATAGCTGCTGCACGACTCTTAAAGCTTTATAGCAATCTTCTTCAGTTTCAACTATCAATCTTAACCCGTGAATATCATGAATTTCATCCATATTTAGCTTCTTCCTGGAAAGTCAAAAATTACAACTCATGAGATATAATTACACGAAGAAGCAAATATTGAACAACCACAGCGTAGACGAGAAGACGACTGTAACTCTGAGATCTCTTTGCAACTTGCAAACACATGTAAATCGATAAATACACAACAATTATCCAAATCAAGTAAATGGATGTGTAATTTCAGAATTCTCACTCACATACTACTCACTGCTCAAAAGTCTCTTGCTCGACATGACTTATGCTGATGATAAATCGGGGGGGGGGGGGGTAAACATCCACTTCTTTGTGTGTACCTACATATGCTTGTTTATGAGAGAGAGGCAGAAGGGAAAAATCTACGTACTTCAACATTTTGGAATAGATGCTAAACAAGCTTTTATGCCTCCCTGACAGACAGTGGTAGGAAACTGAACCAGCCTTGAGAGCTTGCTCTAGCTTCTCTAGAGAAGAAGTAATTACAGTCTCATCAAACGACTGCAGGAGCTTGGATGATAATTCTTGGTGCTGGACTGGATTGAGATGTTTGAAACAGAGATTTTCTAGCTGTTCTTTCCAAGTGTAGATCCCTAATCTATTTGCCAGTGGCACAAATATTTCTGAAGTTTCCTTTGCAAACCGTTGTTGTTTGTTCAAAGGTAATGCATCCAAAGTCATCATATTGTGCAGGTCGCGTAGTTGATGGTTGCGTGATATTGCGTCGTAGAGTAGGATACTACTGGAGCTATTCAATTCATGGGAACATTCATACGTGCTAATTCAACCAAATATTGTAATTGCGTACATGATTTGTGATGTAAATACGAACATTTCAAAAAGATAATAATCATCCGTCATGCAAATAAAGATACAAACATACCCACTGTAGTGGATTGCTACCTTCATCTATTTCGATTTCGTTCTCGATCTCCTTCCCATTCTCTATCCTTGATTGTATTCATCTCCTCCTCGTTGATGTATTTGTGGGCCAAAAGCATCAATTGTTCTACATCTCCGGGGGGATCTCTAGCTAATGCCGATGCGAACGGTCCCTTCTTTAAACCGTGTATTAATATACTCGTCATCATATCAATCCGCAGCTCCTGCACTTCCAATGTCTCATTATTGAATCTCCCCATAAAATCTTTAAGAGATTCCTCTCTTCCCTGCCGGATCGCGAATAGGTGGATCGCTGATCTCTTCGACTTTTGCTTGCTAGCGAAGTGGTATGCGAACCTGTGTAACAATTGCTCATATGATCCAACGGTCCCGTTAGGCAAGCCGGTGAACCATTCTTGTGCCTTCCCTGTCAAAGTAGTCACAAACAGCCTTGCGTTAATAGAATCTGTTTGCCTATATAAATTCATTACCATTCCGAATGTTGTGATGTGCTCGCGCGGGTCCTTCGTCCCATCGTATCTAGGTAGATCGGGTAGTCGAAAATTTGGACCAACAACTTCAGATAGCATTTCGTTGGTGAAGGGCGAGTTCGTATTTTGCCTAGCCAGGTCGCCTTGCTTCTTCAGGCCGCTTCGTTTCTTCAGGTCGTCTAACTGTTGCTTCAGTCTCTCTATCTGCCTTCTCACGCCTCCCACTTCAACTCTGGAGGTCGCTGGTTGTCCTGCCTTACTGTTGCTAGATGTGGTTGCTGATCTCTCTCTCACCCGACTGGTTCTTGGCATTATTTCCTTACTCTTCCTCATGTGAACCGTTCCTTCTACTTGACCCGCCAAGATCATTTTTCTCCGTTTTTCCGTCCATCCTTTCCCCGATGGTTCCCTGACAGATGGGCAGTGCTCCTCCATGGCCTTCTTACTCGCTATCTCAATCATCTGCTGCTTCTCTTCCTCGGTTAGATGCCACCTTCTCTCTTGTTCACGCATTGATGATTCTGACATGGCGAATTCTTCCTCAAACCAAATCTAAAGGAGCTTTCCTCAGATTCCCACAGACGGCGCCAACTGATCCGGGTCGAAAATACGCGACCTCCTTGGTTCTATCTCCCAAGCGGTTCGAGGTCGCTCCTCTCCCAGACTAGTGATTGGGCCCTGAGAAAAGAAGCAGATCGTTAGGCTTGCTGGGGTGGCCCCCAGCTAAGGCCCTCCGATGCTTAAGTCAGTGTTCGGTTGAGGTCGAAATATGGGGTCGCAGGAAAAAATAGCGAGCTGAAGGTAAAATGCGGTCGAAACGACGTACCTTTAATACACTGACTGGGAGGTATATATAGAGAGCCAGGGGGTCTACCGACCCGCTACGCGCGTGCCACGTGTTCTAGGTCGTCGGGTCGGGTCGCGACCCGACCCGGTAAAGTGGCGCGGGTCATGCTGGCAAACTTGCGATTTTGGGCCCCATCAAGGGCAAAGTTGTCTTTTTACGGGAAAATAGGGTTTTACCCCCATCAAGGTAGAATTTCCATATCCGGAAACCCTTGATTACTTTTGCTTGAATGTTGTTCGCCTACATTGTTGACTTAGGTTCGAGAATCCAATGTGATGCCCTAACCTTAATTCTCCGATTGAAGGATCCTTCTGCCTCGAATTCGAAGAAGAATTCAACTTTGGGACCAAATCTTTGGACCCTTTACGTTGATTTCTTCAAAACCAAAAGGAATCCTGGAGGCCGGTCTGTTCAGAAATTCCAAACCCTGGTTTCTTTGAATATCCCCCCCTTTTTCTCCCCCTGTTGAAGGTTTGAATTTTCATCTTGTTTGGTTTTGTTAGAAGAGGAGTTTTGAAATGAATCCAGATGCAGGGTGGGCGTGAAGAAGCTGTCTTTGTTTGAAAAGAAACAATTTTTACTTTGTGGCGTGATTTGTATGGATTCGCCATTATTGACTTTGTTCATTGCTCTCTTCTTTGGTTTCTCTGCTCTCATTGTTGAGTCCCAAGAAGATGTGAATACCCCACCCATGGCTGACTGGGTTGGATTCATTTGGTCGCGTTAATTATTGTTAATTTCTCTGGCAGGCGTTGTTTAATTTCTGTGAAATCTAACTAGGGTATTGATTTTCTTTTAATAGTCAGCATTGGGGATTCATTGGACGAGATTTGGGTTGCAATTGAATTATGGGTTTAAGTGCGCAATTCGAAGATGCTTGAATTCTATGTAAAATTTGCATTCAAAACCTAAATTTCTTAAAAGGCCGAAGGAGAAAAGGTGGAGTTGAATTTGCTGAGCTGAACTGAAAGTAACATTCAGTTTTTCTCGACCTTGGATTTTTCATTCGTTCTTCCCCTTTTTCTGGTTTTATATCGCATTCTTGGACATAATACATTGATAAGAATTCTCTGTTAAAAGTTGGCTTAGTTTCCTTACTGATTTTGGTGAAAATGTTCAGGGGAAACTAACATATGAATTCATGTTCAGATTTCTTGCAATCTGGAACGTGATCAGTGAGAGATGGCAGAAGGGGGAGAAGATGATATGCCAAGGGATGCAAAGATCGTAAAGGAATTATTAAAATCAATGAATGTCGATGATTATGAACCACGAGTCATTCACCAGTTTTTAGAACTTTGGTACCGGTACGTTGTCGATGTGCTGACTGATGCACAGGTCTACTCAGAACATGCTGCAAAATCTTCAATTGATTCTGACGATGTGAAGCTTGCAATACAGTCTAAAGTCAATTTTAGTTTCTCACAGCCTCCACCCCGAGAGGTAAGTAGCTATGTGTTTGTTTATGTTAATTCTTGAAGTATCTTTAGAATAGTTCTGATCGTTGTTTGGGGGTGTCGATGCTTCTTATACTGTAATACGAAGTGGATGAGAAGTGTAGTTTAAGCATGCAGAACCAACACTTGCATGTAATTGATAAGTCAGTTTAGTTCAAATATGCGGTATCAAAATGAGTTTCTTTGATACATTGATGCAACTTGGATGGTCATGAGATTTGGTCATTCAAATCTTGCCTTTTTCTTAAATTGAAATATGTTTTTAAACTCCGCTCGTCAGTACTCGTACCCCAAAATGCACCTGATCATTTCTTAGGACTAATACTTTAAATGGCCAAGGAGTAGGTTCTTATGTGGAAAAATGCTCTATACTTTCCCTTTCTGTTAATACGTGACTTTGTTATGGATGCCAAGATATTCACACCAGAGCGTTTGACAGGTGCTGCTGGAGTTGGCTAGGAGCAGAAATAAGGTTCCATTGCCGAAATCAATAGCAGGGCCTGGAATCCCTCTGCCACCGGAGCCGGATACCCTGATTAGCCCAAATTATCAATTAGCTATTCCCAAGAGGCAGAATAACCAACCTGCTGAAGAAACAGAAGAGGATGAAGAAGCTGCTGATCCCGTTACCAGTTCTAATCCAAATTCTCAAGACCGTAGAGATTTGCCCCAAGGAACACCCCAGCGAGTTTCTTTTCCCCTTGGAGCTAAACATCCACGATGACTATTTTGTAATCATGTCAATTAGATCAGAATAATATATTGCGATGATGATGAATGAAATCATGTCTCAGTAACATTGAGATTCATGTATGATAACATCATCTTAATTGCAATTAGATTGGCATTTCATTTCATTGCAGAACCATGAAAATCAGTTTATGTACAAGAATGACTGGTTCCTTTTTCTTCTTTTCAATTGAATGGTACACTACGAAAGAATGAGTTCAACTAAGGTCAACTTCTATAGCTAGGCACAGCACTTGATATGCTGCGACCCTGGTCATACATCCGCTGGATTTCTTCCCGATACACAGTCAATGACTTATCTGGTATTGTTGGAGTCAGTTCCACCACATCCCCCATTTTCAGTTTACATGTTGGATCACTGACAGGCTCATGGTTTAGCCGTGGCCTAAGGTCTGCCTTCACCGGAAGCCCATAAGAAGTCCACCGAGAACTGCCTCGACCCGTAGTTTCCAACAGATCCATCACAGATGAGTTTGCAGGTAACTCCTGAACTGACATCTGCAAGCCAATTACTGGGTCAAAAGCTGATTCATGCAAGAACATACAATACACCAGAATAACACAAGTGCACCGTTTGACAATGTATCCATGTTTAACATTTGAATACTATTGATTAATTTAGAAATTCCGCAACGAGAGATGCATAAGCAACCCTATATTAAATTCTGAATAAGCTGTTATCTACTTCCAAGTCTTGTGCATATAAAAGATATCACAAACCTTATCATTCTCAATCATGATGACGAAGACAGGTCCATCAGAGCCACATTGAGGTTTGCATGAAAATGTGCAATCTTTCGAATGGGTAGGGAACATGCAAGGTAGCTTTGTGGAGTCAAAAAGATCAACAGATGACCTGTCTTTGCTCATGGCCTCGCACTGCCAGGTAATGACCCATCGCGCCCATTCAACCATCTGAAGGACAAAGGAAGAGTATTTACAGTCACCTTCTTTGTATCTCCAGTGGGCAGCAAATCCATACTCAGCTTGCAGATGCATCTTTTTTGTTCGGATCTGAACTTCTACAGGAACCATACTCTCAGATATGACTACTGTATGTAGGGACTGGTACCTGCAAATTGTAAGATTAACATTAGGCATATCATGTAGCAAAACCCATTAAAAGTTGCATCTCCACTTTGAAGTCAGGCTTACCCATTACACTTCGGATAAACTATGTAGTCCTTGAACCTCCCAGGTATTTCATGCCATAGCTGCTGCACGACTCTTAAAGCTTTATAGCAATCTTCTTCAGTTTCAACTATCAATCTTAACCCGTGAATATCATGAATTTCATCCATATTTAGCTTCTTCCTGGAAAGTCAAAAATTACAACTCATGAGATATAATTACACGAAGAAGCAAATATTGAACAACCACAGCGTAGACGAGAAGACGACTGTAACTCTGAGATCTCTTTGCAACTTGCAAACACATGTAAATCGATAAATACACAACAATTATCCAAATCAAGTAAATGGATGTGTAATTTCAGAATTCTCACTCACATACTACTCACTGCTCAAAAGTCTCTTGCTCGACATGACTTATGCTGATGATAAATCGGGGGGGGGGGGGGGGGGTAAACATCCACTTCTTTGTGTGTACCTACATATGCTTGTTTATGAGAGAGAGGCAGAAGGGAAAAATCTACGTACTTCAACATTTTGGAATAGATGCTAAACAAGCTTTTATGCCTCCCTGACAGACAGTGGTAGGAAACTGAACCAGCCTTGAGAGCTTGCTCTAGCTTCTCTAGAGAAGAAGTAATTACAGTCTCATCAAACGACTGCAGGAGCTTGGATGATAATTCTTGGTGCTGGACTGGATTGAGATGTTTGAAACAGAGATTTTCTAGCTGTTCTTTCCAAGTGTAGATCCCTAATCTATTTGCCAGTGGCACAAATATTTCTGAAGTTTCCTTTGCAAACCGTTGTTGTTTGTTCAAAGGTAATGCATCCAAAGTCATCATATTGTGCAGGTCGCGTAGTTGATGGTTGCGTGATATTGCGTCGTAGAGTAGGATACTACTGGAGCTATTCAATTCATGGGAACATTCATACGTGCTAATTCAACCAAATATTGTAATTGCGTACATGATTTGTGATGTAAATACGAACATTTCAAAAAGATAATAATCATCCGTCATGCAAATAAAGATACAAACATACCCACTGTAGTGGATTGCTACCTTCATCTATTTCGATTTCGTTCTCGATCTCCTTCCCATTCTCTATCCTTGATTGTATTCATCTCCTCCTCGTTGATGTATTTGTGGGCCAAAAGCATCAATTGTTCTACATCTCCGGGGGGATCTCTAGCTAATGCCGATGCGAACGGTCCCTTCTTTAAACCGTGTATTAATATACTCGTCATCATATCAATCCGCAGCTCCTGCACTTCCAATGTCTCATTATTGAATCTCCCCATAAAATCTTTAAGAGATTCCTCTCTTCCCTGCCGGATCGCGAATAGGTGGATCGCTGATCTCTTCGACTTTTGCTTGCTAGCGAAGTGGTATGCGAACCTGTGTAACAATTGCTCATATGATCCAACGGTCCCGTTAGGCAAGCCGGTGAACCATTCTTGTGCCTTCCCTGTCAAAGTAGTCACAAACAGCCTTGCGTTAATAGAATCTGTTTGCCTATATAAATTCATTACCATTCCGAATGTTGTGATGTGCTCGCGCGGGTCCTTCGTCCCATCGTATCTAGGTAGATCGGGTAATCGAAAATTTGGACCAACAACTTCAGATAGCATTTCGTTGGTGAAGGGCGAGTTCGTATTTTGCCTAGCCAGGTCGCCTTGCTTCTTCAGGCCGCTTCGTTTCTTCAGGTCGTCTAACTGTTGCTTCAGTCTCTCTATCTGCCTTCTCACGCCTCCCACTTCAACTCTGGAGGTCGCTGGTTGTCCTGCCTTACTGTTGCTAGATGTGGTTGCTGATCTCTCTCTCACCCGACTGGTTCTTGGCATTATTTCCTTACTCTTCCTCATGTGAACCGTTCCTTCTACTTGACCCGCCAAGATCATTTTTCTCCGTTTTTCCGTCCATCCTTTCCCCGATGGTTCCCTGACAGATGGGCAGTGCTCCTCCATGGCCTTCTTACTCGCTATCTCAATCATCTGCTGCTTCTCTTCCTCGGTTAGATGCCACCTTCTCTCTTGTTCACGCATTGATGATTCTGACATGGCGAATTCTTCCTCAAACCAAATCTAAAGGAGCTTTCCTCAGATTCCCACAGACGGCGCCAACTGATCCGGGTCGAAAATACGCGACCTCCTTGGTTCTATCTCCCAAGCGGTTCGAGGTCGCTCCTCTCCCAGACTAGTGATTGGGTCCTGAGAAAAGAAGCAGATCGTTAGGCTTGCTGGGGTGGCCCCCAGCTAAGGCCCTCCGATGCTTAAGTCAGTGTTCGGTTGAGGTCGAAATATGGGGTCGCAGGAAAAAATAGCGAGCTGAAGGTAAAATGCGGTCGAAACGACGTACCTTTAATACACTGACTGGGAGGTATATATAGAGAGCCAGGGGGTCTACCGACCCGCTACGCGCGTGCCACGTGTTCTAGGTCGTCGGGTCGGGTCGCGACCCGACCCGGTAAAGTGGCGCGGGTCATGCTGGCAAACTTGCGATTTTGGGCCCCATCAAGGGCAAAGTTGTCTTTTTACGGGAAAATAGGGTTTTACCCCCATCATTATTGTATAAAGTATTCTTGATTATTAATTATTATAAGTAGTCTATAATTATATAAAAATAAGGTTAAATATAGAACTATATATTTTTGTCAGAATCACATCTATAAAATATAAAAAGTAACAAAAACGAGTAATTTGAGCAAATAAATTATAAAGCAAACAGTGGAGATATAATTATTCGTTTGTGTAATACCACTTTGCGAAAATCCATTGTGGTTTTGATGGTTTTGTTGAGGCAGAAATTTTGACCTTTTTGTATTTGTAGTTTGTGTGGGTCCAGCAGACGGCTTAGGAACTCATAATGATTCCCTTTGGTGTGCATTTACAGATGAAGGGTTTAGAGGGATCCAGAATTTGGTTCATTGAATATAACAGGTCAGGAACAAATTCCATTCCCACCACATCACTCACTCAGTGATTTAATTATTAATTTTTTAAATATTAAAGTTAACATTTTATTAAAAATATAAGGTAAATTGCATAACACCTCATATATTTTTAAAAAATAATACAAAATCTCCTCGTATTATATTTATTGGCAAAAAAATTGTATTATTTAAAATGCAGAAAAACATCATCTCTCCGTTATATTTTAACTGGGAGTGATGAACACTCGTTGTTTGTGCAAATTGACATCATTTTTGGAGTTTTTACTATTATTTTTAATTAACAAATGTCTGTTTTACCCCGTTTGTTAGATACTTAAGTGTGTAAATGTTTTCTCACTCTCATTTTGCGAAGAGTATCATTTTAATAAATGACATATTAATGATAATTTTTGCTTATTTATTTAGTTTTCACATTTAAATACATTATATTTATTTATAAAATATATTAACTGAATATTAAAATATCTAGAATATATATTGTTGTTACATTAATTTTAATTAATAAATCACAATACAAATTTAATATACTAAAATTAATTTTTCAAGTTTATATATTTATATGAATATAAATAAAAATTTATTATGATTTAAATTAATTAATAATTTAAAATTTAAATTTAAAATAATAATTTAATTTATGTTTTGATAAACTATATTTATTTATAGAATATTTTGATTAAATATAAAAATACTAAAAAAGAATAAATTATTTTCAGTTATATTATTTATAAATAATATTAATTAAAATTATCATGTTTTTCAAAAAAATAGAAAATTAAAAAAACTGAAATCGATCGTCTACCCCAAAGAGTTTTCGCTTTCGACCACCGCCATTGCCCTCCCACCATCGCCTCGCCATGGATCTAGACGATGGCGTTTGCTCAGACGACCTCCATCAGGTGTTTTGTTTGTGGGTGAGATGGCGAGGTCACTCACAAGTTGGCGCCGTCGCCCACATGAGGAGCGGCAGTGTATATATTATATTTAATTATATGTATAGATATAAAAGTGCACATATATATAAATGGGGTTAAATCTATTTTGACCGCCTCTGATATATAAAAATATCAATAATCCTATTATAAAATCTTTAATATAAAAAATTACCTTCATATTACGAATAAATAATCACACCGCCCCCTAGTCAATTTGAACCTATTTTTTTAGAAACAATGACTAAAATACTCCTTTTAATCAACTAGTCAAACTAGGCTTATTAATATATAATTATTTTAATTTATAATAAGTATAATTTAATACTATTAAAATATATTTATAATATATATAATTATAATTTATAAAAAAATAAAATAATAATTATAAACCCCACCCCACCCCACCCCATCTTCTTCCCCCACACCCCCACCCCTCTCGCCTGCAACCCACTCCCCTTCCCTCCCCCATAGCCTTCTAGGCGGCGCAGGTGACCCACATCTAGGTGACGTGGTGGGTGACCGCGTCGCCTTCGAAGATATGGGCGACGGCTGTCGCCCTCCTTTTCAGCAGCGACGACGACTTTGCAATTTTTTTTATAATTTAATTTAAATAAAATTTTATTATATAAATTATTAAATGATTATTTTATAAAATAATATTTTATTATTAATAAAAAATATATAAAATATTTAATTAAATAATTATTATAAAAATAATTTTCTAAAATAATCATTATAAAGATAATATTTTATTACTATTAAATATATATAATATTATATGTTAACTGTGAGAGAAGAGCAAAAATATAAAAAAAAAAAAAAAGGTACTTTTATAGAAAAATCACAGTCAAAGCGCGTGTAACCCAAATTTTGTACGGAGGAGTTTTTTTAAACTTTATTTTATATTACGGAGGTATTTGATACTTTAATTTTTATAGGGGGTGATGGGGGTAAAACCCTATTTTCCCGTAAAAGACAACTTTGCCCTTGATGGGGCCCAAAATCGCAAGTTTACCAGCATGACCCGCGCCACTTTACCGGGTCGGGTCGCGACCCGACCCGACGACCTAGAACACGTGGCACGCGCGTAGCGGGGCGGTAGACCCCCTGGCTCTCTATATATACCTCCCAGTCAGTGTATTAAAGGTACGTCGTTTCGACCGCATTTTACCTTCAGCTCGCTATTTTTTCCTGCGACCCCATATTTCGACCTCAACCGAACACTGACTTAAGCATCGGAGGGCCTTAGCTGGGGGCCACCCCAGCAAGCCTAACGATCTGCTTCTTTTCTCAGGGCCCAATCACTAGTCTGGGAGAGGAGCGACCTCGAACCGCTTGGGAGATAGAACCAAGGAGGTCGCGTATTTTCGACCCGGATCAGTTGGCGCCGTCTGTGGGAATCTGAGGAAAGCTCCTTTAGATTTGGTTTGAGGAAGAATTCGCCATGTCAGAATCATCAATGCGTGAACAAGAGAGAAGGTGGCATCTAACCGAGGAAGAGAAGCAGCAGATGATTGAGATAGCGAGTAAGAAGGCCATGGAGGAGCACTGCCCATCTGTCAGGGAACCATCGGGGAAAGGATGGACGGAAAAACGGAGAAAAATGATCTTGGCGGGTCAAGTAGAAGGAACGGTTCACATGAGGAAGAGTAAGGGAATAATGCCAAGAACCAGTCGGGTGAGAGAGAGATCAGCTACCACATCTAGCAACAGTAAGGCAGGACAACCAGCGACCTCCAGAGTTGAAGTGGGAGGCGTGAGAAGGCAGATAGAGAAACTGAAGCAACAGTTAGACGACCTGAAGAAACGAAGCGACCTGAAAAAGCAAGGCGACCTGGCTAGGCAAAATACGAACTCGCCCTTCACCAACGAAATGCTATCTGAAGTTGTTGGTCCAAATTTTCGACTACCAGATCTACCCAGATACGATGGGACGAAGGATCCGCGCGAGCACATCGCAACATTCGGAATGGTAATGAATTTATATAGGCAAACAGATTCTATTAACGCAAGGCTGTTTGTGACTACTTTGACAGGGAAGGCACAAGAATGGTTCACCGGCTTGCCTAACGGGACCGTTGGATCATATGAGCAATTGTTACACAGGTTCGCATACCACTTCGCTAGCAAGCAAAAGTCGAAGAGATCAGCGATCCACCTATTCGCAATCCGGCAGGGAAGAGAGGAATCTCTTAAAGATTTTATGGGGAGATTCAATAACGAGACATTGGAGGTGCAGGATCTGCGCATTGATATGATGACGAGCATATTAATACACGGTTTAAAGAAGGGACCGCTTGCATCGGCATTAGCTAGAGATTCCCCCGAAAATATAGAACAATTGACCCTTTTGGCTCACAAATATATCAACGAGGAGGAAATGAATACAGTCAAGGATAGGGAATGGGAAGGAGATCGAGAGCGAAGTCGAAATAGGTGAAGGTAGCAATCCACTACAGTGGGTATGTCTGTATCTTTATTTCCTTGACGAATGATTATTACCTTTTTTGAAATATTCGTATTTACATCACAAATCATGTACGCAATTACAATATTTGGTTAAATTAGCACGTATGAATGTTCACATGAAATGAATAGCTCCAGTAGTATCCTCCTCCACGACGCAATATCACGCAACCATCAACCACGCGACCTGCACAAGGCGCGATCACATGGTGTCTGTGAAAGACCATCAACTCCGCGACCTGCAAAAGGCGCGATCGCATTGTGTCTGTGAAAGACCATCAACTCCGCGACCTGCAAAAGGCGCGATCACATTGTGTCTGTGAAAGACCAACTGCGTGACCTGCAAAAGGCGCGATCACATTGTGTCTGTGAAAGACCATCAACTCCGCGACCTGCAAAAGGCGTGATCACATTGTGTCTGTGAAAGACCAACTGCGTGACCTGCAAAAGGCACGATCACATTGTGCCTGTGAAAGACCATCAACTCCGCGACCTGCAAAAGGCGCGATCACAGTGTCTGTGAAAGACCATCAACTGCGTGACCTGCAAAAGGCGCGATCACATTGTGTCTGTGAAAGACCAACTGCGCAACCGGCACAAGGCGCGATCTCATTGTGTCTGTGAAAGACCACCAACCACGCGATCTCCCTGTCAGCCGAAACCGATCAATGCGATCAGGAGAAGTGTTGGAAAATCCCTCCAATTCTCCCTATATTTGAGGTCGAATTGATGATTATCTTAAGGGAATTATGGGAATTCGAAGATGAAAGGGGAATCTCTCATAAAGAAGGAAGTTCATTGAAGAGGAAAATTTACAGATTCTACCTCAACTCTGAGGTAAGTACAATGATCGGCGTAAACGATTACAAATTGAAGTACAAGAGCCTATTTATCTACTGCATCTTCACCACTACCCTCGAGGTCCTCCACCAAGACCGCAAATTCATCATTATGTTGCAAAGGGGGTTCTTCAGGGAACGCCGCGAGATTACCATCCAAGGACGGGTCGGTCCAGTTCGTGTCGAACCCATCAGCGAACCCCTTCAGCTTCTTTATTTGAGAAATGCAGCGGTTAAAACCTTCTATGAGGTAGTCAGCAGACTTAGCTTCTACAGCAGTTGTGAAGGCGGTAGACTTCATGAAGTCTCGAGCTCCCTGTAACCGAGTGTCCGCCAAGGTCTTCTTATAGTCATCAGAACCCAGATACTGGTCGCGACCTTGACTCCGGGCAACTTCGAGCTGGTGTTGATGCTCTTCGGAGGATAGATATTCCTCTCGACCAGCTACCCGACCCGCAGAGAAGCCTTCAGCCTTGGCCGATTCCACCGAAGACGCGACCTTCTGCCTGAGCTCTCTTAATTGAGCCTCTAGTTCGGACTTCTGAGCCTCGAGCTCGACCTTCTCTTTCTCACAGGTCGCTAACTTCGAGCTCTTTTCCTCGAGCAGCTTGTCAGCGATCATCTTCTCATGTCGCCAGTAATTGCACTTCAAAGACAAATGATGCCCGAAAGCTGAGACCTACATATAGCAGCAGAGAATTAGCTAAAGGCAAAAACGAAAGAAGCTGATGAAGTTGGTAGAACACTACCTGCGCGAGGGAGTGAGCAAAGTTCTGCTCGACCCGAATGTGCGACATGGGAGCAAGGAGAGCTTGATCGCGGGGCAGGATGGTGGACTTATACAACTCCCAGGAGTCTTGGCCAACATGGGTCTTCAACACAGAACTTTGGCCTGAAATTGCCCAGCTCGGTATCAGCCTCTCACCCTCCATGGCAGCCGGACTGTATGAAGGCGATTGGAGGTCCATCTGGGTCTCTCTCCACCAGGCAGTCAACTCATCAACTACCTTCAGATTCTCGTTCTCCGCTGAAGAATCTGCCTTGGATTTCTTTTGGGAGGAAGGATTAGGTCGCGGGGAACTCCGCTTCCTCTTAGACGACTCTGGAACGACCAGTTTCCCCTTGGACTTCTTCCTGACGAGCGGTTCGGGATCACTTGGCTCTTCGGAGTCCCTCAGTAAAGGCTCAGGAGTGGGATCGTTGTCCCCACTGGCGACCTCGATGGGAGTCGTGCCCGATGGACTCAGAGGTCGAACTCCGTGCGACCTCGACGCATCTTCTGAAGGAGCAGATAGAGTATGCTGGGAGTCTGGTCCCGAAGGAGGAACGGCTCGCTTAGCCCTTTTCGCACGGACCATTCTTGCAATGCGAGCATCCATCACGGCAGAATCTGCAAAGACACAAACCAGTCACCACTAAGTACCAAAAATTACGAACAGAGGAAGGTAAGAGATTGATCACCTAAAGAGCCCCGAGTTTGAATAGGTGCCGGGCTGAGACCTGCGAGCTTCAGGGTATGCTCCGTCAAAAGCAATTGGGCTTGATAATGATACTGGGTGATAGTAACAATGAGGTCATCATCTAACCCTACGCCGTGAACTTTGGGTTCGGGTTTAGTAGTTCGCCAGTCACAAGGGAATGGCCAGACTTGGTTAGGAGGAGGTCGAAGGAAGAAAAATTTGTCTTTCCAAGAGCCCACATTGGACTTTAGCTTGGTAACAAAGGAGCAGTTCGGTTTGGCAGTGAGATAGAAGAAACCCTGGTCGCCTGACCTCTTCGAGGTCGTAAACTTGTAAAGCGACCAGAAGCTATCGAAGTCGGGTTCAAGCTCGAAGTATTCCATTATGATAATAAAGGATAAAATATGGCAGATGGAATTGGGAGCTAGTTGCATGGGACCTATCTCTAACCTAGATAAAATTCTAGCAACGGTACGAGGAAGGGGAAAACGCAAACCCGCAGCTAAATGCACAATAGAAATCGGACAACTACCGGGTGGAGGTCGATTCATACGATCCGAGGGAGAAGGAAGAATGATTTCGTAATCTGGAGGAATATAGTACCTCTCTCTAATCGCATCAGCTGTGAAGTATAAAGTGCTCACAATGGTTAGCCAAGGTTTATCAGTTGGTTCGCTCTCGCTATGTTCTGGGGTCATCATCGAGATCGCTAGCTCCGGGTCGCTTCTACCTACGGTAGGGGATCCTATCTGTTCTCTACCAGCCATGGGTATTTGTGAGGTCGCAGAGGAGTTGCCGGGACTACCCGAAGAACTAGCAGATGAACTACCAGAGCTACTCGAACTACCAGATGAGCTACTCGAACTACCAGATGAGCTACTAGAACTACTAGGCTTGGAAGACATAATATTAAAAGGAGGTCGCTCGGAAGTACCTGGCTAGAAGGCAGGTCGCAGCTGGAGGAGGCAGATCGCGCGAGGAACGATTGAGATTGAGAATGGAGCAGAACTGCAGTCGAACCTCCCTGTATTTATAGGGGTAAATTTATGGAGATCCGTGTCGAAGACAACGGTCGGATGTCGAAAGGCAACGGTCGGATATCGAGATGGCGATGATGATCTAAGGGACGAGATCGAGGGACCATTCGACTTTCCTTAGCGTGCTACTCACACTAAGAAAAGTAGGGGAGTAATGATGGGGGTAAAACCCTATTTTCCCGTAAAAGACAACTTTGCCCTTGATGGGGCCCAAAATCGCAAGTTTACCAGCATGACCCGCGCCACTTTACCGGGTCGGGTCGCGACCCGACCCGACGACCTAGAACACGTGGCACGCGCGTAGCGGGGCGGTAGACCCCCTGGCTCTCTATATATACCTCCCAGTCAGTGTATTAAAGGTACGTCGTTTCGACCGCATTTTACCTTCAGCTCGCTATTTTTTCCTGCGACCCCATATTTCGACCTCAACCGAACACTGACTTAAGCATCGGAGGGCCTTAGCTGGGGGCCACCCCAGCAAGCCTAACGATCTGCTTCTTTTCTCAGGGCCCAATCACTAGTCTGGGAGAGGAGCGACCTCGAACCGCTTGGGAGATAGAACCAAGGAGGTCGCGTATTTTCGACCCGGATCAGGGGGCTTTTTGAACATTTTTATTATCACAGGGGATTTTTGGATTTTTTTCCTATATAAATGTATTACATATATATAACTAGATATCTATATATATAATATAAAATATATATTTAAACAAAAAAGAGAGATTACCACAATGATGAATGATCTGGTGGCCAATCCTAATCCACGTGAAGGAGACCCAATTCTTGAAAATAAATGAAATTCTGGTACTTGTCCTAATTTCTGGCAAGAAAATCACAAAAAAAGGGTATTCTAAAAGAAAAACGTAAGGAATTTCATCGTCTTCTCCATCTTAAATTTCAGACCTTCATGGCGTAGGACACGTTCCACTAAACCACCTCTACAACTATTATATATACCCCTGAAAAGATTCTAATCTTACAACAATTAATTACACAAACACAAAGTTATCACTAAAAATTTATCAGAGTATTATATTAATAAAGCCATAATGTCTAGCACAGCAGGCCAAGTCATTCGCTGCAAAGGTGATGATTTCTTCATCATAATTGCTACTCATTTTGTGTTTTACTGGGGTGATCTGGGTTTTGCTTATTAATTTCAGCTGCTTTATACATGATCTGCGGTGTGTGCGGATTTTCTTGCATTTAAATTTTAATTAATTCTGTGAACATGTATGTTTTGTAGCCGCGGTGGCATGGGAGGCAGGGAAGCCACTGGTGATCGAGGAGGTGGAGGTGGCGCCGCCCCAGAAGATGGAGGTCCGGTTGAAGATCCTCTTCACCTCCCTCTGCCACACTGATGTTTACTTCTGGGAAGCTAAGGTACAAATCTCATCTGCCCCATTTGCAATGAAATTCAGGGGAAATTTTAATCCAAATCGACTTTGATCAAACTTGAAATACACTTGTAGTAGTGTAACTGATATATACATGATAAATATATCAAATTTGCTTACTGATGGGTTTGGTTCGATAAAATTTGATTTGATAAGAATATTCGGACGTTAATTTTGTAGTAATGAAATGTTATAATCCCATTGCAGGGGCAAACGCCTCTTTTTCCTCGAATCTTTGGCCACGAAGCTGGAGGGTACTCTCTCTGAATTTGAAAGCTTTCAAATTCCTCATTTTTTGTTAATGTTAGTATATATCCATTTTCATGTTATTTGTTGAATGTACGTAGTATTGTGGAGAGCGTGGGTGAAGGCGTGACAGATCTCCAACCAGGCGACCATGTTCTTCCAGTGTTCACTGGTGAGTGCAAGGAGTGCCGTCACTGTAAATCAGAAGAAAGCAACATGTGCGATCTTCTCAGGATAAACACCGACAGAGGGGTGATGATCGGGGATGGAAAATCGAGATTCTCCAAGGACGGCCAGCCGATCCATCACTTCTTGGGAACATCCACGTTTAGCGAGTACACCGTCACTCATGTTGGCTGCCTCGCCAAGATCAATCCCGCAGCTCCACTTGAAACTGTTTGTATTGTTAGCTGTGGGATTTCCACAGGTTCCATGCCTCAAATTCAGACTGCATATTGTTCTACTGTATCAATAGCTTTACGACTGAGTTTGAGCAACTGTTGAGTGCTATTTAACTTATTTTGAAGGACTTGGTGCGACGCTGAATGTTGCCAAACCAACAAAGGGTTCAACAGTCGCCGTTTTTGGATTGGGAGCTGTCGGCCTTGCTGTGAGTCGATCATCATTGTTGCTTATTATGCATTTCTATTCAGTTAAGATAGCAGCATTGTGTAATCACTTGATTCCCTGTTCTCCAGGCTGCTGAAGGGGCTCGACTGGCCGGTGCTTCAAGGATCATCGGTGTTGATCTAAACCCAAGTCGATTCGAAGAAGGTGATTGAATTGTTAATTGGTTCAAGCTTTATTTGACAGGTCGGAAGCATCTGGTTAGTGACTAATTCCAACATTTTGCTTTGAACAGCGAAGAAATTTGGAGTGACTGAATTTGTGAACCCAAAGGATCATGACAAGCCAGTTCAAGAGGTGTCTCCTACAGCATGATTTGAATTTGCTATCAACACTGGATTCCATATTCTTATCTTACTCAAGTGGACTAATTAATCTACCTTTCGGGTATTACAATCAAGTATGTTGTTGTGATTATCAGGTCCTAGCTGGGATGACTGACGGCGGTGTCGACCGTAGTGTCGAGTGCACGGGAAACGTCAATGCAATGATATCTGCATTTGAATGCGTTCATGACGTAACTCTCATCCGCTCAATTTTCGCTCTGGTTTCATCAGCAGATCAGCTACTAATATCTCGGTTATTCAATGTCTTCTTATGCCTAATCGCAGGGTTGGGGTGTTGCTGTGCTGGTAGGAGTGCCGAACAAAGATGACGCATTCAAAACTCACCCAGTGAACGTGCTGAATGAGAGGACTCTCAAGGGCACCTTTTTCGGCAACTATAAGCCCCGTAGCGATATTCCTTCAGTTGTCGAGAAGTACATGAACAAGGTGAAGTTCTTAAAATTCTTCAGCTAGTTGGATCGTCTGACAAATATTTCCATACCACAATATCAATGAATTTTGTTGTTTGCAGGAACTGGAGCTGGAGAAATTCATCACCCACAGAGTTCCTTTCTCTGAGATCAACAAGGCTTTTGATTACATGCTGCGCGGTGAGGGTCTCCGTTGCATCATCAGCATGGAGAACTGATGACATTTTTGGTATTGATGAATTTATTAGCAATAATAGAGAGTATTAGATTACTTTTTAAGAGGCTGTTAAATATAGTTGAGGGCTTGTCCTCAAGATTTTGAATGTTGAGCTCATGTTATGGATCGTGATGTCCTTTATAGTATTCTTTTATCTATCCATTTAATTTAGTTTTAGCTACATCAATTACCACTGTAAATGTTGGACATAATAATTTTTTTAAATCATTAATATATTAAAAAATATGAACATAATGAACCATTGGCAGATCCACATATATATATAACACTACCAACTTTTTTATTTCTACCTCCTCTAGTGTTTGTAGTGAACTTACAATCTTGATGGTTTAGATCTAAATTTGCCTAACTTTTGTAAAATTATAGTTACACGTGGTTGTGTAAAATTACCAAGAACTATAGGTTTTATGTAAAATCTCGTCACTGAATAGGAGATATAAGTATATATAACTCCAATCTCAAGGGGTGTATTCATAATTTGTCAAAGAATATAGATATTCGTATAATTAAACATAACCCTATAATTGTCGGTATAATTTACCCTTTTCTATATAAGAAAGGAAAAGAAGGTGAAACATTACCAACATATATATAGGACTAATTGATAGGGAAGTAGTTTCATAAAAAAATTTAACTAAAATTGGGTTTGGTTAGACGAGGTAGCTCCTCATGCTTCCTCCCATCCTATGCTCGGAACGATTGGCACGTATCTGTTGTAAGAGTTGAATCGAATTGCAGTACTCATCCACCCACATCAGGTATCTGAGTGTAAGCACATTCCTTTCTCTTGGGATTATACAAAATGAAATGACCATTGTGACAAGGATCTGAAAATAGTATCGGCCCGCTTCGTAACATTGCAACTGGAAAGACCTTCTGACAACATAATACATTTGGAAACGAATCCTGAAATATGACATGCTTTGTCCAAGATTCCACAACCCCGTACTCTTTTATTGTCCATGTAGTGATCTGAGATAGAACAGAATTGTCAACGAGGGTGAGCTGATTGTTTAGTACAAGTAATTCCATGCTGCTTAAACTACTTTCCAACGAGCTGCCGGCGACAGGGACAGGGACAGGGACAGGGAGATGTAAAATGGGGCCATGGTTTTCTTCACGGATGTTGAATGTATGTATCTTATCAACGACAATCCAGTGATGAGCACCGTTAAGAGTAACAACATTTGACCAGTTAGACATTATTAATGGGAATGATGGATACCAGGCCAAATTTCTCCATTCTTTGTCAACTCCGACAGTGCAAATCTGAATTTCAGGCTTTCCCTCGACGATCAAGGGCTGTACTGATGCGGCACTATATACAATTCTCACCACCTTAAACTCACTGGTTGACGGACTAAAACCAAAATGATGGCTTTCGACTCTTATAAAGTTGTGTCGGATATTCAGCATTTCATCGTACGTATTGTGGGAGTTCAATACACTCTCTTGTGATCGGATTGTCGATATAAAGTCCCTCTTTAACAACAGAAGTACCACAAAAATCATATTTAGGATAAGAGATGCATAGGAAGCCGTTGCATGAGCCGACAAGGACTAAAGAAGTATCTTCGTAGCCTAAATGATCGCTGGGGATTTCTATTGGCGCAAGGGGCATTCGGGTATATTCGCCCGTTGCAGAAACTTCAAGCAACGAGTATTTCATAGCCTAAATGATATTTCCTAATTATGCTAAAGTATTTTGTTATTAATCATTATCGGGTCTGATTGTGATTGGTTGAATATCGTTCATTTAATTTTGGTAGATGGGATATTTTATTTTAGATCTTATTACCTCTTTTATTTCAATTATACGTGAAGTTGGAATTTGCAAAGATTATTAAACGTGAAGTTGGAATTTGATAAAATTAAAGTTTATAAATTTGATAGCAAATTTTTATACCCATAATTGAGATATATATATATATGTGTGTGTGTGTGTGTGTGAAAAACAACATAATATTAATTTCTTAATATGCTTAACTTCAATAACTCAAAATTGGTTGCCAATTATGGTAAGTCTTGAATATCATGCTAATTCAAATTATAATACACAACTATAGGTTTCTGAAAGCAAATAAAACTAAGTTGTATGATAAGTCAAATTAGTTTTTTCATCTCCTTCAGGCTCTTGGTATATATGATTAGAGTGTACAGTTAATCAGATCAATGTGGACAACTATATAATCACTTTTCTGCAGTTAGCCGGTTCTTTCTATCCAGTATGTCATACACCACTAATTTGCCCCATCATAGAAACATCTTGATGACTGATACTTCTTACTTTGCATTGTTAACCAGACATCTTCATGAAGATAAGAGGTACTTCAAATCTTTCTTGCGGCCATGTTAAAATGTTGTGGTCGAACATCTCAGAGGGAGATGCGTGTGTGCCGCGTGGAAAGGATGATCATCGTCCAAAAAGCAGCTCCTTCAAAGAAGTTAATGGTGAACCATGGTCATGAACTTGGGCATCTCTCCAGAAGGTCATTCCTAAGGAAAACATGAATGCATTGTGGAGAATTCTGGGTTAGTCACAACATGGATGATAATTGGAGGAAATGTGAATTCCCATGTCAAAGAAATGACTAGCAACAAGTGTGTACTCTTTTTGTCACAATATTTATGAAATACTTTTAGACTCCATTTTTAGAGAGGCAGATTTCAAAAACTGCTCGTTGTTCCTTCCATTTATCTTTCCTTTCGGACCCAAGAAAAAAAATAGCGATCACATCCTAGGCCATAAGTTCAATTTCCATTTAGTCAAATAGCGTCCATTGTTTTTCCTCCATGATAAAGAAATAACTTAGCATTGACGCAAAACTAAATATGAATGCGCGCACCTATCCAAGCGATAAAAGCGAGGGTTGAAGCCAAGAAGAACTCCCGGCTGATACTGTTGAAGCTGAAGTAATAGAAGATTATAAATTAAACCAGAGTGAACCTGACAAAATATGAGGTTGAATATATCTCTAAACAAACATATTACCAGTACAGGCATACAAGGTTACCCCATCCATAGAAAACACATGCCCAAGTTGAGCCAGTGAACCTGCAGATAGATCATAGTTAGTTCTCCAATTCTTTTGAAAGGGTTCAGGCACTGATGGGAGTATATATGTTTGAGGCAAAAGAGACTCCTCATCCAGTTAAATTCAATATGTGATTTTCTATACAATTACAAATACAAAGTGCAATTAGAACATATGTCTATTTTGGCATGAAAATTTCCAGAATCCAGGATGCAGGCTAGATTAGATTTATTTACAGAGGAGAATTACTTTGGGAAACTAGCATACCACATTAAATCTCGAATAAATAGTGCCCGTGGGATCAAAAGTCCATTGCCAACCATGGCCAGCAACATTGTAATAGCTGACAACCCTTTTATGTATTCCGGATTCAGAAGATTTGTCCACTGAAAAAAAGGAAGGATTAATTTTGGTAAGAAGTAACTTCTGACAACCACCAGGAAAAGTACATATACATGCTAAAAGAAGAAGAAAGACAACCATTTGGGCAACAGGCATCCACATGAAAAGAAGAGTTGCTGTCCACCCAGACAAAATTCCAAGAATTTTGATGCCTTTCTCCGAGAGCTTGCTCATGCGAGCCTGAAAAATTAAGAAGCTGCAAAGTTAGAAGAATTCCAAAATAAGATCCCCATTATCGCTCGTGCCCTCCAATAGGAGGTCACTCACTTGCCTTTCTTCTCGCTTTAGGGAGAAGAATCCATTCCTCTCACCTATGTCCTTGGCCCTCATGCTTTTAGGTGCTTCCAGGCCGAGGACTAGGACTCGAGAAATGACCCCTCCTCCCCTTGCTTTCACAAATGTAGGAAAGTATTTGAAAAAGCATTCAATCAAAGTGCATTTGACTTTCAATCTCTTGGCACAACTATTCTGTGAAGATCCTAATCTACTACATTCACTTCTTTTTCTTTGCATTTTTCTATAAGAATTTCTGTTGATACTGTTCTTCTGTTTCATCTCTTTTCTTGATCTACTAGTTGCTTGACTCCCTCCCTTTACATGGTAGTGCAATTTATTTAAATTTATCCATCTTAATGATTTGGCACGTGAGAGATTAAGGCATTCAAACAGTTCCCGATAATATCATGCTCACCATAAGAACAGCAAGCACTGCAGTGACAAAGGCGATCAAGCCAGGAAAGACAGTATTTGGAATGTAAGGGACGAAGGTTGACCACATGACCTGCATGTACCATATTAAACACCATCAACAGGATTAAACTTAGTTCATTTCAATCCACCAAATCTAAGCAATTTCTTTTAGTACACAGAGTATTACTTGTGGAAGTGCAGAGAAGCCAGCTATGGTAATAAATTCTTCCCAAAGATGCCAGATTTCAGGATTGAGTAAATGGAAGTATTTCATACAATTTAAAATGAGGCCAGATGCAATCACTATTGAAGTGGCGATGAACTGAGGGAGTGGCATAGCTTCAGCCATAGCCAGCTGCGAAATCACCACATACATGGATATGACTCCTAGTGTCTGGACCACCACTGCTTCATTTTCCCTCCGCTTAATGAAGTATGAGAGCAAAGAAAGATTCCCAAGCAATCCAGTAAACATACCCTATATACAGGAGCGGTTCATTTAACTCCTCTTAGGACCCGTGTTAACTAATCCAAATCCTGACAACAATAGTAAGGCAAAACAATACCAGCCATGGGACAGCCAGAAGCGCAGATTTATTCCCTCCCAGCAGATTCCGAGTATTGAGTATGATCTGAGGCAACTGCAATAAGAGAAATGGTACATTTGCAGCTCCCGCAAATTTTGCTGTCAATGAATCCCATTGCTCAAGGCCCTTGCCTCTCACTTGCACAGATTCCTTAATTTGTATTATACTGGTTAGTCAGCAGTGGTCATAGGTAGAGAGGGTCAATGCTTTGAGAGGAAAAGCATATCAATTTCAACCGTTAATAAGAGGTTGGTTTCCAAAAATTTACTGTGATCAGATGCAAAAGAGTTACAAAACCACAATTAATATCATTGACATTAGCTTTGACGCTAAACATACCTGATTGATGGGGTGAGCATTTTCTGAGCTACAAGCATAAAGTGGTTTCAGCCTATAACAACAGATTGACTGGCCAGAAAAGATAATTCTCTTCGGGTGAAGTTTATTAGTGAAGATGCTTTCCAAGTGTGGTTGAGCACAGGTGAATGACTGTAAACTTTTTGGATAAGAACTGAAGGCACAATAGTCAGACGGTCGATGACTGCACAACCGTAACTTATCCATGAGTAATAATGAACCCGCCATTGATTAGCTAGAGTTGGTGATACATTTTAGTCCGGCCACCTTAAACATGCAGTAATGGAACATTGATGGTAAGTACCCTGATTTTTACTTACTTCCAGAACAGAAACAAATTAAGAACACTATTATTCTAGGAGCAAGTATGTCGGCCAATAAAGTCACTTCCAAACTGGATACATATCACTGATAATTGTTAAAATCATAGGACAATCGCTGCATTTCAGCCCCCGCAAAGTGAATGCCACAGAACAGATATATCATGTTATAAAACCTAGCAATGCATGCAAACTTTCCATAAATTGGTAAATGTGGTCAGCACCATCATATCTTGTGAAGGTGGATAATTACATCACTTAAAGCACACACAAAATTTGAAACCTAGCAATGCGGATAACCTTTCTGGACAAACTCAATCACGTCAGGAGAAAAAAAAGGTTAATAACACTACAGCTTACAAGTTCTTGACGAATTCAAGAAGCTAATGTGCGAAAACTTAGTCTTCATGAGAATTCGTACGATAGCATTGTGTTCTAGGGACTCCGTCTATACATCAACTGTCATTAATTAAGCTCCCACACCCGTCACAATCTTCCCCACCAAAACTACTAACCAGAGGAGTAAACAGAACAAAAAAGCTTAACTATCCATAATTCTTTACACGTATTCTGGGCATTTCAACAAACAGGTAAAGAACGTGCGCGAAAATCCATTTAAATACTCATACAAATCAAAAGCTCAACGTACCAATCCAAGAAGCAGCCACAGAACAGAAGGGGTGAGCTATTTTCCGGAAATTGACAAATTTATTACCACAACTCTGCGGGTGTTGAGGAGAGTGAAGTAGTGAGATTTCTTGAAATTCGTAAATCCGATCCGGCGAGAATGGCGAATGGCATGTGCGTGAGAGGTGTTAAGTCGTCAATTTGGGAGGGAACAGAAACAGGAACAGGCTGTCTCGTGCCCGCAAAGTTGGGTCCTACTTTTATATGACTGAATCTGGTAGAAAATCTCATGGCATTTATGTGGCATACTTCTTCAAATACCCATTATTAATTAAATTATAATTTGGATCGAGTTTGATCGAATTTAATTAATTTTATAATAAATATAATATATCTTTTATATAATTAATATATAATTTAAAAAATTAATTAATTATACGATAAGTATAATATATATTTAATTTGATCAAATATAATTTGGGTAAGGAATTCTCCCTCGCTATTATGTTCTTTTTTTCTTATTGATTTTAAAATTTATATTACTTCAAAATTGAAATATAACCTCACAATCATACTAATATAAAAAAGAATAGTATTTTTCACTATAAAGGACGATGCGGGACACTGTAATATTAATTTTTTATTGTGTCAATAATATTGTAAGTTAGTTTTTTTTTTAAATGTTGTGTGTATTTTATATATTTTTCTTTTTTAATGAGCAAATTATCTCCTTGTCAAAAAAATAGCAATGTAATGCAGTAATTTATCCCTTATATTTTTTAAACTGAAGCAATTTACCTCCTTAGGTAGGTAAATTGTTTCATTTTAAAAAGTAGAAAAAGATAAATTGTTATTTTGTTTATAGGAGGGTAGTTTGCTCATTTGCAATATCAAATGAGGTAAATTGCATTAAATTCAGGGAGACATTAATAATTATTCAAACAATAAAAATATATTCATAATTATATTAAATTTCAAGAGAAATCGTTATAAGTTATTGTTGAGGATCAACTAAAAATACTGGGGTAGATTCTAAATTTTGAGGGACCAAATAACATTCATTGCAGTCGATGTTGTCTGCAAATAATGTCATTTAGTAAGGTTTATCAAATAAGACGAACGCGTGTACTAAATTACATTTCCTTAAAAGACAAACGACAAAATTGATGTTAGAATCATAATTCTGGCGTTAATGAACTTGATTTAGACTTGTGAATTTCACAATAAGAGGATTGATCCTGTATGGGTTTGCTACGATCTTGGTTTTTAATAGTGCCTCCTATCGATCTGTTACAGAAATCAAGGTTGTTGTACAAGTTCGAACACAATTCTCTCTAACAGGATTGTGGGCTGTTATCGCTACTTTTTTCCATTTTTGCAGTAAAAAGTTTGTGAGGTTGGTATTCCTGTAAATATAACTTGCCAGTTTTCTTTGAAGTGGACATTTCATTTTCAGCTGAAAATTAGTTGTGCCCTGCATGAATTTAATGGTGTGAGGACCATTTTGTCAAAATGGTCCAGACATTGAATGGATCAGAGGGGGCAGAACTGTCTATTCACAGAAAGCTAACCTTCTTAGAGGTATTTTGACATAAGTTTGAACCAACAAAATACCATTTAGAACAAGGCATTAAGAAATAATCTTAAGCTAAGAAGAGGCAATGCAATAAATTTTATTGGTACTGTGATATTTGTAAGTGTTCCTTATTTGCAGTAAATATTCTTACCCAAATCAGGTCGGTCGGATCAAATAAATCACAAAGCAAGTTTGATATACTTGCCATGTGATTGATCAATTTTCCTGAACTGTATACAAATCATGCGACAAGTGTACTGCACTTGCTATATAAATGGTTTAGGTCTGATCAAACACGGTTTGAATTAGAATTTCCCTATTTGCAGCAATTTGTTGTCAATTGAAATCAGTTGTTGCAGCATTCTTTCAGTTCTTGTGCTCTAGGAAGATGATGAGTTTGGTTAATACGAGGTCTTGAAGATGATTCTCCAGCCCAAGGAGTTACAGGGGTTTGTCCAGATTTTGCATGCATGTCCTTTCCTTCCACCTTCTCATTCTTGACAATCTCTTCTTCAGTGTCCTTATCTTCTTCTATGGAAAGGACTACAGTCTCTGGTCCATGAGGACCTTCTACAATGGCCTCTTTCACCCTGAGATGTTTGTCGGTACGTATGATATCAGTTTCTTGAACTGCCTTCTTTTTCCTCTTCTTGATTAGGTACCACAAAGCAAACAAGCAGAATGCAATGAAGAAAACTGAGCCAAATGAAATGAATACGATTACAATGACAGTTGGACCGTTGTCAGGAGGCGGTGGTGGAGGAACACGAGGAGGTGGGGTGACTGGGCGGAACGGTGGTGGTGGTAGAACGGGATGTGGTGGAGGTGGTGGGGTGGGAAAATGCGGGAAAGAGGCCATCTTGGGATATGTAAGACTGATGATCAATGGTGTTGAATGTTGATGAACACTTGTTTCTTTCGCTCCTTATATTCTATCATGATTCATGTTGCTTATTACAATGCCTTGCAAGAATCCCAAGACTTGACTCCCATGTTAAGATTTGTCTTGATGTACATGTTGTTGTGAAAAACACTCCTCCATTGCCTTTGTTCATTTGGGTGCCTCCACAAGCAATAGGCTTGCAATTAGCTTTTCCTCAACAGCCAACTATTGATCAATACAACTTGAGAAATTGAATAGATCATCGTTGGATGAGTGTTTCATCCAATAGACAATAATACGATGTATAGTTCATGATATACAGTATACTTTCAGTATACAGAAGTACAATAATTCACCGAGTACAAGTATTGACATTCAAGAAATGAACACAACGTATATCACTAAAAACTGAGGTCGAGTATGTCGCAGAGTTGTCTCTTCCGTTGGTACGTTGACAGCAACTTCAACAAAGAATAAAAGAACGTTACGCAATGACCTAATTCCAGGTTGCCAAGGCCACAAAAAAAGAAAAGTTAGTATACTGAATATCTCTGTCTCTCAAACGAGAATCAAAGAGAAGAAACAAGAAGAAAGAACTCACAAGGTTAGAAAATGATGAAAAATTCCATCACTGTGAAAGCAGAAACGAGAAGAGGAGCTCATTCCACATATCTGGTACTCCAGGCAAGCACCAATGGCTACAATCAGGAACCGATGGATTGTCACTCCAAGAGCCCACATGTGCATCACTCCGGAATGCCCCCATTGGAGTAACATGCAGCAGCTTTACAGGAATCGCTACATTTTTCACAACATTAATTATTGCATCAGATATTGAGCTCCTCTGTCTCCCTTTAGTTTTGAGGGAGGGCTGCCTTGTAACTTTGCAATTCTGACGGGATCCAGTACTGATCATATTTCAGCAACAAAGAGAATGTTTTGTTAGATTGCAATGCATATTTATGTGAGTAAGAATGAGAATCATTAAGGCACATTGTCGGAAGAAATGATGGAATCAGAGCAAGTTCATGGTCACAGCTGATTGTTTGTGGAAGATAACTTCGGCAAAGATGAGTACTACTCTTTCAAATAACAATTCACATAAGAGACCAGAAGCAAGGGCCACGGAAACAGATACCATAACGCACCTCCAATGAGTGGATTCAAAGGTTCGAAAGAAAATATGTGTCCTGTTAGGATTTACTGCATTCTCTATCCAAGATTGCCAGGTAGCTAATGCAATTTTGAAGGCATTACTTGTTGACATTCCGAGCTTTATCCTTCCACCAATCTGAAAATACCAACCCCTGTCTGAAAATGCATGTTAGAAGTATTTTATAACAATGTTTGAAATAACTTACTGAAATAAAATTAAAAGAAAATAATTGAACATTCAGGAGTTTCAATTTTCTAGCCATTGTTAACTTGTAACTTCAGCTTAAATCCTACCAAAGGCTGGGAAAATGTAAACTCAACATATTAAGTTGCACATTAGAAGAAGTAGATAGGTTTATTATCTTGCATGGACAGGTGGAAGTTGTGTAAGGTTTAGAACACATCAAAAGTCAGTTTTACGGACACCAAAAACAGCTATATATTTTAATGCAGATACCAACACTTGGTCTGCTTATAACATTTCTTTCTTCAGACCAAATACAGCAATTTGCTCCTGATATAAAGGAAAAATCTCTCAGTGCAACAATTTGAAGCCTGGCAGAGGAGTTTGGTTCTCTTCTCTTCTTATATCATTTATTTCAGGAAAACAAGCAGAAAAGAAACAGCAGACAATTACAAACACTAAGGAGTTCGTAGATCTGTATATTCTATGTAAAAACCCAGTCAATGCAGCAACAACCCAATTCCACCGGCACGCCATCTCAATCAAGCTTCATCCATTCTAAACTTAGTCTCCTGAAAATCCGATAATTCTAATTCTGAAGCATCACATAAAACATGATTCATCAAAACAAGTATTTACATTAAGTACTGGACAACAATGAAACAACTCACATTTCAAAGAGCTTCGTCGGTGTCCACCAGTGTCCTGAATTGAATATGAGAATATCAGAATCAATCCATTCCCGATTAATATCATCCAATTGGTCCAATTTCAGCACAGTCTTCACTCTCTTGGGCGAATGTTTGGGCACTGGACCAGGCTGCACTAGGAAAACCGAGCGATAGAACTCAACCGTAAAATTAAATGGCCTGAACCGAACAGCCAAATGCCTGATCTGCTTTGTGATCTCATTACCATTGACTTCATACACACTATTCTTATCCTCAATACCACTCATCAACATGCAAATCATGGACTCCCACTGAGTTCTACTCAGAGAATCACCAACAAAGACGACCCTCTTCCCCCGAAGCAACTCCAAGACAGCATGAACATCAAACCTTGGGACTTCACAACTTTTGGGCTTCCACCTCCACTTAAGATATCCTGTATCCTTCCTTCCATTGGACAAACAATCAAATCCACGCTCAACAAAAGGGCATTCTGACGCATTGTATAAAGGGTAACTTTCATCAATCACCCATCTCCCATCAAACACATTGCAACCCTTGCTCAAAGTATCAGGAGACCTGCTACTATTACTGGACCCCTGATTTTGATTAGTCTCAACTACTGCCTCGGAAGAGGGAAACATGAAAAAGTAGCTGGATCCCATAACTACAATGAAACAAACTAGTGAACCAACCATGAGTAATGCTGTGAAAGATTGAAAAGTCCAGCTTTTGCTATAATTCCCAGCTAAAAACTTGATAACTTTGAGAATTTTCTTGAACGCAGGCCTCAAATGGCCCATCAAGTCAAGGTATAATCTACTCACAGTTGCATCCATCCCCACTAACCACAGCAATTACAGAACAAAAGAAACAGCAGCCATCATCAAGAAATGAACTTTCCTTTTACCAAGTACAAATTAAGCCTGTAGAAAGCAAGCATGCGGAGAATCTTACAGTTTCAGCAACTGGGCTCTGTGCATAAATGAACACACACACACACACACCATAAGTTAGTGAAAATGCTTGGTCGCCTTGCAGTTGACGAATGGGAATCAAGAATGGTGAATAAGGTAGGGGAACGAGGGCATTTTAATAGCAGTAGGTGTGAGAATGAAGTCTGAACTACATGGGGTCGATGTTAACTACTGTCGGTGAATAATTTTTCCTTTTAAAGCGACGGAATCAAATGCTCCGCGTCTCACACACAAGAGATGTTCCGCTCCATTTGATTGGCCAACTCAGCGCCCTTTTCATTTTAAAGATTCATGCGCTCGTCTCCAAGGTATTAAATGAGAGGTTAATTTGAATAATTAAAACATTGGATTAGCAAGATATTATGCATAATATCCAACATCTCGGATATAAACGAAATCTTTAAAAATTGTTAATTTTTTTTATAATAGATAAATTTATCCATTTACAATATCACCAAAAAATTATTTGTATTTTTTCCTTTTTAAAATAGTCATCATTAAAACACCAATCCATCTAAAAATTTAAATAAGTGGTAATAAAATTTAAATTCAAAATCTCTTATTTAGCGTGGCTTAAACGGGCACTCTATTCAAAAGTTTAAGTTGTTAAATAATTTTAAATACTTGCTTGTTTTCCTCTTTTTACGTTGAATTATTGTCATATATTTACATAGTAAAACTAGAGTGAGGTCTTGGATGCAAAAGTAAAAATGTCTGCGAATGAACATGCATGTCTGAATTGATTTTCATTCCTCCAAAATAAGTACACAGTGTTTATCAGATTTTCCTTTGATCCCACATTGTTATTACACAGCTAAGAAATGGAGTTGTCGCCTTCGGCTGTATAACAATTCAAGGAACTGTGGATCGATTCAAAAACAAACACCAAGTGTAATAATTTGTGAGGATGTTGTGTTGGCTGATCATCAGTCGTCAATGGAGGGGCGTGTGTTGTTTGGCAATCTACGGCCACGTACAAACGAGCTGAACAGATGCAGAGCCCTCGATGGCTGTGCATATGGCACCATATGAGCCGCACCTCTAACTGTTGCAAACGTTAACATGTTGCCATACTCAGTTGCCCAGCCTCCAACCTATGAGACAAAGACCAGTGAGTTAATCCAGGACGATCGTATATAAGTTTAAAGTGAAGAGAATATGTCAATGAAGTACCTGTCCTTTATGGAACCAAGCTCCATATGGGACTGTGATCTTGAACTGAAGATCATGAGCAAGCTCACGTACAAGCGTCCTGGAACCAAGTAATGGCACAACCGAATCTTGATCGCCACTGAAATTGGAAAAATGTGTAGTTTATTTGTACATTTTCTTGACAGTGAAAGAAGTTGATGTTGTTAGCTCTATGTTACATGATGATGGAAAACTTTTACCTGAAAATCCAAACGGGAATACGTTTCTGAACGATCCTCTTGAGCAAGGGAAGAATGTTAATGTTTCCATCCGTCTCATTATAATTCAGAACCCTGCCCACAATTTATAGGAAAAGGAAAAGTCAGTTCATAGTTCATACAATCTCTTCTAGTTCTTTGAGGCTTAACACTACTAGAGAACTTGAAGGCTTTAACTTCCAGCTCTTTAGACCAAATTCTGAACTTGTCACACACTCTTAGATTTCTGCTGTTATTTCTAAGAATTAAGGGTTTATAGACTTCTTACTCACTGCACATAGACCAGCTGTATGGTAGATTGGTCCGGTTTGCATGTAGAGCCTTCTGAACCTCAGGAAGGTTGAAGTAGAAGTGCCTTTCTGAGCTCATGCATACGTCCACTCCAACACTAATCTTTGTAGCCTGAATTGTCGCAAAGCATTATTCATCGTTTTTCATTACCCCTTGAATAAAATATTGTAAATAGGATACGATATAGTAATCATACCATCTTTCGGAGTCGAAGCTCTTGCTCTACTATGGATGGATAGCATACATCAAGAATAACATCATAGTTATTTATATAATCACCAACAATCTCGTTCGCCTTCGATATGGCATGGTTACAGGGTAGAGACACATTGTGTGGGCTGCCAAATGTATAATCATCAAAATCGCAGTCGTTCATAATGGTAAGTCCGATTTCATCAGAAATCATTCCATGTGACCAGAAAAACTCATATGTTGCTGGAACATCGCGATCTAGTCTCAAAAGTGGGTTCCCAATCTGGCCAAATAAAACCATTTATAAGCCCAACTTACAGGTTCACTTGAATTATATTAAATCTATAGCAATCATATGACTTGGAAAAAAGTCTATAATTGTATAGAAGACATTCAGCTTTAGTAATGGTTTCTTACAGCAACCCCTTTGATTTTGAACTTGAACTCCGTAGAGTGTTCGTTGTGGTCCAGAAGAGCAACAGCTAATTGCGGGATGTAATGCCCTATATAGAAATTATTTCAAATTGGTTGAAGAAACCAATGACTGTCTGTATATAATTTCGCTAAAATGAAGAAAGTGAACATATGGACAATGATGAAGTCTTGTACAGTCAGATTCAACTGCGATGTTTTTTACCTGCGTAACTTTCTCCTGTCAGAAACAAATCTCTGGTTTTGAATGTGGGAAACTTCTTGTACCATTCCATCAGGAATATATGCATATCCATAGCTGCCATAAAACAAGAAATTGAACTTCAATTACCTCCGCCAACTCTAAACTTCCTCAGGTTCACTTAGAAATAATTCCAGTTCACTCAATTTCATCATAAAACGTTAAAGACTTGCTAGTAGATTAAAATATTCAATAAAATATGAACAAAATTTGGTCTCTTGAGCAAATTCTTTACCTGTGGAAGCATCGCCACAAGTATAGTCCGAGCTTGTATTTGAATATGACCATCCTACACCTGCCGGAGACTCCACAAAGAGAAGATTCGATGCTACGAATACAAATAAACAATACTAGTAACAACGGAAATCGCTCGAGAATAAGCATATATCTCCCACCATTTAAACATACTAGGACTTGAAAAAGGTTTAACCTTTTTACCTTTATTCCAAGATTTTGAATTTATCCGAAGCCCTCTGCCATCGCCTCTGGGATAGAAAGGGCCTAATTCCGTGAAAGCGCCTCCTCCAACTGACGAACAACCGGGGCCTGATAAAAATGCAAATGCTTTACTCTTTTAGGACCTCATTTTTCATTGAAATTAATTAAAATAAAATTGTCCATTTGACCTCACAAAGAGAATTTGAGCCAATTCTGTCAAAAATGAATACCATCATTTTCCAAACACTATCCCTCACATTCTTGTTAAAATATGTTCATATGCTTCACGTTGTGCTGCAAACTACAACAGAAAAACCTCAAAGTTGGGCTCGAAACTCAAGAACTGACTTGAATTTTGATCACATTATTACATTCTCTCAGAGAAACGACTTGAAGAAAGAATAAACAAACTAATTCGTACCAAGAATATGCCCTTGTTTGTCTACCAACTTAAGATTCGATTCTATCTGTCACTACAGAGCACGCAGTGTGAGAATTACTGACGTTTGAAGCATACACTGAAAAACATCATGTGAAAAGTAAAAGGGAACTCAGAGTTTCACTGAACAGTAAGCGGAAGCAGACAAGTTGAAAAACAATCTTTATTCAGAATAAGACAGAAATGAACAGAAGCAGGAAGCCTTCACATCCCAACAGTAAAAACAACCTCTTCACTCCACAAGAATAACATAGAAAATCATTTTATCTTCAAAATTCTGTTTACTTACAGACAAAAACATTGAAGTAAAAAATTGCAAAACCGACCTCCATTGAGCCATAAAGTGAGGGGCTTGCGGTCAGGGTCCTCAGCAGCCTCCACAAAGTAGTAAAACAAGCTCCTCCCATTCTTCACATCCACGTCTACATACCCTGCATACTGTCTGAATTTCACCACCGGCTGACCGGGCAATTTCGTCACGAGATCCTCCTCCGGGAAGCCATAACCACTGCCAACCACCAAAACCACCACCACAACCGCCGCGAAATTCCACCAAAGCCTCATCTCAATAAACAAACTGATCAAGAAACCACCCTTTTCCGCTAACTTTGACGCCTATTCTTATGTTTCAACAAGAAAATTTAGTGAACACACATTTATCTCTGAGTATACCAACACAGACACACACATATACGCAAGCGTAGGTGGCGAAGGATCTGCAGCTATAAATACCGAGTTCCGTTGGGAAAGAACACGTGAATCCCGGGATTGCTTTAACAAAAAAGCAAGTCCCTTGGGGCAGAAACTCTTCAGATCAATGGCATTTTGCTATGTATAGACATATAGCGCACATCATCTGCGGCTGAATCATGACAAGAATGAAGGGCCCGTTCTTGGTAAAGAAAGGCTAAGCCTTTGTTCTTATCTCTTCATTTCAAACGTTTGTTACAGAAAGAGAGTGAATGATAATAGAGACGCTGCAGGAAAGCAGCAGCAGTAGCAGAATTAGCAGTGTGTGCGGGTGTGAGAAGGAGGACGGAGCACGGGTCTTAAATGGGGGCCACGCTGCGCAGACTGTTGGCTTCGACCCTCTTCACGTCGAAGATAAACTTCGATTTTGTCGCCCGTTTCTCGATTCAATAAACACATAATTTAATCCTCTCATGTCAAATTAAATTCGAATCATTCCAAAAATTCAACTCCACACCGTATGTTTAAATTTTGTATCATTAATTCAGTAAATTTTAATTAATACTTGAATTTATTTATTAAATGAATGTAAGTTTTAAAAATATTAAATATTAAATTTACTATCATATTGATATAATTATTCCTTTTGATTAACAATTCAAATTTAAATATTTTGATAATATATTTTAGATCAACAACATCCTTAATAGTAAAAATATAGGGTAAAAAGTCGGGGTGGGGGGAGGGGGTATCATAATGATGAGGGGAGGACCAGTCAAAAAAGGTCAAAGAGGAAGAGAAAAGGTATCTTCTTATTTTGAAAGGGTGATGTGTAATTAAGTTCACTCGGACGTGCAATTAAAAGAAAAGAGATAATTATACTCCTCTTTCTTTTCGTGGTATTTGATGTAATTATATATAAATTATATCTATCATCCATAAAATTCATTAGTTAAAATTTACTGAATTTATTGATATTAATAAAAAAAATTCAAAAAAAAATTATATTTACCTCTAATTGACTTATTACTGATTTATTGCAGGTCAGATAAATTTTTTACGACCAAATTACCCTCATAATTCTTCATGCATTAATGCATGTGAGGAGGTATCTTTACCAGTATAAGGAAAATTTAGTCAGAAAAAATTATTTGACCTGCAATATCGAGGATAAATATCAATTTTCGTTTAATTATTTTTGTTAATATCAACAAATTTAGTAAATTTTGACCAACGAAAGGACTTATTTGTTATACGAAAGAAAACATCTGAAGTGCTACATATAATTTCTGAAATCACATAAAATTTAAGTATAATATATCAAATCTTAAAAAAGGAGAGTGTAATTATCCCAAAAGAAAAGACGGGGATGGTCTTAATAAATAAAAGGGGAAAATTTGTCGGCTGCCAAACATTTTTTTTTTTAAATTATAACTATCTTTTATTTTGTTTTAGTAGGGTTAATAATTAATTTTATAAAGCATAGAGTAGACTATAAAAATTTAAATAGGACGACTCTATTCATTTATTTTTTGAAAAGTTGGTCACTTAAAATAACAACAACAATAATAATAATAATTCACTTAAAATATTAGTTTTGAATTTTAGCTTAGAGTTTGAGAAAACAAAAATAAGAAGGAAGAAGAAATGTAGGTGTGAATCTTGAATGGATAAAATTAGTGTAATGAGAGAGGAAAGCTAAAGAAATGATGGTTGCTTCAGCTTTCCAGTTTCCACCAACCCAAGTTAAGATAAGATGCCCATTATGAGTCTAATCACGTTTTAATTAACCTATGAACAATTCATGGGCGGAAAGGAGTGGTGGTCCTAAAAGAAGCGCATTTCTTAATTCTTATTGGCATGCAATTATTACAACATCAGACCTTAATTATAATGGTAATTGATGTATACGTTGGAGAGAAGAGGAGCACACAACACAAGTCTAACACAATTTTTGGACTTAGTATAGGAAGTGGTTTGGTTATTGGTATTCGACTTAGTATTGGACAGTTGTTAACTTATTTATAATTTTTCTAATAATGGTGGGATATTTACTCTAAAAAAAAATTGTTAAAATTTAGCCTGCACATCATTTGAAGCAAAAGGGATTTATTAAATTTAAAACTTTTAGTAATAAAAATAGTCAAATTTAAGAATAAAATACCTTGCCAACAACTTAGATTCTGATAATGGTTAGTCCCTCATATCCATCCCTTCAATCTGATTTAGAATATTCAGCGTGTTGAATTTTGAAATATTCTTGATTCCTATTAAGAAGAGGAAATCTATACAAGTATTTTCCTTATATTCATATTATATTTTTCATATATTTATTAGTTATAACATCACTAATTCGATTACAGTTTAACGCATCAACTTTAGAGATTGAATGAACAATCAAGATATAAAAACTTTCAACATGGAATATATAGAGCGACTGTGGCAGGTAAGACAACACTTCATATTTCAGAGTACAGCCGAACTAAGCGTAGGGAATCCAAGGGAGTGTTCAATCGCCACTCTTTCTGTTTTTTGCTGAGTGGCCTTCCTTTCCCTGATTTTTCTCTGTTCACCCTTACATCTGCTAATCCCCAAGTGCAGGAGCTGCCTTCTGAATCGAAAGATATAAGCCTGAAGACTCCATCATGCTCTGACGATGAACCACCATCCACTGCTTCAGTCGCATATTTTACGTACAAGTTACGATCCTTGAACCGTTCAAGATCTTGTGGAATGCGAACAACCCTTTCAACACCAGGTGAAGAAACCTCTAGAGATATGTTTCCAGGAATGGATCCAGTGGCTTCAGCTTCATCGAGTCGTGCTCTATATGTTGTGGAAAAGGCTTCTATATCTGTCATGCTGGGAGAGCCAGACCTGTGAAATAATGTCGGAATGAAGAGTTCAAATTCCTTGATTACAATGATATATAGCATATTGCATTACATGAAGACATTAATCTGCAGACAAAAGAAAACTTTGAAAGTGCATGTACACGACCACACCGCAAGCATGATTCGACCATAAACACATGTCCCGTATGCACATATACACATGAAAAGAGGGATATATATAACTCGCGGATCACTAATCACGTGAAGACATAGGAAAGTGCGGATTGACATAAATGGATAATGACGAACAATATCAATCATAACTTGAGCAGAATAAACTGCTTCTTACTTATTTGTAAGTCTCTCTATACGAACTTGAATAGCTGCATTTAGCAATGTCTTGAAGGCATATATACCCAGTTCTCCATCAAATGATATGATGACCTCTTCAGCAATTTCTAAAGCTTTTTTATCCCATGCTGTCCCAGCGAGGGATATTCCGCCACCTCCAGCTCCATCCCCTACCTTCATGGTGAGAAAACAAGAGTACACTTTAATCTCCACAAATGTCATAGTCAAGATCCACTAATTCCACAGCCTTCAAGAGAAAATATCGCTAAAGTAGGGAGCTTACAAAGGGTTCGGCTTCTTCTGCAAAATACTCATCCTCAAAATAACCATCTTCTTCTACCAGCTCATCTGCACAAGAAATTTATGTAAATATCATCATCTGTTGAGTCAAAAAGTCAGAAATGACAGCAATATCAGTATACTTGTGCATATAACTAAGGGAATTCATTTTGTTCCCAGCTGTGGCGAAATACAAAAAAATTGACTCACAGATTGATCCAGTAGACTTATATAGAAGAGACTGATTGAGCAAGAACATTAATGAAATCATATTACAGAATCGAATCATACTTGGACCTTCACACTGGAGCAGGAAACAGATCATATCCGATATACATACCAACTGCGGAAGCATCACAACAATGAGGAACTAATTCGGAATACACTCTTCCCCGAAAAGTAGCACATGAACTACAATCATGCTAAGTTGACAGAAAGATAAATCCTTAATACTAATTTCTTCGGAGCATTGACCCAACACTATCCTATGGTTGCATCTGACCATCTAATCCTTTATATTCTTTCGCCATCTTCCCTCATTCTATTTCTAAGTTATCAACGGTAGTTATGTCTGAGCAGAGACTATGTCAACTAAATAAGCACTTGAAATACGAGAATGTCAGCTACAGCATAACATACTATAGAAACCTGATAATTTGATGGCTAATTCGAATTCGCCTACTTTATTCACCAAGATTAAGCTCAATTTCCCAGTTCTAAGACCTAAGCACCGCAATCTTATTTCACAATCACTTTTCAGTGTGAAAATCAATTCTTTAAAGCTACACAAACCCTACACATGCCCTTACTTCTCCAGCACTACCAGTACAACATTCATCTTAGTTCTTGACCCACCGCCCCCCAGAGCCTCCCGTGACCCAAACCAAAACAAAAGAACATTTATTAATTCAACTAAAAACAAATTACAAAAATGGAATCAGTTCCAAGCAAGAAATACCATCTTCAAAGCCCTCGAGAAAAATGTCATCCTCGATACCATTGTCGTCTTCATCACCATTCACCGACACTTCATCGATAATGGAAGGCTTTAAAACTGGCTCCGGCCGCGAATTCTTTTTCTTCGCAAAGGCAACGAAGGGGCTTCTACTAATATCAAGAATGGGGTGGGGATAAAACGGGAACGTGTGAAAATTAAGAGCCACAGCAATGAATACTCGCTTTGGAGTTGGAATCCCTGCACCGAAACAGAGCATGCGTGAACCCGGAAGGCAAGTCGAGGTAACTGAGCTCATCGATGTGGGTGGTTTGGTCCAGGATATCGTTAGTTCAGTTAATTTAGGAAGAGGCGGGCAGGCGTAGAAGCTGAGGAATAAAGAAGAATTGATTCTCTTTCTCCCGATGACAGAACAAAATGGCGGTGTTTCTAGCCCAAATTTTTGCGATCCATGTGTGATAGTTATTGGGATGGATAGTAGGCCCAGACACAAACCTGGGTTTCGGGTTCTTGATATGGCCGAAAATAACAAACCATTTTGAAGAAAATAGAAAATGAACCTTTGATAATGATAATCTAACAAGTCGTTCAATTTAATGTTGTGTTTACTGTACATTTGGGCAACAACAAACTGTATATATTGAATAGATTGATTGACTCCCATCTGGATGTCAAAGAGCTGGAAGCTTTTCTTTACAACAGTGAACACATACTAATGTTCACTAATGCCTAAAAACTGAAACCAAAGTCCCTCAATTCTCGCTTGTAATTTCCGCCCCGTAAAAGCACTCCAATAGGCGGTCCCAGAAGCCAAAAGACTAGAAAAAATTGTGGTAAACGGCATGTCAACATTAAAAAGTCATGTTCTTCAGCTATGGAGAAGTGATTCAAGATGGAAATCAAGAGGTGCAATTTGCTGTGCTCAAAAGTCAGAAGAACTGTCCAGTGATGATAATTCCAGGAATACTTCCCTGGAAAGCATCTAAAAAGTCGAGCAATGCGGAAAATGTTGAATGCTGGTTTAAACACTTTATACTAATCATAGTACAGTATAAGAAGGTTCCAGTAACATGATTCAAGAATCTGCCTTTCGACACCGCTCCACGTATGCCTGCAGGAAAGAACTTGAATTTCAGTGCGAGCATGACAAACCCCGAAATGAATAGACAAGACAATCAGTGTATTCCTTGGAGAAGATTCCCAGTACATCATCACATTCGTGTAAGAATATCAAATATAAACAAGAAAAATACTAATGACCAATAAGCAGTGAAAACAAAAGACAATGTGATGCAAGGTTGCTTTGATAGATATGTGTTAAATACTCTCAATGCCATAAGTAAAATTATTGCACAAACTCAAATTTAAGATGGCAAAGTAAAGAAAGTATGTAGCTGTTAGCTGTGGACAGGCCAGCAAGTACCTGGACAAGTTTAGAGATTTTGGGTTTGGAGTTTGACAGATACTGCTCAGCTTTATCCTGTGTCTTTGGGATGTGATCGACTTGAATTGTACTGGAGACCTTGTCAACCACCTTTTTCACAACAGTTTTGTGCACTTCTCTACTCATTCGACCTTCTTTCCATGTAGGCTTCAAAATCTCCTTCACAAGCTCCACAAGAGCATTTTTAAATATACGCATCCCCTTTTCATCCTTGTTAGCATTCCCCTCTTCAACTTTCCCATGACCACCGAGTGTTTCAGAGTGCTTATTTTCTTGAACGCCCTTGCTTTCCTCACCAATGGTTTTATTACCTCCAGTTACTTCTGAATTCGCGACTACTTCCTCTTGCTTCAGCCTTGGGCTTCCTGGATGCTTCACTTTTGAACTATCAAATTCTGTAACTACAGGTAATGGAGATGATGGTTCTAGTCGCATTTGATTCCTCTCTTCTGTTACCTGTGCTAAATTATGATTGCTGTGCTCAGTATCATCTCTGCCATTTCCCATGGAATTCAACAGACTAAGAGCAGCAGCATTTTGATTATGTTGAACATTAATAGAGTTCACAAATGGTGCACGACCTGTGGAATCTGAAAATGGAGGCACCATCGCCTTTGAACCAGAGACTTCCATGTCTTCATATGTTTGAGAGTCCTCATTTGCCAATCTCTGAGTCAGAGAAACGGGGTCTGTCACTGGAGAAACCTGTCGACCAAGATTACTGACTAGAGAGTTGGTAACTTGAGCAGGGTGCTCACTGGTTAACAAATTGGTTAAAAGTTGTGGGACCTTTGCTTCTAACAACCCTTGTGAATGAACAGCTTTCTGATTGTTCTGCATCTGAGTCTGCGCATTCAAAAGATCAACTATATGTATCTCAGGCCGATTCAAATCAACACTAAATCCATTTGATGGGTTAGGACAGAGTACATTCTGCACTCTATGATCTTCAGTCAAGATTGAAGAATGTCCGGGAAACATACTTCCACCATCTTGATTTAAGCTTTGTCCAGAGAACAGAATTGGATGAGTGGTATATCTGGTGTCCTTTACCTCATCAATAACACCAGACAGATTATTTTCTATTGCTCCGCAATGGGGCTGTTGAATATGAGAAGCTGGATGAACATTCTGCTCCAAGGCTTTGATGGAGAAAATCTGGCTTTCCGGCAAGGCATTCTGTCCACGAACATCTGCAATTCCATCCTGATTTTGCAACTGTGAACCATGCAATACGAGGTGTTTTCGTTTGTTATGCATATTGTCATTACCAACAGATTCAGTAGCGCCTGTGTCTACCCCATAACTGCCACATTCCCTGGGAAGAGAAGGTTGTTTCTCACAATTTAACGAACCACTTTTACATTCTACAACTCCCCAAGTTTTGTTCTCATTCTGCAAACTATAGCCCCCTCTCTCATCATTTTGTCCATTACCAGTATCAACAGTACCAGTTGTGTTAGTAACATTCGTCTCAACCCAACCAGTGGGTTTCGGTCTGTCAGAGATTCTTGTTGCATCATCCCATTTTGGACCATTCCACCAGTTACTCTTATCATGTGAATTGCAGCTCTCAGTGACTTCACTTTGTCTGCCTTCTAGGTTGTTATTTTGATCCTCATGAGAAAACCTACAATTATCCCTATCACACTTTCCCGCCACAAAGTACTTGCAGAGAGGTTTCCCATTTTTGTATGGCTGGCGACGGTCAATGTCCTTGTCAAAGGATGGATTTCTAGTGCCTTGGCGAAAACCATCATCAGAAGCAGCATGATGAGAAAATCTGCAAGTGTCTTCCCAACGGCACTTACCTCTCATGAAGTCCTTGCAAGGAGGTGCAGTTCTACTTTTGCTAGGGAACTGGTCATCCTCTCCATGATAAGGATCAGAAACATCATTTTGTAATTCAAGCGCGGAACCTCTACTGTAGGAATGTCTTGGTATGCGGCTATAATCTCCTCTGCTTCTCCAACTTCCTGCCATGTCATCTTCTACGAAGTCCCCATCCCTAAGACTTCTACTGTCGGGATGCAAAAACCTGCAATGACTGCCTCTTCTGCAACTTCCAGCAGCAAAATCTCTACAAACTTGAGATGATTTTTCAGGGCCACTTCTTCTGTCATTCCATCCATAAGATTGGCGTCTATAGTCTCCAACGGGACTCCGACTCCTTGTGTGATCCTTTGCATTGATGTCATTTCTGCTCCTGCTCCTGCTCCTGCTCCTGCTTCTGCTCCAGCCCCTTCCCCTTCCCCTTTCCCTTCCGCGGTCTCTACTCAAGCTCCTACTACGACTCCTGCCTCTAGTCCTGCTTCTGCTCTGGCTCCTGCCCCTGCCTCTTCCGGGATACCTGTCACACAAGAGCAATAAATAATGAAGCTGGTGGAATATTGTACAGTGAGAAATTATTATATGATGCCAAAGAAAGGTGCATCATCATTACAACTTTCATATTTTAACACTGCAACTGAGAATTGTTCCAAGATTTCCTGCAAAATCATTGCATTTTGGAGGTGTCTCTCAGCATTAAAGACTTAAACTGATTCAAAGCCAAGCCTTTACAAAAATCATCACAGTATCATTTGCACCTTTCGTATGAATAAAGAATAAGGTATCACAACAGACCTTTGAGAATGGCTCCGATCATATTCACGAGTATGGTTATAATTATGCAGTTCGATTCTATCAAATCCAGGAGACATTTTCTTGTAATATCTTTCTCTCTGATGACCCATTTCCTTTCCTTCCGGGGTGTTCTTGAAGCTGCCATTCATTGGTGCAACCGGGTTTTCTTCAATTGCTTCCCAAGGTGGCCATCTGGAATCATCCCTAGAATTCTCTGTGATAGCGGTTCTGGAATCAGAATACTCATAATAACGTCCACTGCCATGACTAGAATGGTGATCCTTAGCGGTCCAAGAATTATGTTCACTCACTCCAGACAAATGTTTGGTCTCTTCTTCCATATCCCACAATGATCTCCGTTTTCTCCTTTCCGCCATAGAGAACTCTTGCTGATATAGGACAGCAATATTTACTTTCTCATGCAACAGTCTGTCAAAAACAAGAAAGTATTAGTTGAGCTGATACTCTGTTTTTCTTCATCTGCTGTCTTATTACAGCATTTATGCAGCAATGTAATTTTACAAGGGTGAATTATTTACTTATCCTATTAAACAAGGTGCTTAGAATTTAAACACCACTGACAAAGACAACATAAAAGTTTCACAAAAATTGAATATAAATCTCAATTAACAGGCAAAAACTGTCATTTAATGCAGATTTTGGAGAAGACTAAATAACCGAGTTTTGATGGATATCTTCAACAAACAGATGCTACCCTCAGACCTCAATCAATAGATAAAGTTCTTTATTTTTTCTTCTCCTTTCCTGTTGTGAAACCTAACCACCTCTCTTCCTCTGTTATCAGTTCAACATTTACTTCAAACATGAAGTAGCTGAATTCAAAACATGTAAACCAAAGATGCTGATAAGGATATTAATTCTATCACCCAAGAAAAAGGGTCAGGGCCTTGCTAAAGCAGGTCAATAGGCAAAGAAGTCAGAAAATTGGCAACAGTTACTCATCATATTAGCACCAAATTTAAGCAGCTCCAGCACAACCATTTGTGATCCCCAATCCACTGCAAACACCCCAATATAAGCCTTCGGTCCCCACAAATCATTTCAACCACCAGTGATGGGCTGGGGTCGACACAGTAGTCTAAAAGAATAATTCACCAAAAGCAGTTTCAAATTTTGAAACCCTTCCGAAGATATCCCACCTCTAAGTAGCTGTTACTAAAATCTCATAGGTTTAGGACTTTGCCATGAGAAAGAAGATAAGCATCTGATCTGGAAGCCCGAGTGCAAGCATAGTTTGCTCAAATGACTTCTAAATATACATCCAGGATTAGACATGCCAGTTTTAGCGCCGAGCTTTCCATTTGAGATTGAGAATCCATTCATATATGATGTAGTTTATGGATATTGGACCAAAATGTGTTTGCAGATGATGCCATGTCAGTTGACATACATCATGTGTCTGATGAACCACCATCTACATGGGTAAAAAGAAAAATGGGGTCAAAAGACTATTCGTTTATGTTTGCACTTAAATCATTAGATTTATCCAGTGTTCTGGTAGATTTACAGCATAGTCAAAGCAGCAGAAGATTTGGAGTTTTGTATCCAATCTAAATAAGTCACCTCTGAAGCAACCAACATTATATCAGCAAGTTACCAATAGTACAACTGAGGATCAAAAAACCAGCTTACTATATGGCACTTCCCAATTCAGAAATAATTGGATTGAATGACCTAGCTGTTTGTTGTTAACAGAACAACTATATACCTTCAGTCTTGTCCTGATAATTACTGAGAACTATTTTTCAAATGTCTATACAAGAAACCACTTCTTGAACCCCAAAGCATGCTGGCATATAATTTCTACAAGATTTGACACTTAGAAAAAGATTGCACGAATAAGCTTATCAAAATGATTGTGTTCCTCCAATAAGAAATTATACTTGAAATCACAAAAAGGAGATAAGAAAGGATATAAGAGAGCACACAAAGAGAAAGAGTGGAAGGGGAAGGAGGAAGGGAGAAGGAAAAACTATTTCAAGGCAAAAGTTGTTTGTGATATCAATGAGCATGACATAATAGAGAAAAAGAGGGTGTTAATCAAAAGACTAAAATGTTATAAACAATGACGGTAATCTTCATCTAGACTTGACCAAACCTGTTTCTTCAATCATCTATTCAAAATCAAATGATACGTCATGATTTCATCAAATCTTAAAGCATTTGACAAGATCCAATAACTTCAACCAATACTACTTTCAACAATTCCTGGTATCATATCAACAAAGTTAGTCTACTTAAAGTATAAAGAGATCGCTAAATGAGGTCTAATGTGGATAGACTCGCCAAATGACATGTACATCTGAACTAGAATAGCTATCGCAATTCATTATTGAGCAAAAAATCACATAATGGTAAAATCCAACCACAACAAGTCTTCATCACTGCATCCACATGACCATGATACTCCAAGGCTTTATATTAAGTCCTGGTAATAGAAAATCATAAGTAACATTCCAGCCATAGGAAACCCTGTAGCTACACAATAACTATCTTATGAAGTCACATAAGCACTAAATGTAGTGGGTATATAGAGAGAGCCCTCAAGCCTCGATTTTGACATGTATATCATCATTAACTTGGAACCAAGTTAAACCTAAAATAATAGCAGAAGACTGAGAAATTCACTGCAATATCTACTCTTTTCTTCAAGAACCCACATACTCAATGTTCTGTTTTCCCACAGTTTCCAACCACAAATTTAGCATCAAACTCCACAAGAACACTTCTTTTAGCCACCAGTCACTCGAGGATGGCACCCATTACCATTCAACCAAATCAAGCACCACTTCAAGAATGCTAAGCAAAACAAGAACGCCTAAAACACCAACCCACAACCCCCAAATCTAGCCCGGAAATTCAGACCCTTCTCACACCATTGCCTCAAATTCTCACGAACTAAAAAAACGAATTCGAACAAAGAGCCACAAACAAGACAAGTAAACAAGTACAAGTTGAAACTCAAGAAAGTAGAAAAAAAAAGGAGAATAAGACATAGAAAGCCAACCTTTTGAACGCGGCAGAGCACGGCCCAAGTTCGTGAAGCGAGCGGGGCTAGGTTTTCCAGAAAGAATTAATTAACTCGGTGGAAGTCGGCGGTCTGAAACTATAGAGTCTAAATAAACCCAAGTCAGTGTGAAAGTGTTCGAGTACTACTAACTATTCAAGAGGGATATATATATATATCTATATATATATATATAAATTAGGAATATAATGTATTGCATGATGATGATGATGCTGCTGCTGATGTCATTATACTTTAGTTGTTTTTTTTTAAAAAAATTATTTATTGATTCCTAATTATATTATATCTGAATGCAATAACATTTTGATATTTGAGTAATTACAAATAATTTAATTAGAACTTAAATGGCTATTTTATTTTTATTTTCGTTTTTGGTTTATCAAGATTATTGTATTTTTATTGTTTTTTATTTTTAATATTTATTAAAGATTCACTAATAAATGACTTATATAATAGTTATGTAAGATTTGTAGTGATTTTGTTCTAATTAATATGATGAAGATATAGGACATAAGTATTTTTCATTATTAAATGTATTTGTTGGCATTTAATTGAGATATTAAAATCTTATTGCAAAAACTTAAATTTAAACTTAATAGCTTAAATTTTATATTATAAATTTTCAAAAATTAAATTTGATGCGTATCGAAGTCCAGTAGTACCACAATAGTTGAAGAATTTTTGTGAAAATCTTAAAATCATTGATTCTTTGTTTATAGGAAATTTTGAATGAGATTTGTGGAGTCGGTTATAGGCAAGCTGTATATACTCATTGAGTTCTTTGGATGTTAGCTTTCAAATGGGAGTATCTATATCTCATTTGGAGTTATCTAATAAGAATTATGTCTATTTGAATGTGTTGCATAATCAATTTAAAAAGAAAAAAAGAAAGTTTGTTATTAGTTGTTGCGTCAATTGATTTGGAATCTTAGGTAGCCGTTTTTTAGGGTAACATGTACCTTGATCTATAGAATGCGGCTTATAACAATTGTATTGTTGGGTGTTTAGACTTACTACTGAATTTCTTTAGGGATAATTACATGGTCATTCCTTATGGTTTGGTGTAAGTACATATAAATTTCATATAGTTTGGGAAAGTGCATCTATCACCCTTGAGATTTGCTTCCATATAATAAATAAGTCCCTTTGTTAGTCGCAATTCACCGAATTTACTGATATTAACAAAAGAATAAAAAAAAATCTATATTTACCCTCAATCGACTTATTATTGATTTATAGTAGGTCAAACAAATCTTTTTATGACCAAATTACACTCTACGTCTTCACGTGTAATACATAAAGGAATATCTCACCATTATAAGGATACTTTAGCTAAAAAAAAAATTGTTTAACCTGCAATAAGTTAATAATAAGTCAATCGAAGGTAAACATCAATTTTTATTTATTATTATTTTTTTGTTAATATCAGCAAATTAAGTGAATGTTGACTAACGAGAAGACTTATTTGTTAGATAGAAGCAAACCTCAAATATTTTAGATGTAATTTCACAAATCATAAAAAATTTACATATAATTACACCAGACTCTAAAGAAATGGGATTATAATTATTCCTTTCCTGTATTTACAGACTTTGTCTCTGACTGAAATAAATTCAATTCTCTGTTGTTTGGGCTTTTCATATAGGCTAACAAGGGTTTTGGGCCTAATGTGCTGAATGAATATCCGACTTCTTGTATTGGATTCGGGTCATATTTAAATTTTTCGAAAAAAATATTTAACGGGGTATCAGAGTTATTATTATTATTTTTTTCCGGGGCTGCAATATAACTTGGATTGTATTTTAATACAACTAATTACTAAATATGAGTTATTATGAATAACATAAGTGAAAAATAACCAAAAAAAGAATTATTATAAAGTATAATAATCAAATATAAAACTTAAAAGTCTGGTTGGAATAAAGAGAAATATATTAATTAAATTTTATGTAATTTTTTTCCAGTCCACCCCAAGTCAGAATTTTTGGTGCTGTGCGCAATGCTGAGTTTCCCTCGCAATTAGAGTGGAAATGTCAATGAAGTCCATCAACCACAATAATCAGGCTCTACTTTTGTCATCTTCCCGGTGATGGTAATGAAAGGATTTAATAGAAATGTGTTGATGAGAAACAAGAATTTCTGTTGCACGAGTGAATGAAATCTGTCAGTAAGATCTTGTGTAAATCGAGCAACACGAGCAGTGAACCTCAAATGTACGCGATTACGCTTGTCGAGTTTAAGGTTTGTGAAGATATATTTGATCATGTCTGTGGCCGTCTTCTTCGTTGAAGGTAAACTGGTGGATTCAACCCATATCTGATAAAAATAAAAAAGAGCTGCAGACAGACAGATCCAGGAATATAACAGTTAGGTGTATAAGCATCAAAATGAAAAGAACCAAATCGAACGTGGGAAGAGCAGCTGAAAAACTAGGAAGCATAATTCCAGGAAGATGTAGGAAGCTACTCGTACCTCTTAGTCTGCCTTTTTGAAATTTTCATCAATGGTTTCCTCCATCTGCATCCTACCAACCAAGACATATAGGTGAGGTACTTCTTGAAGTGGTGATCTTAGCCAATATAATGACATTTTTACACTTTCAAAAATAGAGTTAGATAGCTCACCAGATGGAAATGAAAAGGGGCACTGCGGTGGTTTGAAAACATAATTATCATTAGTTGAATTGGATCATAAGCAAGTAGTCTCTTATGGCCAATTCGAGAGTCACAATGAAATTGACATATTTGGCTCCAAATGTTGTCTTCACGCAAGAGATCCAAGAAAATTTTCTTCCTCTGCTTCAGAAGCTACAGAATCAGTAGCTTTCATTTGTTTAGTCAACCCCCCCAACAAAAGATAAATTTCATCTGTTTGCCCTTTAGAAGTGTCCTCAACCAAGAAGCGAGAAAATCCAGCACCCATATCAACCCAAGCACATCCAGGATCCTTCCTCACACCCAAGTCCCTCATAACAGTCCTTACTTTCGCTAGTTTGCTCCAACAACCAGCAGCAGCATACATGTTTGCAATCAACACATAGTGCCCAGAATTTTGTGGCTTCATTTCCAGCAGCTTCTCAGCTGCCCATTCCCCTATATCTGTATTTCCATGGATCCGACATGCTCCAAGAAGCGTTGCCCACATTTTGGAAGTTGGCTTATAAGGCATCCTTAAGATAATTTCTTTAGCTTTTTTCAGCAGGCCAGCCCTCCCAAAGAGATCAACCATGCAAGCAAAGTGCTCCAAATTAGGAGTTATCCCATAAATGCTTTGCATCCTCTCAAAGAGTAACTGCCCTTGAGCTACAAGACCTGAATGACTACAAGCTGACAAAATAGCAACCATTACCAAGTGATCTGGTTTTATTTGGGATCTTATCATTTCTTCAAATAGTTTTATAGCTATTTTACCATCTCCGTGCATGCCATATCCAGCTATTATTGAAGTGTAAGTCACTGCATCTCTTTTGTCCAGCGAATCAAACAATCTTCTAGCAACTGAAACTTTACCTGATCTTGCATAAATTTCAATAAGAGCATTCCAAATGAGCAGGTAACCGTGAAATTCTTCACGTCTGGCAATATAGCAGTGGAACTGTTTCCCATGTTGCAGGTTTGCCACCCGAGCACAAAGAGGAAGAATGCCCGCAAGTGTCACATAATTTGGTTCAATGTCAGTAAGCAGCAGTTCTCTGAAGAGAGACGTGGCTTCTTCAGACCGATCCCATTGCGCAAAACCAGATATGATGGAGTTCCAGCTAATTATGTTTTTAGCTTCTATCAACGTGAATACAACATAGGCATGCATAAGATCTCCACACCGACAATACAAGGTAATTAAGGCATTTTTTACATTATCATAGTCAGTATAAGAATTGCGAATTGCCAATCCATGAATTTCTTTCCCCAATTTCAATGCACAAATATGAGAGCAAGCACCAAGGCCAATAATCACTGCAACAGGATCTAGATGATGACCACTCATTCTCATCTGACAGATCAATTGGAGAGCCCCCTTGAAGTTGCCAGTCCTCAAGCAACCTCCAGCAACAGTGTTCCAAGTTATAATGTTCAACTCCACACCAGCTGCTTGCATTTTTTCGAAAAGCTCAAAAGCCTCTTCCCACCTACCCCTGGAGGCATATCCCGAAATTATTGAGTTCCATGAAACTTCATCCTTAACAGGCATTTTGTCAAAAACACTTCGAGCAGTTTGTAGATCCCCACACTTCCCATACATAGAGACCAATGCATTCTGCACAAATAGGTTCCACTTTAGAGAGCTAGCATTGATAGACCTATGAACCTCTTTCCCAAAATCAAGATTTGATTGCTCAGCACAAGCCTTAAGAACACATGGGTAAGTGCAATGATCTGGTCTTATTCGTCTAAGACCCATTTGCTCATAGGCAAAGATAGCTTCCTCAAAATGCCCCTTATTTACATATGATGAGATAAGGATATTCCAGGGCAAAGGATGCAGAATGTGTGAACCTGTAACTACACGATGAGCATCATCCAGAAGACCAAATGCCGCATATAAAGATACTAGTTTTGGGACCAGTGCGTGGTTCTTCTCAAGACCCCAGGTGATAACTTGGGCATGAAGCTGTTTGCCCTCTGAAACCAACTTGAAGTTTATACAAGAAAACAACAGCGAGGACAACGAGTCTACAATAAAATCCCAAGAACCAGATGCTAAGGAATGACCTTGAATATGAGAAAAGATCTTGAAGGCTTTGGACAAATAACCTTGGCTGGCAAAATCTTTCAAAGTTGTGAGAAGACAATCCATCATATAATTATCAGTTTTCACATGAAGTCCAATAATAGTTTTATGATCAAAATTGGATTGTGGCTTGCTTTGTGCTTGGGTATCCAATGCTTGTTTGATGCTTTGTCTCCATTCCATAGGAATGCATTTTTCAATTTGATAAAAGCAAATGTCTCTTGGCAGCTTATGAAATAGTGAACGCATGCAAGGTTTGTAATGGACCTATTGTGCATTTTGACAGAGCAAATGCATGATACTACCTGCATGACTGCACCTACATTTGCCACACACCACAAACACTGTACACAATAATTATTAGAAACCTGCAGAAACACATAGGATAAGGCATCACTGATACAGTAATAGAATAACTAAAAATAGGAAATACACAGTGAAATTTACTCTTTACTCACCACAGAAAGAAATAAAACAATGCCTACAAGACACAAACTTAAAACTCATTTGAGAACAAACATATTGATTCTTCAATCAAGGAAACTGCCACACCATCATCTTGAGATTTCACCACAAACAATTTCATACAACCTTCATAATCCAAGACTTAAAGAAGTTCAACTCTTTCTCTCCATATTATTAGAAAAAATGACAGAGAATTATACTCAACTATTTCCACAAAAAGTCATCAATCATCATAAAACCCACAAATTTGGCTAATGAAAGCAATATCAAACCAACCAACCAAACTAATTATCAAGACCCAAAAGGCCTAAATCCCAATTCAAACAAACCAGAGTAACATATGCGAAATTTACCTTGCGCAAGAAGGACAACCAGAGAGAGAGAGAGAGAGATGGGTGGGAAAACGAGGAAAAGTCTCGAGCTTGAAGTTTATTGAAATGGGGGTTTAGCAAAGGGGTTTAAGACCAAACAAGCCTCAATGAATCAACACATGTTACTTCAGATAGCTTCGGATCATTTATTTGGGCTCGGCTGTGCCAGATCTGTGGGCCTCAGTATTTATTAATCGGCCCATTAATCTCTTAGTAAACAAATCCAACTAGTTTTTAGTTATTTATGTTTTTGTGAAACTTTAATTTTAATTTAAAAGATAAATTACCACCAATTCCTCTAAAGATTGTCATAGTTATAAATAATTTATAATTTTTTAAAAAATTATAAATATTTTTTAGAATCAATAATCGTCTAACAAACACCCTCTAAATTAAACAATCACTAATTTTATAAAAATATTTATAATCTTTTAAATAAAACAAATATTTATAATATAACAAATCGTCATAATTTACTGTATACAACTACCTAAGTGAACAAGATATCTTATCGTATTTAATAAATTATTAAAAGTAAAAAAATTAAATAATATTTGAAGACGTTTCTCTTATTTAGAAAATATTTAGGTGAGCTCCTAAGCTTATATGATGTGGAAAAGTATTCGAAAAAACAATTTAAACGATATTATGTATGGCACAAATGTATGTATATAATAAATTTTAAATTAATTATTGGTTCTTAAAAACTATATTAATCATATATAAAAAAAAAAGAAAATTATTGAAAAAGAGATAAATAAAAAATTGAGAAAATAGAGAGAAAATGAGATTAATAAAATAATTAAAAAATAAAAAATAATGAACAAAAAATACAATAATTATGCCTTTTCAATTATTTAAATGTATATATTTTAATATTTTTTTTTATTTTGGTCATATTAATTACTAAATCGTCATTGTAGAATTAAATTCCCGAACTTCGGGAAATTTCCAATTTGAACTTGGACTTTGGGCATTAAACTAAAACACGAGATTAAATGGATACGTATATATCGTCATAGCTCATATACGCGAGTATCGAGCAGCCAAGCGCCAACAACACTCGATTACGAATTCGTTTGGAACTGCCAATGCGAAGATGGATACGTAAGCATAGTCATAACAGGAACGTTACGTAGATGACGGGTTTCATGAATTGGAGAACAATTTCGTGATCAAGGAATAACGATTCAATTCACATTTGCTGGATTCATGATCATGATTTTGTGGAAAAAGTCGACTGGATGAAAGGTTTCTTTCTGACCTAAAGCCTTTAGTGTTGTAGAGTTATTAGTGTGCGATTATTTGTGTCAGGATTTGTATTCAATTAAAGATTTCAGTATTCAACTAATTGTCCTTTTCCTGCAATGTATCTGTTAAGCTATCTTACTGTCGGATGAACGTCAGAGTGGTTTTCTGAAGATGAAAAATCACGAATTTATTTCGTTTTATTTCCTTTTTTCTTTCTTTTTCTCCCTGGTTTGTTTTAGTGTTTGTGTGTCTCGTTTATAGTGCATATTATGGTCTATAGATTATTATTTTGGTGAATTTCTGCTTATAGGCAAGCTGTATTGTTATTGGATCAGGCATTACTTGGTAAAGAGTGGTGATTCAGTCATTGCCATGAAGATGTATTAAGCTGGTTTCCCATGGTTGCCCCGGTTTTGTATTGCCAGCGTTAGCCAGTTACTAGGTGTTATGAGGTTGTTTAGGAGGAGATTAGGTTCTTTATTGATTGGACAGTATCTTCCTTGATGTTTGAGAAGCTTGTATGATCTGCAATGGGCTGGAAGGAAGTTTTATTGTCATCATTATTTCTTGCCACTTTGGTTGAATCGACCAGCAGGTCAGGAAGATTTTGGTCCATCAATGGGGGTGTGGAAACTTCAGCTCTCTATAGTTGGGCAGTCAGCAGCGCGGCCGTATTTGTTGTGGTGGCTCTTGTTCTTTCTATGTATCTCATCTTTGAGCATCTAGCTGCCTACAAGCAGCCAGAGGTTTGCCTTCGCTTTTGATTTTGCACATTGTTTCTAATATTTTAACTTGATGATGTTGTCTTTGGTTAATTCTTGTGGTAATTAGTATTTTCAGCAATGGTCAATGCTTTTTGCATTATGCATGAGCATCTTTGCTACTGATCTTTCTCCCCTGTCTTTGATAATGAAGTTGGCTTACTTCTCTTACATTTTTCTTATTTTATTTTTTTGTCTAAATAGGAAGCATTTGTTTTATTTCAGGAACAGAAGTTCTTGATTGGACTGATTCTAATGGTTCCTGTTTATGCTGTGGAATCGGTAATGATAGCTTCTCACCTGTTTATGCCGATTGGATTGGTTGGGCTTATATTGCAGATTGTTTAAAAAAATTAGCATTATAATAATTCAGGAGATGTAATTATCACTTTGAAGAATCGTTTCTGCAGTTGGAAAATGGAAAGATGTCTCTGGCACTTCTTTCTGTTTCTGTTTTTTTTGCGGTGTGGGGTGGGGTTGGGGAGGGGGGCGCTACGGGTGATAAAACAACTTTCTAGTACTACTTACTGAAAGTACAAGTCTAAGTTCCTCATTTTATCAGGATTCTCGCTGGACTTACCTTTGTTAAGTGTTTCCCGTTTGATATAACTTCGTAACATAGATGTGATTATTTGGTTCAAGCCTTTTGTAGAACTATTTACTCTTTCTAAAGAAACTTCTCTTATAACTGAAATGTCTTGTCAGCAAAGGGCATCGACTTTGAGATCTACTGGAATATTGAATTCTTGGAATTGTTTCATTATAATCATCAGACAATAAATTCTGGACATGTGAAGTTTAAGCTTTCAGCAATTCACTTCAAATGCAAGTTTGCGGTAGTTTTTCTATGGTCGACATATTTAAACTTTTTGAGATTTTTTTTCTTCAGAGCAAGATTTTGGTCAGTTTCTTATTGATGGGTATTGGTTGTGTGAACAGTTCCTATCATTGTTGGACTCACATGCCGCCTTCAAGTGTGAAATTATACGGGATTGTTATGAAGCATTTGCTATGTATTGCTTTGAGAGATATCTCATTGCGTGCTTAGGTATGTCTATATAACGTGTTCTTTGATTTCACATATTTTATGTGTAGCTTTACCAGGAAGGCTTTTTGTTTGAGACATTTCTGAAAAATCCTTCACGTATTGGTATTGTTATATAGAACTTATTCAATAACTCTTGTATTAAATAATTTATTACTATTCATGCCAAAGCATTGTGGTTCCATGTAGATATGAAGTTCTTAGATTTTATTGTTCAACAAGAGAATTATTCCATTAAGTCTACTAATCATGTCTTGCAGGTGGAGAGGTAAGTACTATTGAGTTTATGGAATGTCAAAGCTGGGTTGCTTCTAGCATACCTCTTCTGGATCAAGCATATTCTTATGGAGTTGTTGAACATCCTTTTCCATTGAATTGCTTTTTGAGGGATTGGGAGCTAGGATCTGACTTCTATCAAGCCGTAAAAATTGGGATTGTTCAATACGTATGTATAGCATTATTAGAGATCGACCTTGTTTTGTTCTTCCTATATGTCATTAACCAAAAGTGTCTATATCTTCTTTTACAGATGTTATTGAAGATGATATGTGCACTACTAGCGATGATTTTTGAATCATTAGGTGTTTATGGGGAAGGAAAGTTTGAATGGAGATATGCGTAAGTCACAGTTTTCCAACTTACTCAATTTCACACACACCTTTCTGCTTACATTTGTTATATCTGTTTTTTTGTGATACTGGTTATTTCAGCCTGACTTCTGATTTTTGGTTGTATTGGACTAGTATAACTTCATGCAATTTACTAAAGCACTTTGCTATGCAACTTCAGACAAATGTAGAACTGCCAAATTCTTTATGATCAAAACTCAATAATCTGCTTGCAGTTATCCATATTTGGCGGCAGTTCTAAATTTCAGCCAAACCTGGGCCTTGTATTGCCTTGTGCAGTTTTATTCTGTCACCAAGAATAAATTGGCACCTATTAAACCTTTGGCCAAGTTTTTGACATTCAAGTCAATTGTATTCCTGACATGGTGGCAAGGTGTTGCTGTTGCTTTTCTTTTCTCCTTTGTAACCTTCAAGGGGTCATTGGCGCGAGTTTTGAAAACCCGTATACAAGACTACATCATCTGTATTGAGGTGTGTGGTAAAGTGTATTTTCATTTTGGTTATCTGTTGTTTTTGTTGTCTAGTTGATATTAAGATACATCTATGCTGCTATATCATCCATTTCTAAATACAACCTTTTGATATTTACTCTTCTGAAAGTGACCGAACTCATTGCTACCATTGTCAACTCTATCATATCAGATTCCTAATATATAAGACCTTAAGCTGGAGGGGTTGCTTGCTATAGTGTGTTAACAACCGGAAACAGTTACTTGCAGAAAGAGCTTAACAAAAGTGCTGTTTGCATTTTAACTAGATTTGGAACCTTGACTCGTTTATCCACGTATTTCCGGTGTGACGGTTATAGGTGTTTATCTTGTAGAACTTTATGGTATAGGTATTTTTCTACATAGTTTTATTATATGGGCTGTGGTAGAACAAAATTATATTTATGGTATTGGGGTCTCTCTCTCTCTGTCTCTGTCACAGACACATGCCACAGGCACTCTCACTCTTTTTCTCTTTCTTTGTATGTGTGAAAATTATACACAACAAACTTTGATAAACCAACAGATCTTTTTAAATCACAGGCGCCTTATACATCTTTATGTTTTCTCAATCTATTTGGCAACTTTTCTCAGTCTTAGTCTTGTGATTCAGATGGGTGTGGCTGCTGTGATACATCTTTATGTTTTCCCATCTGTACCTTACAAACGTGGAGAGAGATGCGTGCGAAATGTTTCTGTGATGGCAGATTATGCATCTTTAGGAACCCCGCCGGATCCTGAAGAGGTTCAAGACTGTGAAAAATGTAGTAGACTCTGCATTTCCCAGCGTGAAGAGACAGAGACAGGTCTGAAACTCCATCAGAGTGTCTGTGATGTGGTCTTTGGAAGTGGTGAAATTGTGAGATCAATGTCTCCTCCTCCCTGCATGTTCTTTTACATAATTTCCTTCCTATTTGTTCTTTCACATCCCTTTCCGTGCCCATGACCCTTTTCCCTCTCCAACTTTCTGACACTTTGTTGTGTTCTTAGATCGTGGATGACATGATGTTCACAGTTTCACACGTTGTCGAACCAGTTGAAAGAGGACTTGCAAAAATTAACAGAACTTTCCATCAGATATCTGAAAAGATGAGACTGTATGGGTTGCATAAGAAGAAATCCAAGGATGATAGCTATCTCATCCCCTTGAACACCTGGACAAATGAATTCTCTGATGTGCATGATGAACTTGTGGAAGGGAGTGCCAGCGACAGTGGTTTATTTGATTCTAAGAGACGGCATTATCCGTTTAAGCGATCAGCATCTCGGTTCAAAAACAGATAACATATCCTTGTACCTACTCTAGAAATGTACACAAGTGAGTGTCCGACATCACTCAGTGAACATGCATTTGTTCAGTAATCGGGTTTCTGCTTTACAGTTTCATCCATAGTATTTATGGCCTTAATGTATGCATATTGGAGGAAAGACGTTGACTGTTTTTCCTAAAGTTTAAATTACATTTCTGACAGTGACGGCATATCATTTTTGAAGTGGAAGTAATCTCACGGACTAACTGGGGAGGAAGGTTGCTCCTCCTCACCTTACTCATAAATTTGAGTGTAACAATTTTGCTAGTCTATTATTGCGGTGTTTTGCAGATGACCAGTACCACTGATATGGCCCTTATGCAGACTTGTTTACATTTGAAAAGTCTGTGGAGTGTTACCAAAGTGGTCTTATTTTTTTTTGTAGCTTGCTTTCCTTGTAAATGGCAAAGCCTCGGCTGGTTGGTTACTGCCTTTCAGTTTCTTGTAAAAATTCTCTGCCAATTACACATAGGAAGACCTTATTTCGAACTCAAACATTTTCCTAACTCAAAATTCCATAGTCCGGATTGATAGATGGGTCTGATTCCGGATCAAATCAAGACTTCGAATTAAGTTGAAATCAGGGGTTTTTTCACACATCAATATGTTAGCTAGATTTAGGAAAATCAACTTCCAAGGAAAGACCCACATTTAGAAAACGATGGGTAAATATATGGGAAAAAAATAAGAAACCATTTGTGATATTGCAAATGAGCAAATTACCCTCTTATGAAAAAACAAATAGCAATTTACCTTCCTGTATTTTTAAAATACAACAATTTATCTCTTTATGACAATTTACCTCCATATAGAGGGAAGTAAATTGCTTCATTTTAAAAAGTATAAGGGGATAAATTGCGATATTTTTTTTATAGGAGGGAATGTGCTCATTTTCAATATCACAGGGGGTAAATTGCTATTCACCCATAAATATATTTATATTAAATATGGAGTAAATTTTTATTCAGATTTGGTCTGAAAATCAAACCAATTATATAGTAAATTTTGTACACTTATAATGTAATTGACCATTTTTTTTAAGTTATAAATTAATTATACGATAAATATATTATATTTATCGTATAGCTAGTTCACATTTGGCTAAACCCCATCCATTAAATTTGGAAGAGGAAATTCGAATTTGATGCCTATTTATTGGGGAAAAAAAGTAGTTGCAACTTAAGTTGGTTTTGTATCAATTTTATGAAGAAAGAACGGAACACAAGCAACTGCTTCCTGGTGTCTTTCGGGCTTAGACTTTAAAGATTGGCCCAACTAAAAATCTACCGGCCCCAAATAGCCGAGGGCTTAAAGAGCAATTTAGTCTCAAGAGCGCAAGGATTAGGGTTTTGTTTTGCCTTCTCCCCTGATCTATATAATGCCCAGACCCTCCCCCTTCCTCTGAGCTAGGGTTTCTCTTTTCTCCTTTTTCTTTCTGTGTATCTGTTTTTGGATTGATATCAGATGTAAAAGGGCGGTGATGAGAATTCAGAGAAGTCATGCACCACTCTGACGATGTTCGTGTGATGATAATTTCTCATACCCATAAAATTTCTGAGCCCCAATTCCTCTGTTATTTTATTTAAGTTTTCTTCCCATTTTCATCTTTGATTTTTCTTTCTTTATCTTTTTGGTGGTATTTGTGTTGATTTTTGCATCGGTTCAAGTAGATTGAGGAACCAAGTGATGTGATCTTTCTTTTACAAGAAAGTTCAAACCATGATGCGGACCGTACAATAGCTCAATGCTTATGGGGATACACTTTGGTCTCTGATGGTTCCTTTTCTTATTTGTGCAATGCTCTTACTTTTGTTTTTCATTTTTTAATTTTGTTAAAAATGATTTGATGGGATGAAGATGTAAAATCGTGGGCGATCAAAACGAATTTGATCGAAATTACTTCACTAGATTCGGGAATTGCTTTTTTTTTCTTGGCTACAAGTTGGGACTAACAAAATCTCGGAAGAATGAATACGGAACGAAGAGAACAATTTAGGTAGGGTAACTTTAGAAAATTTGGTTATTCGGTACTTGCTCTTTGAGTCTGAGCTTCTTTGAGTTATCTTTTTCTCTTTTGAAAAGGAGTCATCTTTTTCTATGTTTGTGAAGAATATTTCTTGCAACTCATTGTTGTGGATTTGTTTTAGTGGATAAATCACATTGAGAATTACAACTATATCATTATATTTGGGATAATTATTGTGGTTAAAATTATATTTAAATTTTGAGATTTGAAAAATTACAATTAATAATTTTGAGAATTTGCTTTTGTATTGAAAATTTATGTGTTGGGAATATGTTTTTACCTATGCCCATTTTTTCAGATCCCAACTATAAATATTTGGGCATGTAACATGTGTGGATATATGAAAATTTAGTAAAAATTGTAAGTGAAAAAATATTGTGTTGAATTTTGACATTGAGCAGAAAATGTGATGTTCGTACGAAGAACTCTGTCATTTAGATGATCAAATTTTCAAGGAAAGATTTGAATCTAAGAAAAGAATTTTGAGGAAAAAATTGAAAAAAAAAAACAAAGGAATTGAGTTTTAAAAGATTTCAAGTGATATTACATTAAATTGTATATGAAATTTATTCTGTAAATATAATATAAGATCCGAATTTAAGTTTTGCCTTTTTTTAATATAAATCTGCAATCTAAAAATTTAAATTCATCAAAACTTAAAAAAGGACTTGAACTGTGGGATCAATCAACTATGGTAGGAAAAAAATATTTGTTCATCTTTAACAACTTAAAATATTCAGCCATAAATTTACGTGGTACCTTCTCAATTTGAACCTATCATCTATAGTTTATTTCACACCACAATTAGAGAGCAAATCAAAACACAACACTGTATGGTGATTTGGACTTTTCTTGAATTGAGTTGTTAGTATCATATATATTAATAGGGAAAAATGCAAGTAATTTTCTTATAATATTGAAAATGAGTAAATTAATTTTTTATAAAAAAATAAAATAGCGATTTATTATCTTTGTATTTTTTAAAATAAAATAATTTATTCTTCTACAATTTTTAAAATGAAGCAATTTACTTTGTTGTATAAGGAGGTAAATTGTTTTATTTGAAAAAATAAAATTGCTATATTATTTTTATAGGAAGGTAATATGCTTATTTTCAATATCATATGGGATAAATTGTTATTTACCCTATATTAAGATGATCAATATTATTTTATGAAATTCATTTTTCATGGACACTTACTCGAATAACAAATGCAATGTTGGTTGAAATTTCCTGACGTTGACTTTTATGTTACGTTTCTTTCTTTCTACAGCGTTATTGAGTTGCTAGATCACATACATTACTTGTTTCTGTTCGCGTTCGTCGGCGGCGACTAATCATAATTGTATCCTCATTGATATACATGTTTTTCTTTTTAATAATTAATTAGTTTGCAGATTAATTATAATTTAATCAATGAAGCCTAACTTCTTGACGAAGCTGAGGGTTCATAATTTTAATGTTATGGGTCCGAACCTTATTGATTTGTGTTATATTATTCCACTTTAATAGTAGGTGGCATTTTATTTTAATAGTAGATATAATCACTTTTACTAAAAAAAAAATCCGTAATTTAATACAATGGAATGGTGGTCCTACTCCAATAACAATTAATTAGCTTTGAGTCTTAGCCGCCTACGATTACTAGTCCTTTTTATGGATGTGACTTTACTTTTAAATTACAATTTAATTTTTAAAAGGAATGCAATCATACATCAATAACACAAAAAAAATATAATAGAAAATCCTCACTAGAATGATGCTGTTGTATTAATCATATTATCGATTTTTATGCCATCATAGTAAAAAAAGAAAAATAAAAAAATGAGTAATTTGTACATGTAAGTAAAAACACCTGCCAAACAATTGAGGAATGGACTGATGTGGTAGAATAGATGAAGAGTATTTTATTACAAATGGTTTTTATTGTTCTTTGAGTTGCAAATTGTCGCACACACCAACCAATTCAATCTTTGCCTGCCCAATCATTCAACTAAAAAAATTCAATCATCTATGCCAATTTTGATACCATTTCCTTGTGTGGACTACTATTACAAGTTGCCTGACATGTTGATTCTATATATAACAACCCCTGCAATGAAATCCCTTTGCAGTTTGCAGCCTCATCAATTCTTGAAATTAGACATCCTAGTATTGTGAGTAAAGATATGGCAACTTCTGGTGTTGGTGGAGACAAATACAGATCCTACTTGACTGAGGAGGAGCTCAAGACCACACAATGGAACGCTGGTCCTCCTAATTACGACGTGGTCAATAGGCTCTTTGAAGAAGGGAGAACCAAAGTATATATATATATATACACAAATGCAAACATATATTTCCTCCTTACTTATATGATCTATTCTTAAAGTTTTCTAGTAATTGATGTTGTTTGTGTGGTAGGTATGGCCTGTTGGATCATTAGAGGAGAAAGTGCAGAATCTTGTCAAGACATGGGAAATGGAACTGGTCCATAAGGCCAATCCGGATGACTACAAAACACTTGATGCTAACAAGTTTGTTCTCGGCATCAATGGTAAGTCAGTTGTTGAATGTTATAGATGGAGTTAGTTAAGAAAGTCTGCACGTGATTTGACAGTTGATGATTCCTGACTATTATTTGCTAATATGGTAAAAACTGCAGGCAAAAAGTATTTTACACTGGAGGAGGTGGGAAAGGTAGGTGGAAGCTACAACGTGTTCTTGCAAACTTCATTGCCACCGGCATTGAGGTCCTACGACCCTGATCAGGAGTCGTACGAGTCGTCCCAGTCTGCTTTCAAGACGGTATTCCCTCGAGGATTTGCTGTTGAAATTCTTCAAGTTTATTCGGGGCCTCCGGTGATTGCCTACAAGTTTAGGCATTGGGGTTACATGGAGGGACCGTTCCAAGGACATGCTCCCACCGGAGAATTGGTTGAATTCTTTGGGACAGCAATTTTTGAGGTACATTTTCATTCAACCTTGGACTAAAACTCCTCTTCATCTGTTAGTTCTTGTCTTGCTTTTTATTTTCTACAAGTGCTGGAAAATCTACGTGCTCTCTTATTTATTTATTTATTTGTTGCATTTGATCTGAAACAGTTGGACGAAAACTCCAAGGTCGTGAAAGTTGACTTCTTTTTCGACCGTGGAGAACTGCTGGCGGACCTTATCAAGGGGGAAAGAACTGGTGAAGCTTCAAGCAATGCGCCCTCAGGCTCAGGCTCACGCTGCCCTTTCATGGCTTAAGCATCAATTGTCTCTACCTTTATTTTTATTTTTAGACGTATTTTCTGTGACTAAATTTGGAATAATTTCAATAGATGGGTTCATCATGTGTCCTTTGAACTATTGTAATTCAAATTTGTTTGTATTTTAATTAAGAGTTAAATTTATTTTAACCCATGTGATACGAAAATATGAAAAAGCTTCCTGTGAAAATTTAAATATAAAAAATCATCCCTATGTTATAAACAATCAATCACACAGTCCCTTAAAGACGATTCCTCCATATATATGAGGAAAAATTTTATATTTATATAGTATATTATATAAATTTTAATTAAAATATACTTATAATATATAAAATTTAAATTTTTTATATGAAAAAATTATTTTTTGGTCCGTTAAATATACCTAATATTAATTTTAATCCAATAATAATTCCTAATTTTTATAAATTAAGTTTCAAAATTAATAAAATTTAGTTATTTGATGCCCCCAAGTTTTGAATTTTATCGAAAAATAATATGAAGTGTCAATTAAATAGTTTTTGGGGAGTTTTTAGTCCACGTGACTTTAGAAAATAAGTTAGACGACAAGGTAGATATAATTATATTATATATATTATTATAATTTATAAAAATAAAAATATTATTTTAAATCCCCCCACAGAGGGGGCAATGGATATGCCGCCGCCCTCGTCTAGGCGACGCTGATTGCCTAGCTCCCTCAGAAGCGAGGGCGACGCAATCACCCAGATGCGATGGGCGATGGTGGGCCGCTGCCATTTTTTAAGAAATTAATTTTAATTATATAATTAAAAATATTATATTACAAAATATTAATATAATTATATATTTACATATAAAGTAAATTTTTACTATTGATAAAGTATATATATATATTATTTTAAAAATTATTAAATTATATATTATATAATATTATATCATGGAGAGGTAAGGGTAAAATTATAAAAAATAATTTACTTTCAACCCACATTCACAGCAACGCGCGTGTACTATATTCTCTGACTTTAAGGATTTTTTTTTTTATTTTCTTTTCATATTAAAGGAGATGTAATTGATATTTTATTTTTTTCAAAGAACCTTTTTAATATTTCTAATATCACAGGATTCTTGGATTTTACCCTTTTAATTAATTACATCCTCCTTCTTGAACTTGTAGTTTAATGCACGTGTCACGAATCCTGAAAATAGAATTTTTAGCTAATTGCAAGAGGCGGAAGAAGGAGCTAATTAAGGCCGTTTGATTCTTGCTTGATTTCGGATCCCTGACGTTGTATTTATTAAAATTAATAAAGTCATTTAAAACTAGTGAATTAAAGTGGGAAAATGATTGATAATAAAACTTGATAGTGTTTGGAATTGATTGAAAAAGTGAAAAATAGAGTGTTTGGTGCTTGAAATTTTTAACTAGAAAATTACAATACTAATAATTTTCATTATTAAATTTCCCTTTTCCTTTTCTAATTGTTTTGGAGGTTTCTAAATGTTAATTTTTGCTCTAAAAATATCAAGAATGATAGTAGAAGCACAAGGGAAGGTCTTAGGGGAGAGTCTTCAGAAACTATCCCGTTCAATATTCCAAACATATTTTTAGCCAAGTCTAGAAGTCCTCTCATGACCATAGGATTATTTTAATTAGTATAAATAGACCATAATACTTAAGTTGCCGTGTGCTCTTTTTTTTTCCCAATATAAATTAGCTGATTAATTTGGTTATTAGTTTTACATCAATAAATAAATATTCAGTCAATTTTACAAAAAATCCTAATTGAATACTAATAATTTCAGCTCAAATAGGGTACAGCCAGGCTTTAATCAATTACGGTACAAGCGTGATATACTCGTCATAAAATTAGTATACATGTCAATTATATTATACTTGTTACGGGATGGATTGGATTCAATTAAATTTAATTTGAATAATTTTTTTCCCCTGAATATTGAATTATTTCTTGGATTCGGATAATTCTATGCACTAAGGTAGAGGGTTTGATTTGTCATTTGATTCACTAAACATGCGTGGAGACGTCCGTCCATCTATAGTCACTTTAGTTACGTCTAAATGTCCTACATGCATTCCCATGTCGCAATCCAAGAAAATATTGCCAACACCAGCGGAGAATATGATGATCATGTCTCATGACAAGAGAAGTTTTAATACAGAATATGATAAATGCAATAATTAACTTACATTAGTCAAATCAAATATTCACAATGATTTTCCCTGCAAGATATCACATAAATATTAGTATGTCTGCACTAATATGAAGCAATTTCAAGTAAAGATTTAATTTGACGTGTTTAATGCAACAGGATTTGCGATAGAAACGCAGTTTGTTTTCGGGGGCAAAGATTGTCTTAATGTCTGCAGTCATGTCTGAGACTTCTGAATCACAGATTCATTCAGTCAGGTTTGTTCATACAGTGTCTGGAGCAGGGCGGCTCCTCCCTTCAGCTAGTCGTTGGAACTCGATCGAGCTCGACTTCAATCTCCTCCCTCAAGCCTCCAATGGTTACGATTCACTCCCCTCTCGGTTCTCCAAGTCCATCGACTTTAATCTAACGATATCGGACAAAGCATGCTTCAAACGTTGCGTTTACGTGTCAATTCTCGTAGTTGTTTTTGTTCTGGTGTTGGTTGTGCTGGTGCATTTTCTGACACACAAGAAACAAAGTGATGGAGATTCCAAGGATCTAAGACTTGCTTTGAGTCAAGCTCTCCTCTTCTTTGATGCACAGAAGTGTAAGTTTCTGTCAACTTAGTTCAGTTTTTCTGATACACCTTTTTAAGATTAGTCTGTAAGATTTTCTTGATATCCCTTTCCTTCCTGTGGCAGCAGGACATCTTCGGCAGAATAGCACCATAAACTTTCATGGAAATTCAGGTTTAAATGATGGGAAAGATGGGAATACTAATGCAGATCTTGTGGGAGGATTTTATGATTCAGGGAATAATATAAAGTTCAGCTTCTCTACAGCTTATACAGTCACTCTTCTGAGCTGGACAGTGGTTGAATATCAGCAGAAATATGCTGACATTGGAGAGCTCGATCATGTTAAGGACATAATCAAGTGGGGCAGTGATTATTTGCTCAAACTTTTTATTCCTCCAAATTCAGGCTCAGATTCAGCCCTTCTGTATTCTCAGGTAGAGGTTTCTAGTGCTGTCTGATGATAGTTATATAGTTTTTCGGCAACAGTATTTGGATAAACATTTCGTGTTCGTTTCTTGATGTTGAAGGTAGGTGGAAGTGGAAATGGAACGAATCAAGAAAATGACCTCAGCTGTTGGCAAAGACCGGAGGACATGAGCTATCCCAGGCCTGTTTCAGTTTGTGATGATACAGCAGCAGACTTAGCAGGAGAAATCGTTGCAGGAATGTCGGCTGCTTCAATAGTTTTCTCAGGAAACAAAGAGTATTCAAGAAAATTAGTCCAAACAGCCGAAGAGCTGTTCAATTTAGCAACTAGGCAGGATCCCTATCACGTACCGGGAATCTACACTGAGAATGATGCTTGTGGAGGTCAAGCACGAGACTTCTACAAGTCATCTAGTTATATCGATGAATTGGTCTGGGGAGGCACGTGGTTATTTTTCGCAACAGGGAATAGTACGTATCTCAAGTATGCAACCGATAATTTTGCTGCAGCAGAGGAGGAAGAACTGCAATCTGAAAAATGGATCTTCTATTGGAACAACAAGTTGACAGCCAATGCTGTGAGTCGATGTTTTTTTGGAGTTTACGGTTCCGTTGTTCTATAGTGTTGGACAAGAATTGGTAATCTTGAGAAACCTGTTTTTGCAGATTTTGCTGACAAGAATCAGATACTTCAGTGATCTCGGCTATCCATATGAAGATGCTTTGTCCACAAACAGAACTGACTTGCTCATGTGTTCGTATGTGTCTAAACACAAATTGACTGTGACCAATGGTAAGAACCTTTGAATTTCCCAAGTTTTACATGTTAATGATCTGTTGATTTACTTATGTTTTTGAAATAATTAGGTGGACTGGTTCTCCTAAAACCAAATGCTGGTGCACCACTCCAGTATGCTGCAACGGCATCGTTTCTCAGCAAATTGTACAGTGACTATCTTCAAATGTTAAGCAGAACCAGTGGTAGTTGCAATTCTGCTGTCTTCTCTGTTGAAACATTGCAAGCTTTTGCTATGTCACAGGTACACAGAATGGCAAAATTTACAATATTTCTTCACAAATTAGTTAAGCAACTTCTCATTTCTGCTAAATGTAACTGTATGAAATTTCTGCTTTTCAGGTCTATTACATACTCGGGGACAATCCTATGAAGATAAGCTACATGGTAGGAAATGGTGACCACTACCCGACTCATGTTCACCACCGGGGCGCATCGATCCCATGGGACGGGAAACAACACTCGTGTTATGAAGGGAGTGCATATCTGAATTCAAAAGGCGAAAATCCAAATAAACTTGTGGGGGCCATGGTGGGAGGACCTGACAATAACGACATTTTCTTGGATGATAGAAACAAACCGTTGTTCACAGAGCCGAGTATCTCAAGCAATGCTGGTTTGGTGGCGGCCCTCATCGCACTTCTTGATCCTCCCAACAATTCTGCTGATTCTGATGGTACCCATTTAGGCATAGACAAAATGGGCATCTTCAAGAATGTCCATTTAACATCAAGTCCTTAGCTTTTCAGCCAGAGTCTTAGTTGTTTCTCTTTACAGATCAACAGATAGTAATTTGGTGGTGGTTTTTCATCAATTTTGCTTCCGTACTTCAATATGGACTACCATACACGAAACAGGAAGAACAAAGTAACAGAAGTCGGAACATGAAACCTGAACAAGATTGAACTGAAATGCACTTCAAAACTATATGAGATGTTAACAGATGTCATAGGTATAAACAATAATGAGGGAAATTAAAATACACTCATGACAGAGCTTGGATGTGTACAAACAAAAGCATGTACATAGTTTCTTGGTTAAACTAGAACAGTGTGATGACTGTTTTACATACATAGTTTCTTGGTTAAACTAGAACAGTGTGATGACTGTTTTACATACTTCTTTGTACAAGGTATGGCTCTATATTTCAAATAACAAGGAGGACCATACGATTCAACCAGCAAAATTGAAGTCTGTACAGTAGTTTTGGCTATCTTACATGTCTCCTTCAGGTGGACTTCAATTTATCCAATCCATATGTTCTCTGTCCGAAAGAAAGAAAAGTAGAGAGATTCAACTTAATACAAATGATTCTCATATCAGTTCCTGTCAAATGATTTACTGTCCGAGGAAATGAATATACTGGTCTTACCAGAATATCTTTGTTATGCTCTAACACGGGCGTTAGTAAAGAGATGAGGTTTTGGATTTCTTCCTTGAGCATATCATCGTCCTCATCTTTGACCTTCAGAATATTAAGCAAGGTTTGGGTGTCAGGCACCAGCTTGAGCGCTACCTATAGATGGAAACAACACGAATTCACTAAAAAAGCGCGATCCTAAACACTTATAAATGCTACTACTGCATGAGTTATTCATCGGAGGAAATAGACCAGGCAGAGTTATAGTAGTAATAGTGCACAAGTATTTCAAACATCCCGTTTTCGTGTAAGAACGCAACAAAAGAGAATGGATTGCCAATGGCAAGTTACTCTATATGCTGTTGACGAAATCCATCCGTGCCATGGTTTTAGAGTGATGCTGTATGACTCTTCCACTGCTTGCTCCATATTTCTCCCGAAATCCTTCACAAGCAATTGCAACAACGCTAGTGTGAAATCTAGGGACCTGCAGTGCACGGTATTCGTATACCGCTTAAATTTGTATGCAGAAATATTGTAGATAACGTATGATCTTGTTTTAGTACATAAAAGAATTACATTTTTTACCTAGTAAGCCAAACAAAGGCTTTACTGCAGGTAGGACCTTTCTTTGCCTTCCCTTCATTCACCTCTTTCTTCAGTATCTCAACCACATCCCAGTATATTGAAGGATCAGATTCATGGAAGTTCTCTAATCTCTGGACATGAAAGAAATCCTATTTTAAGACATTTTGGGAAGCTTTCCGAAGCTTAATGTTTGATCAACTCGTCACGTGTATAAAAATTATGTTATTTATTTTATTAAATAAATTATATACGTGATATTAAATAAAATATAAAATGCAATAAAATTTTGAAACAAAAATTAAGTCTAAAAAAAAAAAAAAGGGTGCCTATGACTATGCAGATTGACTTCAACGGAGATGGCATCATCAATAATCTATTAAGCAGTGAATTGGCAGAAATACCCCTGTTGAATTAGAAAATAGATTTCTCAACTACACTGAAGAAGCAAGCGGCTGTCAAGTGCTAGATCAACAAACTTGAAGAAAATAACATAATCTGATAATTATTTAGTCTGGGAGTTATTTGACAGAAATACCCTGGACTAGCGATTTCAGACTTAGACTAGTATAACAACTTTGACATGCTTAAAAAATGTACACTAGGAGCAGCTCACTGAGTTCAAAACATTTGAGAGAATGCCCAAGGAGGGTAATAATGTCCATAGATCTAGGACGATTCATGATCATCATGTACAAAGTCAAAATGCAGTGTTGATTGGACAAATTTTTATCCAAATCAAGTTTTAGTTGAATCAAATTAGTTATATAATAAATGTACTTAATTATTTTTTTTAAATTTTACACCAAGTATAAATATATTACATTTATATAATTCAAGTTTGGTCAAAATATCGGGGCTGGCTGTCACTACTTTCTTGGGAATGGAGAGGTATAGGATGCAGACATTTGGTAGGGATGAATGCGTGTGGTTTGCACACACTGTGAAAATGACAAATTTATGTACGTACTGCTTTAACTCTTATAAAGTCTTTCACTTTGTCATTCACGACATGTTTAATTACCTGGATGTTGTGATGAATGTCTTGTCTCAGCACAGCCATTGTTGGCCCTATCTTATCTGCAACACAAATTCATTCTTGGAAGTAACACCACAGATTCACCACACTCAATCATTACTACTTACCCTCACCCCACCCCCCAAGACCAAAAAAGAGAAAAATGGAGGTGATAGTTGTGTGTGAGTGTCTGAGAGAGAGAGAGAGAGAGAGAGTAACCAAGAACTTGAATGAGCAAATTGCAAAGAGAGAGAAAGGGCTTGATGGGAACATGGGCGCTTGTCTGATCATCAGCAGCGGCGCCACCACCAGTTTTGAGGTTGACGGCCAACAGGGACAGCTCCTCAATGGCGGACCTGATCTCTGACGCCACCATCTCCGCCTCTCTCCTCCGCTTCATTTCTTCCAGCTGCTCCTCTTGATGATTAATTTCCAATATTACTTCTTGACGCTCCACAGAGAGAGAAATCTTAGACGACGTGTTTGGAGTTTTGATTATAGAGAATTTGGACATCCACTGAGATTCCTCTCCGCTGTCTGGCTCTTACATAAATCATAAAATGCAATGGATTCAACAAGACTTATATAATGTAGGCTTAGAATTGTTTACTGTTGATACCTTCTCATGTCTGACTCTCAGCTTCTCTCTCTCTCTCTCCCCTTGAAATATTAATTCACTATAATAATATTTATTGCTTATAATTATCACAAAATTTGATGGTGACCTCTAAATTTGACCTTGAAATTATCTCCCATTTATCCCTTAATTTTTATCTCCTTATCTGGGCAAGCTGGCTTGGAAAATACATCCCAACATATTACCCATAATATATATATATATATATATATTATATATAGAATAAACTATATTGGTACTTCTTTAAATTAAATTTAATGATATAAATACTCTATATTTATTATAAAACTTAATTTGATTATATAAATACTTTATATTTATTGTAAAATTACGAGCATAACATAACTTACTTCAGAGCATATATTTACAAATCGTCTCTAAATAGATTAATTACTTACAATTATAATTATAATTTTAGAGAATGTGATTGTAATTTTTAAAAGGGTAAATTATATTTTTAGTTCCTATATATAGTTACTTATTTATTTTTTACCAATAATTTTTATAGATATGGTTCTATTGTCGAATTAGTATAAAAATTAGATACTAAAATTATGGTATGTGAACAATAGGGATCAAAAGTAAATAAGTTGTTATAGTGAAACTAAAAAATATGATTTACCATTATAATAATATTAGTTCTTGTTGTATGCGATTCTTGAGAATATATAAAAAATTATAGTGCAAGATGAAAAGAAAATAAATTATAAAAAATGATCAAAAAACATAGTGAGATGATGAAATAGAAAGAAGTGTGTGAGAAAAAGAAATGTGGGGTAAAATAAGAAAGAAAAAAATATAATTATGGGTTTATTAAAAATATAAAGCTTGTAATAGAAGAAATAAATATAGAGAACATGAGAGAAAAAAAATTATAGTTATAAAATAATTATAGAATATTAAAATTACTATTATAGAAAAAAAATTTAAAGAATAAAATAAATGAAAGGGTCAAATGGGACAATAAAAAATTGGTACGATCAATGAACTTTTTTATTTTTATCTATACTAGTTGTTGTTGCACGTTGTTTCCGCAAACATATAAGAAATTATAATTATAAAAAGGCACAAAACGTAGTAACGTGATGAAAAAGAAACAAGTATATAAGAAAGGAATGTGGGGTAAAGTAAGTAAAAAAGAAAAATTATAATTGTGGGTTATTAAATTAGAACAAAAACTACTACTTTAAATCTATTCCTCCTATATATTTTTATTGAAGCCAAATAAAAATTCATAATTTTCCTCTTTCATTGTAAAAGAATGGATAAATTACATTTTTGATCCCTATATACCGTACTTATTTACTTTTGATTCTTAATATTCATGTACCATGATTTTGGATTATAAATTCTTATAGATTTGCTTTTACTGACAAATTTTGGATCAAATTTGTAAAAATTAGGAACCAAAATTCGTGTAACGTGAATATTAGGGACCAAAAATGAATATGTGAAGAAGCAAAATATAATTTACCCTTTTGGCAAAAGATTAAAAAATATTGTGTAGTTAAACCTAATATCTTCGTATATTGTGTTACTATTTATGGGTTTTTTTGTTTTTTTTTTTCTTTTTGGCTTTGTGAATAGAGTCAACATCAAAATCTGAAGAAAAAAATAAAAATATATCATTATGCGTAGACATTTGGTGGTCAGATGGAGTTGATCTGAAATCAATAATCAACCCAAAGTTGGGGTTTGAGGTCAACGGACAAAACATTCTAGAGAGAGAGAGTACAGTGAATCAACCTCTCTCTAAATATTAATACGTGGTTAATGTTGTTGCACTAATATTGTTTGTCGCAAGTCATGCCGCCAGCTGCTTAATTATCCATAACATTTATATGCTTGCTG